>NC_059384.1:36839291-37451343 GCF_019703515.2 Myxocyprinus asiaticus | reverse complement strand
GGTTCTCGCTCTCAATGGGGCGTGTGGTAAGTTGTGCATGGATCGCGGAGATGCGGAGTCTCCGCGGTGTCATGCACAACGAACCACGTGATAAGATGCGCGTATTGACGGTCTCAGAAGCGGAAGCAACTGAGACTTGTCCTCCACCACCCGGATTGAGGTGAGTAGCTGCATTACCACGAGGACCTATTAAGTAGTGGGAATTGGGCATTCCAAATTGGGAGAAAAGGGGATAACAATAATAATAATAAAAAAAAGAATATTTTGTATTCCCGAATAAACTTAAAGTTCTTAAATTTTTTCTTAAGATTGTTCTTGAGAAAAAACGTAAGCAGCATTCAAATTCTTGAAAACAATGTTCTTAAATATCGTTGTAAATATCATCTTAAAGTTAGGATAACCTCACAGTTGCCTTAAATTCTAAAAGGTACGATGATTAATGAATTTACTGGGTTTTTCATGTTGAGTCTGAAGTCGCAATGGGCCGTTTACGTAGAAATGTGATTTATGTTATTATTGTATTATAATATTGTATTATTGAAAATGTGTTTAATTATATTATTATTTTTTCAGCTTGTAAACCATGTAAATAGAAACATAATAATTATAACATTAGAAAGCTGAGACTCTTTTTCACCCCCCATCCACATCCTTATCGGAGTTGGGCACAGCGGAGACAGCCTCTGTAACCCTTTCCATTTGCCTGCCTCTTACTTTCTGATGTGATATTATCAAGATTCCTAAGGAGAACTTTTTCCTTGCAGTAATTTCCTCAACAAGAACCTCTTGTCTACTAAAGTTTTTGTTTCTTTTCTTTTCCTCCATGTCAAATTAAAAGTTATCAGATATTTAGCAGCAAGTAAATTCTCCTATGATGGTTAATGTTGTTAAACTAACACATCTCATGCATTTTACATAAAAAAAAAATGATCGTGAGGTGCTTGCTACTTGAAAAAAAAAAAAAAAACGTTAATGGATAAATTTATCATTACAATTTACCAGTGTTGAAGTATTGAATTTGTTATAGGCTATTAGACAAGGCAACTCCATTAGCAGGCTGATCAGACAATGTCAAAGCCTGTCTTTTTATAGGCTACTTAACCCTTTAAAGCCTGAGCCCCAAATTCCGAAAATTCCATTGTGCCAGAATATGATATTCATATAACATCACACACCTGAACTGTATATACCATATTGAAGAGAAGAACTAGGGCTTTCAAATGATATAAATATATGTATGATTATTTAAGGCTAATCATCCTTTATCAGTAAGATTTCACACAGCAATTTTTACAAAAATCTTCTCCAGCCACCATACTTCAATAGACAACTGCATTTTAATTTACAAGCTAAAGGGAAACTTAGAGTATATGAAATATACATAATTTTGTGGGCAATGTAGAATAGCAGACATATTAGAAATATAATCTATTGTTTAAAAGTTATGACCATTCTAGTGATTAGTGGGAAAATGGAAAAAAACTAAGATACATTTCACATAACCACTCCTCAAATACTCCTATTGAGCACCTGTAATAATAAATTGAGATTGCATCTGAAATTGAAGGACACAAACACTGAAATATACATTTTATGTGTTCAATAAAACACACACTTTATTTAATTTGAACATTAGAATTACACATGAATTACACAGCAAAATATACAAAATCAAACTTTCAAACTATCTACAGTAAATACATTTTTAATAAAGAGTGCAGGAACAGAATATATATAAATTCATAAATACTCAACAACTGCAGTACCTGTGGAGAGAAGAGAGGGAGAAAAGAGGGGAGGGGGAGGACGACAACACCAGTAAACACAGCCCAACCTAGGCCTCTTCGCGAAACTGGTCACACTCAGCTGAGTGCCAAGACTGAAAACAGTTCCTATCGCGAACCAAAGTCTTTTGCCATTACATTCCGGCACGCAACAAGCTAATTTAGTTTTATTTTCAGTCCTACTTTTCCGATAGCATAGCCAACATCTCTTAGAGGACTCTTCAAATTTAGGGACATGGGCTGTGTGGAGTGATGATGAAGGAGGGACTACAGGCTTTAGTGTATGCAAAGGGAAACTTGCGTGAATATTGATACTTCCCAGCTGACGAGCCAGGTTTTCTCTGAAATCTTAAGTTCACCGGTCTACGCTCATCCCCTGGTGCCGCATGAATGTGTTGCCATTCCTTAAACAATATGAAACTATTGATGACGGCAATGTCTATGAAGTGGAAAAAAAAGAGTCTTCCACCACTTCTGAGTTTTTTGTAGGACGTCGTAAGATTTTATCATTTGGTCTGACCTATCAACACCGCCCATGTTTTTGTTATAAATCGCTGATGACAGTGGGCTGAAGGGCTTCTTCTTTGTGCAATCGCCATAATTTTTTACAAACCTTGTAATTTCGGTTGAGCCATTCACATTGTGGAAATTGGAGAGGCATGTAACTGCACGCGTGTCCTTCCACTGAATTACAAGTACAGGTGCATCTCAATAAATTAGAATGTCGTGGAAAAGTTCATTTATTTCAGTAATTCAACTCAAATTGTGAAACTCGTGTATTAAATAAATTCAATGCACACAGACTGAAGTAGTTTAAGTCTTTGGTTCTTTTAATTGTGATGATTTTGGCTCACATTTAACAAAAACCCACCAATTCACTATCTCAAAATATTAGAATATGGTGACATGCCAATCAGCTAATCAACTCAAAACACCTGCAAAGGTTTCCTGAGCCTTCAAAATGGTCTCTCAGTTTGGTTCACTAGGCTACACAATCATGGGGAAGACTGCTGATCTGACAGTTGTCCAGAAGACAATCATTGACACCCTTCACAAGGAGGGTAAGCCACAAACATTCATTGCCAAAGAAGCTGGCTGTTCACAGTGTGCTGTATCCAAGCATGTTAACAGAAAGTTGAGTGGAAGGAAAAAGTGTGGAAGAAAAAGATGCACAACCAACCGAGAGAACCGCAGCCTTATGAGGATTGTCAAGCAAAATCGATTCAAGAATTTGGGTGAACTTCACAAGGAATGGACTTAGGCTGGGGTCAAGGCATCAAGAGCCACCACACACAGACATGTCAAGGAATTTGGCTACAGTTGTTGTATTCCTCTTGTTAAGCCACTCCTGAACCACAGACAACGTCAGAGGCGTCTTACCTGGGCTAAGGAGAAGAAGAACTGGACTGTTGCCCAGTGGTCCAAAGTCCTCTTTTCAGATGAGAGCAAGTTTTGTATTTCATTTGGAAACCAAGGTCCTAGAGTCTGGAGGAAGGGTGGAGAAGCTCATAGCCCAAGTTGCTTGAAGTCCAGTGTTAAGTTTCCACAGTCTGTGATGATTTGGGGTGCAATGTCATCTGCTGGTGTTGGTCCATTGTGTTTTTTGAAAACCAAAGTCACTGCACCCGTTTACCAAGCAATTTTGGAGCACTTCATGCTTCCTTCTGCTGACCAGCTTTTTAAAGATGCTGATTTCAATTTCCAGCAGGATTTGGCACCTGCCCACACTGCCAAAAGCACCAAAAGTTGGTTAAATGACCATGGTGTTGGTGTGCTTGACTGGCCAGCGAACTCACCAGACCTGAACCCCATAGAGAATCTATGGGGTATTGTCAAGAGGAAAATGAGAAACAAGAGACCAAAAAATGCAGATGAGCTGAAGGCCACTGTCAAAGAAAACTGGGCTTCCATACCACCTCAGCAGTGCCACAAACTGATCACCTCCATGCCACGCCAAATTGAGGCAGTAATTAAAGCAAAAGGAGCCCCTACCAAGTATTGAGTACATATACAGGTGCTGGTCATATAATTAGAATATCATCAAAAAGTTGATTTATTTCACTAATTCCATTCAAAAAATGAAACTTGTATATTATATTCATTCATTACACACAGACTGATATATTTCAAATGTTTATTTCTTTTAATTTTGATGATTATAACTGACAACTAAGGAAAATCCCAAATTCAGTATCTCAGAAAATTAGAATATTACTTAAGACCAATACAAAGAAAGGATTTTTAGAAATCTTGGCCAACTGAAAAGTATGAACATGAAAAGTATGAGCATGTACAGTACTCAATACTTAGTTGGGGCTCCTTTTGCCTGAATTACTGCAGCAATGCGGCGTGGCATGGAGTCGATCAGTCTGTGGCACTGCTCAGGTGTTATGAGAGCCCAGGTTGCTCTGATAGTGGCCTTCAGCTCTTCTGCATTGTTGGGTCTGGCATATCGCATCTTCCTCTTCACAATACCCCATAGATTTTCTATGGGGTTAAGGTCAGGCGAGTTTGCTGGCCAATTAAGAACAGGGATACCATGGTCCTTAAACCAGATACTGGTTGCTTTGGCACTGTGTGCAGGTGCCAAGTCCTGTTGGAAAATGAAATCTGCATCTCCATAAAGTTGGTCAGCAGCAGGAAGCATGAAGTGCTCTAAAACTTCCTGGTATACGGCTGCGTTGACCTTGGACCTCAGAAAACACAGTGGACCAACACCAGCAGATGACATGGCACCCCAAACCATCACTGACTGTGGAAACTTTACACTGGACCTCAAGCAACGTGGATTGTGTGCCTCTCCTCTCTTCCTCCAGACTCTGGGACCCTGATTTCCAAAGGAAATGCAAAATTTACTTTCATCAGAGAACATAACTTTGGACCACTCAGCAGCAGTCCAGTCCTTTTTGTCTTTAGCCCAGGCGAGACGCTTCAGATGCTGTCTGTTGTTCAAGAGTGGCTTGACACAAGGAATGCGACAGCTGAAACCCGTGTCTTGCATACGTCTGTGCGTAGTGGTTCTCCCCCACATTTTTGAATGGGTTTTGTTTCACAATCCTCTCCAGGGTGCGGTTATCCCTATTGCTTGTACACGTTTTTCTACCACATCTTTTCCTTCCCTTCGCCTCTCTATTAATGTGCTTGGACACAGAGCTCTGTGAACAGCCAGCCTCTTTTGCAATGACCTTTTGTGTCTTGCCCTCCTTGTGCAACGTGTCAATGGTCATCTTTTGGACAACTGTCAAGTCAGCAGTCTTCCCCATGATTGTGTAGCGTACAGAACTAGACTGAGAGACCATTTAAAGGCCTTTGCAGGTGTTTTGAGTTAATTAGCTGATTAGAGTGTGGCACCAGGTGTCTTCAATTTTGAACCTTTTCACAATATTCTAATTTTCTGAGATACTGAATTTGGGATTTTCCTTAGTTGTCAGTTATAATCATCAAAATTAAAAGAAATAAACATTTGAAATATATCAGTCTGTGTGTAATGAATGAATATAATATACAAGTTTCACTTTTTGAATGGAATTAGTGAAATAAATCAACTTTTTGATGATATTCTAATTATATGACCAGCACCTGTACAGTAAATGAACATACTTTCCAGAAGGCCAACAATTCACTAAAAATGTTTTTTTATTGGTCTTATGATGTATTCTAATCTTTTGAGATAGTGAATTGGTGGGTTTTTGTTAAATGTGAGCCAAAATCATCACAATTAAAAGAACCAACGACTTAAAATACTTCAGTCTGTGTGCATTGAATTTATTTAATACACGAGTTTCACAATTTGAGATGAATTACTGAAATAAATGAACTTTTCCATGACATTCTAATTTATTGAGATGCACCTGTATATTCCCCTCAATCATACACCACCTCATATCCCCATGAGCTGTCTTGCGTTCCCATCTTTTGATATCTTTAAATTCTGCAGGAAACAGTTTATGATTCACCCTGCATGTCTCACAGGCATTAGTTCCCATTTTTAACAACTTAACCATAAGAGCTGGGGACTGGGGACCAAACATTGTGGCCCTGGTCTTTGAATGGCTGCAGTAACGATTCAACTACTTTGGTGGCCAAGTCAGTGACACGCCCATCATGACTACCTGTGTAAACATTAAAGTCGAGAGTATACCCAGAGTCTGATGTTGCAATTACCCATCATTTAAAACCCCACCGAGTAGGCTTGCCCTTCATGTATTGTTTAAATCCTGACCGAGCTTTAGACTTGACCATACGTTCATCTATTGTGAGATTTTGGTTAGGCTGAAAGAGCTGCTGGCATTTTTGTTTGAAGTGGTCCATAAGATAACGTAACTTCCTAATGCGATCCCGATTATCCTCTGTGGTAGGGTCTACAACATGTAGAGCTGATAAAAGAGCCTTATAGCAGTCACACAACATAAATCCCCTCGCCCACGAGCCCTGAAATGACATGGTTCCCCAATTACGATGGGAATCAGGGAGAATTGAAAACCCCATGTAAATGAGCAACCCAAGAAATTTTTAAAATTCATCGGGGGCCACCTCCATCCAAGCTCCTTGGTAGCTGGAATATTACGGACCGTTTAGGACGAGCTCCAACCCCTGATGGTTTGTAAAGCTGCATATCTCAGCAATTACAGTAAAAAACAGCATGAAAAAGTCAATTTCTCGCAACATCATATTGGAGGCTGACCGCACAACCTGACGCACGCTACCTAAGTCAATACCGAATGAACGGCTAGGCTTAAATGGGAGAGGTTTTGGTGCCTGTGAATCGATGTCAGAGTACGAGGGATAAGATACAGGGTCAGGGAAGCGTTTACGCTTTCTAGCTGACTTGGGACCTGTGTGAGAATGGCTAGCCATACCTAAAATAATAAGAGTAACAGTGTTAGTGTTACTATGAGTATCAGTCATATGAGAAATAGAAACAAACAATACATACACATTCATATATACCCAGTTGATGGTCTTGGCTGGGGATCAGGTTCCATCTCATCCTCCATCTCCTCGTGGTCCGGGTCTTCCTGCAGTAGTTCCTGGTCCAGCAGATCTTCCTCCTGTGTGCTCATGCCCTCAAAAGCAGGGAGGCATAGTCTCTATCCATCTCTACAACAGAAAAAAGTACACAATTGGTAGCCAGCAGTGTGTTCTTCACAAATCCGTACACTGAATAGTCACCAAAGGCTTGCAGACTAAGCAGAATGTCCAACTGCAGATAGCCCTCCCACACTTTCCTTGTGAACAGGAAGCTACACACAATCTAAAATCATGTCTGTGTGATGGACGGGTAAGTCTATCTGCTAAATTATAGAAAGATATCTACCATTTTTTTTTTTTTTATTACATGGGAAAATCAACAAGCTAGATAACTTATCTAACTAGCAGGCCAGTTTCCAGGCAGGTCTGAACAGCGTAAAAAAAAAATAAATAAATAATAAAATCTAAAAAGCGTCTGCTCTCTGCCTCACATTACTTCAGGAGGATTTTTCACAAGCGACAAAATTGGCAAAAAAAGTTATTGATATTCTGTACATTTTTAACTTAGTATTACTAGTTAGTTTATTTAGCAAGTTTCACAGAAACTACCAAAAAAGAAAAAAAAAAATTATATAAAAAGAGGCTCGCCAATGACGGTCATGTTTTTGTCCAAAAAAAAAAAAGAAAACAAAAAAACTATCTATCGCTACTACAAATAAATGCTTCGTAATTAAAAAGGTTTGACTATCTTCCACAAGCGACAAAATTGGCCAAAATACGTATTGATATTTAGCTAAAAATGTACATAGTATTGCAAGCTAATGTTTATTTAGCAAGTTTTACAGAAATTTGCTTAAAAATAGAGGCTAGCTGCCTGTCCGATGAACGCCGACGGTCATGTCATTTTTTTACATTCGTTACTCCTACAAATAAATGCTTCGTAACTAAAACGTTTTGACTTTCAACTGACAATATTGACAACACATGTTAAATAACTTGTCTTACCTCGAAAGATCGCCTCAGTTTTCAATTTGAAGCAGTAAGTCCAACACTGGAGGTAATCTCCCGGGATATCCTCTCTGGCTCCGCTCAGGCAAATGGAGGATGACGCTGATGACGATACATTTATTATTCACGCCCAGTAACCCCTTAACCAATCATATGTGCTTTTAGCTTATATTGTCTTGAATATCTGGCAGTTTTCAGAAATAAAATCGGTGATTGGACGGCGAAGATATTGAGACAGGAACCATGGGAATAATTGTTCCCAAATTTGAACGCTCCGGCTGGACAGGGTTAAGAAAAATATTAAGATGTTCTTAAGAAAATATTTGAGAACTACTTAAGAATTGCACTTAAGAACATTCTTTCGAACTTCTTATAATTTATCCTAAGAACTTTCTTAATTTTTTCTTAAGAACATTTTCGTGAATCCGGCCCCAGCTGATCAACTACCACTGAGAATGCTAATGTGTATGAAACTATTCAACCTTCTTGGGTTTGACTACAAAGAGTTAAGAGATTTTTTTCACAAAACTGGATTAATAATGTGAAATCACCATTTGTATTTCTTAGATGATAACTGGATGCCACTCACTGAATTAAACTTACACCATAAAAAGGTCATGTTGTCTATTAATTTTTACAGATGTGCCTTGAGGATTTATCATACCACTAACACAGTTGGAAGTAATGAACATGAAACAGTAGTTCATGGTCACATGCAGTACATTAAATCTACTGTAGGCATTAAGTCACTGTGACATACTATCTATTTTGACATTGAAATTGGAAAATTAACATGTTTGTACATGGATAGGTAGCAAAAGTCCTGTGGTGGTACTATTTCTCCAAGCTGATTGAATTCCTTGACACCATCTTCATTGTGCTGAGGAAGAAAAACAGCCAGATCAGTTTCCTACATGTGTATCATCACACATCTATGTTCAACATCTGGTGGTGTGTTCTCAACTGGATACCCTGTGGACAGAGTAAGTCCATCTATTCTAAAGGACACACTTACAGCAGGGGAAAGTTCATGGACAGTACTGCCATGAGGAATAGTGGTTTAGAGCAGAAGGTCTGTTTTAAGATGATGTTTCCAAAATAGCCAATGTAATATTGTTACATCAGTCAATGACTACTACAAATACTAATAGTGTAGATGGCATACACAAGTAGTACAGATTTACATTACAGGGTTTGAAATTAACACCCACTAATACTACCATGTCGATGTTAACTTGCTTGCAATTTGGCGGATTATGAGAGTAATAATTGCATTCAATGACTAGGCAAACCATCTCTCAAACAGACAACATCGGTGGCTGCAACCTGAAAAAAAGTTTAGCTAAGTCAAATCTCAGCAGATTCAGCGCAAATACCAGCGGATTTGCACAGCATCTGCACAGATCTGGCTTACATGAACATAACCATAACTAGGCAACAAAATTTCAAAATCACAGATTTTGTAAGTGCTGAAATTTGACTCTGTATATACTTTTCCTGTGAAAATGCATTAAGTTCCTTCTTAGGAAAGAAAACATCATGTGTAACATTGTCTATAAACTTTTCCCAAACAAAGCCTTCCACAGTATAAAGACATAAATGCACTAAAATAACACCAATTCAACATTAAATGTTTCCCAAAGTCAAAGTGGGAGGTTTACTAATTGAAAAGAACTAGTCCCCATAGGTTGAGTATTCGTTGCAATGAGCATTAAATCATCCTTCACAGTAAACCTAACCTTCTCTTACAAAATTAATCATGGTTTTACTACAGTAATCATAGTATCACCGTGGTATTTTGTAGTAAAATCGTAGTAACCACAAAATTAAACATGGTTACTGCATTAACACCATATTACTGTAGTAACACCATGGTTAATTGCATCAAATCTATGGTTTCCACCAAAAAACTTGGTTAATGCAATATTACTATAGTAAAACTACCTTTATATTCAATTTTATGCATTATTATAAGTAGTATTAAAGAAAATATTAAGAGTGGAGGCAAGAAACAGAATGGGGAAAAGAGTGAGACAAATGCGGAATCGAAGCCGGGTCGAAAAGGCACGGTCGAACGGGCATTACGCCCCATGCCACTGCAGCGACACTTACACCACAGTTTGCCGTAAATTGCTACAGCAATCGTGAAGCTGCATTCACATGATTTGCATCAGTGTTACATCACTGTCAAGCGGCGCTTTGAAGTTCGATCTTCACATGAAAAGCGCTTCAGAAAATGGCTAAGTTCGGAATGGCATACTACACATACTACTCTTTCTGCTTCTGCCATATCTATGTGTGTATGTTTGTGGTGTGTATGTCAGTGTAATGTCCCCTGACATATTGCACAGGTAATGTCCTATTCCTAAACTCACACACAGCTGAATAAAATGTAAGAATCTAATGTAAGACTGGTAAATACATTAATTGCGTTTAAAAAAATCTATGTGTTAAACATTTTAAATGAATTGCATGTGTTAATACGTTAATTTTGACAGCTCTATTTTAAATCTGTGCTATGACTTTAATAATCAGTATTATTTCTGACCCTTTTTTTTTTTTGTTTTGGTTAGTAGAATGACTGCTAACCTTAAAATTTAGTAGCCAAATTGGCTTGTGAATAAAGTTAATTTCAAACCCTGACAACATACCATTACCTGGTAAATACTTATTCAAATGGTGAAATAGAGCTGTTTTTGTCATAAACATTTTGCAATTTTGTATCTGGAGTGATATTTAAAGAAATTATTAAGACTGGTTTGCATGAAATCACATACATATGCTCATTGGAAGCATACAGTGGGGGTCCAAAGTCTGAGACCACTAGTAAAAATTCTTCAATTTTGTATTCTACTCTAAAACATAATTTTGATTATAAATCATATTATCAGCATAACCATTTGAGTGCGTTAATATCCGAATTTTTCAGAATTCGGTTTGTCCCCTTTTGCTGGCATGAACAAAACCTGATGATCATGTCATTCAGCATGATGTGAGAATGTTCCAAAAAGCATCTTGTATGCATCAATAGAAGGAAGGAAATGTGACCTTTAGTACAAAGGAGTTAACATGTCACAAATTTGCTTATATTTGATTAGTGATCTAGAAATAGTGCAGAATTTAATATTTCTTCTTCATTTTAAGACATAATAATGTTTAGTTCCAGGATAAAATGAGAGGTTCTCAATGTCTTTTGGAACCCACTGTATAAACAAGCATGTAAACAGGTGGCATGATGGTTTGTGATATGATGCAACATGTTTGTCCAGGTTTCTTTGGGCCGACGCTAAACAGTTTCATCCACATCCTCATGTATTCTTACTACGGTCTGTCAACCATTCCATCCATGCACAAATATCTGTGGTGGAAACGCTACCTCACACAGGCTCAGCTGGTTAGTGCACAAACTCTCTATCCAACTACAATGCACATTTACCATCTTCAGAACATGCTACAGTCCTCATTGCACATTATCATTACTTTGTTCTAATTTGTTCTGCTTTATTCTATTCTGTTCTATGTTACTACTGTATCTTGTGTACTGTTATATTCTGTTCAATTCTATCCTGATCTTTTAATTGTTATTTCTAATTCTGTTTTATTCGGTTCTATTCAATTCCCTTCTTTTGTTATTATGTTTTATTCTCATTATGTTCTGTTATGTTCTATTTCATTATTTTCTATTATGTTCTGTTCAATTCAATTATATTCTACTTTTTAGTTGGATTCTTTGATGTAGAATCCAACTTTTTAAAAGAGGATTGTGTTTAATTAATTTTCTCTTTGTCTCTCAGGTTCAGTTTGTATTGACTATAACACACACCGTAAGCGCATGGGTTGTTCCTTGTGGTTTCCCTCTAGGCTGTCTGAAATTTCAAACCTCCTACATGGTCACACTCGTCCTCCTGTTTGTCAACTTCTACATGCAGGTGAGAAATGCACACTGTTAGTTTTCACATAAGTTTCTTCTTGAAACTGTGTTGTATTATTTTTTTAAATGTCATGCAGTTTCCTCTGTGAAACCAGGTTATATAAAAGCAGTTTTATTAAAGTTAAAATGTTAAAAAAGTGTAAAACCCTTCTGAGAAGAAAAAAGAAATAAAAAATAGAAACAAAACAGAAAAATAAACACAACAGGAACAGGGCTCTTATTCAGAAAAAAATCTTAAGGCTAAAAGTATCTCCTAACTTAAAAATGTAGGTGCAGCTCTTAAAAATTAAGGGCGTTACTCCTAATTTTAGGACTCGTAAATCTTTAATCTAAGAGTATTTCATGGAGCATTTTAATGCTAAAAGTAGCTCCTAAACTCACAACAACTTAGAAGTCATCCTGAGGACTATGTGTGTGTGTTGCAGACAAATAGCGGTTCTCTGTCTACCTATCACTTTAAAATATTTTATTTAAATTGCCTAAAGGCAATTTTCATAAAATGTGACGATACCCATAGCAATGAGGTCAACTCTGCCTTTACTCTTACCTTCAGATTTTTCCTTTGTAAAAATTGCTCTTAGTAGTTTTGTGAATAGATTTTAAACAAAAACTTCTATTTGTAAGATAAAAATCCTTGTGAAGGCGGGCCCAGATTAGTTATGCTACGTTCCATTCAAGTCGGAATTGGGATATTCCTACTTGATATCCCTGATCTCAGACCATAAAAGCATTCCATTACCAGATTCCGGAAGATGATGTGTAAGGAAACAAAACCGCAATGCTCCCATAGCTTAGCAGGGGTTTTACTGTCTCGAGAGATGTCCCCTAGCAACCCAATTGATAAACAGTGCTGCAGAGCTAGCATTTGTGCTACAGGTGTACGATTATCAAATGAGAGTATAATTCCATGTTTTATACACCTGTTTCTGCAGGTGTTTGTTAAACAAGCTTTAATATCATGTAATGTAGGAACTTTGACTCATTTATCAATATTATTTAATATACAACAGTTAGTTCCGGTCCTTGAATCTGATTGGACGACTCATTCCATGAGTGCTGATGTCTCAGACACTTTGTTTGTATCACTCCGCTTGTGTTCACACCATTCTAAACTAGTGTAAGAGCAGCACAGATGTGTAAAAGAGCTCTAGGTGTGTCTCTTTTCATTTATCTCAGTGGCATTAAAGATTTGGTGACAAATGACCATTTTTGTGTGTTATGAGTGAGATGAGATGACGTTCACTTGAGTCAGCGAGCTGTTTCTTTTAAGTCATCTGCAATTGCCTCTCACTCCATGATCGCTAGGAGTACTACTAGACTACAGCTGGAAAATACAGTTAAACTAACAGCTTCAGCATCAAGTCTTATCTCAGCTGAGAGACACAACAGACAAAGTAATCACACATACTCAAGGGGCTTACCTACCGGAGTTTCCACTTTGGAGCAGAATGCAGATGTAAACATTCAACATGGCGGAGGAGAGAATACTCAGGGAGGACCCTGCTCGGATGGCTATTTTTTACACAGAGAAAATAGGATGCACTTGACCAAAATGACATTATATACAGTAAGCTAACTAACAGTAAAGATGAGGAATAGAGTTAAACAGCTATAGCTTTACTGTTCATCTCTACTTGGGAGGCATGACAGACACAGGTAATTGCACATGCTTAGTCGCTTTCTCTCTCTCTCAAACACACACACATCCTTGTTTCTCCAATAACTTGTTAGAAACAGCCCAAGCCATTGTTACTAGTTCTAAAGTAACATTTTCTAATTAGTAATGGATGATTGGGGTGCATCTTTTGAACAAGCAATGGCAGATCCTGATCTATGGCTTAAGAATGTAGTTCCATGCACATATGCACTTTTTTTGTGACAGTCCATAGTTTTTCCTCATTGTTTTATTTACTTGTTCGTTGAACTGTTGTATATAACCAATACCACACTTGCAATCATGCTGTATTGCCCTACAGTAAATCAGCACACTGTAATAACCTACGGCACTCGGCCTGTGGCAGAATCACTGCCGTGCTAATGTAGGGCCATACAGCACTTTTGCTCATGTGATATTGCTTTAATAAAAGAGAATGTTTGTCAATTACTTTGTATATCTCCCTGGGTGCCGACATGTTTGTGTGACATCACGCACCTGCATCTCTGCGAAATCAGAGTTGAAAATGTCTGCACAAGTTTCCAAGTTGAAATTCCAAATTCAAGTGCCGATCCATTGCACATTTCCTTGTAGGAAGTTGGAAAATCAGACTTTACGATTTAAATGGAATGCAGCATTATTTCTGATGTACAATATAAATGTACAAGAATCTTCACAAGGGCAATTTTCACAGGGGTTATGAGGATCCAAACACCAAACTGCACAAGTACCTATTTAATGTGTTAGTATTATTTATATCTGATTATTATTCTGGATAGTATTCTTTGGCAACCCTTAGAACTGTATGATTAAAAGTATTTACCACACTGATTGCGGAGGGTCTGATAATTCCTCTAGCGCCACCAACGGTACAAAATTGCACTTATGTTTATACCATCATTTATTTAATTCATAATTTTAAATTTGAGTAATTTTTTTTTTTGCTAGTCCTACAAATTTTGTCCAGTCTTCCAGACAAATACTTGCCAACAAGATTGAAGGGATTTTTTAATTTTTTTTTTTTTTTCTGACTCCATTCTCCAATCAACAACAAATTTGTGGACAAAGACATCAAACAGCAAGTGAGCCTATATCTTTACAAATTGAAACAACTTTGTGGGCATCATTGCCACCATGTCCTGAGAGTGTTTGAGAAATGTTGTAACAGTGCCACTAAATAATCTAAAAATAATAATAATAAAAAAAGGCAAAAACACCCTCACAAATATCTAGAGTTCTGGCAAACAAATGTGACAAACATGCCATAATTTGCCACTTATTTGTTTTAAATGCAAATGAGCTTTTGTGTCAAACTTTTCATTGTTACCACAGGTTTGCCACAGACAAATTGTCAATTGTTGCCAAAATTTTGCTGGATGTTCAGCACTACCGGTGAAGAGCTGCAAACTTCTGCCAATAATATGCAGCAAATTTGTCTTGTTTGCTGCAAATTTAACACATATTAAAAGTGCTTTAAGTGCTGTAAGAGTACCTCGGGAGCTGCTGGAGGAGTATGTCAAGAGGATAGGGGGACAGCTTTGGCGAGCCAAGAGCAAAGCATCTTGAGATCCATGCATTCAGTGAACGCAATCGGCCTCAATAAGCGGCACTTTACATAAAACAGTGCTCGTGGCTGCCAGACAGAAGTATGCTTGTTTTCATGTGCTTGTGGAAAAATTCGCAAAATGCCATCTTTTTAAAGACTGTTTAGCAAACGGCTCTTTTTCTGCTTGTGTACAGTAGTTACACACACACAAACACTGTAAATGCGGTGGCATTTATGAATACACTTCTGTTGAGGCAGTGAAACGGCAAAACGAGGGTTCCTCACATCTGCTGACACACAGGAGGAGAAATCAATCCACACGCTGTCGACGTGCAGTCACATTGGCAAAGCATCTATAAACAGTGATCATCGGAGCACTGGGAGTAGACTAAATTAGGCTAAATGATCCATCCTCTGTAAAGATATGTAAATTTTGATGGCAAATCCAAGGTTGAAAATATAATGCCATGCACAGAACTAAGATAGATTTTGCTACCCTGAAGGAGAAAATTTGTATCAGATAATTAAAATTGCCGTGATTTAAAAGAAGTTCAGAGATTGGTTATACCTGCGGAGATAACCCCATAGCGTCAGCTGACACAACATCAAAATGACCGGCTTGAAAGGGAACTCAAAGATTTCAGTAGCGTGACAGTAGTTCAGCCATCTTCACAATAGTGTAGCTTTTCCATTAACAAACTACATTTTCCAGCGAGTAGCGCTGTATCGTCACAAAACATTACATTAATAACACTGTATTGAACGCAGCAGCGGAGCCGAGGGAGTAATCAAACATGCTCACCTAAACGGTTCTCCATCTGTAGCGCTGGGTAAACAAATGAAGTGAATCATTTGGACATCACATAAATGATTAACTGGTTCACTTGTGTCCCACGTAGCCTGAAAGGGACTTTGCCAGAGTCACTGCTTTTTTATTTTTTATTATTAAAATATTTAGTTAATTGCTGCTAATCACTATATTTGATTCAGTTCTAGTTTAATTTGTGCATATTAAGTACAAATTTGTAACATTTCTCACCCCATTTTTTTTTTTTTTTTAAACCCTTACCCTTGAATTATCCATGGTTTTACCATAGTAACTGATATTACATTAACCATGACTGTATTAACTATGGTTCATTTTGTGATTACCAAAGTTTAATTACAAATATCACGGGTATGGTATATTTACTACATCATATGGTTAATGTAGTAAAACCATGACAAACTTGTGTCAGAAAATGTCACGTTAAACATTTAGCTATCAGGTGATATTGAATTGTGCAATCAGAACTGATTGCTTCATTTCAAAGCATATTTTCTTCTTTAAATAGCTCAAATGTAGTTAACTACATTTTGTTTTAGCTTGGGATGTCAGCACATGCTTTCAATCTTATCAGTCATTAATGTATGGCATTTCTCTGCAGACATACAAAAAAAGGAGACTGGAGGGTGACAGTATGATGAAGATTGAAGATCTTAAGAACAATCATTCAAACGGCCATGTGTCCTCGCTCAACGGCAACTCCAAAAACAAGCTGCAGTAATAAGAGGACTATGCTCTTCTTAATACAGTTATGTTGAACACTAGTGTAACAGCAGGGATAATAGTCTAACTAAACCTTTTTTTTAAATAGCATAGTACTTTCTAACTGTTTTGTATTTTGTTTTACATGCATTCCTCTGAAGTCTCGATTTGTGTAAACACTGTACAATAATTTTATGCAGAGGCATTTAATTGTGCTTCAAACATTTGACATTCAACTGTTATTCAAAACAAACGGCTCTAGAGTACTGTATCTACTCTATTACACAACATATTTTCTCTCGCAAGAACAGAAGTATCAGTATCTGTCTTCAATCACCATATTCAGTCTTTAACAAAAAATGCCTTAGTTCAATCCTTTAACTAAAATGCTAGAAAACTGCAGTGTGGTTGAATGTGTCAGGATGAAGGATCTAATAGCATGTCACATTACTAATAACAACTCCAAGCCTTCATTTTAGCCAGACTTGGCAGGGCTCACAAGGTCATGGGGAAACATGTAACTATCAGGGAATTTTTAAACTGGGATTTCCAAGCCTGGAAAAGTCATGATAGTCGATACGATTTGTTTCTAAATATAGCCCAAGCCTAGCCTATTAAATATTTAATTGGCAAGAAATTGCACTTTGAGTGCAATTTCTATATCATTTTTAAAATTCCACATCAAGTAATGAGACAACTGGAAAGGTCATGCTGGAAGATTCATTAAATCAAAGTTTCAACACACTTTGACTTGGACAGTCACATACAGAAACCAAAATTCATGAAAAATGCTGCATAAAATCAGTTTTTGGATTCTGAATGTTTCTGAAAATCACATTTATAGCACTTACCAAGTCCTTATTTTTGTAAAAAAAAAAAGAAAAAAAAAGGCACAAATCTACAAATTAATTTGAACATGTCTCTGTGGCTATTTTAAGTGACTGGTACATACAGTATGAGAACTGTTGTTCAATTATTGTCTTCATAATAACAGAACTATAAGCACTTCAAACCTGTTGATCCGTGATGTTTTATTTGAGCAGGTCTACAGCTATAATGCATACCTGTGTAAAATTAACATTACACACAATATTCAGTTATTTTAATTATATGGTATAGATACTTCAGACAGACAAAGAAAAATGTAAGATGAAAAGGAAAGCATCACAGTGAAGATATCTTATGAGGGGTCTGCTGTAGTGGTTTCTGACGGGTCACCCATGGATGAGTGCTCTGCAGAAGACTGGGATGTCACGATATCTGCAGGCTGGAGAATATGAAACATCCGAATTCAAAAGAATTACACTGCATCCGATTATGCACACTTCTCTACTATACAGTATGCTAAAACCAGTATACCTGAATGCATAAGAGTAGCTGAGAAATATCTGGAATCTGATGACCTACTACATCCAAGAAGATTCTAAAAGTGCACATCCACTGGACCCTTTACTATCCCATAATGCCACGGGAGCAGAGACAACATCACATTCAAGACACTGAATTTTAATAAATTATGGCACAATCATGATTTGAAACTTGATTACACATCCACGCGCTTAAAGCATTTGTGCGTGTACATGACTAATGCGCCAGGCGCATGGAAGTAATCTAGCTTCAAATCATGATAGCGCCTAGAAGACTGCAGATGGCAACATTTTGGTCCATTTCTCACCCAAAACCAATCGTACTGCTTCAGATGAAATGGTTTAAACCATTGGAGTCATATGGATTACTTTTATGCTGCCTTTATGTACTTTTTGGAACTTGGAGGCATTGGTCCCTATTGACTTGCATTGTATGGATATTTCACATCATATCTCCATAAAAATCTCTTTTAGGTTCTGCAGAAGAAAGTCATACGAGTTTGACACGGCAAGGGTGATTAATGTGAACTCGTTTTTGAGTTAACTATTCCTTTAAATTGTGCTTTTTTGCAAAACCAGAGTAGATTATTTTCATGGTTATTATGTCATATATTGGGGTCTCGGAACAATGCAAAATCGAGTTTAAGAGAGAACTAATTAGTGGATGTGGCCTCAGATGGCACACTGGTGGAACCCTCTGAAGAACCCCTAGACACCCTTTCAGTTAGTTCCTACAAGAACTATAAAGACCATCAACAAATCTTTTCTGGAAAATAATTTGTCCTGGAAAATATTTTGGTATAATATAACTGTTTTGCCAAAGTTTTTGATGTATGTACAAAAACATGGTGATCACGAAATCTAGTCATAATGTTAAATTGGCATCATCTATAAAACACAATGACATGGAATATGACATTTGGGTGAAAATGGATGTTTGATTTTTCTAGTACCAAATGATCAGTTTAGCATGATTACTCAAGGATAAGGTGTTGGAGTGATGGCTGCTGTCTAGATTTGATCAAAAATTACTTTTTTCAAATAGTGATGGTGCTGTTTTTTTACATCAGTAATATCCTAACTATACATTGCGATCAGCTGAATGCCACTTTGGTGAATTAAAGTACCAATTTCTTTCCATAAGAGCTAAATCGGTCCATTATTCCAAACTTTTGGCCGCCAGTGTATATAACCTGCAAGCGATGCGCTTCAAAATGAACGTGTGAAACCAGCCACTAATACACTGAAAATGCCTCATCATGATCATCGCACGTGCTCGTGTGTGAGATGACAGAGCAGAGTCCTCTGAAGTGTGCAACTCGAAGACTACGGGGGTATTCACTAAGGAAATGCGACTGGTAATATCTAGATTTAAAATGGACACATGTATTTTTGCTTAAATATTACACTTGTTGGTCATATAAAATGTCCTGGAAAATTCTGCCTTGAAAAAGAGTGAGAACCCTGAAGACTTTCCTGTGGCATCAATATATATAGAGAGCGTGCTTTTAATGACAGCAAGAATTTGTCTCGTGACCTATTTTCATTTCCCAAACACTGTGTGCTTAAAATTGCATAACCTGATTTGTCATTTTAGAAAACATAGTAAAAACAGGTGTTTTAAACTACATGGATGCTTATTTCTGGGAGGAAATGGGGTGGTGAATAAAGTACATGCATGTACGTACAATGTTCTGCTAATTGGGATTTATAAAGTGAACTTTGCACTGGTTCTGGCGTATGTATGGTTTTATAACTTTTGTGCATACACAATTTTAGGAGCTGTAAAGAATAAAGCACTTACCACACTTATTTTGGCCTCTTTGCTCTCTAAAAGACCAAGTGAAGAATCAGCGCTCTTACGGGGGAGTCTCAGAGAATCCAGCCTGCCATGGTAGACAGAGGCTATGTTCGGAATAGCACACCAACAAACTACTCTTAACATTTCTGCAGTTTATACAACATATACTGTGCACTTTATGCTAATTATGTGCATGCATACCCAGAATACCATAAACATTTGCCAAAAAGTGTGCAGTATACAACAGATCACACTGTTTGAAATAATGTATCCAACAATACAACACACTCAACCTTCCATTTTGATGGGCGATGAATGAACTTGAAGTATTGATTTAAGATATTTGATCGGACCGTCAAAAATTGAGTCAAAAATAAGAAATTTACACAAAAAGTTGACATTTTTTCCCCAAAAAAAACCAAACAAACTGGATGCCACTCACATGCAACGTGATGTCATGTGACAATGTAGCATACTACTGTTTGAAACATGTATTGTTGCGCTACGCATTCTCTTTCAAATACTATTTTTCTTCATTTTTTTATAAATACCGTAGTAGGCAGTATACAGTGTTTAAAACTGTAGCTTTCCAAGCTACAAGCTACTCATAACAGTTTAACTAGTCAAGCTATTCTTTTAAAATAAATATACTTTTTATAATAATAATAAAAAAATATTTTCCAAAGTATGTGGTAATGGAGAGTGTCTTTGAAATGCTGTTTTTGGTGGAGGAAAACGGCTGTCTTGTTTGGATGCGAGGTGTAAATGTAACAGTGTTTTCAAACGAAAACATTAGTGTGGACATGGCCTCAGTTACTAACAAAAAGTAGCCAACTACATTAAAGTTATCTAAATAAGAAAATATTTTTAAATCTATAACAACCAGATGATATTTAATTCTGCAATCACCAGATATATACATTTAATTAGGGTGACATTAAATCGAACATGTATGTGTATATACTGTGTGTGTAATATACACACACACACACTTAAGGGAGGGCATTTAATTACTCCCTTGGCTCCATTGCTGTGTTCACAATATGATGTAACAAATGTAGCATTTTGTAACAATACAGCACTACTCGTTGGAAAATGTAGCTTGTTACTGGAAAAGCTACACTATTGTGAAAATAGCCGAACTACTGTCACTCTAAGTTAGTAGTGTCGCTACTGTAAGTTACTAACACTGTACAGTATATACTGCATAGTAATTTAGTTTTCAATTCTGAACATATCCAGACAAATGAGTCAAATACCATACTGCCCTTACCAAAACACAAAAACATACACTGAAGAGCAAATGATACCAACATCATACAACAGGTTTGGAGTTTTCTACCTCTTCTGCTGTCTATCACAGAACGCCCGAACTGCGTTAGACTCAGACTGCCAGAAATTCTGAAACATAAGAGAACAGCACTGCATTTTCAAATATATTTCATTCAGCTGTGCAGATGCATTTTAGCTTGAATTGCAGGACATACACAAATTCAGTTTTGTTTTGAAAATCCTGTAAAAAGACTAAAGAATAGTTTAAAAATTAAATTTATTTAAAAAAGTATGATTTACCTTATAGTTAAAAGTATAATATATATATATATATATACATACACACACACACACACACACACACACATACACACAAAGACTACAAAATGTACTTGTATGGTAATTGAATATAGTTAAAATTAGAGAAAAACAATAATTGTGTTTCCAAAAGTTCCTGCGTGTCCTATCACATTTCATTATATTGTACTGAAATATTTGTTTCTTCTTTTGATAACAGTACATTGGGTTGTTTTATGCAACAATTGTTTTTTTTTTTTTAGTTTCTTGCATTATTTTCATTACCATAATTACGTCATAATGCCTTAAACATGGTTATTGTATTTATGCCAAATTTATGGCAACCACAGCTGCCAGTTTTTCCTGTAAATTGAACAGGATTTATTTATTTTTTTCAGTGCACCCTCATGTTGTTCCAAATCTGTATGGCTTCCTTTCTTCCACAGGACACAAAATTAGATGTTTGCAAATATTAGAAATTGATAGCCTCAGTCACCATTTACTTTCATTGTGTCTTCTATAAGAGTCTAACATTCTGCCTAACATCTTTTGTATTCTGCAGAAGATTAGGAACATCATACAAGTTTGGAATAACATGAGGGTAAGTAAATGTTGATAGAACTCATTTTTGGTGAACTTTTGCTTTATGAAAATGTGCCCATTGTATTGAGATGCTGAAACAGACCACAGTTTCTCTCTCAATAGTTTTGAGAGAAAGACAGTCTTGCTCCAAACACGCCAACTGCTGCACCACAGAGTTCTGGAACTGCTCCAAATGCACCAGCCTACACGCAAAGCAGAATCGTTAATTTGATACACCTTAAATGTAAATCGGCAAGTACATTAAAATGAGTAGTGTTATTTTAATCTGTAAATACATTATACATCCAGTCAAAAAACAAAAACACCACAAATAAATGTATAACAACCAAAAGGCAAAAACAGGATGAAACAAAAGCTGCAACTGAATGTTAACTGAATGGTGTGCTTTACCTCTGATTGTGAACCGTTCCCAAGAGGGAGGTCACATTCCTTTGACAATCAGTTAAAGACTGCAGTGATCTGGCTTCAATCTTTTTATACCTGCTCTAGATCACAAAGAAAACAACCCAACCAGTTACACAATTAAAGGATAAGTTAACCCAGAAACATCCCTCTTGGCATCATAAACAGGTGGGACTTTTTACTGAGAGTTCAATAATAAAAAATAAAATATATATAATTTTCTCAAGAACGTTCCAGAGGCTATTTTCTATACAGTGCATTGGTTTTTACTGCCAAAAAAATAAAATAGATATAATAATAATAATAATACATTAAATGTACCATACGACTTGTGTGCTACATTCTAAGTCTTCTAAAGTCATACGACAGCATTTTGTCAGTATTCACTGAAAATCTTCCCTCCAATGATGTTTTCAAATCTCATTAATGGGTGCATATAGTCAAATAAACCACAAAGATGCTTTGAGCCAGGTTTATCTATGATGCCAAATGACATGGGTTGTCTTATGTCACACTGCTCCAAGCACAGCCCAATCTCATGAAAATTACGTGACTGTGGCGAAATTTTGCCGAATGACATTACATGGATTATTACACACATCGTGGCAGTTCTGTGGTGAAAGGTCCATTGTGTGTTGCTAAGAGTTAAATATTCTCCCAAACCTGCACATCAACAGGTTTTAAAGGATTTTTTTAATATATAAATCATTAATCATATTTTTTCTGGAAGCAAAATAAATAAATGTCTTATTGCAATTAAATAGCTGACATCATCGGATCACAGCTTTTTAAATAAATAAAATGTGTAAGCTTACTCTGTATTTTGTTTTATATTAGACTTATACCATAACACTGCTGAACGGCAATGACACTTCATTTTGTTTCAGTACCACGAATGGGGATATCATTGCGTTTCAGGATGGGATTACCAATAAACGGGTAAAGCTGCAAATTTTATGCTCATGTAATGCAGAGCTGCACGTGCGCGGCTGTACAGTAACAGGTTTCTGATAAGCCATATCCAGACAGCAAACCACCAGTCTGCAATGGTCCTTTCAACTTCTGAATGCATCTGTTTAATCAGTCAGAGTCAAGTGCACATCACTGATTATTTTTATTTGAATGTCTTACCTCAGAACATGATTTCTGTAACAGAACAATTTCATGCAGATGACCTTCAGGCATAAAAAAAACACTAAGAAATCCTCACACTCATGAAAAGTCTGTCCACTTGATCAAGTCATTTTTGTGTAGTGCTTTCCACAACACGTATAGTTCAAGCAGCTTTACAGAAAATTATGCTTTACAGAGATTACAGCTTCATTATCTGTTAATATCTTGATAGAAACATGATCGTAAATTGTGCTTTAAAATAAATATGAGTAAATAATATTTGTATTTAGACCCCCAGTGAGCAAGCCAAAGGCGACTGTGGCAAGGAACACAAAACTCCATAAGATGATGGATAATGGAGAAAAATAACCTTGGGAGAAACCAGGCTCACTGTGGGGGCCATTTCTCCTCTGACTAAACATGACTGTGTCAATATTACTTGTGCGCAGTGCAAGTCATGGTTTAAAATGAGTAAACCAAGTAATTATTAAGGGTCCAATGTTTAAACAAATATTTTGTAAGAACTGTGTAAGATTAATGACTAATGTCTTTGAAGTTCATCCTGGATTAACTGCAGAAGTTCACAGATGCATTGTCCTTTGTAAATTTGCTGAGGAAGGCTTTTGTTGGCAATTAATTGATAGTCTATGTATTCCATTATAAGAGTGTAGTCCATCAATAGACAAAGGTGATGCAGGCAAAGGTCTGTGATGTGCATCGCAGTTCGACTGGCAGTTTGTGATGCCACGGGAAAGTCTTCCAAAAGCAATGCATCCATTACCAACATTTCCTTTTAACAGCTTGTATTTTAATGCATTTTCAATTAAAATATCGGTTGCATAACAGTTAATTCTGTTATGATGCTTAACTCCATACTTTATTCTAAATGTGGCTTATTTAATGAAAAGCGGTAGCATTCGATTTAGTTAATTGTCCAGTTGGAGTCACCAATTTACACACACACACACCCACCCCAGTAAGAGTGCATAAGCTCAGACAAGAGTATGAGGACAGTGCGCATGTTTACAACAAGTTTATTTTTTTATAAATTTGGATGTGCTTGGGAAATTGCTTACATGCATTTTAATGCCCATTTTATGCGTACACAACGTTTACATATCAGGCCCCAGGTTAAGTTTGAATATGTCGAAGTGCAAATGAGATTTGAGAGCTGCAGTGGAGGGAAAGACTTACTGTAAATAATGACTTAATTTCATAGTCGTATGACTTTAGAAGCATATATCGTATGCACTAATGACATTTCAATTTTTTACTGTATTTTTATAGTGTTCTTGTAATGCCACGGGTGTTTCGGAAAAGGTATTACAATCAAAAAACACATTTGATTTAAATGTGGAATAACCTAACAAACAGAAAACACTACTTGTAATCTTAATCCAGGTTAAACGGGGTGTGTTAATTTGCTTTTGTCTTGTACTCACAGAGAAGTGTGCCCTCAGTTGAGTCTTAAATGAGTTAAAAGCGGCTCTGACGCCAGAACCCAACTCTTCCTCTGACTCCTCATCCTCCAACGCTTGAGTTACTCGCTCTATATACACACACACACACACACACAGTTTTTCTCAGGGTTTTTTTACACTAGCACTTTTGACGGCAAAGTTCAGTTTGAGGATGTGAACGATGTTTTTTTTTCTGAACTCTGGTGCACACTTGTGAGCCATACCAGAGTCTGCTTGAAACGGTGGTCTGGGGTACGGTTCATGTGAACTCTGGTACGGGTGTCTGCTGATATGAATGCAATCATCCTAAAGGTGGGTTTCATACCAGGCACGTTTGCTGCGCTCAGAATCAGATTGAGAGTTCCCAGCGCCCCCTGCAGTGTTGGTCCATCATCAACTTGCATCATCACAAACTTGCACTTGACTAAACTGCCAGTGTGAAAGCGTCCTAAATCGGGGAAGTGAACCGCTATTGATGTATAATTAACATCATTTGCAGGTTCACGATCTCTTGCAACATATCCACAGGCTAATGGCAGACAAGCACTAACATTCTTCATGTCACTGCACATTCATTGCATTTGTGGCAGACAAACAAGTGTAGTTCTGTGCATGTAAAGTTTTGGTGATAAATCCAAATGACGAATACGAATACTTCAATAACTCAGTGAAGCTGGTGCCTCGAGTTGTTACCTAGTTACAGTGGTAAACAGCTGCTGCTTATACTCATCTGTTGATGCAATCAGACTAAGGTTTGGACCCAGATAATATGATATAAACAGACCAGCAGAGACAGGGGAGGGGAAAACGAACTCTGGTTCGGACCAAGCAATTGAACCAAGTATGCAAGCACCCTCATTGGCATTCAGGTCACTCGCATTGTCTGCCAGAAAGCAGCTGCACACAATAGGCGCTTTTCAGCCTTCTTTCAAGTAGAAAAAAACCCATCAAGCACATTTGAAAAATGCAGCCAAAATAGGCTAAACAAAACATAGGATTTTAAGATGTATTTTACACAACTGTGTTAATGGGAGAGAAATTAAAACACTAAGAATTAGATTAGACACCACATCGACTGAAAAAACGTCTGTAAGAAAGCTTGTTCAGCATGAACAAAAAATGTGTTTGTGTTCAGTCTTTAAAGAAGAATTTACCTGCAGTGTCCTCTAGTGAGCTGGACAGGAACAGTTTTCTGGGTTTGATTGTCAGGTGTTTGGGCAGCTGCTGCTGGTCAATTTTTAAACTCACATCTTGCTCTGTGTGCCACATAGAGCCACTGTTAATCCCACTATAGTCTCACTGATTGGCTGAAGGTGCCATAGATACTGGACTTAAGTTTTTGGTTTGGATGAAAAACTCACCTGATGATTCAAGTGGTTCACTTCTTTGGGGAGGGGGTGATGCTTCTTTATCTAAACTGGGTTCCTAAAGCAGTAATTTATTTAAATCAAAAGAAATCAAATATGCAGCAGGCAAAAGCACTGAACACACTGATTTTAGGTTGTACCTCTTCAATAAGATTATCAGGTTCCTCTACCGGTAAACTGGTTTCAGAAACAACAGTCTTGTCTTGAAAGCCTGGGAAAGACAATACAAATGATAGATTAAAAATAGATAACTAAATACAATTATGATAACTAGTTTTAAACAAAAGTTGGCTTAACCAATGTTGTGAGTTTGAGGCAGGACTATCGGTTTTACTAACCAAATGGAAGACAAGAGAAACTTCTATTTCATTTGATGACGGTACTGCAAGCCCTTTTGACATTTAATCATCTGCAGGGTATGAATTATAGATATCTATTAGGGATGTTAATGATTAATTAGAAATTTGTCCTGAAATTAATGACAATGTGTTCAGTAATCATGACAGCAGACATAGATAAAGCCGTCTATACAGTCACCAGCCGCTAGAGGGTGCTTGGCGCTGCATGTCATGTCTTCTCTGGTTCATGGAAGAGCCGCACAAATGCACAGATCAGAGATAAAGTAGGCTCAGTATAAACAGTGTCGGAGCGTTTCTTTATAAACATTTGTTTTCTGCACACACCGTGATAGTGTGTTGAAGTACAACATGACAAGCACGGTGGATCCCTTTGTTTCATCCCAAATGTACAATTACGTCAGCGATCGCCGGGAAAGCAAATTCAGCTGACATCTCACCATCACCTGAGTAGTGGTATGTTATGTACTGTTTACACAGCAAGTTATTATTTTCACTTAAATTTACATCTAAAAAGGTCTGAAATATTCCACGATCCACAATGTGAAGTTTTTAATAAACTCAAACATGTATACAAGTTATATATCTTCAGTTATTTTTTAACAGTAATTAAGCAATTCACAAATTTGTACTTAGCCTAAATGTGATAAAATACACTGAACTAAGAATATTTTGAGGAAATTGCCAGTACTTGCATTTATTAAATTTATATCCCATCCCAACCCTGTTCCTGGAGGCCCCCAACACTGCACATTTTGGATATCTCCCTAATCAAACACCTGATTCAACTCATCAGCTCATTAGTGGAGACTCCAACACCTGAATTGGGTGTGTCAGAAAAGGTAGACATACAAAATGTGCAGTGTTGGTGGGCCTCCAGGAACAGGGTTGGGAACCACGGATTTATATTATATATTAACAGTATGCTACAAGCACATATTATTTGGAGTCCTCCACGTGTGTTTTGCGATATTAAATTTAATGATTAATTGATCGTTAATTTCCACACGATAGATTATGAAAATGTCTGAAAATTGTCATCCCTAATATCTATAAATAAAATTCACTAGTTTCTTATCATAAGGAATAATTGACGTCAGACCTTTGAAATCAGAAATAATGCTCACCTCAAGGTGGTAATGCGGTCACGACATGAACCTCGGGTGTGCATTATTTTTCAATAATTTAACAGGCCGAATTCAATTATTCCAGTTCTACCACTGTTACCACACCTCAAGACACTTTTCTGGTTTTCATCCCCAAAATGTTTTTGTGGGTGGAACTAGTTTCACCATGGATTCAGAGTCTTGCTTTGATATAGCTCAAGCCTTCATTGCCTTTTCAAAACGTCACTTTAGAACTAGTAACAGAGGCTTGTGATGCTTTCAAGCATTTACTGGAGTAACAAGGTAATCCCAAACACGATCTCTGTTTCTCTCTATCTAGCGCACATGCACAGTCAAGTCAAGATTTATTTCTAGAGCACATTTAAAAGCAGAGTTGCACCAAAGTGCTGTACAGTAAAATAAAACAAAAAAAATCCAGGAGCAAATACGCAAGTGACAACATTAATAAACATGCGGCATACAAAATATACCACACAATAAACAGAATACAGTCTGTGTAACTAAACCATAAAACACTTAAGCTAAGAATTATCAGAAGATAGAGAATACAGATAAGATTTTAGAATAGATTTAACTACACTGTAAAATATATATATATATATATACACACACACACACACACACACACACACACACACACACCAAAAAACAACTGGCAGCTGTGGTTGCCAGAATTATGTAAAAAATACAATGTAAACAACTTTATAGAACAACTTATAAATTACAGTTTTAAACTGTAAAATGTAGATGACCACGCTGGCACTGTTAAAAAAAAAAAAAATAATATAGTAAACTTTAATAAACAGTTGTAATAAACTTGATATAACCTTCTGAACCTATAAAATCTGCTTTTCACTTTATAATGTATTGTTAATCACTGTATAAATTACAGAAGAGCACATGATGACATGAAGTTCATCAAGAGAGGCTCTTCCAGAAGCAATGACCAATAAACATGTAGAGACAGTCCTCAGTGTCACTCAAACACTAAACACCATCAGGGTAACGTGTGAAATTAAAATAATGCAATAAACATTAAACTACATCAGATATAACAGAACATCCCAATGTACATAACTGATATTACAAATAAGAAACATAACTAGTCACATAAAATATAATGAAATGTGATGGGTCATGCAGGGAATTGTGGGAACACCAGATTATTGTTTGTCATTTTAACAATTTACTGTAAAAAGTACATGTACTCTTGTTAAACAATGTACATTTTTACCATTAATTATACAGGAAAATCACACTTTACATCTAAACATTTATATTTATTGTAAAAACTACTGTATTGTCTTAAAATATGTATACATTTTTTACTGTATTTTACAGTTAATACTAGTTAATCAATTAACTAGTTTGTTCTGTAGCATTTTCTGTTTTTTACCGTTAAAATTAGACCTTTTTTTTTTTTTTTTTTTTTTACAGTGTAGCTAATCAAGGAGCAGACCTCATGTGAATGGGCAGGCTGTTCCAAAGTTTGGGAGCTGCAGCGGAGAAGGCCCGACCACCCTTAGTTTTACAGCGACAACGAGGGACAGAAAAGAGAAGTAGATTACACAATCTAAGTGCTCTTTGGGGAGAGTAAGGAATCAAAAGGCAGACACCAGATAAAGCCTTGTACACATTGATGTACACAATTGCTGTTTATTCTATAATTGACTGGAAGCCAATGTAAAGAAATATGATCCCTCTTTTTTGTACCAGTAAGCCTAGCTTTGAGATAAAAGACCTTAAGAGCAGTGCAAGCCTCCGTTACCAGTTCTAAAGTGACATTTTCGAACTAGCAATGAAGGCTTGGGCTGTATCAAATAGGGATGTGCTATGGTGGTCGATTAATTGACTAGTTGTCCATCAATCACTTAGCCAGGACGACTAACATTTTTAGTGGTGGTGGTTTTAATGGGAGACGCAACTTCTTGGAATGTTTTTGCATGATGGTGGCTTGTTGTGCTTAGTGAATAGTTAACACAGTAAAACCCTCTGCAAGACGTTTAGTCCATTTATGCACCACTGCTGTTACAGAAAGTAACAGTCAAAGTGCTGCGTCAACAATACATTACAACACTGTCGGATGTTAAATCCTATGCTGATTGAGGATTTTCCTGTATTCTGATGTGCTTCGAGAGATTAAAATTTATGCTGATTCTGTCTGACACCGCTTAAAGCTACACTATGTAAGATTTTTGTTAGAAATTCAATTTCATTAAATGAGCAAGTACACAATCCATCTTCCAACCCATGTTTTTGCCTTATTCACTAGAGTAAGCCTATAATAATGATTTATATTTTAGAGCTGTCAGGACAGATTTGGTGGGAGATTGCATACTTCTGTCATTCGTCCGTGTGTGTTTACGTCATGTCCGTAAAGAAAAGGAGGTCCAGCTACTACAGCGCGTGTATGTGCGCGTTGATAGATGTGGTAGTAGTTTGAAGCTGAAAGCTTGTAGCCACAACAAATGAGTGACACTGACCATGGATCATTCAAAAAAGCAACCCTCTGGGGAAATCACCCGTTTTCAAAATAAAGAAACCTCGAACAGAGAAGAGTCTACAAACAAAAAGGAAAAGCGACAGAGCCCGTAATAAAACACGAAACAATGGATTGGCTTTTCAGAGGTGGCGACAACTCCAAGATATTAAAGGATTTAAAGCTGACCCAGAGATGGAGTTCTTGCTGGACAGGTAAGATGTTTTATTGGACCGATAGAGAGCCAGGTAGCTCTATTAACATGGTAGTTTGTTAGATAACGGTAGCCACTCTAATGGGGCATTTTATTATGGATTGTGATACTGCAATGATTTCAATTTCATTTCCGAGGAAGGAAGATCAACGGCAAAAAAAAAAAATGCTGGTAATGGTAAAAATGCTTATGCTGGTAACAATGCCAATCTCTAAACTGATTACTACCTTGGTCTATTTGCCTGCTGGCTACAGTAGGTTATAAGTCTCCACCGTTTGATTCGACCTATTATGACTAGCAATCGTTTTGCCTAATCTCATTGTTGCCTAACTTTTGTAACGCTCAAATTTAATACGTCAAAAAAAAAAAAAAAAAAAAAACCTACCTGCTCATAAGACATATTTATTTGGACATCCATCTTTTCCGTCCTTTCGTTATTTATTTTTTGAGGGGAGGGGGTGAGTTTTGCTATCATTAGTGACATTTGCTCTGATAAAATGATCACCTGTAACCATGGTTACACCGGTATTCCTCAAACCATCAGATTCATCCGTGCAGAAGAGCAGAATCAAAGCCCAACTCAAGTAATTACCAAAACAAAGTTCCACCGCAAGTAACAGTTTTATGCTTCAACCGTTAGAGTGCCATAAGTTACATAGTGGAACTTTAAATAAATACTTGCTGTTAGAAAGGTTAAACTGCTCGATGTTGTGAAGTAGATGTGTACATGTAATACTATTTTGCAGTTCTGTGCTTTTGACTGCGCAGCGAGGATTATCCTGAGACTCCCACGCTCTGTTCTCGATTTATCAAAAATGGGCATTTCCGGGAGTATGATGTCATGCATACAAGTACTGATATCAAGAATTAGCATTTTTAACTTGCAAAATTTTTATTTTAGATATCTATATTTCATATCTTGCACAAGATTAAACGTGAAAAGGTTACAGTAACACTTCACTTTTAAAAGGATTTTATCCTGTAAGTTGTCATTCAGGAGGATTTGTTAACTGACCTGAATCAGAAGTGAAAAGGGATGACTCGATATTCAGTGATCTCAATAATTTGACTTGAGGCTGCCATTCATCACTTTTCATTCGTTCCCTTCCATGAAGTCTGTGTTTGGGTGTTGAAAACTAGGAGAAAAGATTAAAAAAGAACCACACTTTCAGAACAAAATGTTCAATCATAAATTTGAAAACGCCCTGCATAGAGCAGCAGTTAAAATACCTCTCAAGTTCGGACACACCTACTCATTATTTATTATGCCTATTTTGTATACGGTTATTCTAAAATAACAGTAAAGTCACCAAAACTAGGAAACAAAAGTATGGGAATTATGTATGAGAAAAAAAAAACCCATTCAAAACTTCGTGAGGTGCATCCTGGGATGCTTTTTGAACACTACTGAAGAAATTCAATTTATGCTGGATACTTGACTGCTTTTACATCATCTACTCCAACTTTAGCATGAAATAAAATCAGTTTGTAAAGAAATTTAAGGAAAATTCTGAGTTCAATACAAGTTAAGCTCAATTAACAGCATTACAATGTTGATTTACACAAAATAATTGACTTGTCATGTTAAAAAAAAAAAAGTGGTTACAGTAAGGCACTCCCAATGAAAGTGATGTGCGATAATGCTTACCAACCTTATCTGTGTAAAGTTATATCCCAAATTACAACTTAGTTGTCATGGAAGAAAAAAATAAAAATAAAACCCACACACTATAATAGTACTGGATATAACTTTACACAGAAAAGGTTAGTGATTCAATCACACTAAAATCATGTAAACAAGCATATTGTGGCAATACTTTCGAAATATGTTAGCATTTTTGAACTGCCCCATTCACTTCCAAACCACAAATTAGATTGTGAGTTGAAATTACTTGTTGAAATCAACATTATGTAGAAAATAACATTAACTGAGCTCAACTTGTATAGAAACCAAAATAATCCTTTAGCACAATTTATATTTGTCTACAAAATTTCTTTAGATCATTAGAAACAAATTAAATCATGCATGTTGAAACTTTTGACTGCAAGTATATTTGGCAAAAGGCCGCAATAGAAGATTGCTGTGAAAAACTCTTCATTTGTGATTCTTAGACAACAGATAATCACTGTACCTTGGAGAATTCCTCATTACTGCTGGGTGAGGACAGAGGGAGAACTGTGAAAGAAAAACAAAAAAAGTAGAAATATAAGTTGATAGTAGCATTTCTGGAGGATTTGTAAAGTGATGCCATCCAGCAGGTTGGTAAACTGATGGATGATACCCCTGAATTTGCTCTTGGCTCTGGGCTTCCTCCTGCTGTAGTCAATGCGAGGGGTTTCTCTGCGGAGGAACCCTTCATCTGAACGCAGCACCCGTGTCCTCTTCTGCAAATAATAAGGGTCATAGGACACATTATTCTGACACTGTGGGCTGTGTCTAATGTGTGTATAATTCCCAATTTATGCACAAAGGCAATCACATATTCTGGCTAACCTTCACAGGTGTTTTGCTCAGAGTGTCAGGGAGGGATTTTGTGGACCTGATGAAGAAAGATACTGAATACTGAACCTAAATACCGTATAACAAGGTAACTTTATTTGCAAGCGTGTTAAAAACTTTAAATGTTTTTGTTAAAAACAAAATGGTCATAAGTTACACACCCCAATGTGGTTTTAAACCCATATGACTTTCTTCCTTGGAACATAAATGGAGATGTTAGGCAGTATGTTTGTCAGTCAACATTCACTTTAATTGCATCTCTTTTTCCCCATACTGTGCAGTGAACGAATGGTGACCGAGGCTGCAATTCTGTCGAACATCTTTTGTTTTCCAGGGAATAAAGAAACACATGGGGGTTTGGAATAGCATAAGGGTAATTAATATTAATTCTATTAATTGTCATTTACTATTCAAGTCATTTAAAATGAACTCTGAAAAGATGTTTGCTCAGCAGTACATTTTGACAGAGACTGAGACACCTTGATATGCTGATTGCAGAGGTGGACAGTAACGAAATACATTTACTTGAGTACACCGAGTATCTGTACTTTGAGTTATTTTTTCTGGAAACTTGTGACTTTAACTTCACTACATTTGAAAGACAAATATCGTACTTTTGACTCCACAACATTTCTATCAAGGTCCTTGAGTAGAAAGTCGTTACTATGTAGCAGCTTTGAAAATCAGTGGATGATTTTTTTTTTCCCCCCTTCTCTAAAACGTGATTGTTTTTTTTCCAGGTGACAGACAGCCTATCAATAATCATTCTTGTTGGGTCACGTGTCGTGAAGTTCAATGATTTCCCAGCATTTTTTGAACACTGATCAGTTGGCAAAATGGAAGGCGGTGGTTCCTCGGCGCAGTGTGGCCATACTTAAATGTTCCAGTTTTCTGAAAATGTTAAAGATTGTTTCGTTTTAAATGTTTGCCTAAAACGTACCATATCACAGCCTTCAAAAACTCGCCGTTCAACCTGCGAAGCATATTGAGGTATGTAAACTTTTAATTTCTTGTGAAAGCTCGAAATTATCTGTGCTTTAGGGCTAAAAATTTCAGTATTAAGTATGGTCGGTCAAATTATTGTTTATGGATTTGCCCGCCAAGTTGCCATAGCCTTGTGGATACACCGCTAACGCATAGGTAAGGTTCGACAATGACGTTAGTTAGCATGCAAATGTGTTAATTCAAATTATTGCTTAAGAGTTAAATAAGTTAATATCTTGTAACTTATAGTTATTTTGTTGTTGTTACCTTGCATAATTACTATAGTTATGTGTAGACCTGCATGATTAAATCATAAAAAGATCGTGATCAATTCAAACACCCACACAATCTCTTTCCTAAATGATAACGATTCGCCTGTCTATTAAACCTTTGACAAAAATCATACCGGAACATTCAAATCTGCGTTGGTGCTGCCGCTGAGCCAGAGAGCGCAGTTATCATGTATAGGTATGAAACAGCTTCATAAATGGTCTTTTCTACCGCACAGTATCATTATTTCTTTCTGCGTTACAAATATTCAAATTATCACAGAAGTACTGGGATAAAAGTTTACAGTTCGCATAAACACTGATGTCTTTTGAAAGTAACTTGACGCTTGAAATAATGATTGTACCGATTACATTGTTTACAAGTGACTTTGAATAAGACAATTTTTTTTTTTTTTTTTAAATAATTCAAATCAATTAAACATTTTTAAATAGACTGCAGCAATTAATATTTTGTCAGAACCTCTAGTAAATTACATGTTATTTTCTTTAGTTGGCGTTCAGAATCGTGGGAGAATCATCTTTATTTGAAACAAAAACATTGTGATTCTCAGTTTATCCAGAATCTAGTCAGTGTATTCAGTAGGTTGCTTCAGAGGCATAAGGTATTGTAAATATTACATACAACAATAATAAAACAATGCGTTGATATAAAAAAGGAAAATTTACTTTTGATACTCAAGTACTTTTAAAACCCAAGTACTTCTGTACTTAAGTAAAAATCTGTCTTTACAACTTTCACTTGTAATGGAGTAATATTTGACCAGTAGTATCTGTACTTTCAAGTAATGGAGTTGTGTACTTTGTCCACCTCTGGCTGATTGTAGCATCTTTAGAGCACACAGGCCTTATGGAAAATGTAACTTACCCATTAGAAGATGGCTTCTGACAGAACAACATTGTCTTGGCTAGAACAACCTACAATGAAATACATTAAAAAAATAACTAATAACTTCAAAACTGAAAAATAAAAGTAACAACACTATACAAACTAATGCCACTTTCCACAAATAGGGAAGACAGCAGGGCTTGAGACTCAAAGCACTTAAGTTATTTTTCAGAAAATGGTCAGTGAAATGAGGTGCTTAACTCAATTTAAAACCCTGATGTGTGCAATTGTTTGTTTTAGCCATAAACACTAAATAAAAGACAATGGGTAACAGGGTTGCTAATTTAATCAAAATTAAGCTCACACAGTAGGGGCTTGCTAGTTTGCATCCAAATGTTGGTTTGTATTTGAGGAACCTTTTTTGTTTTTGGTTTGCCAATCTATAGAGAACATTTGTTTGATAATTTCTTTTTTCCAATAACTTCAATAGGGTTCAAGAGCTTGACAAAATGCAGGCAACACAAGTGTAAAGTGAGAAAATGGAATTAGATTTACTTGACTTCCAGCCATACTGTGGAAAGGTTTCAAATGATGTCACTTCCTTGGTATCACAAGTTTGTAAAACTTACATTTTTAAATGGGGGGGTAACAGGTTTTATGTAGTAACAGGTTTGCATACCAAAAGACATTTAGTTGATCATTTTAATTTTTACAAAAAAAAAAATACAATTGTCAAAATTATGACTTGACCAGTGTTGGGTGTAATCCGATTACAAAGTAACTAGTTATTGTAAATTAATTACTTTGAGTCAAGTAGTGTAACTCATTTCAATTTAAATTCTTGTAATCAGATTACAGTTTATAGTCCAAAATTTCATGAAATGAGTCATGGGATTCATGAAACAATACATTAACCCTTAAATGCATACCTCGGGTATTTAGTAACCCAGTATAGTACAGACTTTAACATCAATTATTTGGGTTAGGCATTTCTAAAGATAATGTGCTTAGAACACATAAAACATTAATTATGTTCATACTACATATACGTGTTTCTGTGACACCTGTAGGGACAATGACAAATGAACGAGGAAAGACATTGAATTCATGGAGCAGAATAACAAAAACCTTTCTGTGTAACATGTTTTAAAAAGTTAATGCGATTACCTATTATTTTGTGAAAAGCAAAGTAATCCAATTATAATTTTTAGAGATGTAATTAGTAATGGATTACTTTGAGTAGCACAACTAGTTACACAAGTGAGATATAAACCCCATGCTCAGACTCCACAGGTGAGCACAGTATCCAGACAACAATTTTTGTTGTCATCTAGTCTTTTTCAGAATCCGACCGAGCCATATCCCTCATCAGCCCACCAAAGACTTCCCACACGAGAGCTTCCCCGGACACTAAAATCCTCACCTCGCACACGAGGCACGACCCGGAGGAACCGACACTCTACTCACCATTCACAATCACTAACTAAAGTGTTAAAAGTTCCCTCCGGGTTAAAAGAAAACCCTTGTTTCGTCTATGCCTCATTCTCTCATCACAACATTTAAACTACCTAATCTTCAAGATACGTTCATGTTAGATATTATCTGCATCTAATATTGCTCTGATGAACATGTAATTTGTGTCTTTATTACTTTGTTTTAAAGCAATATGTAAGCAATTAGTACCCTATTCATAGAAGTGCCTCATCTTGCTCAGCTCAGGCCACATGCTAAATTTAGTGGAAGTGAGGAGATTTTTTTTTTTTTTTTTTTTTCCTCTTCCAAGAGGCTGAGAAAAACAGTAAGATTTGACAAGGGTCAAATAAAACTAGAGTTGCTACAAATCCCTCTAGCTACCACAGATTGATTTAGGGGCAATCAGTTGAGTGGCACAGTGGTCAAAACACACTGAAATGAACAAATCATGAACTCAGAAGCCCACATACTTTGAGGACTGTTATTCAAGAAATTTCATGCTACAATAGCCAATGACAATGCACATGGACTGAAACATTTTTAGTGTTTCTCATATCAGTGTCTCTGCATACCACTGACCTGGTAGTGCCATAAGGCGCTCATGAATGTTATAGTCTCTGGCTTCCTGTCATGTGACTTCCCTGACCGGTCTGTTTCAAAAGTTTCACTCAGACATTGGGACACCTCAAGCATCACCTGAGGCAGTCATATACACACACACACACACACACACACACACACTCGCATCACAGAACCATAAACACTTAATTAAAACACTCTTCAAAAGGGCCACTCTGGCCATTTCCCCATCATATGTACTGTAAGTTTGCATCTGACTTGAATGAACTTTGCTGTTCAGTGCAAATTAAAAGTGGATCATACACTGTAAAAATCACATTAGTTGAACTTAAAGCATGCAAACCGATTGCTTTCAAAAACACTCGTTTTGCTCAAGTGAAAATAAGAACTGCATGTGTAACAAAAACAAAAAAAATTAAGGTAGAATACAAGTCAACAAATTTGAGTGGTTATTTACTCACTACGCTTAATGTTTACATCTTTCCAAAGAAACATTCATGAAATGAATCATGGGAATCATAAAACAATGCATTAACCCTTAAATGCAAACCTAATGTATTTAGTGACCCAGGACCTAATTCCACCCCATAGACCTCATCCAATTTTATGCCCCCGCTTTTTTAATATTCCTTAACCTTTGTCTAGTGTAACAAAAATATACAAATGCCAAAATTACAAATAGCTGAATTACCAAAAGTGTATACTGCATTAGTGACCCGAGATATGCAATAGTGTCACAATATATATTTGTACTTTTTTTTTTTTTAAGTTTAACATCACAGGATAACTTTATTACAAGACAAATGAGTACTACATGTAGAAATTATGAATATCATCTTTTTGATATGAAAGATATATATTCTATCCTGTTATTGTCTAATTTATTTGAAAATTTGACACTATCTGGGCATCTTGTAGATTAATTTGTGATAGATATACTGTATGTGCCAGACCGCTAAAGACCAGAGGTATGTAATAATGTGGCAAAACACCCATGCATTTAAGGGTTAACACCTTGGTCACCAGATTATGTCAGTAACATCAGTATGTTAGCAAAATACAAGTGAGGTTAAACACCCAGAGACACTCATACACACCTCTGAATCTGAATGATCCTTTAAGTAAAAGATATCTTCTCCAGGGGAACTTTTAACCCTTCACTCACCAAAAGAGAAAATGATCAAAACAGTATATTCTACTTAAAAAAAAAAAGTGAAAAAAAATGAACATGCTTACATTGGTCTAGGATATCTGCTTGGTCCACTCAGACGGAAGGAAACCTGAAGAATGATTGGCAGCTGTGAAATTAGAGGTCCATAAAAAAAGGTGATGTTGATTCCTTTAGTTCAACTTGTTACCTTACTGATGTCTTTGGTCTCTTCAGCAGGTGAACTAGGGGAGAAAGAAAAATGCATCAGTGACCTTAAGATCTTACCACAAATATGTTACTAATTTGTCTTATGGAATCAAATATAGTTATCAAGATGACTTGTGCTCTTGCAAAGTAAATACAATGGTTAAATTTCAACAGTTAACATGCCTGGTAACTGTCTGTGGCATCTCAGTTTGCCCATGCTGGGTCCCTGAATGAGATGACATTTCATATATTTATGAAAATAAAAAGGCCTTTTTAAATGTTCAATGTATAATTTAACATTTCTTATCTGTAGTGTAAAGTGTGTGCCTTCTGTCACAGCTAAGTCCTCTTCTAATTTCACAGAATCCTAAAAAAATAATAATAATAATAATAATAATATATATACACCCACACCCACACACACACACACGGAAAAAAAAAAAAAACACATTTATCGTGATGACTAGATAGTTTGTATATGAAGCATATTTACATGTAGGACCATGAGTGTATGAAAACACTATGGCAAAACCTTTGAGTCAGGGGCAGGCTGTGGTTTCTCTTCAAACACTCTTGTCAGGGCAGTTTGGATGTTGTGCTCCAAGCCAAAGATGATTTGGACCATTTTGCCAGTGATCTCTCCATGACAGACCGGGATAATCATGTGAATGGTCAATATCTTATGATCACCTTGCTCTAAAGCAATGAAAAGGGAACATTTCATTCAAGACATTGTGACTAACAATAACATGACCACAGAATATTTGCTGGACATGTAACAGCCTATTCCAGTCACGTAAGTTTTTAATAATATTGAAGAAAGCTGTGATAAACATGTTTTATCATGTTTGGAGCAATTTTGTAGTCTTTAATCCCACCTTGTAGATCATACAAGTTGATGGCATTTTTAGGCAGATGAATCAGCTCCCACAGTGTGTTCTACAGAGCAGGGAACCTCAGTTTTAGTTAAATTACTAATCTGTTAAAACAAAAACTTGATATTCTTTAAACTCACCTGTGGGTCATTTACAAAGAAACTAATAGTTGATGTTCCAATGTTGAAATCCACCCAAAACTCCTTTAGAGACTCATCCTCGGGCTTGAAGAGCTAAAGAGATAATTCAAACACTGGGTGATAAAATGTAGCACTACATATAAACTATTCTAGATTAAGACTGATTAAGGAAATAAAGGTGTCATTCTTACTTCAGTTGAGTCAAGAAATACCCTAATGCAAGGGAATGAGAAGACTCTATAGGACAGAGGTATGGGGAGGGGACAGCAAACATACCAGAACTATTTTTTGTTACATAGTTGACTAGGTAAAGCCAGCATTATAAAGATCCATCAAAAACTCAAATATACCTTCTCGAGTTCCCAAAATAGCTGTTGAGTTCATTCAGAAATGTCCTGCAGTCCTTAAAACATGGGGCATAGAAAGAAAGAAACTAATACCAGAAACATACCGTTTACAAACCATAATGTGCGCATCTGGAAAAACAATACTTTAACATACAGTTTCAAAATCTTTGTCACAAATTGAAGTAAAAGCTGAAGCAAAGCTTCTGAAACTGAACCATTTGCCAGCAAAGTCTTCTCTCAGTTTCTTTGGCGTCATCCTACAGAGTGCCTCAGAAATTGCCACCTGCATTTCATAATCTGGTGACAGTATCAAATATTACAATATGAACATTGTGTCAATACACAAATTCTTATGAATTAAAGCTGATGTGTGTAATTTTTCTGTTAAAATTATCTTAACTCCAAGCATAATACGCTGTCAGCTGTAAGTAAGCCATTTGTAAGTTGATTTTATCTAAAAGTGTAGCACTGTGGCACCATCAAAACATTGCTGTTTGTTTTGAGCGACCCATCCAACACGACAACATCGGCTCAACCAATGTTGGGTGGTTCTGCACTGTTCAAAACGGTGATTTAAAATATATATGTTAGATACAGCTATGCTAACAGGGTTGACAGTTTTATAGTTCATTTAGTACTACAAGGTGTTTATTAGAAAGAAATTACTTTTTCCATTATGGTTTTCTGTCGTCTTTTTTTTTCTGTACAAAATCGTGGTAACAGGGTTGACAATTGAAGTTGCCGCCTACTTACAAACCTAACAAAATAAGAAAAAGTGATAAAGGCATCCTCATAATAAAGACGAAAAATAAAGTTGGTGAATTTATGCTGAGAAAAGAAAACTGGCTATAACAAACGTAAAAGCTGTTCACTGTTAAGTCATCATTTACACATGTTAGGGACACAAAAGGGACAGATTTCGTGAAATGGCTGTGGTGTTTGGGGGCGGGACTGTCTGTTTGTACAAGCAATGGAAGACTGAAGTTCGCTGGATTCTGTTTGAAAAAAGTAGGCTTAATTATTTTTGCAGTTTCATTTAATGAAACTAATGGCACAGACATTACACACTTCAACTTTAAACATGAATTATACCCAATATGTGAAGATTAACACAGTTGTCAAAAAAAATGACCTACCACCAATGTCAATCAGCGCTTTTGCCAAGTCTTCTCTGTAAGAAATCACAAGGGAAAAGTGTTTTGCCAAGAAATGCGTTCCTTTTCTCTTTTATAAATGACAACATTAACGCATGTGTTGTAGTGCAATAAAATATCCACTAGAGCGCAGCATTTCAACATACAGTGAAGGGTTTCATGAACTTTATTTCAGGGCATGCATTATTGCTGTGATGGCACGGTGAACCAATCAGGTGCCTTCATTGATGCTTTTACACAGCTATTTGGAGCCTGACGATTGAAGGGATGCGATTTAAGATACGGTGCCAGTTTTGGACACGGACTACAAACAAGAGCGCTCACAGACCGATCAATGAATGCGTCTATGCGCGGGCTTGCTTTCAGCTTCAATATATCGGTGCTCGAAGTGTAGACGAGTATGGATTCTCGCTGTGTCAACAGATATTCTCTAATTAAAGAAAAGTAATGATAGGTAAAAGATCACTCACAAGAGCCCGATATGGTCATCTGACTGGCAGAGTTTCTTCCTGATGTCTTTAGGACTACTGTCCAACATGGAGTTTATGGTTCTGATAGCCTAGAAGTACGAAATTATGTCAGAAGCCATTTCACAGCAGAAGTGTTTTAGCCAGTCATTTTACTAATAGACACATGATGTTTAGTAGGCTACCTCTAGACGTAAACAGAAAGGCACTTCATGATCCAGCACAACAGCCCCAACCCGCAGCAGAAAAATATCCAGGATCTTATTACTGCCTTAAACATGCACAGAAAGTATGCCGTTTTTAATGTGTATAATTACACAGCAAGAATATATATAACTGACTTTATAAATAATGAAATCTGGGTCACCTGCAGTGGTGATCTGACACAGACTCTGTATTAAAAAAAAAAAAAAAAAAAAAAAAAGCATTCGTAATTGAAAAAATAAAAAAGTAAACAGAAAATAGTCTTCTCGGCAGAGACAAAATATAGGCTATTACCATGGAAACTTCGTAGAAAACTTCGATGAGCTTCATGGCCACCTTGGATCGTTTGTGCGGTTCTTTAAGATTCTCTGACACCGTCTCAAACCAATTCAGCATGTAAAACGACAGCACATTGTAAATGAATATACTGACTAGTATGCATACTCGTGATCTTTTAAATGTTAATCTGAATGAATTAAAAATGCTTATCTTCACAACCAAGCCGCGATGAACAAGTTTCTGGATACAGTCTTCATCCTTACTGATCACATGGTCAATGGCTCGTAATATTAAGGCGACATTCTTGTGTTCGTTTTTATGCAGCTCCTGAAGAGGAGAAATAAGGTTATACATCGGTAAGAAATAATAGAGGTTCCACCCTTGCAGTGGAAAACATTATTAACCTATTGAAAATAACGAAACAGGTTTTAATAATTAAAATAATTATCATCATGCTATCTAGTACTGTCGAGGTTGCATGAAAACATGAATCCAGAGAAAGCGTAACATGCCTTGATAACAACCTCATCCAATCGATCGACCAAGGATACGGAAGATTTTTCCTCAATAACAATCAAAAAAATCTCATTAACGTTATTTTGGATAAAGGCATCCTGTAGTCTGCTTGCAAACTGGAATTAGGAACAGAACTAGATTAAAATATGCAATATTAAGAGAAAAAACAGAAAGAAACAACATGGTTCAGTGTATGTGCTTCAGCTGCAGGTAATATGGTAGCCTAAGATTAAATGTGTTCATGTAAGGCTGTTAGACATCGATCTATAATCATACCATAATGATTGAACAGTCATACAGCTTTACGAATGTGGATCTTGTAAATAGGCTTACTACTACTAATAAAAACACTTAAAAAATCTCCAGAGGAACTCACACTCATGACGAACAGGCCAGTGAACTCCTCACACTGACTGACTCATTAAATACAGGTGTCTTTTAATTAAGAAAGGACCGATCAGTGGACGATGAACTTGGCTCACTTTCAGTAGGCTACTAGCCTAGTTGAAATAAAACGAATTATTTCAGTGTATACATTTCTATGTTGGGTTTTGATTAGAGAACATTAGCTGTAGCTGCACACCTTGACCTACTTGTAATTTACCTGGCAAATGTTTAAAGTTCTAACATTACCAGAGATTGACTGCTATGCTGTGCATTCCGTCTCCAAAACCTACAATTGAATCATCTACCTAAACATTTGAGGGAATTCTTTGCCACTGTCAAAGAACGGGTCGACTTTTTTTAACGTATACTGTAAGTTAATTTACTAATTGTGGACAGTGTGTTCACTTCAGTGTTCACAAAATAAACCTGATAAAGTTACATTAACCTACATTGCTCAAAGTGTCATAGGTTACAACGAAAGCACCGTAACTTCAACTACAAGCTTAAATTTGGTTGTAATTGTGCTGTCGTCCTGAAGGTGACTGCATCATATGACTAGCCTACTCCAGAATAACACGATTTTCAGCTGAAGTAAAGATGCTGGAAGGTCCAGTGTCGTGATTACTTCATATTTATTCATCAAACCAGATATGGTACCATATATTAATTAGCCTGACCAACGCCTGCCTTTCACTAAATAAAGTAGGCTTACTGGGGCAACGGCACAGAAACGTAATTAATATTCATGAGCCAAGCATTTACCCAGGATGCATATATTCACGTCGCCCCCTATGGCCTTTAGACATATACAAACAAACAAAATAATAATAATTACGTAGCCTATAAGCCTACCACTTTTCATTTGCTCAAATATTTTAATCTAGCCTATTTCAAAGATGATAAATAATTCAAATGTAAAAAAAAAAGTTCAAAAAGAATTAGCACAAAAAATTGCTCATTGACTATTTATTTAATTATTAATTTCATCTTTGTGAACTCGTATTTGTTTGCGCAAACATTTTCGCTAAATTCAAGTGGCATTTTATTTTTAGCTAAGCAATATATTCTGTTGGTCATATCTGAGGTAAGCTATTTTATTTTATTGTGACCAATTTTATTTGATAACTTTATCCATATCTACATTTGTCAGAATTTGGCAATGAGGTTAACCAGCGCACACTCGTTAACTTTATTTACTCTCCAGGGGTTTGATCAGTTAGGTAAATGCTCGGATCAGACGTCTGTCCTTTCTTAATCGGGGGAAATGAACCTACCTGTGCAACAGAGATATTTGTTGTACAACTTAATTCCGCGCTAAAGAGGAAGGATCTCTGAACACTGAACTCAGAACTGGCGTTTATTCTCAACATCACCACCTACTTTTTTATGACAGTAGGGTATTAATCAAGGTTATTGCTACAGTATAGTTTGGGTTTAAGAAAGTGTAATAGATGCACATCTTCATCCCATCACCTGCATAAAATCTGAAGGTAATAGAGTGTGAAAAACTAAAGACGAATAGTATAATCCATCCAGATTTGAGCAAATTACATGCATTTTACAGACAGCCAATACGAAGTACACACACAATGTGAGTAGCTGTTTGTGTTTACTGTAACCATGAAGACATAAAGGGAGTGATGTTTTGAAGAAAATAGCAATGGTAAAATAATGGTAAAATAATGCAACCCAGAAAGATACAGTATTACAATCAATAAGTAAATGTGGGACTTTTTGATGAGTGTCTGTTAATAGCACATGTTACGACGAAGTTCGAAGATGAACGTAACTACAGCTGCTTTCTCTTTTCTGAAAAAGAAATAAATGGCCAGTATGACGGAAGCATTTTTTTTTTTTTTACAATCTTTCAGTAGGTTGGATATATGCATTTGCAGTGATATATATATATATATATATATATATATATATATATATATATATATATATATATACTGTGAATAGGCCTATATGATTTCATTGAGATTGACAACACCATAATGGATTGGAGAAAAACGAGTCAATTTAAAATAAAAGCACACATCAAATATTTTTTATATCTTGTATAAAGTTGTAACATTAGACAGGGAATGCACTCACAACAAAGTCTTAAGTTTTAGTAAGAATATATTCAAGATGTTTATTCAAGACTCAATTAACGTTGATTATAGGCTACTTTAATTAAAAGATATTTTGTTCTAACAAGACTAGTACAGCCACGAAAAATGTATTTAGCTGCTCGCTATTAACTACAATAATATGAGCCGTTCATGTTGAATTTAACCAGCAACATACATCAATTTTAGATTTAGGTTAAATAATTTAGTTGAGATTATTGTGAGTTTCTTATGTGAGGACTGAAACCAATGCAGTACTGAGCATGCTCGTTGCATTAAAAACATATTAAAATGATTATTATTAGCTATTATTATTATTATTATTATTTGACAAATTCGCGTACTAATAAAAAACAGATCTATTGATTTTGCGATTCAGATAATGTCAACATTTGTCTTCTTTTGTTGCCTTGCCGTAGACCTTTAAACTGTAAAGTTGAGCATGTGTTCAGGGTGAATGTGTCGCCTGAAAATCACTAATATTTGTCATTTCCAATGACATCAGTGATCTTCAATGGATACATACTGTAAAAAGGTGCGTGTGTTTATGAACTGTGTTGTGTTTGTTGTGTTAACGACAAGTCCGTGTTGTGTCAGCTGTGCGGCTTTTCGTTTACACACAACAACTAATGACCTGCAGTAGATCACATTACTCCACCGACTGGACCAGTCACCAGCAACTGCGGTTCAGTCCCACTCAAAGTTGCTCGCATAAATTTCGCTGACGACATGTGAAATACCACACCGTCGGGTTCAGTTAGAACAGAGACTGTCATTTTCCCCTAAAACTGCAAACGCAAAGATAAAATCTGGGATGCGTAAGGAAAATGTATTTACCCGAAGCGGTGTCATTCTGGGCCACATCTCTGCTGTCTCTAGTCAAACACTGAGCTTTCGTTCCGCGGTTGTGTTAAAATCACTCGCCGTTAGTAAAGGTGAATCGCACGAATCATGTAAAGTGAAAGTACGCAGTGTTTGAGCTAGTCATTGTGTGTGTGTGTGTGTGTGTGTAAGCCCAGCCTCCTTCTTTACATAGACACAGCAGCGTTTACCTGAAACCATTACCTGTGTGAAGCGCACCTGGACGGGCTCACACGAACGTGGATTTAACAGGAGACAAGAACGACAGTTTTGCAAGTATAGGACGTGAATGGGAGATGTATGATCCATTTTATGAACTGATTTAGTGTCTTGATTTTTTCTTCTTCTGATGGTTACTATGATCCGGATCTGAGAATCATCATGTCAAAATCCTCAGATCAGTTTGACAGCTCGGACTGCGTGTGTTCTATAGGGATGAAGTTGACTTGGGATATAAACGACCCCAAACTTCCGCAGGTAAAGATTTAACTCTAGCGCATATAAAGTCAAATCTCTTACGCATTTATGAGCATAAATGAATATTAATAAAATATTTAAAAAGGCGCTTGTAACCTTAAGGAGCTATTTCTCCTAATTTGATATATGTTTTTCACTTCTATAAAAAGTCACATACTTGTAGCCTATATAAATGCAACATATATTGAATTTTTTTTTTATTTTTTTTTTATTTTTTTTTTTTTTAAATGGCAGTTTTCATATAGTGTAATTTCAATATGTACATATAGGCTATGCTTAAATGTATGAACTGTACTTTTATTTAAATGTTCATATATAGCCATATTTCAGAATTCTGTATGGGCTACCTTATCTGTCCCTTAAAATGATGTTGGTTTAAATGTAATCAGTTGAATGTAGTCAGTTTGATTCAGACATAATATTTTTGTGTTAAATCAAACCAAAAAAAAAAAAAAAATGGACGTCTATGTAATGCAATGGACAATAAATTCAAATCTTTAAATATTTGTTTAGCTTTTATTTGCTTACTTTAATGCTTATAAAATATCATAATATAGCCTAGCTAAAGTAAGCAACAAATTATATTAAAAGTGAATAAAAGATAAATATACAGTATATACAGTATATTGTTAGCATCGCTCCAATGTTCAATATTTTGGCAGGCTTGAATTACATATAGCAAACAAAACATCTTGACTTTTTTTCCAGGTAATGAAGCAGTATGATGTGTTCCAGGAGTGGACGGATGGATATGTGCGTTATATCTACAGCTGTGAGGATAAGAATGCGCAGAGACACCTGAGCGGATGGGCCATGAGAAACACAAACAATCACAACTGTCAAATCCTGAAGAAGTCTTGTCTCGGAGTGGTGGTGTGTTCACGGAACTGCTCTCTCCCAGACGGGGCCAAACTCCAGCTGAGACCGGCCATCTGTGATAAAGCTCGACAGAAACAACAGAGTGAGTTCACCAACTTTTCTTTCAAACAAGCAGCATCTACCAAACAAGTTCATCTTGTAAGAAACAGATCTGATAAGAAAAATCAGATCTTACAAAACAGGCTTGTGCTATTATGGTATGGCAAGTAGGTGCCTGCTAGACAGTTACACCTTTCAAATATCTTAACATACATTCTTAAAAATAAAGGGGTTTTGTATCACCAAAGACCCTTTTCTTATTAAGTTTTTCGCTGTAAAGGGTTCTACCTAAAAAGGATCTCCTCCAGCGTCATAGGAACTTCGTCATGCTCTACAATGCTTTTAGGAACTAAATGCTTTTAATGCAGTGACCTCTGTTAATGGACCTTACTGTATAGGAATGTCCAGTATGCTCCCAAAACACATCCACTGCGGGTCACTGAATTATCCTCTTCTGTCAAGAGAGTCTGACCCTCTAACTCTTAAGTCTCAGTTTGCTTAGTTAGAGAACACTTGACCTTTTGTTTGAAGTTGTGAAGTGTAACGTCCCATAGCATTTCTTGAAAAAAGCAGATTTAAACAACAATCTTTGTAAAATGTAAAAGCATGTGTAAATGATGTGCATTCTCAACAGAAATATTGAACTTTCTGCATTGTTTTACAGAAAAGCTTTGCCCGAACTGTAACTCAGCTCTAGAGTTGATTTTGTGCCGAGGTCACAGTGGATATCCAGTCACCAATTTTTGGAGAGTTGATGGAAAGGCCATTTTTTTCCAGGTGTGTGTAATTGTATTGAAGACATTGAGTATTGATTAATACAGTAGGGGAGGTTATTGTTTTAGTATACTGCTGCAAAGAAAAAAGTTATCACAGTGGTAACTTCAAATGCTTAAATGCTCCAAAACAAATACCAAAAAAGAATAAATATTATAATTATAATATCAAGGTACTGAATAATAAAAAGATACTGAAACATCTATATTAACTGATTTTGTCTTAGTCAGAAGTATCATATGACCGATTCAACCTGACTACATTAGGTTACACCAACTAAAATAATTTTAAATGTCAGATCAAATAGAAATAATTCCTTAAAGCAGTAGTGTAGTCTAGGGCTTAAGGCGTATGCCCACCTATCTTTCTTAGGATTTTGCGTATGCCCACCTAAAATAAGTGATGGTACATATAGCCATCAGTACAACGAGTAAAGCCTTTTGACCCGGAACTTTTTCAATCTAATAACACGATGCTGCAGCACCGTAGAGTGAATATATATACATTTAAATTTAACTTATGCAATTAAACTTGGTGAAAATACTGCATGTTATTGCACCCGTGCTAGTTTTTGATGCTCTTTGCAGATGCTGGACAACTGTGTCCCGTAATTATATCAAACGTCTTTTTTATTTTTGTTGTGCCTTTTACTGCTGTCGGTGGAGCCTTTTTCTCGTGATATCAAATCATTTCAATTTATATTTCTAAGTAGGAAAACAATTTCACTATACACAGAAAAGCACATTATAGTACACAAATAAAACAAATAACCATTCATTCTTACCTAGGCTATATATGGTAATACTAAATAATGTGTTAATGTGAACATTACTACACTCATATTATGCTTAACAGTTTATTGCATATTATGTATGTGTTAATTATTATAGTAATTTTTATATTTTAATATTTAATTTAAATACATATTTAACATCATGTTACTATACCATGGTTCTTAGTAGTGTACTGTACACCATGCCAGCAAGAAACTTACCCTGATATACTATTTGTAACAACAGCCATTTTGTTTTTTTATGGACAAAATATATTTCTTACACATTTTACATATGTACTGTATAAAAATGTAAATATATTAATTTTATTATTAATTTATTATAATACTGTGAATTTATACTGTGATAAATTCACAGTATGCCCAACTCTTCAGACACTACACCACTACCTTAAAGTAACGACTAATATTTATAAGCACTACAGAACATCATAAAAATAAGGCACAGATTTAGAATTAATTGCACAGATTAATGTTACTGTACAATAGAACTGTGTATACTTATTTTTAAATACAGTTGTGTATTTGAATAGTTATGATTGATGGGTTTTATGGCATTTTTAGATGTTTAATTCTCTCTGTAATGTATATTTTTAAGGCTAAAGGAGTCCATGATCACCCCAGACCAGAGAGTAAGTCTGATACAGAGGCAAGAAGGAGTGCAGTGAAGAGACGAATGTCTTCACCTCACTTCTCGCAGAAAAGAAGACTGGTGGAGCCAGAGGTAACACACACACACACACACACACACACACACACACATGTTGGTTTAGCTATCCTTATGAGGACCCTCACAACGTAGGTGATCTCAGGTTTTACTATCCTTGTGGGGACATTTGGTCCCCACAAGAATAGTAAAACCTGTACACACACACACACACACACACACACACACACACACACACACACACACACACACACACACAAACACACACACACGTTGGTGCGGCTATCCTTATGAGGACTCTCCATAGACATAATGATTTTTATACTGTATGAACTATAAATTCTATCCCCTAAACCCTAACCCTACCCCTAAACCTAACCCTCACAAAAAGCTTTCTGCATTTTTACATTTTCAATAAAACATAATTTAGTATGTTTATTTTTAAGCGATTTGAATTATGGAGACACTAGAAATGTCCTCATAAACCACATTTATAGCAGAATACCCTTGTAATTACCAGTTTGTAACCTAAAAATATTTCCTCGTAAACAACTTAAACCTGCCCCCCCCCACACACACACATACACACACACATAAACACACAAAAACACATACACACAAACACACACACACACACACACACACACACACACACACACAAATACACACACACACACACACAAACACACACAAATACACACACAAACACACACAAATACACACGCAAACACACACACACACAAACACACACACACACACACACAAACATTGTGATACTTATAGTTAATTCAAAACACAAAATCGCAGGTTGGTAAAGACAGAAGTTATACTTCTAAATCAACACAGTATTATTATTATTTTGCATTTAAAACCATTTTGGAGAACAAGTGTGATTCAAGAATTTGGCCAGGCAAGAGCTCTTCTGCACATCCCATCAACCACCACAAAGATTGAAAATATGACTGAAATATTTGTAATGACCTTGAAAAAAACATTTAAAGGCCTATGCTTACATGTCTGAAATTTTATAGACAAAAACAAATTGTGAAAATGAATGAATTCTTAAATAATTAAATAATAATAATAATAATAATAATAAAAAAACTGGATTAGATAAAGGAAAAGCAGTCAACAAGTGTCCAGCATACATGGGAAAGTTTTTTTTTTTTTTTCACTACATAATTCTCATACTTTCATTTGTGTTATTTCATAGTTTTGATGACTTTACTATTATTATAAAATCTGGAAAACTGTAATAATAAAGAATTAGTATGTGTCCAAAGTTTTGACTGGTACACTCTTAGAAAAAAGGTTCTTTAGGGTTCTATATAGAACCCTAGGTTTCTTTACTCAGCTCCAAAGAATCCTTTATGCCAAAAAGGTTCTATTTAAAAGATTTACAGAAAAAAGAACCTTTTTGCACAAAAGGCTGAGAATTGCTGACAATTGCTTAATGCGAGTATGTATGTATGTATGTATGTATGTGTATGCATAAATTACACGATTGAAAGTTTTGTTTATAAATAGTTTTGAACACTGCACTACATTACTTCGGCATTTGCATTTCATACTGCAGAAAAATACAACTTTTCCAATGTACTTCTACAGCTTTGGGTTTGATTAGAAAAGGATAAATGACAGATGATCAGATCCAATGTCTTTTCTCTTTTAGATGACAGGTTTATCTTAATATTAATATACATTCTTGACTCATAATTCAACAAAAGATGCAAAAAATTGTGTTTATCATAAACAGCAAACAACTTGAGCGTGTAGCGCTGTTTTTTCCTCCTAACTACAAAGGCGCATTGAAGCTGTGCGCTCGCAGATGCGTAACTCGAGCAAATGATCAAAACTCAAATTTTAATGGTCACGGAAAGTCGGCTGAGCTGAAAGCTTAAGGGCGACATTACCCTGGTAAGTAAGAAAAATCAATAATTTTTTTATTCATTTTATGTTATTTTTATTTATTTTGACCCAACTCCTTGTCATTTATGACTTACATGTTTATTTCAGCAAGCACAAAGAATAAATGTCGACAAAACTGTTTCATCCAGGCCTGCAATACTCTCTGACAGGAGGTAAGTCATTTCACACAAATCACTAAAATCTCTGTTGTGGGTTGACAAGTAATCCTGATACCAGATTATGTTATAATTCATTTTCTTTGCATCTAGAAAACATGGGAGCGCATCACAACATTGAATTAAGCAAACTGCACTGATATAAAGAGATTAATAAAGCTCTATTCAAGAGTGTGAATATGTCAAATGTCCAAAGTCAAAGACAGGAAGTGATGGACATGTTTCAATTTCTCAACTTGTGAGTATATGTTGTTTGTAGTTTTATTGTCATGTACAAAAATATGATAATTTGTATTTATTTATTGAATATGTCATAATAATTTAACAAGGGTTTTGGCAAAGACCTTCGCCTAACTCAAGATGACAAGTGGCAAGATGACAAGTGGAAGTCAAAGGGGACATTTGACTTCAAAACAATGGCATAAACATTGTCATAAAAGGTACATATTTTTCTATTATTTCTCATTATTTTGCATTGCATCAAGGTTTTTATGATACTAAATAATATTTAATTTCAATTGGCTGTGGCTCTGGAGTGTAGCATTACTTGTATGACCATCCTTATACAGATAAAATACTACACTCCTATTCATGTAAGTTTTAAGATGCAACTTATACCAATTTCTTGGTTTTTAATTATTCTGCATTCTGACAGCACGTCTATAAAATGTTTCACATACTTACAGGAATCAGCACATCCATCCTCATCCTGATCTCTCATATGGTGTCCAGACCCCTCAGAGAGTGCAGAGAGTTGGCATCAAACTGATGATATGGAGATGGCTGAAGTGAAGTGATCTTTTGTTTCATTTGTTATATCCAAAAGACCTCACTCAGTTTGTCAGACCAGTGGCAACAAAATTATTATGTGTCTGCCCCAGTGTTAAAATTGTTTAACAGCTTTTCATTGGTCATTGATTTTATTCATTTTTACTTAGTTTTTTTTACTTGTTTATTAATCTTATTTATGGTTATAATGTTAACTTATAGTTAATGTTAAACGATTTAATGTGTATGATTTTTATATAAATAATATAACTACTAATTAACTTTTAGCTTATTATTACAAACCTGTGGATTTATTAAATCAATTCTCATAACTATTGCATTATGAATTGTGTTTATTATTGCTTGTGTTTTTGTAAATACAAATGATTAAAAATGCTTTACTTAATACTTAAATGTCTTTATATGGTTATTTCACTTTCTGAGTTATATAGTATATGAACTATTCAATTCACATTTCCATTAAACGTTATAATAAAAATAAATAAAAATAAAACAAAAAATAAATGTAAAAATGAAACAAAAAACAAATGTTACAGTTGCATGTTGGGAACCCCTAAAAGGTTCTATATAGAACCTTTCCACCTGGCGCAAAGAACCTTTTAGGGTTTTTTGATAGTTCTATTTTGAACCTTTTAGGGGTTCCAAATATGAAGCGAGCCACAGAACACTTTAGGGAATTTTTAAGAGTACAAATATTCCATGTAGTCTTTTAGTTAATATGAGGTCATAAAACGGCATGTTTCATAATATAAGAATGGGAAAAAAAACATTTATTTTAAATACATTTAGAAGAATTATTGCATGTCACACCACAGGAGACTGTTAAAATTTCACAGCACAAGAAATGGCTTAAAATTTCATGTCAGTTTCATTCCAAATACTAAAAATTTGACCGATATGCCTGATCAAGTTTCACTATGTGAGATTTATGTTAACAAAATGTTTATAAACCTCTACACTATTGTATACAATAGCTAAAAATGTTCTATTTGGTCCTAAGTGATTTGGAGAAGATTACTGTAGCTGGGCTGCTTGGAGACGTTGAGCTCTCTCTGACAATTGGAATTAATCTCATCACAGTTCTGAGAATCATTCGTAAATCAATAAATCTTTGTTTTCTGTTGTCATCAGCCTGGGCGCTACTATGATATGGCCTTCCCAAATATCCACCAGCTCACCATGGAGGGTCCAGACCGCTTCAGCATCATTGCAGAGTCCAATTTGCCAATCCAAACCCAACACTACCCGCCGTTCCAGAACCCAGAGCCCTACAAGTTCCCCTATGACACGCACACCGCTGCGGCCATGGCTGATGCCCCAAGTGCACTGCAGAAGCCTGCCAACCACTGTCTGTATATGACTCGCCCCCCTTGTGGCTACGATTTCACAGTTCCTGGATACCTCGGCTCAAGCCCTTATCCAACGGCACTGTACAAGGACCCTGCTAGCCCACAATCTGAGACCGAACCTAATAAATCTGGGCCCTGTCTGAGCGGGGTGTCTCACGGCACGAGTACATTAGCCACCCATGAGCGAAGCTTTGCAGACACCACGGGAAAACATCACAGCTGGAAGCAGATTCTTAGTAAAGGTGCTTATGGGGAGCGAGGAGACTACCCTCAGCTGCAGACCAATGGCAACCACCACTACTACAACAACGACTACCCGTGTAGGTACACAGGACCTGCTCCCACTACCCCGGCAGCGCTCCAAACCATAATAACCACAACCACAAAAGTGTCCTACCAGCCGTGCCCTAAGCCATCTGTTGTCAAGTATGGAGAGAATATCTATGATGTAAAGGGCCTGTCTAACTGTAACTCGCTCTTGGAAGAGGCCTCTCCCAACTCTCCCTACTCTGAACTGAAGATTCCTGAAGATTCCGGAGTGATAAAATCTGCCCTGTCATACCAGGACACGCTTCCAGCTAAAATTGAGAGGGCTGAAAACTTTGAGGGCTATCGCTACAGCAGCTACAGCTCAAATAGTTACCCTGAACGGATGTCACATCCATTCAGGTATGACAGTGGAGAATACTGAGGGACTCAAAAGAGATACTGAGAGATACAAAGAGAAACGGATAGAAGGGGTACAATATCCCCATAGCAAGTTGTTTCAGCCTTTAAATATAGGTCTGAAATGCAAATACACCAACGCAAACAGTTCTAGCTACACAAGCTTGATTTCATGAATCATTGCATTTTCACGTGTGCAACTCATAATGCAATGCTAGAACGAGTTGAATTTTCAGCATTGCCTCAAGGGGCAGCATTAGGAAAAACTTCTGTCTTGTTCTATGGTCAATTTTCCACTTTAGGTCAATCACTGTGATGGTGGAGCAGCATTTTGAAGAGAATCTCGCTGAGCAAGTTAGTTCATTTAGAATTAATTAATAGGTTTGCTTTGGTGACTTTTCTTGCCTGTAGAGAAAAGCCAAGAACATTCGAGTGTGGGCTGTGAAGGATATCATTTGTTGACCCTCTAAACAAGGAGTATTCAATTAAAGTTCCAAGAGGTCCGGTCTCTACATTTCCTTACCAGCAAAGGGCCAGACAATAACTTAATAACAATAATGGTGTCAGTATGGCTATGAAATGACATAAGAATTTGCAAATTTTTTTGGAATAGTTATTATACATTTCCAAGTTGGCAGCAGTAGTACTTTGTAAAAGTGCAAGAAAAAAAAAACCTAAACAGTCAAAGGAGTCTCTTCAAAAGTTGGCAAGGATTAGGACATTGGGGGCCCAGAGAAAAAGCCAAAGTAGTTGGGTCTTGAGGATCATCTTCCAATAGATTATTTTGTGAATGAGGAAAGATACTGTGTAGAGGTTCAGGGGTATCTCCCAAGAAAAAAATTAGAAAATGTAAAAGTCTGAATGAACCATTTTTATATTTTCCTTAAAGTGAGAATCTACCAACAAAAAACAAACAATGGTCTGACTATCGAATTATGGAAACAGTCTCATTAGAACTCCACTATGCTACTAACTAGTAATTAAAAGTTTTTGTTGCTTTTCCTTGCCATCCATACCAGGGATGATGACATCTTTGATTTATTTAAAAAATGTTAGATCTATTTGTCTTTATAAAAGGATCAAAACATGTTTATTAATAAAGTTAATTTTAGACCAAAAAAAAAAAAAAAAGCTTTATAGTCTAAAGGCGCTCTGGAAGCATGTTGTCCTGTCACAAACCTGGCTCAGCTGAACCGTCTGAGTCTGATCAGACACATGAAGATCAATTCACTGTCAATCTCATTTTCTGCAGTGTGTTTTAGCAAAAAATGCCAGTATCCATCTATATTCCTGTTCACTTTATTTTTTCAAGTGGGCAGCAGGCGTGGACCGGGAAAGGGTATAAATGAAGCGTGTTTGGTACTAGAGAAAAATATTTGAGGATACAGCGCTGAAAGATCAGTGCTATCTACACCCCTGAGCGCTTGCGATGAACACAGCTCCATTGTTTTGTCATGCTGCTCACTTAAAGTGTAGAAAACGTGAGAGAGGGCAACCCTAGTCATAATGTCTCACGGTCCGGATGGAACCCATCCGGGGTACAGATCCAGAACGCGGTCCGCTAATTGGTGCTCTAAAGGAATATACACCTTCATTGAAACAGGCAGTGATTTGAGTCAAACTAAATTTTTTAAGGCGCGGTCACATTTACCTTTGCACGAAATTCAACAGTAATTTCAATTGTAATCCATGTGATCGTAAATTTCATGCTATGGACTTTCGGTGGCGAAGAATTTCCCGTTGCGGATTGCGTGATTAATTTTTGGTGAACTTTGACAGGTGAATTCGCCGCATTGACCAATAGGAAGTTGCTTGGTTTGGCAGCGACCTCTGTTTGGGCAGTGCTTTGTACAGAGCTACACTGAATTTTCACAATGGACAAGGATAATATTTTATCAGCAAGTATCTTTTAAACATCACTCTCACAGAGTATAAAGTGCTATATTAAAAAAAGGCTGCGTGGCAATTCGTTTTTTGCTGGTTTCATACCCGCTCAACATCTTCCCACGGCTTCTTTGTGTAAAGGCAAAAGTGACTGCGCCTTTAGACTTGTATTGGTCCTGAATGACTCTGTGCTTTTGGTATGCAATGACTCACTCAAAACACATTAATGATGCTCATTTGTCTCCACCTACTGGTGCAAAGGCATAATTTGCAGAAATGTTCATGGAAAGAATCAGTGAGCGAATTATGATACTTTTTGATGAATGGATTCAAAAGACTCCAGTTCATTCAAAATCCCCACCATATTAGTTTAAATATCAAAATGTTTTTAACTAATTACCTAAATAATAAAACATCTGGTTTAATAGTGAAGGCTTTTGAAGCCCCCTTGAGTACTTAAGTTTGTCACATCACATCAGTGCAAGAGCAAAATTACAATGGGACTGCAAGCTTACAATATGATAGCCAAGCATTCGCGTCTGTGTTAATATATTTTGTAAAGTATGGTTCTAGCCATAGAAATATGTTGTTATTTATATTCAGTATTTGATCTGTTCAAATGTCTTTAGTTTTAAAGTGATTATAGATTCCTGGTAGATTTTTGTGTAAATCTTTAATATGTATTGATGAAATACAGTTAAATCAGTGTGGAGTACATTTCTAGATTGGTTAATAGCTGTTGTCTTAGAAAGAAATAAAGAACAGTGTGTCAAATGAGAATTCATGTAAGAATTGTTTCTTTGTTCTGTTTGTTAAAAATGGTCTCTCTTCATAACTGAGAACATGTAAAGTGTGATATTATTCTACAACAGACATATTGTCATTTATAACAGATCGAGTCACTACTCATATTAGTCATTTTTAAGAGGAGAATTAAGAATAAAAATTCAGTCATAAAACATTATTACATGTGGGATTAACAAAATAAAAAGGTCCTAAAATATCTTTAGCTTTGACATGTAGACCTCTTAAAACTCTCTGTTTGTTTAGCATCGCCTAATAGGAAGTCCAAAACATGACATAAAAGCATATAATCATGGGCTTTATAACTGAGAGCTTTTTAGACATCAGAGAGAAAGAGAGACACACTTTTCAAGCCTACACAGTCCAGTGAAGAATATTCTGCTGTCAGAAGGGATCAAGAATAATCACAGTCAATTAATCGGCGGGCCTGTCATCATACCGCCCGAGAGAGGTGCCGAACAGGCTATAGAACTTCAACCACTAGACAGACAGAAAGAGATACAATTAAACACACAGATAAAATATCTGACATCACAAGAGACAACAAGCAACAAGAGAAAACAGACATGTAAAAGGAAGGAGACTGTGAAAACACAGAAAGACACTGAGAGAGAGAGAGAGACACACTGTAATACCTGTTGCTGACAGCATCTCTCTTCACAACCACTTTATAACAGAAAAAAAAAAAAAAAAGCAGGAATGAACAAACACACACTCCAGCTAGTTATTTTCAGATATTCTGTTTACTGTAGGTGATTTAATCTGTGAATAATCATGAGTGTAAATTATGTGTGTGCCTGGATTGGCGGTGGCATAGTGGGCTAAAGCACAGAATTTATAAGCAGAAGGTTGCTGGTTTGATCCCCACAGCCACCACTATTGTGTCCTTGACATGATGTCATTTAACTCCAGGTTGCTCAGGGGAGATTGTCTCTGTAATAAGTGCACTGTATGTCACTTTGGATGAAAATGTCTGCCAAAAACATAAATGTAAATGTAAAAATAAGAAATACTTACCTGAGAATGCACGAAAAGTTTCCAGCCATGCAGTCAACACAATGACACTCAAATACTTTTTATCATTTCTCTTGCTTTTGCCAATCCACAAACTTTCACTGGGTCCAACATTAACACTTGTAGCAACTCATAACGTAATAACAAAGCATAATGTAATAAGTGCACATAATGTAATAAGTTAAATGAAATAAATGTTCATAATGTAATAATTTTCTCAAAACGTAATAATTATTACATTATGTAAGAGTACATAATGTAATAAAGAAATCACGGCCCCTAACCACATCCTCCACAGAGTTAATATGTGTTATTAATAAAAATTGTATATCCTTTCTTATATGCTAAAATGAGAACTTTCCTGACCCATGACTTATAAAAAATTTTTTAAAAAGTAATTATTTGTCGATTTTACAAATTTTACAAATATTCGATTATTTGCCTTCTTCATCATACATTTTGGATGGTTTATACATATTTTTTTTATTTTTTATTTTTTTATGCAATTTATTTAATTATTTATTTAATTTGTTTATTTTTTCCTTCACCTGTACTTGTCTTTATGATTGTATTCATACATTGTTTGATCTTATTGAACATTTATATAGAAAAAAACTCCACAGTTTTACCACCATTTGTGGACTTTTCAGACGGTCTCTTACCACACCCTCCACAGTATTAGCACGTTTTAGCACAATGTCTGGACTTTTCAGACGGTCCCTTACCCACTGTAGGCATATTTTCCAACTTATATCAATGTTAAATTGGCGATCTGGAACGATTTCATCGTGACGCCATCTGACCATCTTAAATACGGGACAAATCGCGTCCCGTATTGATTCAATAGGGGACGCATCATTTTATCTTTAAATACGGGACGATCCCGTATTTTACGGGAGGGGTGGCAACCCTATTGGTGAATGGGAAGAATATGTCCAGAACACAGGCCGCTCATTCACTTACAGTATGTGAAATAACTTTTGTGTTAAAAGAAAGAAAGAAAGAAAATATGGGTTGGGAACAACACAAAGGGACTGTATTACCTACAAGATGACTGCAATTTGTCTTGAATTAATAAATATGGAATGATTAATCAAATTTTTTTTATTGGTGTAGCCTTTTTTGGATAGGAAGTGCTGGATAGGATTTTATTGGATTTTATTTGTCTAAATGTTAATACAAGTTGTACATTTTCTACGATGTTACCATCTGGTTAACTTATACCAATTATTACAAGTTTGTCATGAGCAGTGTTGGGTTACTTAAAAGTATTCCAATACAGATGACTAATTACTTCTATAAAATTGTAATTAGATTACTTTATTGATTAATTCATCGAAAAAAGCAATCACTTTGCCAATTACTTTTACTTTCTGAAACACATTTCACAGAAGTTTGTTTTTCCTGCTCAACAAATTCACTGTAATGTCTTTATTATAATGTCTATACACTCCTTTCAGCTGTCACAGAAACACAAACAGATGCACATACTGTATGAACATAATTCAAGTTTCAAATGTATTATACATTTATACATATATTATACAAATGTAATGTACATAAAGAATATTATTTAGAAATATGTGTAATCCAAGTACAAAGTATTTAACTTAATTGAAAGTCAGTAACAGTAACCTGATTACAATATTTTAAAATGTAACTAGCAACTAAATGACAGTAACTAAATACTATGCTATCAGATTACACCCTACACAGGTCATGAGATTTAGAGACTACATTGGATGCTGCGAGTGACACAATTACATGTGCTATATGTCACAAGTATGCAGGGCCAGACAGAATCTGCATACCATTTTCTACGCTAATTTTGATGGAAAATCTGCAGAAGGGATTTAAACAGTAAAATGCATTAAATGGAGTTCAGAGTACGACACTCTTATTGGTACTGTAGCTGAAATTCTGTAGAGTTATGGAATATTAATGAGTTCTGGGCACGCAAAGAAAAACATCTGAATAATATAATTGGCACAGGGACAAAAATATACAGTATTTTTAATAATGCTGTCAGTCAATTGAAATGTTTAATTGCAATTAATCACATCATTTTTGTAGTTAATCGCAATTAATCACAGATTTTGATAGTGCTGAAATTTAACACTATATATACTTATTTTCTTGCCAAAATGTATTTATTTCTATCTTAGGAAAGAAAACAAAATAATATGTAGCAATATAATGCATTATTAAGATTTTCCAAACAAATCCTTCCACAATATAAACATAGAGATGCACTAAAATATCACCAATTCAAGTCACATTATTAGGGTTCTGGCACTGTAGTGTGTGTTTGTGGCGTGTGCTTCAGTGTAATGACTCCAGGTGGACACATTACAAAGTTTCCGCCCTTCACACCACTGTTTATGCTGTATTATGCTGTATTAATGGTAAATTCGTTAATCGCGATTAAGATTAATTTAAACTTTTTTTATTAATCGCATGCGTTTATGCATTATGCATAATGTTAATTTTAAATAACATTTAAAATATTGCAAAAATGGTTACATGGCTGATAGGAAATACACTACCTATCAAAAGTTTAGTCTCAACTACTCATTTTTTAACATTACTATTTTTCACATTTTAGAATAGTATAATCTAAACACACAAATGGAAGTATGGGAATTATCTTTGAATTGTGCTTCTGCAAAGTAGCTAAACTTTGTCTAGATTATAGTTCTGCCTTTAGATTAAAATATAAGCCTAAGTATAACCCTTTATATCAAAAGCGTTTTAAACTCACATTTGGTCAAATATTTGCCCAAAATGTGACAAGGAGTGCATTTACGTCGGGTATATTTTGTAAATTCACATACCATTGTCAGGAGTGGCAAATAATGCTGGTGATGACACCTTCCCTGTCTACTCTTCCTTCTGTTCAGCTGCACTAATATGTGTGTATATATGACTGATGCAACTCTATCTCTGTCACCTCTATATTTCTGCTGTAGCCCTCATGATATGCAGCTAACTTCAAGCAGAGATGTTTGTAAACAGTGAGATAGAGATAGGCCAGACTCAAAGGCAGCTGCATGATAATCTGTGGAGGCATAGAGCACTTCAAAGACACCTTCATGAGCGGCACTACACCCATGAGTGATCAGAGACACGCTGGGCTTGATACAGGCCTGGACTCCACTGCACACACTTCATATCTGCTTTGGTCCTTTTGAGATGCATACTTCAGTAAATTTTTGAAACTTAATCAAGTTTGGGCAAAAATAAATAAATGAAAATAAGTTTAAGAATTTTCGCCCTTTATATTTATGAGTAGGGAATTCAATTGAATTGACCACGCCCCCTACTGGATGTTAAATTGGAATTTAAATTGCTATGACAGGAAGTGGATTTAAATAAATTCAACTTTCAAATTTCATTGGTCACAGCAACAAAAATAGGCAACAACAGAAAATTTCTTAGGTGTTCTGCACTGTAAAAAAATCCTGTTAAATTTACAGTAAAAAAACAAAACAAAAAAATAGGCTGCTGTGGTTGCCAGAAATTTACTGTAAAATATACTGTACAGTGACCATGTTTCATGCATTAAGGGATGTTATATTGGTTCTTGTATATTTTACAATTCACTACTGTATACAGTATATCATTAAATTACATAAATTTATCCGCTTTGCATTTTTTGTTACCATCTAAAAGTCACCATATCACCCTAGTAAAATACACTATACTGCCAAAAGTATTCGCTCATCTGCCTTTAGACACATATGAACTTAAGTTACATCCCATTCTTAATCCATAGGGTTTAATATGATGTCGGCCCACCCTTTGCAGCTATAACAGCTTCAACTCTTCTGGGAAGGCTTTCCACAAGGTTTAGGAGTGTGTTTATGGGAATTTTTGACCATTCTTCCAGAAGCGCATTTGTGAGGTCAGACACTGATGTTGGACGAGAAGGCCTGGCTCGCAGTCTTCGCTTTAATTCATCCCAAAGGTGCTCTATCGGGTTGAGGTCAGGACTCTGTGCAGGCCAGTCAAGTTCTTCCACACCAAACTCGCTCATCCATGTCTTTATGGACCTTGCTTTGTGCACTGGTGCGCAGTCATGTTGGAACAGGAAGGGGCCATCCCCAAACTGTTCCCACAAAGTTGGGAGCATGGAATTGTCCAAAATCTCTTGGTATGCTGAAGCATTCAGAGTTCCTTTCACTGGAACTAAGGGGCCAAGCCCAGCTCCTGAAAAACAACCCCACACCATAATCCCCCCTCCACCAAACTTCACAGTTGGCACAATGCAGTCAGACAAGTACCGTTCTCCTGGCAACCGCCAAACCCAGACTCGTCCATCAGATTGCCAGATGGAGAAGCGTGATTCATCACTCCAGAGAACACGTCTCCACTGCTCTAGAGTCCAGTGGCGGCGTGCTTTACACCACTGCATCCGACGCTTTGCATTGCACTTGGTGATGTATGGCTTGGATGCAGCTGCTCGGCCATGGAAACCCATTCCATGAAGCTCTCTACGCACTGTTCTTGAGCTAATCTGAAGGCCACATGAACTTTGGAGGTCTGTAGCGATTGACTCTGCAGAAAGTTGGCGACCTCTGCGCACTATGCGCCTCAGCATCCGCTGACCCCGCTCTGTCATTTTACGTGGCCTACCACTTCGTGGCTGAGTTACTGTCATTCCCAATTGCTTCCACTTTGTTGTAATACCACTGACAGTTGACTGTGGAATATTTAGTAGTGAGGAAATTTCACGACTGGACTTGTTGCACAGGTGGCATCTTATCACAGTACCACGCCGGAATTCACTGAGCTCCTGAGAGCAGCCCATTCTTTCACAAATGTTTGTAGAAGCAGTCTGCATGCCTAGGTGCTTCATTTTATACACCTGTGGCCATGGAAGTGATTGGAACACCTGAATTCAATTATTTGGATGGGTGAGCGAATAATTTTGGCAATATAGTGTAGGTGGTAAAACAAGAGGACACATGATGACTTAAATTACATCACAAGTGGTCCTTCCCAGAAGCAACTGTCAATACATTTGAATAATTATGTATAGACAGTGCACACAGTCACACAAAGCACAAAACACCATTAATGAAAAAAGGTGTAACACAAATATAATACAATGAACATTAACTAAATAACATTAAATGTCACAATTTAGCACAATGTTGTCTAAATGTGGTGACAGTCTCATGAATGCCCTAGGAAGAGTATTTAAAAGTTCAGAGACTGCAATATTAAAAGAAATCCAAAATGAATGACTTCCTGTTGGGCAGAGCTAATAGCTATAAATATGAAAGTTGTCCAGCTTGATGAGAACTATATATGTACCAATTTTGGTGACTGTAGGTGAAAATGGGGGTGCTACAGAGGCCATCTTACATGCCCCCCTAAATGCCCATACGTGAATATCCCTTGAATATTTTACATCAGTAGTGTGTTGACATTATTCTAAAGAATTTTGAAGCAATTCATGTAAACATAAGAGGGCTATTTCAAAGTCTGTTAAAAGTGCAATACTTCCTGCTGCCAGCTGGTGGCACTATGACCGTGACCCAAAATAGTCACATCCACGTGATTAGTCCCCCAGACAAAACATATATCTCAATTTTGATCTAAATCACACATTGCACACAAAAGATACAAGACACTTCCTGTTTCCCATTTTCGGCATTAATTTAATGCCTTGCAATGGCAACACCATTTGATATATCCAAAATCTGTTCCCCCCCTTACATGCCCATTTTCAAAGGGGTACTACAGAGCCTCCCTGCACGCCCCCCCCCCCCGCAACTTTGCCTAGCCCTATTGCCCAATGACTCTGATGTGTGTGCAAAATTTTAAGTGCTTTCACGCATGTTAAGTACCACAAAAGTACCGAAAACTTTTAAAATAATAATAATAAATATAGCTGCAAGCAGCAATTATCGGATCCAAGCACAGGAATGGCCAAAATGAGTGAAAATAGTAAAAAAAATTTTACCTCAAGCTAGCACTGTCCTGAAACTTGTTGAAGACCTTCAGGGCATTGTGCCGATGACACATACCGAGTTTCGTAATGATACGCCAATGCATTTGTAAAATACAGAATTTTACAACAAAATTCTAAATGGCCGACATTGGCAAAATTGGTATAATTCGACATGGTATGCCCCACAGAATCTAAAGAGTCCAGTTTCGTGATTATAGGACAAAACTTTCAGAAGTTATAAGCAAAAATCAACATTTCTTTTTGTATCTTGTAACCAGTAGGAGGTGCTGTGCTGAAACCACTCCTGTAACCTCAGGTCATGGTTGTCATAACTCTCACCAAGTTTGGTCGCTAAAGTGTTGCAGAGATATAGGCTTACAATTGATTTGGAGTGTTCACCGTCAAATTTCTTCATGGGTTATTTGAGAACAGTTTAATCTTTCAAAAATCTTTGAACAACTTTTTGTCGGCATGGTCTAAAGACAAAATGCAAGAAGCAGACGTGTGAGTGACAAGCTCTGTGCACTTTGCTTTAAAATTTGATACACCCAGTTACACATTTGCTCTTTGAGGCAAAACATGGCAAAGAAGTCAAAATCCTCGGGCTCTGGAGACATTAAAAGACACTAACGTGTTCAGGATGAAAGCCCCGACAGGCCTACAGACCGGGGACTCGATTTGGATGGCACGGCGGGAGAGGTGATCCAGTGTCAGTTGTCCAACATGTCGGTGATGTTGACGAAGGTTCTTGCTGACTTGGAGGATCTCACTGTAATACGTCAATCGATTACGGCGATGGAAATAAAATTCTCTGAGATAGTTACAAGAGTGACTGATGTTGAGAGACAAATCGATTTTCTGGAATCTTCGGAGAGGGAATTTACCGCTAATCCGCCCGTGACCAAAGTTGATGTGGAACATCTCCTTGAAAAGCTTGAAGATCTTGAGAATAGAAGCCGCAGGAATAATGTTCGAATTGTTGGAATTCCTGTGCATGAAGAGGGCAGAGATATGGTGAAATTCCTAGACGAGCTTTTCCTGAGTCTGCACGACATGACAGGCCACAAGCTGGAAATCGAGTGAGCTCACAGAGTCCCTGCTCGGAGATCTGCTGAGGGAGACAGGCCCCGATCGATTCTGGCCAGATTTCTGAGATCATCCGATAAAGATCTTGTGTTGCGCCAGGCGAGGAGCAAAGAGAAGCTTTCTTGGAAGAACCATAATATTTTCTTGTTCCCGGACTTTGCGAACTGGACAAGAGAGAAATACGATCAGTTCAAGGAATGCAAAAAACTCTTACATCAGAAAAAGATCACTTTTGCTCTGATGTTCCTGGCCAAACTGAGAATAGAAACGAAGGTCGGTCGCAAAGTATTTATATGTCCCAATCATGCAATGTCTTTTATTGAATCAATGAGCGAGTAAACTGCATTGGCTCCGCCGAGCGGCTGGAGCTTGTTTTGTGAATAACACTTTTCCTTAAAGAAACTTTTGCATTGATGAAAGATTACTTTTGCATTGAAGTTCCCAGCCAGTTTGAGAGTGGTCACTACAGATGACCGCAAAATATCTACATGCTCACACAAAGGATGTCTTTTATAAAGTTGAAGGATTGTGTAAGTCATGGTATATATGTTTATGAGGCCTCCGAGTGAATTGACTCGACCATCCGGGGAACCGGGATGCCGGTTTTGTTTCTTTTTGTAATGGTTCCGCCTAGCAGCTGGAGCTTGCTCTATTGAATAGCACTCCTTTGGAACAGCTGTAGATTAATCTGTTCGTTCTTCGTGCTTATTCCTCCTGCTGGCTGTAGTTTGTTTTGTTGAGTATTTTTACCGGACATTGGAATGATTACGTCATCTGCTGAACTCATAACAGCCAGCTCACTGAACATTCATTTGTCTGTCTGAGGAATCTGAACGGTTTCATATCAGCTGGAATTTGTTTTTGTGGAAGATCACACCTTTGAGACAGTTCTGTGAATTAATCTACATGTCCTTTGTGTTCATTCTTCCTATTTGCTGGGGTTTATTTTACAAAGTATTTTCTGTTCTGTAATTTTGCCTCACGGAATGTGGTCTGTATAATTTTGTTTTTGACACACAATTAAATTTTTCTACTATATAAAAATGTCAGATGTTAATATAAGTGTACTATCTCTCTCCACATGGAATGTAAATGGGTTTGGGCACCCCATAAAAAGAAGGAAGGTTATTTCTTTTCTTAAACATAAGAAATATGATATAGTGTTTCTTCAAGAAACACATCTCTCCCCACAGGAAGCTGAAAAAATTGGGAAGATATGGGGTGGACATGTTTTTTTAGTGCTGGCTCAAGTAAGAGCAAGGGAGTCATTATATTGGTAAATAAACATCTGCAATTCAAATTTCTCAAACAGATTAAAGATAAATTAGGAAGAGTCGTTATTGTATTAGCTGAAATTCAAGGGCAAAGGTTGATTTTGGCTAATATTTACGCACCTAACGCTGATGATCAGGGCTTTTTTATAGATCTTGAAGGGATGCTGCAAGCTGCTGGCACCCCTCGTGATATAATATTGGGAGGAGACTTTAATCTTTTGATGGACTCAGTCCTTGATCATAGTGAAGCAAAAGTGTGTAAACCCCCTAAAGCAACATTGACGCTTCACAGGATGTGTAAAAATCTTGGTCTTACGGATATTTGGAGACTTTTGAACCCATCCGGTAGGGACTATACATTTTTTTCATCAGTCCATAAGATTTATTCTAGAATAGATTTTTTTTATATCCAAATCCCTCATTTCATCTGTTGTTGATTGCTCAATTGGAAATATCTTAGTCTCAGATCACGCTCTAGTGAGTTTAGAGGTGTTGCCATATACAGAGAAAAAGAAATCATATAGTTGGTGCCTTAATGTGTCCCTTTTGCAAAATCCTGATTTCCAACAAATGTTAAAGACTGAAATCAATATTTATATGGAGACCAACTGGTCCTCAGTATCCTCTGTGGGCGTGGCTTGGGAGGCACTTAAGGCAGTTCTTAGGGGTCGGATCATACAGTATGCCTCATTCATTAAAAAATCCAAAGCACAAGAACTTGTGGAGTTGGAAGGAAATATTAAAAGTGCTGAGGCAGAGCTGAAGCGCCATATGTCATCTGATGGCCTCAGAGAATTGACCCGATTGAAATATAGATATAATACTATTTTGTCACGGAAAGTGGAGTTTTGGTTATTCAGGGCAAGACAGTCATACTTTGAGTCGGGGGACAAAGCAGGAAAACTTTTGGCTAGATATATAAAGCAGAGAGAGACTTCTTCTACCATTCCCTCAGTGAAATCTGCTGGTGGTGAAATATTTACCTCAGCCACTGATATTAATAATGCTTTTAAAGATTTCTATTTTGATCTCTATAGTTCCACGTCTTCACCACTGATGAAGATATTAGGAACTTTGTGGAACCATTAGATCTCCCTAAACTGATGACTGTGCAAAACAATTCTCTTGATTCTGAGATAATCTTGGAGGGGCTCGATGAGGTAATTAAGGCCTTGCCTATAGGCAAGGCTCCGGGGCCTGACGGCTTTTCCTCTGAGTTTTTCAAATCTTATGCTACAGAACTGGCTCCACTTTTGTTAGAAGTTTATACGGAATCATTAAAGAACAGAAAGCTTCCTCCAACCATGACACACGCCCGGATCAGTCTGATTCTTAAAAAGGACAAAGATCCAAGCGAGTGTAAAAGTTACCGCCCAATTTCCCTGATCAGGTTAAATGTAATAATTTTGTCAAAAATTCTGGCTAATCGATTAAGTAAAGTTATGACATCACTTATACATATAGATCAGGTGGGGTTTATTTGAGGCCATATCTCTCCTGATAATATCAGGCGTCTCATCAATATCATGTGGTCAGTAGCGAATGATCAATCTCCGGTCGCTGCCATCTCTCTTGATGCCGAAAATGCGTTTGATATGGTAGAATGGGATAATCTTTTTAAGATTTTGGAAATGTATGGGTTCGGGAGTACATTTATTGGTTGGATTAAGTTACTTTATAGACACCCTGTAGCAGCGGTGCAAAGAAATAGGTTAATTTCAGATTATTTTACTCTGGATAGGGGCACCTGGCAGGGTTGCCCTCTTTCCCCATTATTGTTCTGTCTTGCCCTGCAACCATTAGCAGCCGTGATAAGAAAGGAGGATGATTTTCCAGGGGTGACGGCGGGAGGTGTGGCGCATAAGCTTCTGCTTTACGCAGATGATATTTTATTATTCGTCTCCGACCCTACTAGATCTATGCCTTGCCTCCACAGAATTATTAACTCCTTTTCCAAATTCTCAGGATACAAAGTCAATTGGTTTTAATCTGAAGCTTTGGCTTTGACAGCGTACTGTCCAGTAACGGCCGTCCAGCCGGGTGCCTTCCAGTGGCCCAAACAGGGAATTAAGTATTTGGGAATTTTATTCCCAGCAAATTTGTCTGATTTAGTCAGAATTAATTTTGATCCCTTAATAAAAAGGTTTTCGAATGATGTGGACATGTGGGCTTCATTACACTTATCGATGTTTGGGAAGGTTAATGTTATTAAAATGAATTGTATTCCAAAATTCAATTACCTGCTACAGTCACTCCCTGTAGATGTCCCCCTCTCTTATTTCAAGCAATTTGATAGCATAGCGAAGTCCTTTATTTGGTTAAATTTTAATAAGTTACATAGGCCGATTGACAAAGGTGGGTTAGACCTACCCAAGATTTTGTTTTATTATTATGCATTCAGTCATAGACATTTGGCTCACTCCTCCCTGGTTTTGTATTGAAAAGGAAGTTCTTGCCCCTATCTCGCCACTGCAAAGACTTTAGATTAAACTAGCCGGAGAGGTTAAGTCGCACCCCGTTATTTTGCATTTGCACTCGATATGGACAAAAGTGTCCAGAGTGTTTAATTCTGATATTTATTTAAACATAGCCTCGAGCATATGGCTGAACCTTAAACTATGTATTAATAAGTCCCCTTTCTGTTGGTCAGATTGGATTGTGAGGGGGGTTAATACACTTGGTGACCTATATGAGAGTGGAGTATTGAGATCTTTTGAAAATTTGATTCAACATTTTGGGATTCCCAGATCTCAATTTTATAAGTAAGCTGCGCCACCTGCTCTGCTCTGTTTTTGGGAGTAGCATACACCCCCCTAGATGACAGATACTCTGGAAGAGGTGATTGCTGCTTTTGGGAAGGCTCATGAGGCATCAGTGTATTACTCCCTGTTAATTCAGAGTCTGGGGGACGGAGCTTTAAATTCTCTCAAAAGATTATGGGATAGATTTAAATTTGTTATTGGAGGAGGGAGTGTGGGCAAGGATTCTAAAAAACATAAAGTCTGCATCTAGAGATGCAAGGGTTCGCCTAATGCAATTTAAGATTTTACATAGATTTTATTGGACCCCCTCTAGATTGTATAGGCTTGGTCTTAAGGACACACCCATCTGCTGGCAATACCTTTCTGAAGATGGAGACACCATCCATGTTTTTTGGGGGGTGCCAGAAGTTTTAAGCAAAATGTTTTTTATATCTCCTGACCCGTAGGGGGCACTGTGCTGAAACGCTGCAGGTCACCTCAGGACACAATGGCTATGACACATACCAAGTTTCGTCACAATCCGTCAAAGAGTTGTGGAGACACTGCCTCAAATTAAATTTGCCACATTCTTTGTTGAATTTGTTGAAGCACCATTCAAAAATGGTTTGGTCTATCAAAATGTTTTTAATACATTTTTGTCATGAGTGTCTCCAGATGACACATGCCAATTTTCGTGCAAATCGGACATGTGGCCTAGGACGAGTTTAAAAAAGTAGGGTTTTCTGAAAATTCAAAATGGAGCTTTCTCCATTCTCCATCTAGCTTTCGATTTGGCATGAGCTCAGGCATCAGGGAAAAAAATATTTTTGTCTCTAGTCAAGTCAAGTCAACCTTTATTTATAGAGCACATTTAAAACAACAGAAGTTGACCCAAAGTGTCTAGAACTTAAGGTTCAAAAATTATTAGCATAAACATGAATGAAACTTTGAACTGTTGGTGGTGCAAGATGGTTTGAGATAAAGACTCCAAATTTGCTATGGTAGCACTGTCCTCTACCTGTGTGCAAAATGTCATAACTTTTCGGTTGGTTCTATGGGCTGCCATAGGACACCTATGCAGAATAATAATAATAATAATAATAATAATAATAATAATAATAATAAAAAGAACACTAACAGAAACAATAGGTGCCTACGCACCTTCAGTGCTTGGCCCCTAATAATAAATATAGGTGCAAGCAGCAGTTATCAGGGTTCAAGCTGCTTAAGGCCTATAAGCGCATATGCATAATCATAAAATGCAAAAATTAACAACTGGTTAACAATAGACAAGTACTATTAATTGGAACGATCCTGTTAGCGTAGCAGGAGTTAGACTGGTCAGAGCAATCATATTATTCTGTAAATGATGCTGCAATGCTCACCTTTGCGTTACAGGTGCTTATAGAAAGAGTACAATGTAGCATGATTAGAACAAATGTCTTTGGAAATGTTTGTTAAACAAGTGTTATCATGTAATGTAGAACCTTTGCCTCACAGATTGATATTTTTTAATAAAAGTCAAGGTGTAGTACCAAGTTTGGGCATCTTTCTGGTTTTGGAAAGTTAGCATGATCACAGGCCTCTGCGTCTTTGCAAAACCTAAATAAAACTATTTTAAAGTGTCTGTTTTGATAAATGTCTTGGATGACAAATAAACAAAAAAATAAGGGTAATAAATTATATCAAATAAAATTAATATTTATTACACTAATACAAAATAAATAAATAATAAGACAAATTAGAATTTAAAGTATTGGAGCAACAGGATTAAAGTTAATTCAGATTTACTGTGAAATTTAAATCAGGATCAAAATGATGATTTAAATGTAACCCTGATTATTTTTAAACAAAGTTTAACATTTTGTGCAACAGAATTATCAGATAAACCTTGATTTAATATAAATGTAAGATTAATCCAGGTTGGTGCAACCCACACTTAGTCTACCTTTAAATAGACAAACAGTACAACAGCCTTTTCAGCCTATTGCCTGAAATACAGTTGAGAAATTAAGTATTTCTTATGTTAAAGCCATGCCAAAATTATTACATTTTGCATGTTACCTCAAAGTTAATCCATAACTGAGATGTAAGCATGTTAAAAATGAGCTGAATTAAGAAGCACGGAATGTTTAACCATTATGTAATCCCTGCAACAGTTTAATGACAGTCAGACAGCCATACATAATGGACTTAAAAAGATTATCTGATTTACAGGGGCTGTGGAAAAATACAATATGCTAGAATTTCTGTGGAATCAGACATTTAAAATTTTTTGTCTTGTGGCTCCTTCTGGTGGACAAACAGTAAAACAGCCTCTCTATCTCCATATTTCTAACTGCTTAAAAATGCAGCTGTAATAATAGCTTTCCCTATCTGTCACTCACTCGACGTTGTGTTGATGTAGTGACACTAGGGGTCACTCTTGGGAGCCCGAGACAGCTCTGGTTTTTGATAACAGGCCAATGAAAATTGGCGAGTGGTATTTGCATACCAATCCCCCGGACATACGGGTATAAAAGGAGCTGGTATGCAACCACTCATTCAGATTTTCTCTTCAGAGCCGAATGGTTTATGTTTACTGAGCTGACTGTTCATTCACCTCTGCTGGATCTGACGGTGCATTTCAGCGGCTTCTCCCTCCTCTGCACTGGTGCACTGCAGAGAATGCCCCTGGGCGCTTCGGCAGAAAAAAAAGAGTATATTTTCCTAAAAGAGTATATTTCTCTAAAAGAGCAGCACACACCGAACGTCTTTTTAAAGATGCATCTTTTTAAAGATGCCTTTTCCGTTTGTGTGATATTCCTGGTTGCGGTCGTTACCTCTCAACTTCTGACGGTCATGATCGCTATCTTTTGTGTCTGGGCACGACCCATGCGGAGACAGCGTTCGTGAATGGATCATGTACTCACTGCGAGAACATGACCATGGCAACGTTGCGGTCCTACTACCTATGGGTATGAGGCCAGTGCGGCTAGCACTGGGGGTGATTTGGGGACCCCAATGGGACCACCTTCACCGGGTATCCCCCCACGGACCTCCCATTCCCCAGCACGCTCATCTGCCCCAATCGGGCTTCCAGATGAGTCCGCCGGCTCGTCTCACGGCGAGTTCGACCTCTTGTTCGGAGCCCGCGAAGCTGATGAGCTCTGAGCGCAGCATCGGAGAGCAGGCTCATCCAGTCGGACGCAGAAGCCTCAGCTGGGCTCCTCCCCTCGGGTACGGTTGCCCAGTCACAGGCTGATGCGGAAATGACGGACATGCTTTCCCAGGCAGCCGCGAGCGTCGGGTTAGAGTGGAACCCTCTGCTCTCCCCTGAACCCTCGCGGCTCGATGATTGGTTCCTGGGCTCGCAGCACCACTCAAAGCAGCCACGCCCCGCTCCAGTTCCTTTCATCCCGGAAGCGCATGAGGAGCTGACAAGATCGTAGGAGGCACCTTTTACTGCCCGGTCCCGATCTTTCAGCTCCCCCGCCCTCACTACCCTCGATGGCTAGGGGCTATTCCCCCGGTGGATAATGGCGCTCGCGGTGCACCTATGCCAGCAGAGCGCTGCCACCTGGTGTGGACGCCCAAAGCTCCCGTCCAAGGCCTGTAGGTTCATGTCGTCCCTGAGGCCAAAGCCTACAGTGCCACTGGACAAGCCGCCTCCACCCTGCACGCCATGGCTCTCCTGCAAGTCCACCAAGCCAAGGCGCTAAAGGAACTGCACGAGGGTAGTTCTGCCCCAGATTTGATGCAGGAGCTGCGCTCGACGACCGACCTCGCTCTCCGGGCGACGAAGGTCACGGCGTGGTCTCTCGGGTGGGCGATGTCCTCCTTAGTGGTCCAGGAGCGCCCACCTTTGGCTCAACCTGGTCGAGATGGGCCCCCATTTCCCAGGTTGGCCTATTTGGTGACACCGTCGAGGACTTTGCCCAGCAGTTCTCGTCGGTGAAGCAGCAGACAGAGGCTATCCGGCACATCCTGCCCCGGCACGGCTCAAGATCCCGCACCATGCCTGCTCATCGCCAAGGGCATCCCCCTACGGTGACTGCACCGGCTCCGCCGCAACCCGCCCCTTCGGAACCCTCGGAAGGCTTTGAAGCGCCCCTGAGATGGGCGACCCAGGGACGACGAAACCCACCTTGGAGCTGGTAAGCAGACCACTCCATCCCTCGGTGGAGGGCTGAGAGGAGAATTTTTTGTTGCTTTTTCATTTAATTTTGCTGCATGCCCAAGTGGCTGCAGTACCCAACAGTTCAGAAAAAGATCAGTTTCCTCGTTCCCTGGGTCACGTACCCGGTGTGCACCGTCCACCTTTCCATCTTTGCAGATTTGGCGCTCCAGCGGCGGTCTCCCCACCCCTACGCGCCCAGCTGTGGCACAAATCCGCCCCCGATGTGCCTCTTCCTTCACCGTCCCAGGCTGTTCTGGGGGTGGTCACAAGGAGCCAGGTAAGTGCTTCGATGTCCCTGAACTCAGCACAGCCAAAACATGGCGTGGCACCTTGGGCTCCGCCCTGCCGCGAGGCCCCACCTGCCGGTACGTCCAATGAGATTGTCCCCTTGGTCCCCCTCACTCAGAGCTTGAATGCGTGGCTTGCGCTTTCCAATCCATCGCGATGGCTGATCCAGACCGTCTGACTCGGCTACGCGATTCAGTTCACTAGGTGTCCGCCCAGGTTCAGCGGCATCCACTTCACCTTGGTGAAGGGTGAGAACGCTGCTCCCTTGCATTCGGAGATCGCTACCCTCCTACAGAAGGATGCGATAGAGCTTGTCCCTCTGGCCGAGATGAAGAAGGGGCTTTACAGGTAGACCTGAAGGATGCGTACTTCCACGTCTTGATTCTACCTCGACACAGACCCTTCCTGCGGTTTACATTCGAGGGTCGGGCGTATCAGTACAAGGTCCTCCCTTTCGGTCTCTCCTTGTCCCCTCGCGTCTTCACAAAGGTCGCAGAGGCAGCCCTTGCCCCGCTAAGGGAAGTGGGCATTCGCATCCTCAACTATCTTGACGATTGGCTAATCCTAGCTGTCACAGCAGGTTACCCTCAGGGGAGAGTGGAGACTCCACCCTCAGGTGGTCCAGCTGATCTGGAGTCGATTCAGACAGGCACAGGTAGACCTATTTGCCTCCCAAGAATCCTCCCACTGCCCGCTCTGGTACGCCCTGACTGAGGCACCTCTTGGTATAGACGCGCTGGCACACAGCTGGCCCCCTAGACTTCGCAAATATGCGGTTCACCCAGTGAGCCTACTTGCACAGAACCTGTGCAAGGTCAGGGAGGATGAGGAGCAGGTCATCCTGGTAGCACCCTACTGGCCCACCCAGACGTGGTTCTCGGACCTCACGCTCCTCGCGACAGCCCCCCCCGGCAAATTCCCCTGAGGAAGGACCTTCTTTCTCAGGGACGGGGCACCATCTGGCACCCACGACCAGACCTCTGGAATCTCCATGTCTGGCCCCTGGATGGGACTTGGAAGACCTAAGCGGTCTACCACCCGCGGTGGTAGACACGATCACTCAGGCTAGGGCCCCCTCTATGAGGTGTCTTTGTGCCTTTAAGTGGCATCTGTTCGCTAAGTGGCGGCTGTCCCCTTCCACCTTGAAGGTGTATGGAGCCGCTATAGCGGCACACCACAACAAAGATGACGGTAAGTCCTTAGGGAAGCACAACCTTATCATCAGGTTCCTGAGAGGCACCAGGAGGTTGAATCCCTTCAGACTGCGACTCGTTCCCTCATGGGACCTCTCTGTAGTTCTTCAGGTTCTACAGAGAGCTCCCTTTGAGCCTTTGCACTCAGCTGAGCTTAAGGCACTCTCCTTGAAGACTGCCCTCCTGACTGCGCTCACTTCCATCAAGAGGGTAGGAGACCTGCAAGCGTTCTCTGTCAGCGAAACATGCCTGGAGTTCGGTCCGGGCTACTCTCATGTGTTTCTGAGACCCCGACTAGGCTATGTGCCCAAGGTTCCCACGACCCCTTTTAGGGACCAGGTAGTGAAACTGCAAGCGCTGCCCCAGGAGGAGGCAGAACTAGCCCTGATGTTACAATCTCCGGGTGGAACCGGGTTTGTCCCGTGTAGTGGCACGCACAAGCAGCTAAGTCCGGGACAGCCAGCTGGGTGTATCGCTTGCACATTGCGCCTTTCACCTCCCCTGAGCTGAAGACGTGCACCGTTAACTCCCAGTAGTGTTCACAAACAGTATTTCCTGGTTGATTTCCTCAAAGCCCTGTGGCAGACAAGTTTGCAGAGAGACTCGCTGCCGGATCAGTACACGTGCTAACTAAGCCCTGTACTGGGGTAGGTGCTCCGCATGTGGTGGTTCCCTGTAGGTAACCTTATGCAACGTATATCTTCCGCTAGTTCGTTTCCCTGTTGGCAAACTGCATCTTCCTTGGGCAGAGGGCCCTCTGCCCCAGTCACCATGCTTGTTGACGATTGCTTCTGTTATAACACTGCCAAATTTATGAAATTATGCATGTTACTTCAAAATGTTATTTTGTGCATGAATATTAAATTTTGTTAAGTGTATAAATTGTGCTCACAAGATATGGGTCAATTAGTCATAACAGGCCACATCTAAAAACCTATCAGCTAATATCTTCTGAACGATTTGACATATCATAATTCTTTTGATTACTTTTTGTAAGGAATAACTGCAGATAATGTGTACAAAGTTTCGTGTGAATAAGGCAAACAGCCTAGGAGTTCGAAAAAGTAGTTTTTTCAATCAAATCAAAATGGTAGACAAGTTGGAATGGAAATTCATGTAACCAAATGATTTGGAGGCACTGATGGATTCACAGAAATATATATATATATGTACACGTATATTTATCATATACGGTTCTGGAGTTAATTCAACTGCTTTTAGCACAGTTATAGCTCCCTCTAGCAACAAAAATGAACTAAACTCGGCTTGTAACCTCAGAGTGTTCTCTTGTCTATGTGTACAAAGTATTGTTAAGGTTAAAAAATGTGCTCACATGATACAAGCTAAATAGTCATTGTAAGCCACACCCCAAAATATATTTGCTTATATCTTCGGAACAATTAGACGTATAAAAAATCTGTTGAAAATTTTTTGTCAGGAGTGTCTGTAGATGATGTATGCCAAGTTTCATGTGAATTGGGAAAACGGCCTAGGACGAGTTTGAAAAAGTAGGTTTTTCAAAAAAAATATATGTGATAAAAAAGTTTTCTTGCGGGAATGGAATTCCATGTGACCATATCATTGGAGGGCACTGGTGGATTCAGAGAAGCTACAAAATTTTATTGTAGTCTATACCGTTCTGGATTTATTAGCAAAAACACAAATTAGCTAATTATAGCACCACCGTGTGGTCGATTGTCACAAAATTTGATATGTTGCTTCAAGTTGAAACTCTGCTTGCGTATAGTAATTTCCATAACCCTCGACCACTCCCAATACAAGTTATAAGGTGCTGATATTTGATTGGCCTTGGCGGCCATTTTTGTTAATTTGTCGAATAGATTTTTTAAGGATATGTTAGCATTTGAACCAATGAAGAAGCATATTTTGCTGCTTAAACCGCTGAGAAGTTATAACAGTTTTTAATTGAAGCACCCCCTTTGGGCGGAATTGTACAAAACTTTGCTGACATCTTCTAAACATTCTGTTGACTACGTATATTGAGTTTGATTATGTTTGGTATTTGCATTGAGTAAATATTGATCAATTACTCAAATCACGTTAAACCAAAGGAATTGTATCATTAATATCTTTGGAATTAATTGAGGTATAAAAATGATTTTGATATCTTTTTGTCAGGGGGTTCTGTAGATGATGTATACCAAATTTTGTGCTGATCGGACTAAAGGTCTAGGAGTTCTAAAAGGTAGGTTTTTCATAAAATTCAAAATGCCACGATGAGACGAGTGTCATCCATTATGTCTTGTTTTTCCAATTGTGAGGTAAAGTGAAGTTCTCCGACCACCAGCCTGTCACGTGATTGCCGCTTTCTGCTGAGATGCAAGTGTCTCCCCCCCTCCCCCACACAATATAACATGCTGTGTAGTGTATTTCACATGAAAAAAAAAAAAACAATTCTTTAGATATACTTCTGATCACATTTGTTATATTTGCAATTCCTGGTAATAGTGTGTTTTGGTTTTCTTTGCTTTACCCAAGTCGTATGGTGACTGTGAAACAGAGTAGACTTTAATGATATGCATTTATGTTGAAAATGCTACATTTTCGTGTCAGTCCATGTTCACTTTGACCATGAAGAATGCTCTATCACTTTAATTCAGGTCGTGCAGCACAGAAAAAATAGACTCTGTGTGGAAATGTTTGCTGCACTGCCGCTTCTGCACTGCTCCTGCAATGCATTGCCATGCTGTATCCACGTGCGGTCTGAATGCTCTTACCTGTTAACATGGGTACTGAAAAAAATATGTACTGCATACGTACTGCAAAAGGATCATGTGTGAAATGGGCGTTACGGTTGCAGAGATATAAGTCAAAACATAAAAGTGTTTATTATAGTGCCACCTAGGATCAGATGGGTGTGTGTTTGTGCGCCTGAGTAGTGGGGGGGATTTGGGATCATCCTGCCAAGTTTGGTGTCTCCACGACTTACGGTCTGTGACACTCAGACACTTTAATGGCAGACAAAAAGAAGAAAAAATTACAATAGGGTTCCAGCAGCTTTGCTGCTTGGCCCCCTAAATATAGCTGCAAGCAGTGATTAATGGGGTTCAAGCTTTTAAAGCACTTTAATTATTAATCAATAAATCAATTACATATGTGCTTGTTGTCAGATATCACCTAAAACAGTGATAAAATGTCATTATTTTCATAATGATCAGGTTAGGTACCATAGAGATATGGGCTTTATAACATTCATAACTGTTATAGCGCCACCTATTTCCAATTTACGCCAAATCTTGCACACATCTAAAGAATAACATGTCGTATATGTGTTCAAAATTTGATGATAATCGTGTTTGTCTTTTATGAGTATTTATTTTTAAATTACCTTGTCATAACCATGACAAATAAAAAGTTCAAAATGTTTTGGATATTTATTGATCTTGGCTGTCCAAAGATTCTTCCTGGACCGGTTTTGTTGCTGTCGGGTGAAAAACCTAGAAGTAGTTAGCAAAAGTAGGTTTTTCAAATAAACTTCAATATTTATTGAACGATTTGATTAACACCAATGGTTCTTGAGGCAAAGTTGTTCAGAAAGAGGAGATGTATCATATCATATGAACAATGTTTGTATTTGTGACAAACCGCAAAGTATTCAACAATTTACATGCATGTAAAATGCGATATTGCCACCCGGTGGCTGATTTATTTATTTATTTTGCACAGACCCCTTGGACATAGAGACAAATAGACCCAACATGCTGTGTTCTGATCTGCCTTTTTAACCTTGTCTAAAAGCTGCTAAAACCTGATTGGTCAGTGGCAGCCATGCTTTTTCAAGATAAGCAGATGTCCTCAGACCTTTGTTGGCACCTTGGACAAAGGCAAAATTTCAAGTAATTCGGACCAACGGTTCCATAGTTAGAGACATTTCTAGAATTTTAATTATTATTATAGTGGCAAATCCAAGGTAAATGGATTATGTGTCCTCACTTTGATCCCCTACAGATTCTTCTCAAGTTAGGTTTAGATTGCTCATTGTGTTCATTGTGGGTTTTTTCTTTTTTTTTCAAAATTTCATACAGATGTCTATGACCCAGAGTTGAATAAGCCCATGAAGTTTAGTTTTGATCGGCCATTGCTATCCTTGCCTAAAAGCATCTGATTCTTAATTGGCTGATGGCGGCCATATTTTTTTAGATATGCAAATATCCTCAATGGGGTGTTGGACAAAGAGGCTTCATACAAAATTTCAAGTAAATCAGGGCAATGATCTCATAGAAAGAGCCATTTCCATGTTTGTTCAAATTATAGCGCCACCAAGTGGCCAATCGCCACCAAGTTTTGTGTGTCTCCTCAAAATTATTCCCTACATTAGTATGTCAAGTTTGGTGAAGATAGCTATTTCCTTTCAAAAGTTATAGCCATTTAAGTAAAATTGGCCCCACCTACTAAGGACATTTTGGATGGGCATGGCCATCCTAAATTGAAAGTTCAACATGTTTTTGATAATTATTTATACTATTCAATATTTCTGTAATTATTGATAATGGGACTTCAGTATTACAAATATTTCTGCACTGGTTTGGTTCCGATTGGGCAAATGGCCTAGGACCATTTTGCAAAAGTAGGCACTTGAGTTTGAGACGTATGGTTAAAAAGTTATGGGCATTTTTGCCAAATGTATTTTTTTTTTTTTGTTTATCACAGTAGAGCCACCGTGTGTCCCATCAGGGTGAAACTTTGCATCCACTGTGCCAGCTGGAGTACTACCATTCCTGAAAGTTTCAGGTCTCCAGGACTTACGATTTGGTCTGCACGATGAGTTTAAGTCATAATAATAATAATAATAATAATAATAATAATAATAATAATAATAAAAGCAAATCCTAACAAAAACAATAGGGTTTCTAGCGCTTCGTCCTTGAACCCCTAATAATAAAAATCCTGACAAATACAATAGGGTTTCAGCCCTTCGGGCTTGAACCCCTAATAATAATAATAATAATAACCCTTAGAAAAACAATAGGGCCTCTGCACTTTCAGTGCTTAGGCCTTAAATATAGCTGCAAGCAGCGATGATGAGCCCAAGCACCATGGGACCATTTCCACCTGGTGGCTTTCGGAAAACAATGCAAGGTGGACACATGCATTTGGCATTTGACATTATTCTAAACAATTTTGAAGCAATTTGGGTAAATATAAGCAGTGCTTGAAGTGGAAGAAAAAAAGTGCATTTATTTTAATGTAAAAATACTATTTTTACATTAAAATAGCATTTAATTATGTTAAAAGAGGTATTCAAAAAACAAATATGACCTTACATCCTCAACTAAAAAATGGGTTTTGATTTACTTTGAAAATAAAAACATACAAAGTAGGGTTATTGTTTATGAAGAAAGAAAGAATATTGAGATCTGCTAAAGTCTGTATCTAATGTAGAACTGTCTTTTTACACAAAATAAATGTAGCCTAAAACTGATAAAGAGCATTATGTCTTCCTTATCCTGAGCACATTAATTTGCACAAGCCTGATACTTGTGCAGATAATAATCATTAGACACGGTGAACAAACTGATTTGACGATGTTCAGGATTGAGAAACAAACGCTGTCAGGATATATGCATAGGCAAGTTCAATGACAATTCACATCATCTTTTTACAAGCACTACAGAAAAGAATGGAGAATAAAAGCAAATCTTCCTATGTATTTTCTTTGAAGTTTCGGTTTTCATCATTGTTTTGCCTCTTGTGAAAAGAGGTTGTGCATATGAGCTGACATCACTTCTGTAACAGCTTTTTTAAGTCTGTAGTTTTGACTGCACCCAGCAGCTAAGCAATTTGCATATATGCATTTGAGTGAATAAGACGCGATAAAATGTGGTCATTCAAAATTTGCCGGTTCATGTTTTGGAGAAGAGTGAAACTGAACTATGTCCAGACAAGCTTAAACATGCACGCTCCTCTGGAACTGGACCACGGATAACTTGACGAGCACCGATGCTGTTGCACATGTTGAGTGTCATTAAACTCACTGCTGAGTTTTGCTCACAGAGCGTTCGGATGTTTACTGTGATTTTATCAAAATCATTTGGAAGGTCAGATAAAAGTGATTGGCAGGCCACATCAAATCACTGATTTACAAAAATAAAGACATTACATCGTACCAGGAGACTCTGAGAAGTGCCGGTACACTGTAGAGTAAATTATAGAAGTGCAGGTACTGCGTACCGCCCCACTTCAAGCACTAAATATAAGAGGACTATTTTAAAGTCTGTTGTGAGAGCCACACTTCCTGCTGCCAGGTGTTGGCACTATGACCGTAACCCATAATAGCCGTATCCATGTGATCAGCCCCCATTACCAAACATACAGCTGAATTTTCATCAAAATCACACAATGCACACAGAAGATATAAGATACTTCCTGTTTCCTATTTTTTGCCATAAATGTATTGCTTCACCATGGTGACACTGTTCATATGCCAGCCAGCGCATCCTGCTGGATTTTTTCCTCATAACAGCGGAAAAAACTTAAAATACACTGGGCATACAGATAAGTGTAAGACATCATTAGAGACTATAAAGGGTCTACTTTTATTTGTGTACACACACAATAACAACAAAACCTTGTGCTTTTGTAAAATAAAGAAAATAAACAGGGTGTGCTTTCTGCCGTCTCTGTCTCCGCGAGCATCTTTCTGAAACACGTCACAAAAATGAATGGAAACTCCGCGAATACTTATCACACAAACATGAATCATATGTCTAAAGAAAGCTTAAAATGTCTACTTTTAAATAAAACAATACAAATTTAAAACAAATATTCTGCTGCAATGTAATCTGTATGAAACAAAGAGATGTACAGTTTCTCCTGGCTCAGCTAATTATCGCTAATGTGATCCCACCCACGGGCAGAGGGCGCTATTCATATGGTAATGTGCTGAGGCGATCAATGCAAATGGTAAACGCCCCCAACAATGCCTTAAAAACAGATCTAAAACTTTTAAATGGTAGTGTAGGTCTAAAGTTTTTAAGATTCATTCACTTTCCTGCACATTTGGAAGATGGCACACTACACAGGTGAGGAAGAGTTCACATTTTCCTCAGAAGAAGAGCGGGACTCTGATGAACGTTTGCATTTTGAAGAGCGACTTGATCCAGCCGAGGATACGGATGAGTAAGTCTTTACTTACATTAGTTGACATGCTCTTTTATATAAACATGTACATATTTTACTAGTTGGACTATTTCCAGACTTGCCAGGCAGTATTCAAAGTATTGAAATTTGAAATAGGCCCTAATAGGCAAATTTTAGTTACATTTAAATGTTGTTTCGGCTAAAGCATGTATTTAAATTGTATGCTGTATGATATAAATATGATATGTAATATGATATAAAAATAATATGAATGTTTAGATTATATTTAACTAGTGTTTATGCTGCCTCATTATCATCAGTGAAGCTTGTGCTTGCAAATACCTGTTTGGGTGTAAATGTGTAAAATGTGCTGTAAATATGCCCATATTAGAAAATCAGCATATTAGAATGATTTCTGTAGGATCATGTGACACTGAAGACTGCAGTAATGATGCTGAAAATTCAGCTTTGATCACAGGAATAAATTGCATTTTACAATATATTCAAACAGAAAGGTTATTTTAAATTGTAAAAATATTTCACAATATCACTGTTTTTGCTGTATTTTGGATCAAATAAATGCAACCTTGGTGAGCAGAAGAGACTTCTTTTAAAAACATGAAAAAATCTTACAGATCTAAAACTTTTAAATGGTAGTGTTGGTCTAAAGTTTTTAAGTAAAGTCTTTATGTAAAGAAAATGTATAGTCAGATGACTTCTTTTAACTTAAACTTGATTTTGTGAATAAGCTACAAACAATACATTCAATCATTAAGTCTCCTCACATTCATTCTCTCTCAGGGGAGGGGTCATTGTCTCCTCAGGTGTGAATCACATCAATATACATGATCATCCACACCTCCTCGCATATGGCTTTTCTAACACTAAAAGTGTCTTACAAAAGTTAAATGTCTATATTGTTTTGTATGAATGAGTGATCAGGATGGTTTTTACATCATTTTTGTAGCAAAAACTCTAGGCTACAAGATCCAGTTCTCAAAAGTCTTGTGAACAAATGTTTAGTATGTGTTATATGGCCTTATTTCAGTGACTTAAAATTTTAGGTTTTTTTCAAAAACCATGCATAAACGTTATTTTCTCAAAAATACAAACATGTACATACATGTTGTTCACATATTATTGTAGCCCAGTTTGTGCTGAATACAGTGTTATCAGACTTTAGAGATTAATATGTTTTTAAGCAACTGAAAAAAGCACAAATGTCAAGGCATGTCAAAACTTCTCCAGGGCCCAAAACACCCTCAGACCCCAGAGGGTTAAAGTGGGCACTACAGAGCCCTCCCCCCCATGCCCATATGTGACTTTTGCCCAGTACTAATGGCTGATGGCTCTGATGTGTGTGCAAAATTTTAAGCATGTCAAGTGCCTCAGAAACACCCAAATATAGGAAGAAAGGAATAATAACAATTAACGCGTTACCATGGCAACAGTATTTAAGATATAAAATATTAATTTACAATTTTACATCAGCCGTGTCTTGACATTATTCTAAAGAATTTTGAAGCAATTCATGTAAAAACAAGAGGGCTATTTCAAAGTCTGTTAAAAGTGCCATACTTTCTGCTGCCAGTTGGTGGCACTATGACCGTGACCCATAATAGATGCATCAATGTGATTAGCCCCATTACCAAACATACATTGGAATTTTCATGAAAAATCACACAATGCACACAGAAGATTTAAGGCATCAGTTCGCAATTTAGCATCTACAATGTCTTGGTATGATGTTGCAAATGTTGGTGCCAGTCACATGAATCCCCTAGGAGGAGTATTTAAAAGTTCATAGCCTGCGATTTTTAGAAAATCCAAAATGGCTTGTTTGGCAGAACTAATGACTGTATGAAAGTTGTGAGGGTTAATGAGAACTATATATGTACCTATTTTGGTGACTGTAGGTGACCCAACTTTGCCCTGCACTAATGACCGAAGTCTGATGTGTGTGCAAAATTTCAAGAGTTTTCACACATGTTAAGTACCCCAAATATACCGAAAACCTTGAAAAGAATAATAATAATAATCCTTAGAAGAACAACAGGGTCTCCGCACTTTCAGTGCTTGGGCCCTAATAATCCAATGTGATGGGTCCCACAAGACGTTCACCACATTTAACAGTAATTTACTGTAAAGTATATGTATTGTCTTGTTAAACATACTTTTTACCGTTAACTGAAAAGTAAATCATACTTTTCACTTCTAAATAAAAAAAATTTCAAAAATATTTTATCATAAAATTATTATTTTATAAATAATATTAGAATATAATATTTTCTTTAATGACGTAATACAGTATTTCACCATACATGGTAACAACCAGCTAACCAGCTGAATTGTTTTGAACTGTATCAATTTTTCATTTTTATTTTAAAATTACAAAAAACAATTTTTACTATGTATTTCAGATTTCCATCTTGTAAGCTATTTCATGTTGTTTAGCTCCATTTTATAACCTATATATTGTGTGTATAGCTTCTGAGTAATTCATCCATCCATCCATCCATCCATCCATCTTCTATAGCCGCTTATCCTAATTCTTTAAAAAAAAAAACTTTACAAAATTTATAAAACATTTTAAGCAGTTTATGAATTTCTTTGAATTTCATTCTATTTTAATTCTACTTTGTTACATTCAAATTTAAATTCAAGTCAAGTAATTTTCCTTTGTATAGCGCTTTTCACAACACACATCGTTTCAAAGCATCTTTAAAGAAAATCATGCATTAACAGAAAATTAAAACTGTAATATATATAAAGTCTTAGAGTCATCATTTTGTACTTTCATTAAATATAATTGTATATTGTGTATAGAAAGAAATAATTAAATATTTAAACTAACTGTATTTAGAACCCCAGTGAGCATGCCGTAAGCGACTGTGGCAAGGAACACAAAACTCCATAAGATGTTGGTTAATGGAGAAAAATTACCTTGGGAGAAACCAGGCTCACTGTGGGGGCCAGTTCCCCTCTGGCTAACCAGCATGAATATAATGCCAATATTAGTTATTTATGTGAAGTGCAGGTCATGGTTTAAAATGAGTAAACTAAGTAAGTGTTAAAGGACAGTGTTTAAACAAAGATTTCAGTTCAACCAGCAGGTCATTTCGTTGAGGTCTATCCAAGGTTCAGGCAGTGGCATATGAAGTATCCCATGTTTTATGGTTGGAGTTGGCATCAGTTCATCCCCTGAAGTCTATCGTAATAGACTGAAGTGATGTTTGGCTGGCACTGGCTGCGTTTAGTCGTCATCGCTCAGAGACAGATAGCATTGGAGTCCAACACCAAGCAGGATCTCACCGGCTCTTGTATGAATCCGAGGTTGAGACAGGGAAAACAAATAGAATAATATAAGTGTAGATGCAATTACATTTCTTACAGAGTTGTATAGCATGATAAATATTTCTGGTTCCACCTGACCTAACTAAAGCAGCCTAATTGTGAGTTGAAGGATAAATTAGGTGAATGCCTGGCTAAGATGAGTCTTTAGTCTAGACTTAAACTGAGTGAGTGTGTATGCATCCCGAACAGTGTTAGGGAGACTATTCCATAGTTTAGGAGCCAAATAGGAAAATGATTTAACTCCTTTTGTGGATTTTGATATTCTAGGAACTATTAACAGGCCAGAATGTTTTGATCATAATGAATGTGATGGAATATAGCATGGTAGAAAGTCACTTAAGTACTGCGGAGCTATACCATTCAAAGCTTTGTACGTAGTTAATAAAATATTAAAATTAATGCAAAATATAACAGGTAGCCAATGAAACAATGTTAAAATGGGGCTAATATGATCATATTTCTTGGTTCTAGTCAGTACTCTGACTGCTGCATTTTGAACCAACTGATGTTTATTTATTGAACTTGCAGGGCATCCTCCCAGTAATGCATTACAATAATATAGTCTTAAGGTCATGAACACATTAATTCATTTTTCGGCATCAGCAACAGAGAGCATGTGTCATAACTTACCAATATTTCTGAGGTGGAAGAATGCTCTTCTACAAACATTGGAAATTTGATACTCGTTTTCCGGGGACGCCATGCGAGAAGCAGACGTGTGAGACACGAGCTCTGCGAACTTTGCTAGTTTTTTAATTATTTTCATGTTATAATCTGGTGAGATTCGATACACCCAATTACTTACTTGCTCTTTGAGGTAAACATGGCAAAGAAGTCAAAATCCTCAGACTCTGGAGACATTAAAAGACACTTACATGTTCAAGCTGAGGCCTCTGGCAGGACTGCGAGACGGGGACTTGATTTGGACGGCACATCGGTAGATGATATTCAGCGTCAACTGTCCAACATATCGGTAATGCTGACGAAGGTTGTTGCTGACTTGGAGGATCTCGCTGTAATACAATCGATTACGGCGATGGTTGTTTACAAGAGTGACAGAAGTTGAAAAACGAATTGATTATCTTGAGTCATCGTAAAGGGAATTATCCGCTAATCCGCCCGCGTTCAAAACAGATTTGGAATTAATTTTGGAAAAACTGGAATATTTTGAAAATATGAGCCGAAGGAATAACATACGAATTGTTGGAATTCCTGAGCATGAAGAGGGCAGAAATATGGTGACATATGCCTGGACGAGCTCTTCCCGAGTCTGCTCGACATAACAGGCCACAAGCTGGAAATCGAGCAAGCTCACAGAATCCCGGCTCGCAGATCTGCTGAGGAAGATAGGCCCCGATCGATTTTGGCCAAATTTCTGAGATCATCCGATAAAGATCTGGTGTTGCGCCAGGCAAGGAGCAAAGGAAAGCTTTCTTGGAAGAACCATAATATTTTCTTGTTCCCGGACTTTGCGAATTTGACAAGAGAGAAACGCGATCGGTTCAAGGAATGTAAGAAACTCTTACACCAGCAGAAGATCACTTTTGCAATGATGTTCCCGGCCAAACTGAGAATAGAAATGAAGAATGGTCGCAAAGTATTGACATGTCCAAAACAAGCACTCTCTTTCATAAATACACTGGAGTAAGTAAGCCATTTGATGTTTCTTATATTAGTGGACTGACTCGCAGTTCAGGAACTCTATTATCTGAGGAAGCTGGGTGCCATTTTTGTTTATTTTTGCGCTGGCTCCGCCTAGCGGCTGGAGTTTGTTTTGTGGCATAACTCCAAGAAACTTTTGCATTGATGGAAGATCTTTTTTACACTGAAGTTTCTGGCCAGATCGAGAATGGACACTTTGGATGACCACAAAATATATACATGCTCACATAAAGGACGTCTTTTATAAAGTTGACGGGCTGAGTAAGTTATGGTGTATTATTTATTTATTTATTTTTTATTTTTTTTGCGGCCTCTGAGTTAGTTTGACTCTTGATCATCCGAGGAAATGGGATGCTGGTTTTGTTTTCCATGTTGGCTCCGCCTAGTGGCTGGAGCTTGTTCTGTTGAATATCACTCCTTTGGAACAGCTGTGGATAAATCTGTTTGTCCTTTGTGCTTATTCCTCCTGCTGGCTGGAGTCTGTTTTGTTGAGTATTTTTACGGGACATTGGAATGATTATGTCATCCGCCGAACTCATAACAGCTGGCTCACTGAACAATTGCTTGTCTGTCCGAGGAAACTGAACGGCTTTATATCAGCTGGAGTTTATTTTGTGAAGGAACACTCCTTCGAGACGGTTCTGTGAATGAGTCTACATGTTTTTTCTGTTATTCTGCCTGTTGGCTGGGGTCTGTTTTACAAAGTATTTTCTGTTATGTAATTTTGCCTTACAAAATTTGTATAGAAGCACCGGACTTGGGCAATCCGATGGCAAAGTTGTTGCGGGGTTTCTCGTAGGCGTACATGGACTCTTTGAGTTTTAAGGGATTGACGCCGGTTGGCGATGTCGTGTGCGGGGTTAATGCGCACGTTTTTCTTTTCTCTGTTTGTTTTGATCGGGGGGAAGTTCAGGGTTTGTTTGTTGCATTAATGGGGAATGTGGTCTGTGCAATCTTATTTTTGACACACAATTTATTTATTTTTATTATATCAGTATGTCAAATGTTAATATGAATAAGTTGTCTCTCTCCACATGGAATGTAAATGGGTTGGGGCACCCCATAAAAAGAAGGAAGGTTATTTCTTTTCTTAAACGTAAGAAATATGATATTGTGTTTCTTCAAGAAACACATCTTTCCCCGCAGGAAGCTGAAAAATTTGGGAAGATATGGGGTGGACATGTTTTCTTTAGTGTTGGCTCAAGTAAGAGTAGGGGAGTCATTATATTAATTAATAAACATCTACAATTCAAATTACAGATTAAAGATAAATTAGGAAGAGTCATTATTGTTTTAGCTGGAATTCAAGGGCAAAGGTTGATTTTGGCTAAAATTTATGCGCCTAACGCTGATGATCAGGGCTTTTTTATAAATCTTGAAGGGATGTTGTAAGCCGCTGGCACCCCTCATGATATAATATTGGGAGGAGACTTTAATCTTTTGATGGACTCAATCCTTGATCATAGTGAAGCAAAAGTGTGTAAGCCCACTAAAGCAACGGTGACACTTCACAAGATGTGTAAAAATCTTGGTCTTGCAGATATTTGGCGACTTTTGAACCCATCTGGTAGCGACTATACATTTTTTTTCATCAGTCCATTAGATTTATTCTAGAATAGATTTATTTTTGATATCTAAGTCCCTCATTTCATCTGTTGCGGATTGCTCAGTTGGAAACATCTTAGTCTCAGATCACGCCCTGGTGAGTTTGGAGATGTTGCCATATACGGAGAAAAAGAAATCATATATTTGGCGCTTTAATGTATCCCTTTTGCAAAATCCTGATTTCCAACAAATGTTAAAGACCGAAATCAATGTTTATATGGAGACCAACTGGTCCTCAGTATCCTCTGTGGGTGTGGCTTGGGAGGCACTTAAGGCAGTTCTTAGGGGTCAGATCATACAGTATGCCTCATTCACCAAAAAAATCCAAAGCACGAGAACTTGTGGAGTTGGAAGAGAATATTAAAAGTGCAGAGGCAGAGCTGAAGCGCAGAATGTCATCTGATGGCCTCAGAGAATTGACTAGATTGAAATACAGATATAATGCTATTTTGTCACGGAAAGTGGAGTTTTGGTTATTCAGGGCAAGACAGTCATACTTTGAGTCAGGGGACAAAGCAGGGAAGTTTTTGGCTAGATATATAAAGCAGAGAGAGTCTTTTTCTACTATTCCCTCAGTGAAATCTGCTGGTGGTGAAATATTTACCTCGGCCACTGATATTAATAATGCTTTTAAAGAATTCTATATTGATCTTTATAGTTCTACGTCTTCGTCTACTGATGAAGATATTAGAAACTTTGTGGAACCATTAAAACTTCCTAAACTGACAACTGAGCAAAGAAATTGTCTTGATTCTGAGATAATCTTGGAGGAACTTGACAAGGTAATTAAGGCCTTATCTACAGGCAAATCTCCAGGGCCAGATGGTTTTGCTGCTGAATTTTTTAGATCTTATGCTACAGAAATGGCTCCACTTTTGTTAGAAGTTTATATAGAATCATTAAAGAACAGAAAGCTTCCTCCAACCATGACACAAGCCCGGATCAGTATGATTCTTAAAAAGGACAAAGATCCAACTGAGTGTAAAAGTTATCGTCCAATTTCCCTGATCCAGTTAGATGTAAAAATGTTGTCAAAAATTTTGGCTAATCGATTAAGTAAAGTTATGACATCACTTATACATATAGATCAGGTGGGGTTTATTCGGGGCTGTAGCTCTTCTGATAACATTAGGCGCCTCATCAATATCATGTGGTCAGTAGCGAATGAACAATCTCCGGTCGCTGCCATCTCACTTGATGCTGAAAAGGCGTTTGATATGGTAGAATGGGATTATCTTTTTAAGGTTTTGGAAATATACAGGTTCGGGAGTACGTTTATTGGATGGATTAAGTTATTTTATAGACACCCAGTAGCGGCGGTACAAAGAAATGGACTAATTTCAGATTATTTTACTTTGGATAGGGGTACCTGGCAGGGTTGCCCTCTTTCCCCATTATTGTTCTGTCTTGACCTGGAACTATTAGCAACCGCAATAAGAAAGGAGGATGATTTTCCAGGGGTGGTGGCGGGAAGTATGGCGCATAAACTCTTGCTTTACGTAGATGATATTCTATTACTTGTCTCTGACCCCAGTAGATCTATGCCTTGCCTCCACAGAATTATTAATTCCTTTTCTAAGTTTTCAGGATGTAGAGTCAATTGGTCTAAATCCGAAGCTTTGGCTCTGACAGCGTACTGCCCAGAAACGGCTTTCCAGCCGGGTGCTTTCCAGTGACCCAAACAGGGCATTAAGTATTTGGGTATTTTATTTCCAGCAAATTTGTGTGATTTAGTTGAAGTTAATTTTGACCCCTTAATAAAACGGTTTTTGAGTGATGTGGGCAGGTGGGCTTCATTACATTTATCTATGATTGGGAAGGTTAATGTTATTAAAATGAATTGTATTCCAAAATTCAATTACTTACTGCAGTCTCTCCCTGTAGATGTCCCCCTCTCTTATTTCAAGCAATTTGATAGCATAGCAAAGTCTTTAATTTGGAATGGTAAGCGTCCCAAATTACATTTCAATAAGTTACATAGGCCAATTGACAAAGCTGGGCTAGGCCTACCCAAAATTTTATTTTATTATTATGCATTCGGTCTCAGACATTTGGCTCATTGGTCGCTTCCACCTGAGAGAGCACCTCCCTGGTTCTGTATAGAACAGGAAGTTCTTGCCCCTATTTCGCCACTGCAGAGCCTTTCTATCAAATTAATCGGAGAAGCTAAAGTACATCCTGTTATCTCGCACTTGAACTCAGTATGGACTAAAGTGTCCAGACTGTTAAATTCTGACATTTTTTTTAAATGTTGCCTCGAGCATATGGCTGAACCCCAAACTATGCATCAACAAGTCCCCTTTTTGCTGGTCAGAGTGGATTGGGAGGGGGGTTACTACACTCGGTGACCTGTATGAGAATGAAGTGTTGAGATCCTTTCAAAATTTGGTTCAACTTTTTGGGATTCCCAGATCTCAGTTCTATAAGTATTTGCAGCTGCGCCGCTTGCTCTGTACTGTTTTTGGGAGTGGTTTACACCCTCCTAAAGTGGCAGACACTCTGGGAGAGGTGATTACTGCTTTTGGAAAAGGTCATGAGGCATCGGTGTATTACTCCCTACTAATTCAGAGTCTGGGAGATGGAACTTCAACTTCTCTTAAGGGATTATGGGAGAAAGATCTAAATTTGGTATTGGAGGAGGGACAGTGGGCTGGGATTCTAAAAAATTTCAAATCTGCATCTAGAGACGCAAGGGTTCACCTCATGCAATTTAAGATTTTACATAGAGTCTATTGGACCCCCTCTAGATTGCATAGGCTTGGTCTTAAAGACACACCCACATGCTGGCGATGTCAATTAGAAGATGGCGACACAACCCATGTCTTTTGGGGATGTGATAAGATGCAGGAATTTTGAATGTGGATTCAGAGTTTTATGTACGAGGTTTTGGCCTCTCAAATTTTATTTTGCCCCAGACTCTGTATCTTGGGAGATGGGGCAGTCATTAATTTGGAGAATAAGCACGTGAAAAACTGGGTCCTATCTAGTGTTATGATCGCCAGACAGATCACTTTGAGGAGTTGGAAGTCGGCTGGAGTGCCCCCTTTTCAGGAGTGGTGTTCAGAGATGGCCAGAGTGGCAACTCTTGAGGAGGGGGTATCCAGAAGACTGGAGAGTCTGGACATGTTTGCAAAGCAGTGGGGCAGATATCTGTCTATTTTGGAGGGCTCTCGGGGAGGGACAGTGGAGAGAGAGGTGTAGGGCTTTTATGTGTGTGATTGTTTTATTTAATTTATTTTTATTTTTTTATTAATTAATTAATTTTTGTCGTTGGGGGTCAGGCGGGGGATTGGGGGGGTGGGGGGGGGTCTAGTGGGGGTTGTATATTGATTCTGTATATGTGTGTTCTGCTATGTATATATTTAATGGTTGAATCAATAAAAATGTTAATTGGAAATTTAATATTCAAAGGACAGATTGGTATCAAATATAACACCTAAGTTCTTCGCTGTAGAAGATGATGTAACAGTACATCCATAGAGAGTAAAATTCTATTTTAGCGGCTTATTTTTAGAGGTTTTTGTTCCAATAATAAGTAGCTCTATTTTGTCGGAATTGAGTAGAAGGACATTTCTGGCCATCCAATCTTTGATTTCATTGATACACTCTGCTAATTTGGAGAATTGTGAAATATGAAGAAATATAAAGTTGGTTATTGTCGGCATAACAATGGAAACTTATTCCACGATTCCTGATAATATCTCCCAGAAGAAGCATATATAAGGAGAAAAGCAGAGGCCCTAAAACTGATCCCTGTGGCACTCCATACTCTTTTTTTGTTAGATTTGACAATTCCTCGTTTACACAGATAAAGTGGTAGCGGTCTGCTAAATAGGACCTAAACCATGCTAATGCAAGTCCACAAATGCCAACATAATTCTCAGGCCTATTCAAGAGAATGTCGTGATCTATGGTGCCGAAGGCAGCACTAAGATCTAAAAGCACTAGAAGAGAAATGCAGCTGCTATCAGATGATAAGAGCAAGTAATTTATAACTCTGATAAGTGCAGTCTCTGTACTGTGATGGGGCCTAAATCCTGACTGAAATTGTTCATATATACAATTTCTCTGTATAAATGAACATAGTTCATGTGGAGATTTGAAATCAGCCTATAATTAGCCAGTTTTCCAGGATCAAGCTGTGACTTCTTAATAAGCGGTTTGATAACTGCCATTTTAAAGTTTCTTGGGACATGTCCTAAAGATAGCCGAAGTTAACAATATTAAAAAGAGGTTCTGAGATTACAGGGAATACCTCTTTTAAGAGCTTAGTTGTATTGGATCTAACATACATGTTGTGACTTTTGATGTTTCGATAAGTTTTGTTAGCTCTTCATGATCTATGACAGCGAAGGACTGAAGTTGCTAGTGAGGAAAATTATGAGATACAGTTTTCTGTGGTGCTGTGACAGACGATTGCATAGTTCCAATTTTATTTCTGATTATTTAAATTTTATCAGTAAAGAAATTCATGAAGTCATTACTATTGTGCTGTGACGGAATATCTGGTTCAGTCGAGGCTTTATTCCTAACCAATTTAGCCACAGTACTGAATAAATACCTAGGATTGTTGTGGTTATTTTTTATGAGTTTGCTAAAATATGCTGACCTGGCAGCTTTTAGTGCCTGTCTGTAGCTACAAAAACTATCCTTCCATGCACCACAAAATACCTCTAATTTTGTTCTTCTAAACTTTTTGGCTTACTGAATATATGAGATAATTCTGGAAGAATATTAGTGAAGCTATTTTTATTTTTTTCCCCTTTTTTCACCCAATTTGGAATGCCCAATTCCCAATGTGCTTTTAAGTCCTCGTGGTCACGTAGTGATTCGCCTCAATCTGGGTGGCGGAGGACGAATCCCAGCTGCATCCGCATCTGAGACCGTCAACCCACACATCATGGGTTGTGTTATCATGTGGCTTGTTGAACGTGTTGCCACGGAGACATAGTGCATGTGGAGGCTTCACACCATCCACGCTCAACTCACCACACGCCCCACCGAGAACAAACCACATTATAGCGACCATGGGGAGGTTACCCCATGTGAAAGAGATCTCATGTTTAGTAGCCCTACCTTTATATGATGTTTATCTTCTATTTTTTTGTTATTTTCAAGTTTTACCTTAATCAAATATTTTCTTAATGATTTAGGGAGGGGCTTGTGTTTGGTAGTTTGGGGAACAGACACAGTCTCTGTGTGATATCTAGGTGATACAGTCTCTATGTGTTGTTGTTTATGTGACCTGTGTAACGTCTCAAGGCAGCTAGCAGACATTCAGAATAGCCAGTTTGTCTGCTTCCTGACCAGGGACCCCAGTTAGTCAAATACTATCACTATTAAGAATATGAGCCAAATTACTAGAGAGGAGAGCGGCACCTTCCCTGGAGGGATGGAGTCTGTCTCTCTTTAGCAGGTCAGGTCTACCCCAAAAACTCTGGACACTACTCAGACATCCAGCCATTCAGTGATACTAAACTACTATAAACCTCGTCACCACCATGAACAGGGAGGGGCCAGAGCAAATTACAGTCCTTACAGTACAAATTACATCCTTTTTGCAAGTTCACACACCTCTTTAATATTATCTTTATTGATCTCCAAATGGCGAACCCGGACGTCGTTAGTGCCAACATGAATATCAATTTTAGAAAATCTAAATTTTAGCATTAGCCAGCACTTGTAAATTTGATCTGATATCAGACGCACTGGCACTGGAAATGCATTTAAAAATAGTGGCTGGAGTCTCTATTTCCACATTCCTTACAATTGAATCTCCTAAAACCAAGACTCTTTCAACAAGATTCTCAGTGGGTGCATCACTGAGTGGGGAGAATCGATTGGAAACCCTAACAGGAAAGGGAGAGGAGTGAGTATGCAGCCGAAACGTTACCCAAACGCCCTGCTGCGGGGGCTCTACAGCCAGAACCAAAGTGTGTGTGTTGCTCACTCTACTGCCCGCATCCGAAACAGAATCTACCGGCTTCTCTTTCTCACTGACCTCCACTAGCATTCGGATGTGTAACTCATTAAACTTTTCCATCAGCCTGACTAATTCCTTACATTTATCACATGTAAACCCCTCACTGCTGACAGAAGAATCTATAGTAAACATGTGACATGCAATGCAGGAAGCAATAATATGAGCGGATGCCATGACTTACCGCAGTTGTATATTGTTGTTGTTGTTATTGTTGTTCTTGAGCGGTGAGGGTTTGAGATCGATGTGAATCCCTCACGCAATTGTTTGCTGTTGTTGTATTAGTTCCTGATCAGCAGATGTTTGAGACTGCTACAATAATCCGTGTAAAAGAGTAGAAAACAGACAGAGTAGAAAACGAATGCACACAGTCAAAATGCGAGATGTAGACAAGCGGTAAAAAGAAAAGAAAAGAAAGAAACGGGTGTGCGTGGTAATATACACCAATTGAAACAGTAGAAAATCACTGTAAAATAAAACGATGAGCATAAAGGAATAAGCAATGCTAAGCAGGCTAGCAAGCTACAAACAAACAGACTCCTGCCAAATTCAAATTATTTTTAAACACTTTAAAGTAATAGCTCGCCCAAAATGATAATTCTCTCATTATTTACTCATTACTCAAGAAATATAGTGAATAAGGACTTAAATTTTGATCTGTTTCTCACCCAAAGCGATCATATTGCTTTAGAAGACATGGATTAGTGGTAGACAATAACTTAACAATAATCTGAATGCTCTGGATCTTTGTAAAGATCTATGACAATACATGTATGTGCCATTGTCCTTCCATTTACTTTACCTTCCAATGGTTAATATTGCTTCAATTAAAATTCACATGGACTGCTGAAATCATCTACACAGATACAGTTGAAATTAGTATGAAGTTGCAAATTTAAAGAGATGGGTTCAATATAATTTTAATTTACCATGAAATCTGAGAGTCCCAACAGGGGTCTTACATGTATAAGTGGTCGTACATGTCTCTCGGTCAGTCTGTGTGAAGCATTAGCAGGAGAGAGCGCAGGTGGTGTATGCTGTGACAGTCTGAGTAATGTCCTTTTACTGTCTCCATTGTTCCTGTATTGCAGCCATTAGCTCTGCTACTCTTCATGCTCTCCACCTGCAGTACTGAGAGCAGAAGCAACTCTTTTTGTTCAGCGTGTCAATCAGACCAGCGGCTGGAGTGCTACTTTGTGCTGTAAAGCCCTTTGAAAGTGCATCTCTGTCTCTTTGACCCTGTAAAGCGAGTTAAAGTCTCTTTGCAAGTTTCTAAAATGGGAGTACATTAAAAGGGGAAAGCATTGGTAAAATACTCTATATGCAAAGCGAAGGGGTTTTGTGAAACATCTAAGAAGTTCTTACTTGAAACTTTTCTCTGATAAATGTTATGAAAATTTGAATTGTGCAAAGAGTTTGCAGAAAATCTAAGTTCTAAAGATGATCAAATAAATAAAATCAGTTGCCTTTGTTGTTAACACTTTACAATGAGGTTGTATTAAGCATGTTAAAACATTGGTTAATGCAATAGATAACATGAACTATACTTTTACAGCATTTATTCATTTTGATTAATGTAAATTTCTACATATACAAATGCATTTTTAACTTTAAAAGTGTTATACTGTATGTTTACATTAATTTATCCTCCTGTTATTTTTGGCTCATTTCTGACCCATTTAAGAGAAAAAAAACTTTCATTTTCATTTTAATCTTTTAATTTTTCGTAAATAATATCTATTTGGTCAAAATGCCTATGGATTCTTCACAACAATAAATAAATGAATAAGTTTAATAAGTTAATACTTATGGGTCATTGACAAATAAGGTTGTCCAAGGTGTTAAAATGAGAAATATATATATATATATATATATATATATATATATATATATATATATATATATATATAAAAATCTAGTTTAAAACACGTGTCATGTTCTCAGAAATGTAATCTTTATGTCCAATTTGGTTTCATACATTTAATACAAAACCCTTTTTAGCATTTTCTAAAAAATTCAAACTTGAAAATTGTCATGTGGTATAACCATCAAGTAAAAAGTATTATAATATTTTCTTTGCACCTTGAATACATGAGTTTAAACAACTTAATTATCATTTTCCAAAAAGTTTTCAAACATATTTTGTCAAGGTAAAAAACATATTTTATTAATATTATGAATTTGAGTAAAAAATTCCAAGAAGTTTTCTCAGGGTTACACCACATGACTTGAACAAAATGTGCCTTTTCATAAAAATGTCAAATGTCACGCTCAGTCTTGAGGGTCTAAAGGTGTCTGCTCTGTTTTAAGGTTTTTATGGTCAGCATAAACAAAATGGCTACCTACATGTTGGTTACACCCAATAACTATGATTTGGTGGACAAAAGCACTTTTAAATATGAATCATATTTTAAAACACAATTGTCACTAATATTTTTTTTTTAAGAACTAACAATAAAATATTATTCTGTACAAGTCATGCCAACATTTCTTTTTTTCAGGAATTTCAGCTTTTAATGAGACTTTGACTTTTTTTACTGTCTCTGGTCACCACATGATTTTTGTTTTTTTACTTTAAGCCCCAGAAAAAAATATAGATCTGACTTTAAACTCAGAAATTTAAAATATGCTCATCATAGAAGAGGTGTATTCAAGTAAAGGGTTTGTGTGAATTGTATTTTTTATGCATTTTTAATTTAATAGATCAGGACAAAAATGAGCATCACTTCATTGACCCTCAGGACACATGGCAATAATATGCACCTGTTACCATCTGTTATTATATTTTATGATGAATCTTGTGAAAATTATCCACGTTATTATCATGAAAAGACTTTTCACTCTCCCACTGTCACAGAAACACATTTTTTCTCTACTTCAATAACCGAACTAGTAAAGGAAGTTTGGGCTGTTTCTATGAAGGATGCTAAAACAGTGGTGTAAAAAAGAAACATTTTCTACACACAAAAACATTTTATGGGCGACACCCTGAAAATTGTTTCATAAACTGTACACTCAACATAGCAATTTCTCACCATCAGTTTTCTTCTTTTTAAAGAAAGACAAAATACTTTCTCGAACTGTTCTCTTGGCCATTTTTGAAAGTGCGCGATACTTTTGAAAATTTGCATTACCTTCAGTGGCGTAAGTTTCATGTGAACACTAGGAAGGACAAGACAGCCCATCGCAAACTCCGACATACCTGTTTTACAGTGTTTTCAGAAAACCAGCATCTTTTTTCGCAGTGGAGAGAGAGCTTGAGTGCTCAAGGTTGCCAGATTGCGTGACTAAAGTGTCACCCTGGCAGAATATATTTGAACCGTACAAATGTCAAGATCTGATTGGGGGATTTCACCTATAGAAATCTGGCAACCTCACACATCGAAATATAATTCTGATCAGCTAATTGCCCTTATTTAAAGTCTGTTATTTATCAAACGTAGAAAATGTCATATTTTACTTGCATGATTAGTTCTAAGTAATACATGACACAGTTAATCTAAAGGGGATGGTAAGGGCGGATGGTGGTGTTACAAGGAGGATGCTTTTTGGTATTTCTTGCAACAAGGGTGATGGCATCCCCTTGCATCCCCCCTCAACTCGAGCCCTGGCTGTATTCTCCTGTGACCCTGCGTCCTCATATGTGGACACTGAATTTTTACTTCCCTGTAGCCTATACATAATTTCAATTCATTTAAAACCACTGTTCTCAAGTCAGGAGACTCAAGGCTTTCATTTATGGGGTAAATTATCAAAGCATGAGTCACATGACCAAAAAAGATGGCAGCAATTTCACTGAAATTCTTCTATGGGAGCAGACCAAACAAAAGTGCATCTGGTAAAGAAAACTCATTAAGTTTTTACATTGAAATCTCTTTGTGTCAAAAGAGTAACATTTGTAGTTTCATCTAATGTGAACCCCCCCCCCCCAAAAAAAAACAAAAACAAAAACAAACAATAAAAACATTAAAACCTTTGCACCTATCAACATGGTTGGCAGTCAATGGACTACAGCATGATGAACATTACTTTCATTCAGAATTGATAAAGCTCATTTCCGATTGTTCAAATGCTAAAGCCCTGGCTACCACTTGTTTGTTTGACAATGCAGAGGGTCAACATTAATATTTTGTTGGCAACGTAAAAAAAAATTGTAATAAACAATTTGATACAAAGCTGACTTTCAAGAGCTTGGTATTAAAAATCCAAATCATAGACCCATTGTCCCCATACGAGAACATCAATTTGAAATTGCTTTGTTTGTTTGGCTATCAGGTGCTACTAGTTACAAATCGTAAAGGGAATTGGAAAATGCATGCAGAAATCTTGTCTTGGTCTCAGGAGGGTGTATCTACTGTGCTCTACCAGGTCGTTTTTGACATGAACAAAATGGTTGTTTGGGATTTTCTCAAACAGAAGAGTCAATGTATTATGAAATAACATGAATTATACCACGGGCTGTTAAATGCTTGATTCTGATTGGCTGATGGACATTCTAAGGTGTGCAATTATTTTTCAGTAAAAGCACGGCTATTAAGTAGTTCCAGCAAAATAACCAAATAAAACAAATACACTGGCTAAGTACATCGGATAAGAATGACAAACAAATATATTTTAATATCTGCAGAAAGCACCCTCATTCTCAATCTCACCCAAACTCTCACAAACTGACACAAATACTTTACACACACGCACCTCTGCGGTGTAGCAGACTGAAAGTTTAGCGACAGAAAAGCTCCATACAAGAATAGCAATGTACCACCCTGCTATAGAGAAGTGTTGTTAAATGCATAACTTAGAGAAGGATTTGTGAAGATTCCTGAATCCGTCATTTTGAAGATCACATGACTATGACAAACAGGATGTTTGACATTTCTCACAGCATACATCTGATCAGAAGCTATTTTCAGAGGAAACTGTCGCACTGATGGAACTGTTGTTTTGTCCTCAGCAATGAACCATAGAAGGAATGCTAGCAGATGGAATGCTAGCCCAAAGAAGGGGTTTAATTGCTAAGAACGTCTGCATAACAACAGGTTCGTCTTTATTCCATAGTATGAGATATCAGCAACTGATGTGTTTGGAATGTGTGTGAAGGAAGGATGAGGAACGTAACATAAATCAAGTGTAACCAACAGAAAGGTCATTGAATTTGATCTATGTGAGGCCCCCTAAAGTCACACTTTTACTCTCAGAACTATATTGTTCTCATTATGTTCTTATCCATCACATTACTGTATAAATAAATAATGCAATTTGTCATGCAATCTTTCATAATTAGGAATTTTCCTAAGATTAGAGAAATTTAAGCTTGAAGTACATCCTCCATGTCTGCATTCACACAGGACAGATGGAGTGCAACTGAATTGAACAGAACAGAATGCAGTGGTCTTGAAACACACTTTTCAGACTTCATATGACGTCTTAAAAACACTTTGTTCGTCGAGCAAGACACCGATAAATGAACTCCATTACAGAGTAATTATCTAAAAAACTCTGTTAGGTAAAGCCGTTGCAATAGTTTTTATTTTGTGAAAATGAAATGCCTCTTATTTTGAAATTACTTACACATCATAGCGCATTGCTATATGTGCGCATTTACTCACCTTGCGTGGAGCTCATTATTTGACATACAAATCACAATAATGGTGACAACCAAAGACAACATATTAAGTATAAGATGAGCTCTGAGTAAATCACAAAATGACAAAAATTACTGCAAGTTACAACAAACACAACAACAGCAGCGTATATAAAATCTGCAAACAGTAAAACTATGAGCAGTACAGTCATTTGCGTAACTTATTCATACCACAGGGAGCTGATGTCTGAGACCCAGGACCAAGATTTATGCTCGCAGAGTTAAAGAAATAAAAGGGAATTTATTAAATACAAAATAAAGGGGGAAAACTCAACCAAAACTCCCACAAGGGGGAAAACAAACATAAACAACCCCATAGGGGAAAACGAACAATCCAGGGCTGGGGCAGAGGGAGACGGGGAACCAGGACAAACCGGACTGGACAGGGATGGGATGAGGAACAAACAGGACCGAACAACTACACAAGACCGACTGGATCACACAAGACACACAAGACTGGAAACAAGATGAACTAGCCCTGGACAGCAAACATGAGGAGACTGAAAGAGGGAGAGAAATCAACAGGTTAACAAGACAGGGCAGGTGTGACTAATAAACTAATAATGGCAAACAAGGAGGCGGGGAATGACGTAAGACAGAGAGACACGCGACATGCTCACACAAGGCAACAAAACACCTGAATGGCATGAGCGCACATCGCCAAGACAATAAGTCAATGACAAACTGACAAACAAGACGAGAGAATGCATAGCAATGCCAAACAAAGCGATGCCACGCATTCTCACACTAAACGAAACCTGAGCATACATTGCAAGGCATATGCCACGCAATGTACACAACAGGCGACAAAAACAAGACAGGAAATCAGTGTGAGATTTAGGCCACACACAAACCCGAAACCTCAGACCGAAGTGACTGAACCTCAGCACAACGTGAAGATAGTTCATGACCCAGGCGCGCAAAGCGAGCACAGCGTGCGTTCGCGGTCACGAGAGACAGACATAGATTACTGACGTGAGTGCATGCCACCAAGATGACATGCGCAATGCACTCACGCCATTACAGGACCAGACTTGGAACATCAGTGTCCGGATCCCGACACCAAAACCGAACCAGACAGAAGGGTCAGGATCCAGACACCATGCTCCAGACATGAAACAAGACTGACCGAAAACACAAGACAGACATGGGACGATAATGCAACAGTCCTGTCAGACAAAAACCCAGACTGACAGAGTGATAGGACCGTGACAGCTGAAGTGCAGCTTGCTGAGTAATGCTCATATGCAGAAAATAAGTAATGAAAAATATTACTTTGTGGCTATTTGAGTCTTTGAGGTTTACTTTGTTTAAAGGATAGCAGAAACAGCGCTTGTCAAAGCATAATCTGGGGAAGGAATTAAAACTGCAGACATAAAGATGCGACAAACTCACAGAGTGAAAATATGAGCAATTGATCTGCAAAATATCTGCAAAGTTCTACACTTTAAGAGGTTTGATTATTTTTATTTTTTTTACATATATTAATATTTGTTTATATTTATATATGTACATATTCTGGCCAACTTTGTTTTCATTGATTTTTTAAATAAACATTTATACATTTATGTGGGTAACTGACAATACATTTTAAGCATTTTCACCAGTGTCCTGTTGTGTGACACTTTTTTCATCTATTTTAAACAAGATTTTATGATCTTGTATAGCTATACAGTATATCATATATTATTATTATACTTGTTGTGTTCACAACCTCATATAAACTAAGACAATAGTTTATTTGCACTTCTAGAAAAAATTTGAAAGATGATTAAGATCTTTGAAGAAATGCTTTTCACAGTACCTAAAATACACACTTTTACTTGTGTATGTACTTTCATGTACATTTTAACCTAACATCTGTATTATTTTTAGTGTTTTCTCTAAAAAGAAACACACACACACACAAAGCAGTTTTAAATGATTGCAAATGCAATACAAGAATGGGTCCTATAAGAACGACTCCCTCAGTCTACCTCAGAAAGACTAACAACTCGAATGCAAAACCGATTGTTGTGGTATATAGGCAAGAGATGGACTCATGTTCAGTGATATGGAAATAAAACAAACTATATATTGACTTCTAAAGCCACTTTTTGTAATGTTTATTGAATACTTTCGTCAGCCATAATGTAATATCTTTTAATTTAATTTTTTTGGAGTCTTTTCACAGCAAATATTGATATATGCAATTAATTGTTATTATTTTAAGTAACTGGCATATCATGTAATTAATTTGATTTAACTTTTTAATTGACTGACAGTTCTAATTTAACATGTTTACCATTTAATTTGTTAACTGCTGAACTTTCAAAAAATCATGGTTTCTCACCTTGTTTACAAGGGTTGAAACTGCCAAAGACAATTTTTTTTTTCTTTTCAGTTTTTCAATAAATTCTTTTAAATATGTGGTTGAAGGTTTGCAAATTGCAAACAATTATTTATTTTTACTAAAATAAGCATAACCCCAAAACACTACATTATTTCATCCTTATCACAATAAGTTTTATATTTCATTCAAAATGTGGAAAATATTCTGGTAGTATAACTTAGATTTAGTGTGTATGGGACTATCTATTATTTTAACCAATGGCAGATGAAGGGTGTATTCTTAGAGCTGTTTGTTTATTTTTGCAATTCCGTTTGGTGGTGCATGTGCACAGAAATTACACACTCAAATTTAAAATATATTGTAAATATTAATAACCCACGGCATGTCCCTTTCCAAACATGTTTTGTGCCAAGCTGTTACATTCAAATGGGGTTGTAGATAAGTTAAAAAAAGGTTAATAACAGCTATAACATTAGTCTAACATTTAGGCTAGTCAACACTAGTCTTAGCTACAGAAATATCACTCCACCACACAACATTACTTACAGTTAGTATTCTGGCCCAAGAGCAATATTTTTGTAACCATTTGGAGTTCTAAACAAAAGTTCGGGAGGTGCACATTCATCTAATCTCAAAATCACAAGGCTTGTATATCTCTCTCCAGCAGACAATTCTTCCAGCATCCTTCCTCCACCCTATCTCCACATTTATTTTATATTTAGTATACATTCATTACCTTTAATCTATTAACATGTTTTATCTATCTTCATATAGTCCAGGGGGGAACTTGGAGCGTGAGTCAAGTCTCGTGCTCGAGACCCTCCACTGTGGACTGCAAGCCAAACCAGTTTAACCATTTACAAGATTATATGAACACCCAAACTCATGAATACATGGTTAAACTATTGAGCTTGATGTGGCCAATAGAAGTGTAAACATAAAGAAATACTGATAATGACTGTTTGAACCAAATAGTAAAAAAAAGTTCTCTGAATGTTTTTTTTTTTTTTCAGAGAACTTTCCTCAGCTCTCTGAGGATTAGCACCTGCACTCAGGCTCATCCATACCCCAGCTGTCTCAGCGGCAGACACCCATAAAGAGCAGGAGGGGTCTGTTTGATAGACCTGATAAAGTAGGTGTCACTTCTGATATGTTTGAACTTTCTACACACAAAAACAAGAGGTCACTGCCTCAATGTAGCACCAGTTGATGGCTTAATAGATCCCAGATGCAAGATCTGGTTGGGACCCCACACAATACTGGGAGCAGAGGATTTTATGGTCTGCTTATATAGACATACTAAGATAAAACTACTTACAAATAGCAAAGCGTGTTAAAGATATACAGGGCTGATGAGTGACCTGTGACAAAGACATAAATGTTTATGGGTGATTCTCAGGAAACAGTGTCATTTGTGTGTAATATTTGTGTCTTCATGACATATACTGATATAATTTATAGCATACTGAACTTAAGTCACATTATTTTATATATTTAACTCTGTTTAGTGTGTAATGAAATATAACTTTTAAAAAGAACATTGTTCATTCAGAGCAGCCAAATATGGACAACGATTCCAGTCAGAGAATCAGGCATGGGAGGATTCCTTCATTGAACATTCATTTATTGAACTACCATAAATTAACCGTGTAGTACATTGCTCACAGCCATTGCATCATATTGGTATTAGTGCTCCATATTAGGTCTGTTAAGTTAGGCTGGTGATTATAATTGTTTGAGGTGATAGTTGTAACAATTATAATGATTGTGGTGGTTGTGGTCTGTTAAGAAATAAAAGAAATAATACAATGACATGCTGTTTTCAGATACATATGGTCAGCATAATATCTCACACACTGGTGACTACAGCAGCTCACAAAATGTACATTCAATTGACATGAAATGCACTGAAATTAAAAAATATATGATCAACCGATCCAATGCAAATATGAATCACAACATGTTTTGCCACGATAGATAATGACTCACAAAGAATATAATAATAAGTTGTGTATATAGGACTCCAGGATCCTGTCTTGACATACTTAATGAGAAAATGGTGGATATGTATGATAAGATGATAAATAAAAAATGGTCTTTGTTTGTGGGGATTTTAATGTAGATCTGTTAAACCTAAATAAACACAAAAAAAAAAAAAAAAAAACAGAGGACACAGTGGACACACTGTATAGTTTAAGTCTATTTCCAACTATCTTACAACCAACCAGCAATAACAAGGGACAGTGCAACATTAGTAGATAACATTTTTATCAATGAAATTGGGAGTAGAGTAGTAAGTGGACTGCTTTTTAATGATATAAGTGACCACCTTCTTGTTTTTGCAACCTTACAAAACTTCAAGACAAAAATTATAGAAATTCTAATATTAATAAATTGATACGATACAGAACACCAGAAGCCATAGGGGGTCTTAAGGAGGACTTCATGAAGCAAAGCTGGAATGAGGTTTATTTAAAAAATGATCCAAACATAGCCTATGATGAATTTCTCTGTAGGTTAACTACCTTATACGACTATCATTGTCCTACACAAATACAAAGGAAACACAAATATGAAGACAAGCCCTGGTTCACTAGGGGACTAGAAAATGCCTGTAAAAAAATAAAATAAAACTATTATATAAGCAGTATTTAAAGTATAGAACAAAAGAAGCAGAACATAAATATAAAAAGTATCAAATATATTGATAAGTATAATGAGATTCAGTAAGAAGGATCATTACACCAAATTATTGGAACAGCAGAGAAGTAATACACAAGGTACATGAAAAGTGCTTAAAAGCATCATTAATAAGGGTGCAGGAAAATTGGATTATCCAAATTATTTTATTACAGGAAATCAGTCTAACATAACCAAATCAAAAGAGATTACAAATGAATTTAATGATTACTTTGTGAATGTGGGTTATAATTTAGCAAAAGATATTGTAGATCCAGTAATGAAGGAGGGTGTAGATGTAGATATTATTGAAAGGAATACCAACACCATCTTTCTGAAGAGAATTGAAGAGAATGAATTAATTGATGTGGTAAATAACTTTAAAAAAAAACAAAAAAAACAAAGATTGTAATGATTTTGATATGACACTAGTTAAAGAAATTATAGAGTACATAGCAAAACCAATGACTTATATCTGTAACCTGTCACTCCAAACTGACATATTTCCGTATAAAATGAAAATAGCAAAAGTCATTCCCATCTACAAAAATGGAGATTTGCAATATTGCACAAAATAAAAAACATACATTTAAATGCATTACATATATTGAAATGTTCCTTAATAGTTCCATACATTACCTATTGTGTGGAGGTTTGGGGACACACATACAAAACAATCACAAATCCAATTTTTATAGTACAGAAAAAAGCAATAATAATTATAAATGGAGCTGATTATTATGAACCAACAAACAATTTATTTATAAACTCATATGCTCTCATATTTAGAGATTTGATGGAGTTTAAAACTGCACAAATAATGTATAAAGTAAAAAATAAGATGCTTCCAGACTGTGTCCAGAGGTTTTTTCAAATTAGAGTGAGTCATTATGAATTAAGATGATTTTGCATGTTTACAAAATCTAAGATTAGAACAAATGTAAAACAAATATGTATGTTAGTTAAAGGAGTTAATTTGTGGAATAGCTTTGATAAAGAAATGAAAATGTGTAAAACACTAAACAGATTTAAAAAAATACTTAAAAATAAGATGATTAACAAATATAAATCCGAGGTATGAATACTAGCGTGTAAGTACATTTTTGTTGTTGGATTTTTTTGGGTAAATAAATATACATGTTTATAATGTGTATGTTTCTAAAGAGATCTGCATAAAATAATATATGTACAAAGAGTAGGTGTAATAAACTAAGGCTTCAGCCTACACCTTTTTCCATGAATTTGCATAAACCTATGATTATTTATTAATTTACATGTCTTTTTGAGATGTATGAGGGGAAATAAAAAAATAAAAATTGGTGAATACACAGTGAACGTCATTTAACATATATAACACATTATACAAGTGGCAGACATTATGTAGTGACATCTATTACATATTAAATAACAGAATAACAATGTGCATTATTTACTAACTTAGTTTGCATAGATGCACAACCCAGCATACATTTTGGAAGCTCCTCTGAAGCAGCTTTACAGCACTTCCTTATGCAATGGTCAGAAAGGTCTCCTGGAAACAGTATATACAATAGTTCAGAATGGGCTTTCTTACAGAGCCGAATCAACCAGGATAATTGTACCTTCTAAGAAAGGTCGTCAAAAGGGTCCATGTTATTGTCCATTAGTTGAGGGAGTTGAATTAATTAAACAGTGGGACGAGTGTACTCCTTTTACCTACTTTGACTTTAGCAATACCAATCCTTCCATCAGCTCCTGCATAGGTCTCTGCCACAGTGCCAATAGGCCAGGAAGCATGTGGTAGTTGAGGATAAATTATGAGGGCTACTTGGCCCACTCCAAGCTCTTTGCCATCTTTCCTCCATTTCTGTCTGCCTTGTAAACTTGGCAAGTAGCCAGGATGAAAACAGCCCAGAATTGGTCGGCCAGCACTTGGCTGCATCTCCACCTGCGCCTGCCTAGCAGATTATTAGAGTCGTAAAGGACTTGTGGTAAGGATGCGCAGGGTTGGGGAGTATCAGAATACATGTAACGGGATTACGTATTTAAAATACAAAATGTAAGTAACTGTATTCAACTACAGTTACAATTTAAATCATTGATAATTAGAATACAGTTACATTCAATAAGTTGATTACTGAGTTTTGATTACTGAACAGAATACTCTGCATTTTTCTGTAATTTCTGTAATTCATTTAATATTTAGTCCTTTCAGATGGAAAACATTTATACATATAAATGATGCGATCCAAAGTGCATTTGAACAGCGGTGAAACACTTTCTTATGATGTGTTACATTCATATGAGCAGACAGAGAAGTACGTTTGAAGTAAGTTTGGAGCAGAAGAAATAGAAATAAACCTTGTGTAAATTGTCAGCTTTACATTAAGCTAAAATGCTATTTTTAGCCATTTTACATGCACATGTTACCAGGCAGGATCATATTTTTTTATCAAGAAAATTCACGTTGGATCATAATTTCTTTTTTTCTAGTAAGACCTTTGATATTAGGACAAAAATCGTATTGGAGTTCAGGGGCCATGATGTTGAATGTATTCCATAGCTCTCGATCCTGTCCTGTGAAGTTGGTGCCATTGTCACAAAGCAACTCGAAGGGCTTCCCCCTTCTGGCTATGAAGCGTCACAATGAGAGGAGGAATGCATCAGAGTCTAGGTGTTCCAGGAGGTCCAGATGCAGACATCTGGTTGTCAGGCATTTGTACAGGATCCCCCATTGTTTCCTCTGACGATGTCTGATCCTCATTAGAAAGGGTCCAAAACAATCCATGCCCATGGAGTAGAATGGTGGCTTGAACAGACATAGATGGCTGGGAGGTAGATTCACCATCTGTGGTGTCTGCAGCCCACCAAAACTGACAGTCACAGCAGGAATGTTGGTGTCTGCGTATAGCCTCGTGGCTTCTGAGTACCCAGTATTGGTGGCGTAGCTCAGATAAGACTCACTCAGAGCCAGGGTGATGGAGTCTCTGGTCTACATCCTGGATTAGTAGCCTTGTGACATTTTGTCAGGAGTCCAGAATTATCGGGTCAACAGTTTCTGCACCCTGGTTTTTGGCACGGCAAAGTCATTCACCCGCTCTGATGAGAACTGTCACTTCGTCATACTTGGGTGCAAGAGAGCACAGTCAGCTGTCTATAGAAATGGCTTTCAGAACTTTGATTTAATGTGGAAATGAATCCCTTTGGGCCTGCGCTAGGAGGAGCTTCTCTGCCTCTATGTAGTCTGAGGTGTTGTACGAGGTGTCTGGGATGGCCGCCCAATGACGGGACCTGACAGTGGCTTAGACTAGAACATTCCAGGTGTTGAATTGGCTAAGGTCCAGAAGTATTAGACTAGAAACTACTGATTTTGCTCCAACAAAGGCTGCCCTTCTCATTTCACTGAGATCAGGATCAATCTCGATATTTGGTGTGGATGGCCACTGGTCAGAGGCCTGAGTCAAGAATGCTGGACCAGAGCTCCATTGATGAGGGCCAGCTAATTCGGTCAGGGTAACACAACGGGTGATGTGGTCAGCTGGATTTTGAGCTGAGTCAACATACCTCCATCTGTTCACATCCGTCAGTGTCTGGATCTCGGCTACACGGGCTCCCACATACACCTTATATCGACATGATTCAGATTTTAGCCAATGTAGCACAGTGATGGAATCAGACCAGTATGTTACTTGATGGATGGGAAGGGTTAGCTCTGTCTGAATCACTTTGGCCATATGAGCTCCATTAATTGTCACCCTTAACTCCTGGAATTGCATGGATAAGCATTTGCGGGGTGCTACCCTTGATTGAGAGAGGATGAAGGTAACATGGACATCCCAATGATCATCTGTGGTATGCATATAAGCCACTGAGATATAAGATCCCTCGCTAGCTTCCGTTTCTTAGACTGGAAATCATGGCGTCTTTTTCTGCATGGAGCAAGTTGATAGGTGTATGCCATAAGGGGGTTGCATACCTTTGAACACCATCCACGTTTACTCTGACAGTTGTAGGGCCTTGGCCCACTTAAAATGGCAGCAGAGACCGCATGGCCCTTTGTTCTATGATCAAAAGGAGAGACATTATACTCAGTTTCCCAGGATCCTTCACAAATTCACAACTGGATGCTGTGTTAGACATAATTTAGCTCAGGTGTAAGCGCCCTTACCGCTTTCTCTCTCTCCGGAGAGATGCTTGACCACGCCCCCGCTGCCACAGATGCGAAGTCCCGCCCATGGACCCAGTCTCAAATGCCACTGGTCGAGTGGCCTACGACTGATGACGTCATCTCGTCAACAAAACCCGCGGACTGATGAATTTCGGCCTCTCTGTGCTAAGCTCTGCCTGGCTGTTAAGGGACATCTGTACTGTGCACGTACTGAAGGAGTTTTCCCTCCGTTTGGACTGAGAACAAAGAGACCACGTTTTTCTAACCTCACCATTTGGCCACGGTAGAGTAAGATTAACAGCTTTGTTCAAGTCTTATAGTATACTTATATCAACCGGTTCAGTTTCACTGTAAAGCAACAGTGAATTTATTTTGAAAAATGGAAAGGCGACCAGTTTCCCTTCTCCCTCTTTTTCATTCAACGTTGACTACATTCTGCATTCTTCTCCATCGTTGGATCCGAAGAATAAAGCAGAGACGCGTCTTTTCGCTGACGAGCGTAAGACAAGGAACCATCCAGACCGTTTATCCTGACCGCTCAATGCAACAGGAATTCCAACGGACAAACCTACTGAAATCACACAGGATTTCCCAAGTAAGGCTTGATATCTGGGCAGATTTAGTTTAGAAACTGTGATTTTTCTTGTGAATCTAAATCGTATTTTTGATTCTAAATGCTGATGTTTTGAGTATATTTTTGTATGTTAAACTCTGCTCGCTGCTTCGAGTTGGGAGATTTGTTTTAGTTTCTTTTGGGGTTACGTTTGTACTGTTGAGTGATTTGAACTAGTAATTCAGTCCCGCTGTTACGAGCGGTTACACTTAACTAAACTGCATGCATTTTTCCTCTCTCTCTCTCTCGCTCTCATTCTCTCTCTCTCACTGATATTCATTGAGTGAGCGGTGCCTCGGTTTGTGTTCGACTCAGGCTGGTGAACCAAATTCTCCCGCCTGTTTCGTCAGTTCCTTTGTGTGTCCGCTCATTTCCATCCGCACATGGGATCAGCTCCATTTTGGACTTAATCCTCCATTTTGAACCTGATCCTCCATTTTGATTCCTTTGTTAACACACCTGGACACACACACACACACACACTAGCATATAGCTCCACTGTTTGTTTAGGATTTCCTTGATTTTATTTTTGGAATATATTCGGATAGTATTGGCTGTGTTCACTACTGCTTGATTATAATAAATCTTGTTATATTATAATAAGTACTCCTGTTTGTTTTTGTTTGAATGCTGTGTTGAAGCCAACCTCTGCCATGTGAAGAACTCCCAAGTTACCTCAGAGTACTATTATGTTATTGGTGTTAGAAACTAACTGTAACTAGATTACTGTTGGATTTGTATACCAATAATTTAACTAGTTTTTCCCTTTTTTGATTATTTTGATTAACAATTAAGATACTCAACCTACAGGGTAGATTTTTGTTTTATGAGACTCAATCAGTAACTTGCTATCATTTTTCTCTTTTCAAAGAGTGGTGCCCCGACAATAGAGTTTAATGAATTAAATTCCATTTAATTACTATTTAGTTCTTTAATTGTTATTTGATTATTCCATAATTAATAACAATTAATTATTGATTATTTCTGGAGAATAGTTTAATGAGTTAAATTCTATTTAGTTATTTAATTGTTATTTGATTATTCCATAATTAATAACAATTAATTATTGATTATTTCTGATAGTAAAACTGATTTAAACAACCAGTAGCACCAACACAGTGGTGGTCTGTAACAAGGCATATGCTTGTTGGTCTTGCCTAGACCTTGTGGTCACCTTCTCATTTTATGTCAAGGTGTCAATTTGCCATAAGCGCTCCACATGCTGGTATAACTCATCCCGTGGTAGAGAACTCATTATATGCAGGCACTGTTGTTGACCTCGAGGGGGTTGGATTGAACTCATTGGGCCTTGAAGAGCCCAACCAAGTTGTTTGAATGTAGCAATGTGGCCTCCCGATGGTCCTTTACGTACAGGCTGAATGGGTGTCAGGAGGTGTAGCATATCAGACCCTATGAGAAGTAGCGGCTTTACTTGATCTACAGGGAGCAGTAGAAGACCTCTCAAGTGGTGATATGCCTTTTGAAAGGCTGCCAATGGATAATTATGCCCTGCCAGACATAAACCAGAGGCAGTCAAGGTGTTATGTCTCACATACTGTACCTATCTGTTGGTCTGGAGATAGGAGACGCCTCGAAGGTTACAGTTGACCCTTCAAGTTCGTTATGGCATTGTTGGAATGTCTGTAATGGGAGTACCTCTGGTGACCCACTTAGCTTGAGCTTCTGCAAAACTGGGGGAAGAATAATGGTTCTCTCCGAGCCTTCATCGAGAACAGCATAAGCTTCCATGTTATGGCCACCATTATGGAGAACTCTGACAACATTCAGCATGACTTTCTGTGATAGATTAAGCCTGTCGAGGTAAACTCGTGTTTGCTGCAGATTCACCATAAGTACAGAGCTAGAAGTGTCCCTGATCAAGTCGTGCAAGACAGTGAGGTGCAACTCCCTACAGATTTAACATGGCCGCTTGAGATTGCAGTTATCTACTGCATGGTTCTGACCACATCTCCAGCATCGTTTACCCTCTTTAATCCAGGCAATAATCTGATTAGTAATCAACCTCTTGAATTTATCACAGGAGTTCAGGTAATGTTCCCTGTTGTCACAATGAGGATAGTAGGCCTTTAACTTGGAGGATGCAGATTTCACATGAACAACTTGAGGTGGCTTGTCACTTTTCTCCAGTGTCAAGAGGACTGTGTTGACTGCTCTTGGTTATGTGTGATTCCCCTACCCTTCCCGAATAGCTTTGGAGGGTCAAAATGAAACATGGCCGCTGCATGGCTTGAGATACACTTTGCTTGGGCTTTTATCTGTAGCCAATCTGCTAGGTCTGGAAGGGTATACGTTCTGTCTGTGCCAGTTTGGAGGATTTCTCGACTTAAGCAGTATTCAATGAAGCCATCACAGTAAGCAGGTGGCATCTTACTGAAGAGCCAATCAACATGAGAGCCACAAATGAGCTCATAGCCGCTCTGTCCCTCAAGAGTCTTTAACATTCCAACTAGTGATTGAAAGTACAGAGCAAAGCATTCAAAGGAATTGGCATCACCTTCTTTAAGTGGTGCAGCATTTATTATGGCATCCAGCTCCGACTGGGTTGGCCATACTTGTCTTGGAGGGCCTGTAGTGCAGCAGTGTATGGCTGTGTGTGATACATGTAAGCTTTAGCAAGCTGGGGCGCACTCAGAAACTTCAGATGACTCAACAGTACATGATATTTATACTGCTCACTGAGGTGATCATGATTACTCATCAAATTTTCTATTGCCAACTTTAACAAGGCAAAATCACTCTCAGTTCTACTATCAAATACTGGCAGTGTAGGACAAGGAATGCCAAAGCTGCAGCAACAAGAAGCTCTGTTCCGGGTGAGAGAAGATAGCCTGGGTTGGGAACAGGCATAAGTGGGGGTGCGTAAGCGTGACTGAATAGATTGGATGCTATGTTGGCCTGGAATGCGTGACCCATGTCGGCAGGGTCTGACCGAGTGATGCTGCTTGTGGCACAGCCGTGAAGGGTTGCAGTGGCTGTGAGACTGGGGCAGACTGCTGTGGCTCAATTGGCAGAATGTTACTCATTGAGTGTGTAGCTGGCATTATCTCTGGAGTTTGCATGACCACACTCATGGGCAACATAACAGTATGAGCTGGTGCCTGGCTGTGTTATGGGAACAGCTACTGCTGATGGGGCTGCTTGCTGTGTCGTAGTGAGCACTGCAGTATGTTGTGGTTTCCCAGCATCAGCTGCTGGTGGTGCATACTGAAAAGGCCTCGGTGTGAACTGTACTGCATTCGGATCTACTGGTATGCTTTGTGCGGCCGGAGCAGTCTGCATATCAGGCATCATGAAGGGTAATGAACGTGGAGGTTGCTGAGAGATAGAGGATGAAGATGCTGAGTTTGCACCAGACAACTGCGGCAGAGGCAGAAGTCTGACACTTGTGGACTTGGACTTGCTGCACAGTTATCTATGCTGAGCAAAGAAGTGACAATCTTGGCCATTTACAGATCTGATTCTGCCCTTTTTAGCTTATGACTTCTCTCTAATTGCTTGGATAAGGCCTCCTTAGCCATTATAGCCTCTTACTGGGCTTGTTGAGCCTGCTTAATTTTGGCTTGCAACCACTGATTCTCTATATCAGCTAGGGATTCCTCCTCTATCTGCTGTCAGAGGTCCTCAAACTGCCGCCATTTCATCCTCTCCTCCAACATGGCAGTCTGTATGCTTGAGAGAGCCAAGAGTCGATGAGTACAGACAGCGGAAATAGAATGCCTGCTGGACTTTGAGTGCTGGCTAGACCCAATGTAAGATGATTTCCTCGAGTTGCTCTTGTGTTGGCTGGGACAGCGAGTAGGAGCTGTTGGAGGAGGGTTTGCAGATACCAGGTAGCCAACCTCATATTCATCCAGATGAGCTGGCAATTGAGTCGTTCTGCATGGCCTAACCTTGGCCTCTGTAACACATTCAGCTTCACAGTCCATATTGGTTGATACTAATATAGCTTGGATCTGGCTCGAAGAACCAAACAATTATAGGAAAGCACCTTTCTATACTATATTGAACTTCACTGTTCATTCAGAGTGGCCAAATATGGACAATGATTCCAATCAGAGAATCAGGCACAGGAGAGAGGATTCCTTCATTGAACGTTCATTTATTGAACTAACAGTAAACAGTCCACAGCTTCCATCAACAGTAGTTCACCATAAATTAACCGAGTAGTACATTGCCCAAAGCCATTGCATCATATTGATATTAGTGCTCCATATTAGGTCTGTTAAGTTAGGCTGGTGACTATAATTGTTTGAGGTGATAGTTGTAACAATTCTGTTAATTGTAGTGGTTGTGGTCTGTTAAGAAATAAAAGAAATAATACAATTACATGCTGTTTTCAGATACATATGGTCAGCATAAATTCTCACACACTGGTGACTATAACAGCTTACAAAATGTACATTCAGTTGACATGAAATGCACTGAAATTAAAAAATATATGATCAAACGATCCAATACAAATGTTTTGCTGTGATAGATAATGACACACGAAACACACATGACAGAACTGACATAATAAAACTAGTGCGACTAGCGTGATTAGCCCAGTTGGTGATTACACAGTGTAGTGACTGAAGGCAGAAGGAAATTAAGAAGAATTAAAACAGAATTTCACCACGATATACTAGAGCACCAGAAATTCATGAGACATCAAACTAAGAGCTGACAAAATGGCTCCCTAAAGTCTAGCTGAAGCTCACATCTGGCCAATAAAACAAACAAAAGAGACTTGTCCAGATAGCACATGACTTGAAAACTTCATGTTTCTGAAGAAACCCCCCCTGGTTACCATGGAAATCCAAATTCCATTCCTTCAACCTCCAACCCTTCGGTTAGCCATCACATGACTGGCCATTTGCTGAGGGACTACTCTGTCCATGATCGCCAGAGACACGTATTGTTGGAAGCCTTGTGTTCTTCAATATAACCAACTCTCCACATTTAAAACTATTATACTAATCATGAGGCATGTTTCCAGCTCACCAGCTCACATGAAGCTCCATTCATGAATGGTTGACATGGACCTTGGCTTTTTCTATTTCATGACAATCCAAATACACAGACATGTGTAGGATTATACTACAAATATGGACGAATGCATCCTATGCAGATGATAACCCTGAACATTGTTTTCCATAATGTGTAATGTATTATCCATGTTAAAACTAACAAACTAATTAATAGGAAGTTTTATCATGCATTATAACTGAATTATAACTGTAATTTAATAAGAATGTACAAGTGTTTGGTTTGTAATTGATTGTCTCTTAAATTCCAGAATGATGGTGTGAAGTATTTTCAGGTTATTTGCAGTTATAGTTTTCTTGTGAAATTCATGATTAAAATGTTCAGTTTTTGAGTGGGAAACTGACAAACTTTGGAACAAAGGCCATAAATTAATTATCTTGAGGGGAGGACAATCTTGACCATGTGCCTCTGAAAAGCTGCTTCTGATTGGCTCAGGATACCTTTGGGGTGTGGCCAATTTCAGCTCAAACTTTCTTACAAGGAGGAGTCTTTTCTCGTCTTTGGTTCTCTTCTTGCTTCTTTATTTGCTCTGCTCTACAACGAGACGTTGTTGTCACATTCACACCAGACTCCCCCTCTCACTCCACACTCCGCTCTCTCTCCCCGGACTACTAATCACTTACACCTGATCCCAATATATCACGCAATTACCTCACCTCTATAAATACTCACCCCGCCACTCCATCCTTGTCTAGTCTCCGCAAGGAACTCTCAGAATCACCTGCTTGCCTCGTATTCCTCATGAAGCTGCATTAGTGCCCTCAAATCCCTCGTCCTCGATATTCCGAAGTTTCATCTTCTTCCTTCGACTTCCTGGAGTGGCAATCCTTCAGCATTCTCCCTGGGAACACGAACTCTGTCATTCAGACGACCAGCCCTCCGACTACAGCTCTCTGCCTATGATGACAATATGGGACTGGAGCGATTTATCCAACTCTTCATCCACGTGGCCAACCGGATGAGGTCCTGCCTGGTTGAGAGCACCACAGTACCCCTTTCTCCACCCAAACCAACACCTTCCGTTAGCCCCTCCGGGCCTTTAGAGGAGCCCATGCAGGTAGATTAATTTAGTCTGAACCCCTCTGAGCGACATCGCCACATTCAAGCCCATCTCTGCCTATACTGCGGGGCCGCTGTCCATCACATCGCCGAATGCCCAATCTAACCACCTAGACTCACGGTGAGTTCAGTCACCTCCTCTCCAACCATCTACTCACCCCTGAGCACCACTGTGACCTTCTCCTCTGTGACACTCTCCTCCACAGTGTCAGCCCTCCTCGACTCCGGTGCGGCTGCCAACTTCATCTCACTGGCGCTCTGCTGGCAGCTCCACCTGCAACTAATCGCTCACCCCAGCGTGCACCCAATCCACTCCATCGTCAGCCAACCATTGGGAAAGGGACACATTATCCATCAGATAGCGCTCATTCTCCTGCGTGTGGGTGCTACTCACTTTGAGGACATCTCCTTCCTGGTGTTAGATGGCTCGACTTCTGACATCATCCTCGGTCGACCCTGGTTGGTTCAACATTCACCTGTGGTGTCCTGGACATCAGGAGAGGTGCTGTCTTAGGGTCCAAATTGTTTCCATGGGTATCTAATCCTCCCCCGTCGGCAGCAGAAGAATACTGTTCCCTCCAAGAGCCCAACACTGGAGTCCCCTACACAACTGCCAGGTCTGCATTCTCGAAGCCTATTCCGAATTCCAGGATGTCTTCAGCCCTCAACTAGCCACTCAACTTCCTCCACACTGACCAGGGGACTGTGCAATCTACCTGCTTCCTGGTGCCCCACTGCCCAGGGGATGTGTCTATCCCCTTTTACTACCTGAGCAGAAGCCATGGAGGAGTATGTGGAGGAGGCCATGTCCCAGGGATACATACAACCATCAACCTCCCCTGCTGCTTCCAGCTTCTTCTTCATGGCCAAGAAGGACGGAGGTTTAAGACATTGCATCAATTACCACGCCCTCAGCAATGTCACCGTCAAGTACCGCTATCCCCTTCCCTTGGTTCTGGCCGCCCTGCAATTGCTCAGAGGAGCAATGGTGTTCACTAAACTGGACCTGGCGGCGCTTAAAACCTGATCCGGATACAAAAAGGGGACAAGTTGAAGACCGCCTTCGTCATGCCCACAGGGCATTACGAATACCAGGTGATGCCGTATGGCCTGGTCAACACCCCCTCCGTATTCCAAGGTTTCATGAATGAGATCTTCGGGGAATTTCTCCAGTTCTTCGTGATCATATACATAGACGACATCCTCATCTTCTCCCGAAACCTCCCTGATCATATCCATCATGTGACGCTGGTCATACGGAAGCTCCGCGAACATCATTTGTTCCTCTAGTCAGAGAAGTGCACTTTCCATCAGCCCTCTGTTCAATTCCTGGGTTATAACATTGGTCCAGAGGGAGTGGAGATGGACCAAGGGAAGGTTCAGGCAGTCAAGTCTTAGTCACTACTGACCATGATAAAGGTGTTACAACACTTCCTTGGATTTACTCATTTCTACCGCTGGTTCATCTGAAATTACAGCACCCTTGCTTCACCCCTCACTTCGCTCCTCTGCTCCAAGCCCAAGTCCCTGTCCTGGCCTACATCTGCAGCCGCAGCCTTCCTACGGCTCAAGGATGCCTTCACCTCCGCTCCCATCCTCGTTCACCCCAATCCCAAACTACCTTCCGTGGTCGAAGTTGATGCCTCCACCGCTGGTGTCCGCTGTCTGCTCCCAGCGGCAGGGGAGTCCCACCAAGCTGCACCTTTGCGCATTCTTCTCAAGTAAGCTGTCCCCGGCGGAGCAGAACTATGACATCGGCAACCAGGAGCTTCTGGCCATCAAGTTGGTGCCACTGGCTGGAGGGTTCCTGTCACCCATTTCAAGTCATCACTGACCATCGTAACTTGGAGTACCTCAGATATGCATGAAGGTTGAACCCCCGTCAGCCTCAGTGGGCATTGTTCTTCACCAGATTCCACTTCCACATAACATATCGTCCAAGGTCCAAGAACACCAAGGCAGATGCTCTCTCCCAGATCCCATCACCACTACACCTGACACCATCTTGCCATCCTCTCTGATAGTCAGTCCCATTCACTGGACCCTGGCCGACCAGATGTCTGAGGCCACCATTGCCAAACCCCCTCCACCGGGGTGCCCTGAGGGATGCACCTACGTCCCCACTCCTCTCCGCATTCAATTATGGGAAAAAGTCCACTCCTCCCTTGGAACGGGACATCCTGGAGTCCACCAGACCCTCTCACTCCTCAAAGATTGTTATTGGTGGCCCCGAATGTCTCGGGAAGTTCAACAATTCGTCCAGTCCTGCCCTGATTGCACCATCTCAAAATTCCCCCGTCATCTTCCTTCTGGCAAACTGGTTCTACTACCTATTCCCCATCGCCCCTGGTCACACCTAGGAGTGGATTTCATCACCGACCTCCCTTCCTCAGATGGCTTCATGGGTGTGCTAGTCGCTGTAGACCGGTTCTCCAAGGCTTGTCATCTGGTCCCCATGAAAGCTCTTCCCACAGCTCTGGAGACAGCGGAAACTCTGTTCCATCATGTCTTATGGAACTTCGGCCTGCTGGAGGACATAATGTCTGATCGCGGTCCCCAATTTACATCAAGAATGTGGAAGGCCTTCTTCTCCCTCCTAGGTGTGTTAGTAAGCCTCTCATCTAGGTATCACCCACAGACCAACGGACAAACTGAACAAAAGATTCAAGAGATAGGATGCTTTCTTAGGACCTACTGCCACCACAACCAGCATGGCTGGAACAGGTACCTCCCCTGGGCCGAGTATGCCCAAAATTCCCTGCACCAACCAGCTACTGGCCTAACTCCCTTTCAGTGCATGCTCAGTTTCCAGCCAGCCCTGTTCCCGTGGTCTGGAGAAGCTTCCGACGTTCCAGCCATCAACCACTGGTTCTCAGAGAGCGAGAGGGTCTGGGACGCCACCCATGTACACCTCCAAAGAGCCGTCTGATGCCACAAAGTTCAGGCGGATGTTCGACACTCCACTCCACCTCCGTACCAGCCCGGACAGAAGGTCTGGCCCTCCACCCAAGACATCAGACTCCGACTGCCCTGCAAGAAGCTAAGTCCCCGATACATAGGCCCCTTCCCAGTCTACGCCGTACGTGAGATCCTGGACTTTCAATGTCGAAGAGGTCATCTTGAGTACCTCATCGACTGGGAGGGGTACGGCCCAGAAGAAAGATCATGGGTGGCTCAGGATGACATCCTGGACCTGGCCCTGTTAGCCAGCTTCCACGCAGACCATCCCCAGTGTCCTACTCCCCATGGACGGGGCTGGCCTCGACATTGGGATTTCCGGGCCTCTGGAGTGGCCCGTGGAGAGGGGGGTAATATCACATCCACACCGGACTCCCCCTCTCTCTCCACACTCCGCTCTCTCTCCCCGGACTACTAATCACTTATACCTGATCCCAATATATCACGCAATTACCTCACCTCTATAAATACTCACCCCGCCACTCCATCCTTGTCTAGTCTCTGCAAGGAACTCTCAGACTCACCTGCTTGCCTCGTATTCCTCATGAAGCTATATTAGTGCCCTCGAATCCCTCATCCTTCGACCTTTCTGGAGTGGCGATCCTTCAGCATTCTCCCTGGGAACACGAACTCTGTCATTCCAAGCACAGTTACCAATCCCTGATATAACTGTTGACTTTCCTGAAAATTATCTTCAGTAAAGCTCCCACTACTGGGTTCAACCTGTCATCTGTGTCTGTGTGTCATGACAGTTGTATTACGATTTTAATGGTGGAGAATTTTATTCAGACAAATAATCTAATTATTTGTCATTTATCTTTCTTATAATGGTTGTCGAACGTGGCTAATTCCATTATAATTATAAACATGGCACTTTAATCCGTACCGTGTACATCTACATTAACTGAAATTCCTACATAATAATGACGTAGTATGCAAACAGTTTAATTTAATTTCTAACACACATACTGTTCCAACAACAGTGAATGTAATTTCAAGTCAAGACATTTTTATATATATAGCGCTTTTCACAACGCACATCGTTTCAAAGCAGCAGAAAATGAAACTGTAATATCTATAAAGTCTTTGAGTCATCATTGTGTAGTTTGATTAAATATGATTGTAAATTGACTATAAAAATAAATAATTAAATAATAATTGTATTTAGAACCCCAGTGAGCAAGCCAAAGGCAACTAAACTCTATAAGATATTGGTTAATGGAGAAAAATAACCTTGGGAGAAACCAGACTCACTGTGGGTGCCAGTTCCCCTCTGGCTAAACAGCTGAATAGTATGCCAGTATTAGTTATTTGTGTGCAGTGCAAGTCATGGTTTGAAATCTGTAAACTAAGTAAGTGTTAAGGGCCAGTGTTTAAACAAAGATTTTGTATGAACAGTAAGATTAATGTTTTAATATTTAACATATATAACATATTATACAAGTGGCAGACATCCGTAGTGGCATCTATGACGTATTAAATAACAGAATAAAAATCTACACTATTTACTCAGTTTGCATAGACACACAACCCAACATAACATGTTGGGATCCCTTCCTTGTGCAACAGTCAGAATGTTCTCCCAGAAACAATATATACAATCAGTTCGTCACAATAAAATTTTTTATGGGTTATATCCAATTCCACCTAAATCTTGATTTGTATTTATTTATTTATTTATTTATTTATTTTATGTTACAGTTCCACTGTCTATTTACTTTCTAAAATGCTTTTTGTGTTTTCTGAGAAAATTAGTATTTGCCTCTCACTTTGTCTCTCAGAAACCCTATTAAGTTGTGACATTTCCCTATTTAAAAATAATGGTTTGATCTTTCACTGATGATATGTTAATTGATAATACGGTAATACTTTACATTAAGGTTTCCATTGCAAAGGGTTTATAAAGGGGTTCATTAATGACTAATAACTCATCTACAAATGCATTATAAATCACTGATATGCAGTTATAACAACATGACTTTCATGCAATACTTGCAAATAGAGAGCATTTTTAAACTCACATGTTAAAAATGCTTAATAAAGTTACTTATTAATACTTATTTTTATCAAAATCATGAAATGTTTAATTCATGATTTATGTCATGATGCAGCAAAATAGATTATTAATAGATTATTTAACTGAGAGAATAAAAAGTGTTGTGTTTGTATTCATTAACTCTATAGTCTTAACTCATGTCACTTTGTTTGTAGAATTGGTAAAAAAAAAAAAGAATGCTGCTTCTCAGAATGGTTACCTACATATCAAAGTTGGAATGTCTCAGCCAAGCACCTTATAGGTCTTCATGTTCATCCACAGCAATAACATATACCTGTAAATGTAATAATTCATGATTTATGTCATTATGCATCAAAAATAGACTACTATAGTGAGACTTTTTTTAAAAGCTTTCATTTAGTTTGTTATAATTTGTTTTTATCAATCTAAGTATCCTCAAAAAGTGTACCTTAATGCAAAATGGACAACCAAGACTAATAATGAGTTACCCCTTAACCATTACCATCAATAACTTGTACCTTAATGTAAAGTGAACACCTGTGAACCATTTATTAATGAGTTACTGGAATTATAAACATATGAAAGTGTACTCAAATGTAAAGTGAACCCCTGCAAACCATTTATTAATGAATTACCAAAATTAGTAACCTATGAAAGTGCACATTACTGTAAAGTGAACACCTCTGAAACATTTATTAATGAGTAACTGACATTAATAACTTATGAAAGTGTACCGTAATGTAAAGCGAACCTATATGAACCATTTATTAGTAAGTTATGGACATTAGTAAACTAATAAAGTGAACCTTAATGTAAAGCGAACACCTGTGAACCATTAAGTAATGAGTTACTGGCATTAATAACATATGAAAGTGTACCTTAATGTAAACTGAACACCTATGAACCATTTATTAATGGATCACTAACATTAGAAACCTATGTAAGTGTACCTTAATGTAAACTGAACACCTGTGAACCATTTAATAATGCATTACCGACATTAGTAAGCTATGAAAGTATACCCTAATGTAAAGGACTTGAGTCTTTTTGGACTCAAGATGGCGCCGAGTATGGCTGCTGCGTTGCGAGCTCCGACACAACATAGTAGTGTTTTGTTTGTTTTGTTCACAATTCTTATGTTTTTTGTCTTGGATGTTGTCTGTCTTATTGTCTACGACAGACAAACACTTTTGGACATTGGTTCAGCAATTTCACACCGTAAACTGGACTTCAAATTCCTCTATGCCGATGGGGTCGCGGAAACGCAAAAGGAAAAGGGGAAACAGAGCCGGCGTTCTCATCAGCGTAAGACGCTGCGCAAATCGACCCCTGCTACCCACTATTCTACTGGCAAATGTTCAGTCTCTGAAACAGCGAGCTGAAAGCGCAGATCTCTTTCCAACGAGAGACGAGGGACTGCTGCATTATCTGCCTGACGGAAACTTGGATGTCTGCAGAGATTCCAGACTCAGCCATTGAACCCACGGGGTTCTCCGTGCACCGAGTGGACAGAGCGAAAGACCTCTCAGGTAAAAGCAGAGGTGGTGGTGTATGTTTTATGATCAACAAATCCTGGTGTGATCAGAGGAACGTACATTCTATCAAGTCTTTCTGCACTCCTGATCTGGAATTTCTCATGCTTCTGTGTCGACCATTCTGGCTACCAAGGGAATTCACAGCGGTCATTATCACTGCTGTGTGCATCCCACCACAAGCCGACACAGACCGGGCACTCAAGGAACTGTATGGGAGTATAAGTGAGCAGGAAACCATGCACCCTGAGGCCACGTTCATTGTGACCTGGGACTTTAATAAAGCCAGTTTAAAATCAGTCGCACCAAAATACCACCAGCACATTAGTTTCAACACACAAGGGGACCGGGTTTTGGACCATTGCTACTCTCCCTTCCGGGATGGCTACAAATCCCTCCCCCGCCCACCATTTGGCAAATTGGACCACTCTTCCATTCTGCTTCTGCCCACTTACAGGCAGAAACTGAAATAGGAAGCACCCACCCTCAGAACGATCCAGTGCTTGTCGGACCAATCTCTTCTACGCTTCTAGCAGATTCTACGCTACAGGACTGTTTTGATCACACGGACTGGGAGATGTTCCGGTCCGCCTCTGATGACGACATCGAGCTTTACGCTGATAGCGTAATGTGTTTCATCAAAAAGTGCGTGGAGGACGTGGTTCCGACCAGAATAATACGGATCTATCTGAATCAGAAACCATGGATAAATAATGATGTTCGTGCGGCACTTAATGTGCGGACCTCCGCTTTTAATTCCGGGAACTCGGAGGAGCATAAACAAGCCAGTTATGCCCTCCGAAAAAATATCAGAACCGCAAAACGCCAGTACAGGAGCAAGATTGAAGGACAGTTTAACACCACCAACTCTAGAAGCATGTGGCAGGGAATTAACATCATCACAGACTTCAAAGGGAATAAAAACTCCGCCATGAACACCGCTGCCTCTCTCCCGGATGAGCTAAATACTTTTTATGCTCGTTTTGAGGGAAATAACACCGGCCTTGTGGAGAGAGCTCTCGCAGCCGAAGCTACAGACGTTAGTTCACTCTCCGTCTCTGTAGCGGATATAACCCGATCCTTCCGACGGGTGAATATCCGCAAAGCCGCGGGCCCAGACGGCATTCCGGACCGCGTCATCAGAGCGTGCACGAACCAGCTGGCTGGTGTTTTTACGGACATTTTCAACCTTTCCCTCTCTTTGTCTGTGGTCCCCACATGCTTTAAAACATCCACCATTGTGCCTGTTCCAAAGCAATCAAAAATAACTTGCTTAAATGACTGGCGTCCTGTTGCTCTGACCCCCATCAACAGCAAATGCTTTGAGAGACTAATCAGAGATTACATCTGCTCTGTGCTGCCTCTCTCTCTTGACCCGTTGCAGATTGCTTACCGCAACAACCACTCCACTGATGATGCCATTGCATCTACAATACACACTGCTCTCTCCCACCTGGAAAAAAAGAACACTTATGTGAGAATACAGTTTGTAGACTACAGCTCAGCATTCAACACCATAGTGCCCTCCAAGCTAGATGAGAAACTCCAGGCTATGGGCTTAAACAGCTCGCTGTGCAGCTGGATCCTGGACTTCCTGTCAAGCAGACGCCAGGTGGTTAGAATAGGCAGCAACATCTCCTCATCACTAACCCTCAACACTGGAGCCCCACAGGGCTGTGTTCTCAGCCCACTACTGTATTCCTTGTACACACATGACTGTGTGGCAACACATAGCTCCAATGCCATCATTAAGTTTGCTGATGACACGACAGTGGTAGGTCTGATCACTGACAATGATGAAACAGCCTACAGAGAGGAGGTGCACACTCTGACACACTGGTGTCAGGAGCACAACCTCTCCCTCAATGTCAGTAAGACAAAGGAGCTTGTGGTGGACTTCAGAAGAAAAGACAGAGAACACAGTCCCATCACCATCAATGGAACACCAGTGGAGAGAGTCAGCAGCTTCAAGTTCCTGGGTGTCCACATCACTGAGGAACTCACATGGTCCATCCACACTGAAGTTGTTGTGAAGAAGGCTCATCAGCGCCTCTTCTTCCTGAGATGGCTGAGGAAGTTTGGAATGAACTGCCACATCCTCTCACGGTTCTACACCTGCACTGTAGAGAGCATCCTGACTGGCTGCATCTCTGCCTGGTACGGCAATAGCACAGCCCACAACCGCAAAGCACTGCAAAGGGTGGTGCGAACTGCCAGACACATCATCGGAGGTGAGCTTCCCTCCCTCCAGGAAATATATACAAGGCGGTGTGTGAAAAAAGCTCGGAGGATCATCAGAGACTCCAGCCACCCGAGCCATGGGCTGTTTTCACTGCTACCATCAGGCAGGCGGTATCGCAGCATCAGGACCCGCACCAGCCGACTCCATGACAGCTTCTTCCCCCAAGCAATCAGACTTCTGAACTCTTGATCTCCCACGATCAAAATACATCAGCACTGCACTTTATTACACTTACTCTTATATCTCACACCGGACTGTCATAAATTATATTATTATTATATTATATTCTCTCTTAACAACTGACTATCAACCGACAGCCTGAATGTCAATACAGTACAATACTGTACATTCTATATATACTACTATATATACTTTTTTTATATATTTTTATTTTTTACTTTTATAGAATAATGTGTATCTATATAGTGCGTTTTGTATACTGTACAGTGTATGTTATTATTTATATATTGTTGAGTGTAATTATGTGTATATTAGATTGTAACACTTCTCAGTTAAAGGAGGAGGCGAGAAGCAGATTTTCTGGTTCAGGTAAGCGTTTTATTCTCCCCACTGCAGCAAATGCACTCTTTCATTGCTCTCACCGTGTTCAATAACTCAGTCTAAACATAAACAACTACTTCAGGAAAATAAACTCTCAACTTTACAATAATAAGCTCTTGACTTCAGAATCAGGTCTCTAGTGCCCGGGTTCTCGCTCTCATCTGAGTGCTGCTTGGCCCTCTTTATCCCGCTCTCCCCATGCTCACTGAAATTAGATACAGGTGTTAGACATCATTTAGCTCAGGTGTAAGCGCCCTTACCGCTTTCTCTCTCTCCGGAGAGATGCTTGACCACGCCCCCGCTGCCACACAGATGTTTAAATCGTGCTGTGTTAATTTGATGTTATTGTAAATTGGTACTGTCTCATCACTGTTACGACTGCTATGTTGATCGGAACTGCACCCAAGAATTTCACACACCATTGCACTTGTGTATATGGCTGTGTGACAATAAAGTGATTTGATTTTTTTTTTATTTGATTTTGAAGGTGACACCTGTGAGCAATTTATTAATTAGTTTTCAATGTTAGTAACATATGAAAGTGAAAATTAATATAAAGTGGACAGTTAATAAACATTTATGAAAAGATTTACTGCAGGAGGCATTCCATTTGTTAATGAGTGGCTTTTAATGCTTCAAGATTACATAAATTATCATACATATTATACCTTTCATAAATGAACTACTTTAAATGCTGGACTGATATAAGCAAACTAATACTCCTGAACACATTTCAATCAGGTCATAGTTTATTTAAAACATAATTAACAAACACCAATTAGAAACTTCTACAGGATAGTTTAACAGTACATAATGAAATAAATCAGTATATATATCCCATCATGTTCCATTAATTACCTGCACTCCTCCAAAGAGCAAGAAGTTGCCTAATCGAAGCTGTAGTAATAGCATTGCTCTTTCCAGTGCAGCAGTTCCGTTTGCAGACATCATTGTATTTTCTGTCTCTTACACAATCTGAGCACTGCCATATTCAAATAAATACACTTTACATTAAGGTTGCCTTTGTAAAGGGTTTATAAAGAGGTTCATTAATGACTAATAACTCATCCAAAACTGCATTATAAATAATTTATATGCAGTTATAACATGTTACAAATGCTTAATAAAGGTACTTATTAATACTTATTTAACCCTTTACAAGCCTGAGCCCAAAATTCCGAAAATTCCATTCTGTGCCAGAATATGATATTCATATCCAAATTCATATTATATTCATATTCATATAAGATCACACACCTGAACTGTATATACCACATTGAAGAGAAGAACTAGGGCTTTCAAATGATATAAATATATGTATGATTATTTAAGGCTAATCATCCTTTATCAATAAGATTTCATACAGCAATTTTTACAAAAATTTTCTCTGGCCACCATAATTTATCAGACAACTGCATTTTACTTTACAAGCTAAAGGGAAATTTAGAGTGTATGAAATATACATAATTTTGTGGGCAATGTAGAATAGCAGACAGATTAGAAATATAATCTATTGTTTAAAAGTTATGACCATTCTAGTGATTAGTGGGAAAACGGAATAAAACAAACATATAGAATGTTAAGATACATTTCACATGAACACTCCTCAAATACTCCTTTTGAGCACCTGTAATAATAAATTGAGATTGCATCTGAAATTGAAGGACACAAACACTGAAATATACATTTTATGTGTTCAATAAAACACACACTTTATTTAATTTGAACATTAGAATTACACACAAATTGCACAGCAAAACATACAAAATCAAACTTTCGAACTACCTACAGTAAATACATTTTTCATAAAGAGTGCAGGAACAGAATATATATAAATTAATAAATACTGAACAACTGCAATACCTGTGGAGAGAAGAGAGGGAGAAAAGAGGGGAGGGGGAGGACGACAACACCAGTAAACACAGCCCAACCTAGGCCTCTTCGCGAAACTGGTCACACTCAGCTGAGTGCCAAGACTGAAAACAGTTCCTATTGCAAACCAAGCAAAGTCTTTTGCCATTACATTCCAGTGCGCAACAAGCTACTTTAGTTTTATTTTCAGTCCTACTTTTCCAATAGCATAGCCAACATCTCTTAGAGGACTCTTCAAATTTAGGGACATGGGTTGTGTGGAGTGATGACGAAGGAGGGACTACAGGCTTTAGTGTATGCAAAGGGAAACTTGCGTGAATATCGATACCTCCCAGCTGAAGAGCCAGGTTTTCTCTGAAATCTATCTGGGTTAAGTTCACCGGTCTATGCTCATCCCCTGTGTTGCCATTCCTTAAACAATATGAAACTATTGATGACGGCAATGTCTATGAAGTGGAAAAAACCACTTCTGAGTTTTTTGTAGGATGTCATAAGATTTTATCATTTGGTCTGACCTATCAACACCGCCCATGTTTTTGTTATAATCGCTGATGACAGTGGGCTGGAGGGCTTCTTCTTTTGTCCATTCGCCATCATTTTTGACAAACCTAGTAATTTCGGTTGAGCCATTCGCATTGTGGAAATTGGAGAGGCATGTAACTGCAAACGTGTCCTTCCACTGAATTACAAGTATATTCCCCTCAACCCTACACCACCTCATATCCCCACGAGCTGTCTTGCGTTCCCATCTTTTGATGTCTTTAAATTCTGCAGGAAACAGTTTACGATTCACCCTGCATGTCCCACAGGCATTAGTTCCCATTTCTAACAACTTAACCATAAGAGCTGGGGACTGGTAAAAGTTGTCAAACCAAACATTGTGGCCCTGGTCTTTGAATGGCTGCAGTAACGATTCAACTACTTTGGTGGCCAAGTCAGTGACGCCCATCATGACTACCTGTATAAACATTAAAGTCGAGAGTATACCCTGAGTCTGATGTTGCAATTACCCATCATTTAAAACCCCACCAAGTAGGCTTGCCCTTCGTGTATTGTTTAAATCCTGACCGAGCTTTAGACTTGACCATACGTTCATCTATTGTGAGATTTTAGTTAGGCTGAAAGAGCTGCTGGCATTTTTGTTTGAGATGGTCCACAAGATAAGGCAACTTCCTAAGGCAATCCTGATTATCCTCTTTGGTAGGGCCTACAACATGTAGAGCTGGTAAAAGAGCCTTGTAGGAGTCACGCAACATAAATCCCCTCGCCCACGAGCCCTGAAGTGACTTGGTTCCCCAATGACAATGGCAATCAGGGAGAATTGAAAACCCCATGTAAATGAGCAACCCAAGAAAATTGTAAAATTCATCGGGGGTCACCTCCATCCAAGCTCCTTGGTAGCTGGAATATGACAGACAGTTTAGGACGAGCTCCCACACCTGAAGGTTTGTAAAGCTGCATATCTCAGCATCTACAGCCTGAGTAAAAAACAGCATGAACGCACGCTACCTAAGTCAATACCGAATGGACGGCTAGGCTTAAATGGGAGAGGTTTTGGTGCCTGTGAATAGATGTCAGAGTACGAAGGATAAGAAATAGAGTCAGGGAAGCATTTATGCTAACGGTGTTAGTGTTACTGTGTGTATCAGTCATATGAGAAATAGAAACAAACAATACATACACATTCGTATATACCCAGTTGATGGTCTTGGCTGGGGATCAGGTTCCATCTCATCCTCCATCTCCTCGTGGTCCAGGTCTTCCTGCAGTAGTTCCTGGTCCAGCAGATCTTCCTCCTGTGTGCTCTTGCCCTCATGAGCCATGTCCTCCTCTGCTATGAACCTAAGCTCATCAGCAGCCAGCTGCCTCCTCCTCTTGAGGGTGCAGAGCAGGGAGCCATAGTCACTATCATTTTCTACAACAGAAAAAGTACACAATTGGGAGCCAGCAGTGTGTTCTTCACAAATCCGTACACTGAATAGTCACCAAAGGCTTGCAGACTAACCAGAATGTCCAACTGCAGATAGCCCTCCCACACTTTCCTTGTGAACAGGAAGCTACACACAATCTAAAATGTTTGTGTGATGGATGGGTAAGGCTATCTGCTAATTTATAGAAAGATATCTACCATTTTTTTATTACATGGGAAAATCAACTAGCTAGATAACTTGTCTAACTAGCAGGCCAGTTTCCAGGCAGGTCTGAACAGCATAAAAAAAAATGAAAAATAAAAAAAGGTCTGTACAGCGTCTGCTCTCTGCCTCACATTACTTCAGGAGGATTTTTCACAAGCGACAAAATTGGCAAAAAAAAGTTATTGATATTTAGTTAAAAATGTACATAGTATTGCTAGCTAATGTTTATTTAGTAAGTTTCACAGAAATTTGCTTAAAAATAGAGGCTAGCTGCCTGTCCGATGAACATCGACGGTCATGTAATTTTTTCAAGAAATAACAAGCGTTACTCCTACAAATAAATGCTTCGTAACTAAAACTTTTGACATTCAATAGACAATATTGACAACACATGTTAAATAACTTGTCTTACCTCGAAAGATCGCCTACATTTTCAATTTGAAGCAGTAAGTCCAACACTGGAGGTAATCTCCCGGGATATCCTCTCTGGCTCCGCCCAGGCAAATGGAGGATGACAATGGTGACGATACATTTATTATTCACGCCCAGTAACCCCTTAACCAATCATATGTGCTTTTAGCTTATATTGTCATGAGTATCTGGCAGTTTTCAGAAATAAATTCAGTGATTGGACGGCGACGACACTGAGACAGGAACCATTGGAGTAATTGTTCCCAAATTTGAACGCTCCAGCTGGTAAGGGTTAAATCAAAATCATGAAATGTCAGAATTCATGATTTATGTCATGAAATATAGATTATTTATATTTATTTAATAGAGAGAATAAAAAGTGTTGTGTTTGTATTCATAACTCTAATGTCTTAACTCATGTCACTTTGCTTGTAGAGTTGGTTGAAAAAGAATGCTGCTACTCAGAGTGTTAACCTACGTATCAAAGTTGGAATGTCTCAGCCAAACACCCTTTAGGTCTTCATGTTCATCCACAGCAATAATGCATACCTGTAACTTTTATTTCTCTCATGAATATTTTTTGACCACTAATCTGAGTATTAAGTGTGGTCCTCTATGGTGGTGTCATGAATCCCGCCTTTGTTGTTCCACCCACTCACCACCAGAGGGCTCCATCACCTGGGGATTGACTTTAACTCTCTGGACTCCATTTCCCATAATCCCCGTACCTGTCACTGATTACCTGCTCAGCTGTTTCTCATTTACTCAACTATTTAAGTCTCACTCTCACTCTCTATCATTGCGAAGTCTTGTTTTGCCCTGGCTAACATTTCTGTGCATTCTCTGTGTTTATTGCATTACCTGTGTATGATCCTGGACTGTTCACCCTGTTTTGACCCGTTGCTGCCTGCCTACTATTACTGCCTTGTTTACCTGGATATAACCTGTGATTGTCTGCCACCTGCCCTGACCTCTAGCCTGTTTATTGTCTACCTCTCTAGATTACCTTGGATATTACTGTTGCTGGTGATTGACCCCTACCTGTCTGTATTACTACATTTATTGTTATTAAAAGCTGCATATGGATCTCAACTCTGCTGACTCATCATTACAGAAGACTTTGCCAAAAACCGATCCAGCGGCTTTTTTCCACTAACCACAAGGTCTCAGCTCCTTCATCGAACCCAGCGGCACACACGGCCTCAGCTATAACAATTCACCGCACCATGGATATAGCAACATTCTTCCTTCAATTAAGCCAGGCAGACTTATCAATAAGGGAGTACTCCCATTTCTTTTCCACCGTTGCCACCCACACTGGTTTTGATGATGCCACTTTGAAATCCATATACTGGATCGGACTCACAGCATGCCAGTGGAGGGAATTGCCAGACTCTGGAGACTACACGTGGGAGGTATATGTGAGACTAGTACTCAAAACACTCGCTTCGGAGGAGCCTCAATTCTCAATCCCAATCCCGGATTCTAAGTCTTCTACGTCTGAAGCATTCCCATGCCATGTCACAGCCACGTCTGAGTCTGTTCCATGCCATGTCACAGCAACACCTCAGCCTGTCCCATGCCATATCACAGACAAACCTCAACTTGCTCCATGCCATGTCACAGCCACGCCTGAGTCTGCTCCGTGCCATGTCACAGCCACGCCTCAGCCTGCTCCATGCCGTGTCACAGCCATGCCCCAGTCTGCTCCATGCCATGTCAAAGCCACATCTGAGTCTGCTCCACATCATGTCACAGCCACGTCTGAGTCTGTTTCATGCCCTGTCACAGTCAAATTTGAGTCAGCTCCACGCCATGCTAGAGTCCAGCCTTCCGCAACTCATTGCTCGAAGGCCTTCATGGCCCTTGTCTCCAAGCTGAATTATCCTGACCTCTGTCCATGCCCACGAACACAGAGGTCTTTCCCAAGACTATGTCCATGCCTACGACCACAGAGGTCGTCTCCGAGTCTCTGCCCATGTACACGACCACAGAGGTTGTCTCCGAGTCTCTGCCCATGTACACGACCACAGAGGTAGTTTCCAAGTCTCTGCCCATGTACATGACCACAGAGGTCATTTCAAAGTCTCTGCCAGTGTTCACGACCACAGAGGTCATTTCCAAGTCTCTGCCAGTGTTCTCGACCACAGAGGTCGATCCCAAGACTATGTCCATACCCACGACCACAGAGGTCGTTCCTGAGACTATGCCCATGTTCATGACCATAGAAGTCGTTCCCGAGTCTCTGTCTATGCCCACGACAACAGAGGTCATTCCCGAGTCTCAGTCTATGCCCACGACCACAGAGGTAGTTTCCAAGTCTCTTTCCATGTACATGACCACAGAGGTCATTTCAAAGTCTCTGCCAGTGTTCACGACCACAGAGGTCATTTCCAAGTCTCTGCCAGTGTTCTCGACCACAGAGGTCGATCCCAAGACTATGTCCATGCCCACGACCACAGAGGTCGTTCCTGAGACTATGCCCATGTTCACGACCATAGAAGTCGTTCCCGAGTCTCTGTCTATGCCCACGACAACAGAGGTCATTCCCGAGTCTCAGTCTATGCCCACGACCACAGAGGTAGTTTCCAAGTCTCTTTCCATGTACATGACCACAGAGGTCATTTCAAAGTCTCTGCCAGTGTTCACGACCACAGAGGTCATTTCCAAGTCTCTGCCAGTGTTCTCGACCACAGAGGTCGATTCCGAGACTCTGTGCATGCCCACAATCACAGAGGTCGCTCCCGAGACTCTGTTCATGCCCACGACCACAGAGGTCGCTCCCGAGACTCTGTTCATGTTCATGACAACTGAGGTCATTTCCCAGTCATCCTGGACTCTTAGGCTTGAGCCTGCCACGGCTCTGACTTCTACAACTTTGTCCCTCAAGCTTGCCATGGCTCCGCATTCTAAGGCTCTGCTCCTCGAGCCTCCCACGGCTCCACCTTCCACGGCTTCATCCTTTGAGTCTGCCATGGCTCTGCCTTCTACAACTTTGCCCCTCGAGCCTGCCACAGCTCTGCCTACCATGGCTCCACCCTCAGAGTCCTCCATGGCTCCAGTCTCCAATCTGGGGTCACCACCCAGGCCTCCTGATCCTGTTTTAGCTCTGTGGTCATCAACCAGGTCTTCTGATCCAGTCCCTACCCTGAGATGGCCTTCTGGGTCTCCTGGCCAGCCGCCTGTTCTGCTCTGGTCTTCTGGGTATCCTGGTCGTCCGCCTGATCTGTTCTGGTCTTCTGGATTTTCTGGCCATCTGCCTGATCTGCTCTGGTCCCCTTGGGCTCATGGCCATCCGCCTGGTCCGCTCTGGTATTCTGGGTTTCCTGGTCGTCCATCTGATCCACTCTGGTCTTCTGGGTCTCCTGGACATCTGCCTGATCTGTTCTGGTCTTCTGGATCTCCTGGCCATCTGCCTGATCTGCTCTGGTCCCCTTGGTTTCATGGTCGTCTGCCTGATCCGCTCTGGTCTTCTGGGTTTCCTGGTTGTCCACCTGATCTGCTCTGGCCTTCTGGGTCTCCTGACTGTCTGCCTGATCTGCTCTGGTCTCCTGGGACTCCTGGCCGTCTGCCTGACCTGCTCTGGTATCCCTGGTCTCATGGCCGTCTGCCTGGTCTGCTCTGGCTCTCTTGGTCTCCTGGCCATCTGTCTGATCTGCTCTGGTTTCCTTGGTTCTCTGGTCATCTACCTGATCTGCCCTGGTTTCTTTGGACCCCGGCATCACCTGCCTCCTTGCTTCAGGAGCCGCTTGTGGGGGGGGGGGGGGGGCGGGCTCTGTCATGAATCCTGCCTTTGTTGTTCCTCCCGCTCACCACCAGAGGGCTCCATCACCTGGAGATTGACTTTAACTCTCTGGACTCCATTTCCCATAATCCCCGTACCTGTCATTGATTACCTGCTCAGTTGTTTCTCATTTACTCAACTATTTAAGTCACACTCTCACTCTTTATCATTGCGAAGTCTTGTTTTGCCCTGGCTGACATTTCTGAGCATTCTCTGTGTTTATTGCAGTACCTGGGTATGATCCTGGACTGTTCACCCTGTTTTGACCCATTGCTGCCTGCCTACTATTACTGCCTTGTTTACCTGGATATAACCTGTGATTATCTGCCGCCTACCCTGACCTCTTGCCTGTTTATTGTCTACCTCTCTGGATTACCTTGGATATTACTGTTGCTGGTGATTGACCCCTGCCTGTCTGTATTACTATGTTTATTGTTATTAAAAGATGCATATGGATCTCAACTCCACTGACTCATCATTACAGGTGGACCCCTAATGTCTAATGACCCTGGTATTGTGGGCCTGAGGTGGGAAAACTGTAAAAGTTCAGAGGTAACCTATTCCAATTAAATTATAAAAAAGTAAAAGTAAATTAAAATATCATTGCATTAGCATAAATGGCACCATTTCCTGAGAATAACCCTCATCATGTGTGAAGGGTAGGCCTCCTACACAACAGCCTCGGCAAGAGTAGCCAAAATCAGTCTAAATACTGGCTGAAGTGTAACAGGGTATGTAAACAATACCCTCAGTTCCAAATGACTACACTTATCCCTAATCCCCACCAATGTTTCAGATTGTGTGTTTACCAAATGGACCTGACGCCCCCACTCACAGATCCCTGTTGTTATCTTCACTACAGGAGTGTGCAGCATTTTAGATAACAATGGCAATATAGCAACTTTATCATTGTGTGTACGTGAAACTCAGTGTTTTACTTCATTCCATGAGGAAGCTATACTTGAAAATTGGCTATATGTACCAGGGACAGTACTTATTTTAAAACATATTTTATTTATATGACATACAGTATGTATGCTGGCTTCCAAAAGAACAACACATGGTTCATAAGAGAATAACAAACACAGTTTAGAATGAAAGAACCATAAAGTGTTAGCATTAGTATGAATAAATCTAAGAGATTAGAATGCATTTGAATGAGGATGTGATGTGCCCCATTTTACATGTGTAACAGAGAGCAGTCGTCAGATGCTATCATGAGTTTCAGTATGATCCATAATTACTGGAGAACTGATGCATAAATCAATACAGCAACCACACACACTATCGTAATATTTCATCCCATCAGTCACGCTGGGTTGACTAATTTTGAACAGGTTTTGACAGCTAAAACTATCTTACACATCTTCTAGAAAAATAAACTGTGTTCACACCTACATAACTGACTATCAGTGAACCAGAACACCTCTACTCACAATAGCAGCAGTATAGAAAAAACAAAAACAAAACAAACACTATTCCTTCAGGACTGTATATTCAGGTTTATAATTGTATATGGGTGTCTATTGTAAGCCCTTTTGACATTTAATCATGTGCTGTATATTAATTATAGATATCTATAATAAAAAATTTTACTAGTTAAAATGCAAATGCTTGATATCAGCAATGGAATTGCTATCAGTTAATTCTTGGTAAAATTATGTACTAACTTATGTAATACCCCAAAAACATAATTTTAACTAGTAAAAAACATAATTCGATTTATTTTAGATACCTATAATGTAATTGTAACTAGTTAATAAGTAATTTCAGATATCTTTAATTATACTTTAATTTATAGATATCTAATACCCATTTCCAGATATCTGAAATACTAAATCTAACATGTTACAATTAATTTATAGGTATCAAAAATTTGCCTTTTCAGTAATTGCAGATATCAACAATTATGTTTTATACTAATTGAAATGCCATTTTTTGATATCAAGAAAGGGCATTTCTGTGAGTAACTATGTGATTTTTTATATCAAGGATGAATGTTTTTACTAGATCAAATCTAATTACTGATATCGTAAATTAGCATTTTCACTAGTATTAAATCCATTGCTGATCTCAAGAATTTAACTAGTGAAAATGTAATTATAGAAATCTATAATTCATATCCTGGACATGATTGAATGTAGAAAGGGCTTGCCATACATGTGTTCTTCAATAAAAGCAAAGAAATCAGAACTTTTGTGCAAAGGAGCCACAAATATTTGATTAGTGACAAAAATTCTAGACTTCCAATGTGGCCTCAGACTTTTGGACCCAAACAGAGATTATTGCAACTGCAGTTCTGACAGAATGTTATCATTGAAATCAAGTGAATAAAAAGAAAATCTACTCATTCATTCATTTCTGAGTGTGTCCAGGCATGGTGTCAAACCTTTCAAACCTCCGGAACAACAGCACCATTGTGACTTGATGTGTCTGGACTCAGTATCACTAATCTTCCACCTGAACTGATTCTTGAAAACCCATCACACTTTGAATTCTTGACTTCAAAGATAAGTCTACCCAATCTGACAGTTAGTAAAACTGGTTTTAGATGCATTTTACTGGTAAACTTCTGCTTATAGTTACTTGTGCCTGTATAGGTGCCCTTGACCCAGACCAAGCTACTGTTGAAACGGTGGCCTTTGATATTTATATGACGAGTTTACACTAGCTACACTGTCATGTCACACAGGTGGATCACTTCATAACACAGATGTATTTTGTTGCTGTGATAACAGAGCCCTTCATGAGTGATCTGCATCATTATATTACAAAGAAGAATTAGAGACAAACTGACCGCATAAGGTCTACGAGTGTTATGTAAATGTAAATGTACCTGTATGTAAATATTTTCTCTCCATCTGTATTTTCCTAGTCTATTCAACACAAATCATATCATGATTTCAGGAGTCATCATGCAGGTTGAGTGCATTGTTTTCTAAAATGAATGAAATATGAAATGTGATTATGAACAGATTATGTCAAAATTATTGCATTGATGATTGTAACATTGTATGGCTTTAATTTCTGTTACAGTCAAAAAGGTCTCAACCCCTGAGGTGGAAAGGGCCAAAGTCACAACTTTCAGTTTTAAGGGCACGAAGTGGGAGGGGTGGTTTTATTTAATGTGTTTGAAAATTCTTTTCATGTTATGTTAATTTTATGTAAGTTAATAGTTTAACATATCTTATAGTTCTCTTATCTAACATATCTAATAGTCAGTTTCTGTGCTAGGATGTACATTCAAGCATGTACTTCCTGGAAATTTATATATGCCAATTTTAGCAAAAGGAAGTGGGAAAAAATATTAGCGAAGTTTCAGGAAGTAAAAAAAAAAATGGATTCTGCATGAATTGTTATTTTTTTAATGTGTTAAAATGTGCAGAAATGAACGCATTAAATTTCCCAGCCCTATTAATCACATTACTAATAACACTACTTTTATGATATTTTCTAAAACACTACACAGAAAAGTTTATATTTCCTTCCAGTTAATTTTCAAACGCAAGTCATACACTGAGGAGAACACGTTTCTTTCTTACAATGACACGTGAGTGACTCTTCAGCTGTCACAAAAACACAAACATATGTACATATTAACATAAATCATATTTTACATGTATTCCACATATATATAACATTTTTTCTTTAATAATCCAAAATGTATTTACATTGCTGGTATACGACCATCAAATGCTTCTCAACATAAGAAACACTGTTGAGTTATTATCAAACACAGATCTGAGAGGACTACACTCCAACTTTCCACCCCCTCCCTTCTTTACTTCCCCCACGTCTTCAACGAGGGGAAGTAAATCATTGCAATCTTCGCCCGCTGTGTCCAACAGCACAGCCGGTTGGCGATCCAGTGCAAATCAGGATGGCTCTGGTAAATGCTAGATCACTGGTAAACAAGACATTTATTTTGCATGACTCCTTCACCTAAAATGATCTAGATTTTTTATTTGTGACTGAGACTTGGCTGAGAGCTGGGGATATAAGTCCCTTTTCTGAACTTGTGCACTCAGATTGTACATTTTTAAACTGCCCCAGAACAACTGGTAGGGGTGGAGGGCTAGCGTCCATTTTTAAAAGCAAATTTTGTTGTCAGATTTTAAAAACTGAATTGTTTTCAAGCTTTGAAATACTCCTGTTTCACTTGGACAAGGATCAAATAGCAATCACAGTGGTGTATCGTCCGCCGAAGCCTAACAAGGATTTTATAAATTCGTTTTTGGAGAAATTGTACTTAAGTACAATAGACTTTTGATTGTGGGGGATTTTAATATTCATGTTTGCTGTGACTCAAATCCATTGGCAGGGGAGATTGTTAGTCTTGTTGACTCTTTGATTTTATCCAAATGGTGCATGGACCCACTCATAAACAAGGCTATACATTAGACCTTGTTTTATCACATGGATTTTCAATATGTGATCTTAAAATCTGTGATTTAAGCTTTTCTGATCATAAGCCTGTTATGTTTACCTGTTCTTTTTTAAATGAAATCTCAAAATCCAAGAGGCCAGTACACTGGACTCACATGTTCAGTTCTACATCTAGTGATGATTTCTCAGTGTCTTTTAAGGAGGCTTGTCAAATTTATAACCTTGATTGCTCTTCCAATAATTTAAATGCAGAAGAACATCTTGTGATGTTTAATTCTATCTGTACTGACATCCTGGACTCTATAGCTCCACTGAGAGAAAGACAACAAAAACCTAAGTCTGATCCTTGGTTAAATAACACCACACAGGCACTAAGACGGGCCTGTCGAAAAGCCGAACGAAAGTAGAAAAAAGACGAGTTAGAAGTGTCCTCTGAGTGACTCATTGAACAGATATCAGAAAGCAGTTAAATCTTCAAAGTCTAAGTATTTCTCAGATATTATAGCAAAAAATGGTCATAGACCTAGGACTCTTATTGCCACTATAAATTCTGTGATTAATCCTCCTGTAACTGTTCACTTGGATGCATCAGCTACAGTGTGTGAAAGTTTTCTTACATTTTTCACAGATAAAATAACTGATATTAGACAGCATATTGTACTTTCAGATTATGATCCATCTGATCCTCCTTGCTGTAAATAGTTTTTTACAGAATTTGAGTCAATTTCTTTAAACTCGTTTCAATATATAATTAAGCAGTTAAAACCTACTATGTCTCTGTATGATATTATCCCTACACTGTCACAGTTATTCACCGTTCAGTTCTGTGGACTCTTATTTTGATATGGTTTTTGAATCATCCTTCCTTAGTTTCCCCTGGACTACACTTCCCATAATGCACTGCCCTCATCACTGCCATCTGTTCCCAATCCTTCTCACCTGTTCTCCGTTCCCTCATCAGCACGCTTGTGTATAAATACCCTCCAGTTTTGTTCATTCCTTTTCAGTTCTTGTATTGTTACGTTGTGTTGTTAAAGTGTTATTTAGTTGGTTATGTGATGTTTAGCATTATATTTTGTTCCACTCCAATGAGTTTCCTAGATTATTCCCTGTATTTGTTCCACTCCAGCGTCTACTATTAAAAGATAGAAAAGTTACTCCCACGTCTCCTCTCTTCCATTCCTTGAATCAACATTACAGAAGGACTGACCCACAAATGGACTTCTCATATTCCTTCACAGTCACCTAAGTCATGGAACTGACCGGTCCTTTCTTGGAGCTATTCAAACAAGACCTTCCTCTCCTGCAATAAACCATAAAATTCTGCCAACTCGTCTCATCCACCACCATCTCGGACCCCTACCATCTATGGAATGGGCTTTAACTTCCACCATCCTCCTGCTCTTCCGGAAGTGGAGAATCTTCCTTTCTTGGATTATGTCTGAGCCACACTTTTCATCCATCACCCCTCGCTATCTTCCATTACCAAGGTTACTCCTTTCCCAGCTTTCTCCCCTTACATTGTGGGTTATGGCGGGAACCCCGTGCTACCTCCTCCCTCCAAGCCTTCCACGGCTCCTCCCTCCAAGCCTTCCACGGCTCCTCCCTCCAAGCCTGCCACGGTCAACGTGCCAGCGCCCACGCCTGCCACGGTCAATGCGCCAGAGCCGGTGCCTGTAGCCTCGACCGTCCCAGAGCCGGTACCTGTAACCCCTTCTGTCCCAGAGCCTGCTTTAACGGAGCTTATTGATCTTGATTCCATTCCCACCCATATGCCCACCCAGTGTACTCATCGCTGGCTCTGCCCAACATCATGGACACCCTAGTTCCGCCCAGTACCCTGGTCCTTCCTCCTCCACTAGCTCCACTCAGGACACTTCCTCCTCCTCCTCCTGGTCAGCTGGCTCCTTCCACATCACCAGCTTGACCTTTGCTCCCTGCGAAACCATGGTCAGGGGGAACCTCAAACCCTCTGACTCTGCCTAGATTTTCCGAGCCCTGGACTCCGCCTTGGCCCTTCGTTCCCTCTGTCCAACCTTGGCTCTATGTCCCTTTGGCTCCACCGTGGTCCTTCAGCCAATTGGCTTCTCCGGGGTCCCTCGTCCCTCCTGCTCCGCCTTGGACAGTCAGTCACCTGGCTCCGCCTAGGCGCTCCGATCCTTCAGCTTCGCTTCGTCACTCTGAGTCTCCGGCTTCACCGGGGACCTCCTTCCCTATGGCTCCTCCTCAGTCCCACTGGCTCCGCCTCTGTCCTCAGATCCCCCAGCTCCGCCTCGGTCCTCCAAACCTTCAGCTCCACCCTGGTCCTCGAGCCATTTGCTACTCACCAAGTTCCCTGCCTCCCATCTCTCCACCCCTTGAGCCTCCCTTGGCTCTGCCTCCCTTGGATCCGCCTCCCATGGCTCCACCCCTCGAACCTTCCACGGCTCTGCCTTCCTTGACTCTGCCTCTCATGGCTCCACCCCTCGAGCCTTCCATGGCTCCGCCTCCCATGGCTCCACCCATCGAGCCTTCCCTGGCTCCATCTCACATGACTCCGCCTTCCAGGGCTTCGCCCCAAGGGCCTCTCACGGCTCCGCCTTCCAGGGCTTCGCCCCAAGGGCCTCTCGGGGCTCCGCCTTCCAGGGCTTCGCCCCAAGGGCCTCTCGGGGCTCCGCCTTCCAGGGCTTCGCCCCAAGGGCCTCTCGGGGCTCCGCCTTCCAGGGCTTCGCCCCAAGGGCCTCTCGGGGCTCCGCCTTCCACGGCTTCGCCCCTCGAGCCTCTCGGGGCTCCGCCTTCCACGGCTTCGTCCCTCGAGCCTCTCACTGCTCCGCCTTCCACGGCTTCGTCCCTCGAGCGTCTCACGGCTCCGCCTTCCATGGCTCTGCCTGCCTTTGTTGAGCCTCTCCAGGCTCTGCCTGCCTCCGTCGACCCTTCCTTGGCTCCGCCCTCTGTGTCTCCTACTGCTCCGCCCTCAATTCCTGGATCTCCACCTCCTACAGCTCTGCCCATTCCACCATGGTCTCCACTACTTGTGTCTCAAAACCCCGATCCTCCTGTGGCTCCGCCAGCTCCTCCTCCGGTTCCTCCTCTTTAGACCCAAATTCTCCGTCCTCCTGTGGCTCCGTCTCCAGACCCATCTCTGGCTCGGCCATCGAGCCCTCAAGTCCCTACTCTATGGCTGCCTCCTGATCCTGTCCCTGCTTTGTGGCCGCCTCCCAGGCCTCCTGACCCAGGCCCTGTCCTGTGGCCGCCTCCCAGGCCTCCTGACCCAGGCCCTGTCCTGTGGCCGCCTCCCAGGCCTCCTGACCCAGGCCCTGTCCTGTGGCCGCCTCCCAGGCCTCCTGACCCAGGCCCTGTCCTGTGGCCGCCTCCCAGGCCTCCTGACCCAGTCCCTGTCCTGTGGCTGCCTCCCAGGCCTGCTGATTTGATTCCAGCCCTGAAGCTGCCCCCCAGGCCCCCGGATCCATTCCCAGCCCTGAAGCTGCCCCCAGGCCTTCTGATCGTCTTCCTTGGATCCTTCCTCACCTTCTGCATCACCCTACCCTCCTCATCTGTCTTTGGGGTGCCAGGAGTTGCCCTTTGGGGGGAGGGGAGGGGGGGGGTGTAATGTCACAGTTATTCACCATTCTGTGGACTCTTATTTTGATATGGTTTTTGTGTCATCCTTCCTTAGTTTCCCTTGAACTACACTTCCCATAATGCACTGCCCTCATCACTGCCATCTGTTCCCAATCCTCCTCACCTGTTCTCCGTTCCCTCATCAGCACGTTTGTGTATAAATACCCTCCAGTTTTGTTCATTCATTTTCAGTTCTTGTATTATGTTGTGTTGTTAAAGTGCTATTTAGTTGGTTATGTGATGTTAAGCATTATATTTTGTTCCACTCCAGTGTTTGTTCCACTCCAGCGAGTTTCCTAGATTATTCCCTGTATTTGTTCCACTCCAGCGACTACTATTAAAAGATAGAAAAGTTACTCCCGCATCTCCTCTCTTCCATTCCTTGAACCAACGTTACATGCACATTTTCTTATTCAGGTTTTTAATGTTGCTGGGCCGAGTATTTTAGCAATAATAAATAAGTGTCTTCATACAGGGATTGTCCCAAAATACCTTAAACATGCAACTGTTAAACCACTGCTGAAAAAGTCAAATCTTGATTCAACTGTCTTATCTAATTTTAGGCCAATAACCAATTTACCTTTTATTTCTAAAATTAAGAGAAGGTTGTTCTTGTTCAACTGCAAAGTTTTTTTTTAGAGTTAAATAGTACTTTTGAAACACTCCAGTCTGGGTTTAGGAAACATCACAGTACTGAGTCTGTCCTTTTGAAAGTTTTAAATGATATTTTGTTACCTGTCGATTCTGGGGACTCTTTGATACTTCAGCTTTTAGACTTAAGTGCTGCTTTTAATACTGTAGACCACAGTATTCTTATTTCATGCCTAGAACACTGTGTGGGCATTAAAGGTAATGTTCTCAACTGGTTTAAATCCTATTTGGATGATAGAACCTTTTCAGTTTGTATTAATGGTTTTTCATTGTCCAAATGTACTCTGACCTGTGGGGTTCCTCAAGGCTCCATTCTGGCCCCTGTATTGTTCTCACTATACATGCTTTGCTTGGGATCTATTTTTAACAAACATGGGGTGTCATTTCACTGCTATGCAGATGACACTCAAATATATCTTCACAAATATGGCTTGAAGTCCATATTGGATATTAAATCATGGATGTCATTAAGTTTCTTAAATCTAAATGAGAGCAAAACAGAGGTGATTGTGTTTGGGCCTTCAGGCAACTCAGGCATCAACAATTATGATTTGGGAGATTTGGCATCTTATGTTAAACCCTCTGTGAAAAATGTGGGTGTCATATTGATTCTGCATTTAAATTTGACAAACAGATAAATGCTGTTGTCAAATCTAGCTTTTTTCAATTAAGGCTCCTAGCTAAGGTTAAGAGTTTATTTTAATCATTTGTAGAGTTTGAGTGTAGAGTGATACATGCTTTTGTTTCATCTTGACTTGACTACTGAAATTCACTTTATATAGAGATAAACCATTCATACATTAATCATTTACAAACTGTTCAAAATGCAGCTGCTAGACTTTTGACTTGTACTTGGAAATATGAACACATTACATCTGTCTTATTCTTTTTACACTGGTTGCCAGTCCGATACAGAATTGATTTTAAAATCCTACTTTATGTTTTTAAAGCCTTGAATGGACTGGCACCAAATTATCTCTCTGACCTTCTGAGTGCAAATACATCTGTTAGACATCTAAGGTCATCTGATCAGAGATTATTGATGATTCCTAGTTCTAGACTGAAGTCGAAGGGTGACTGTGCTTTTGCCATTGCCGGCCCTAAACTGTGGAATAGTTTACCAATATCCCTTAGAGAAATTTCAACAGAATCAGAATTTAAATCAAAGTTAAAAACTTTTCTTTTTGCGCAGGCTTACAATTGTCCTTAGAGTCCAAAGGTGTAAATTTATATATGTGCTTTAATGTACCTCTTTACCTTGCATTGCGGTTTGTACAGCATAGCTGTATTGATAAATTTTGGTGATGCATTTATGTGATGTATTTTTGTGATATTCCTTTTATTATGGTTGTACAGCACAGTGGTCAACTACTGTTGTTTTTATTGTGCTCTATAAATAAATTGATTGATTGATTGATTTTGGAAACGTGCAATCTAATATTATACTTAAAAGTAATTAACTTAATGGAAAGCCAGTAACTGTTATCTAATTACATACATATGTAATGTGTTATACCTTTTGACTAAAAAGTAATTATATTACAGCAATTAATTACTTTGTAATCAGATTACACCCAACACTGTTCATCGGACACCAATTTGTACCATAGTTTTTGTCTCTAATGCAACCCCTGATGTACATACACAATATAATACCTTCACCTCTACACTCTTGTTATGAGCATTGAATTGGTGACCGCATTCTCCTTCCAGAAGCTGGAATGTGCCTATGAAGCTGCAACATTTCAACACTACAACTCTCTCAGCACATTCACGACGATTACTCGTACACGACCCCTACAACAACTGAACCTTACCCAGTCAGCAGGTTACATACATCGCTCTGGTAAAATGAGATGTTGAGCAGGTGTGTGTCAGACATTACCCCATCCCTCACAGTTCATTTTAGATATTGTTTCTGTCGTCCCCCTCCCATTCTTCTCACCACTTTTACTGTTCTGTAAGCCATATCTATAGTAGCTTCCTGGTTCATGGAGAGAGCAAAGTACATTAGATGTGTTTTGTCTGCATATTAAAACATAGTGCGAAAGGATTTTTGCTGTGCAACGACCCTTACTTCACTCATTTTTGCTTGATCTTTGGTGCGGGAACCATTGTTAATGTGCAGCAATTCTTTCTCTTGTATAGTATAGTTGATATTTACATGAATATTGTATTTTGAACATTTCCCACTCACCCGCTCCTAAGGAGAGATCAATGCATTTTGGGGTTGAAAGACAAGACTTCCGAGAACCGAGAACTAGTTCTTATTGGGATATGTATAATGTATGTATATTATTTTTTACAAAGCTAATAAGGCAGCCAACAAGTGTCCAGCAAACATGTGAACTCCTTCTAAACTGTTTAAAAAACATTTTATGATGCACCTCATAAAGCTGCATGAGAGAATGAACAAAGTGTGCAGAGCTGGAATCTAGACAAAGGGTGACTACTTTGAAGAATCTCAGATATAATATAGTTTTGATTTTATTTGACATTTTTGGACACCTTATTTTAAATTCAATTAATGGAATTTCATAGTTTTTATGAATTTACTATTATTCTAAAATGTGGGAGATAGTAAAAATAAATCAAGTAGATCAAGTTGAGTAAATCAAGCAAATAGCATACCTTACTATAAAAATCATAGTACATTTATTTGATTTTAACCAAAATATTGTGTTTACTTTAGATTTTCAGTTGTTGTTAAAAGGTTTGAACAGCTCGAAGAACTGACAGATTTTGAGGGAAATTACTCGAAATGTTCCAGACATTCTGTCAGGCATGGACACTCACACATAATTTCCCTTCCCCAGCCACAACTCACTGAAGAACATGGGCTGAGTGAACACGTTTTTTGAGAAATGTTATTTAATGCAGAGCATCAGAAAATGAATGCAAAATATTTTAATTAACACATTATTTACTGACTGTAGTGTTTGCTAGTCTTAATTATTGTTATATTTTCCCCACTTTGATGAATGCATGTGCAACCGGTCCTACTCGACCCACTCAGACCGGGATTCGAACCGGTGTCTCCGGCATGGGAGGTGGGCATGCTAATGAAGAGGCTAAAGGCTACAGCCCCTAGCGTCAGTCGCTAGTGCTCTTCTTGAGACCAGGGGAGTGAGGTTTATACACTGCACAGTTACCTACCAGCTGGCTACCGTTACACTCACCCCCCTAAACCTCACTCCCATATGGGTCACGGCACCACTGTAACTGGTCCTGCTCGACCCGCTCCAAGCAGGATTCAAACCGGCGTCTCCAGCATGGGAGGCGGGCATGCTAATGAGGAGGCTAAAGGCTACAGCCCCTAGTGTCAGTTGCTAGTGCGCCTCTTGAGGCCAGGGGAGTGAGGTTTACACACTGCAAAGTTAACTACAAGCTGGCTACCATTACACATGTCATCTTGTGGAATGTTTCACTTGGTTGTTTCAGTTGGATGTTACAAAAACTTGCATTACAAACACACTTTGACTTTTTATGTTACTCAAAGCAAGTGTTGTTCTGCTTAAACTGGCTTTGTATGTGTAAAGTCAGCTGCCTGGATGCCTATTAATTACTTGTCTGTTTTGAATTCACTCTGGAAATGCTCTTTCCACACCCTTCAAATGAGGTTGACGCAACACATTTCTATTCGTCAAACACTTCCTCTGAGCTTTCTCTGATGTGTAAGCATCCTAGCTTTTGTGTTTCCTCACAATAGATGGCGTTCTTTCACAATGAGTATGTTTACATAGCCAGTTATAATCTAGCTACCACAGGTTTTTGCATAGTCAAGCTACAGTCTTCATCTCTCTGTCTAAGTTTACATGATACAATATGTAGTCAAATAGCTGAAGGAAGGACATCAGCTGAAAAAGTGGCATAGGAGGTTTTTACCTGTCGAAGAAGTCAGCAAACTACCTTCTCAACAGCAAGATGCACACAATAGGCAAAACAACATGGAAAACTTACATCCATATGCATTTCTTACATTCTTTTTGCGTTGACTTTGGTGCAGATCAGATGTAATTATCCGTTGTGTTTATGGTGATGTCCGAAGGCAGAAGACAATAAAATTTGCTCCAGGATTAGATATGAGCTATACAAGTTCTATTCTATATTAGCTCTGCTTTGCTTCACTTAGTGCCTTCAATTTATAAGGACATTATCATTATGAATTCAGTGTAAAGCATAATAATAATGTTTAGACTGAGGAGAGATATCATTAATAAATAGATGATTAAGAAAAATATATGTTATGTCTATATTTTCCTAGTGATCGCTGGTATTTTTATAGGTTTGTTGTCTGTATACTTCAACAGCTCTGAATCGGTCACTGGACCTGTCATTTGCTTCAGGCTGCATATTCAATAAATATCATGCTTTCTGCCTCATTCAATGAATGGAATCCACATGAGATAAGTAAAAGAAGCTGCTATAAACACTCTATGATAATTGAAAGCAGCAACATGCAGAGAGTTCCTAATGGGCTCAAATGTAAAAAAATCTATCACTACGGAGTTAATTTTAAGTAATTCAAAAATTACAATTATCAATAATAAAATATTTTTATCATTATCATTATCACCCTGGTAGATATTTTAAGCAGACTGTGTTCTGTGTGGTCACATTTATGAACATGTGATTACAAATATAACACAACTAGTATTTTATTTAGAAATAATTACAACAAAAATTAAACTTTTAGTGGAGTGATGTATCCAACAGGATCTTCGAAGGAAAATCGAAACATAAAATAAAAACCTACTGTACCCCCATCTGAACAGACTATTGCCAAAGTCCCATTCCAGGCAAGTCAGTCCACTCTGCGGCCATCTTTGGAATGATCCTGGGCAGGCTAGGCAGCTATTTCTTTTGATACCAGCTAATGAATATGCACATTCTAGAGTTGATTATGTAACGAATGAGGCTGGTATCCCTTCAGCCAACCACCAGAGGGAGCCCTCTCCTGAATACTGACACTGTACCGTTTCTTCTATGGTTACTTCCTGTTTGAACCATATAAATAGCCATGCTCTTCCATTGTGACTTTGCAAATTATTGCCAGTTTCACTGCCTTACCAAGCATTATTCTCGTTGCCTGTATACTGCCTACTTGTTATGACCATTGTGCCTGCTTTACGGATTTACTGATATTGGATTACTGTTTTGCTTTGTTTTCCCGGTTGGACTGATTACCTGTGCTTCAACGATTACGTCTCTGCCTTGTGTCTTGGATTTGTTTGCTGATTATAGTAAACTTCTTGTATATGGATTCTACCTTCGCCTCCATGTCGAGTCCCTTACAGAATACTTTGCCAACAATGAATCCAGTGGAAGTTTCTCAGCTCCAGGCTGCATTCGCTTCCCAGAGTGAACTTTTCAAAGGTTACCAGGAACAATTTAAATACCTAAGAGCTGCAAATGAGAACCTCACCCACTATATCCATTCTCTTCCTTCACCACAAGCTACACCGGTAAGATTCACTCTTCCTGATAATGGTTTTTACGTCAATGTAAAATAAATTTCTCCAACCAACAAGAGTCATTCAGTCAGGAGTCCAAGAAATATGCATTTATGATGACATTACTTACCGGAAAAGCATTAGACTGGACCTCAACTGTTTGGGAGAGCGATAATCAGATTCAAATGTCTTTTGATTACGTTTCCCAGATCCATGAAGTGTTTGAATACCCAGAGGGAGTTAAAAATGTCTCTGTTCAGCTGCTTCATGTATGCCAGGGTTCACATTCTGCAGCTGACTTTGCCATACACTTCAAGACATTAGTAGCCCAAAGTGGATAGAATGAGATTGCACTCAAGACTGTGTTCAGAGAGGGTCTGAACTACAATCTGCAGGCCAAACTTGCATGTAAGGGTGAGGATGCAACACTTACTGAATTCATTTCATTGGCAGTAAGGATTGATAATTTACTGCGTAATTCACCACGCACAAGGATTAGCTCCAAGTCACAACCATCAGTCCAAAGTCAAGTCCAGGCATGCGCCGAAGCTCCTGAACCGATGCAGTTCGCCTATACCAGAGTTTCTGATGAAGAATGCAATCGTCGTCATAAGGAGTGACTGTTATTACTATGGTGAAAGGAATCATCGAAACTCCACATGCCCTCACAAAGGCAAGAAATATCAAGACTCCAGAACTATTGTGAGTACCATGATTATTTCATCTTCCACACACCACAGTTTCACTCTTCCCATTGAGCTCTCCTTTAATAAACTGAAATGTGTTTCTGCACTTGTTGACTTAGGGGCTGCCGTGAATTTAATTCACCAAGGTCTAGTATGAGAACTCCATATACCTACAGTACCTTGATACCAACCATTAACATTGCTGCTGTGAATAATGCACCTATAGGCACAGGCATCACTCACCAAACAGTTCCAGTGACACTACAGATTGGATTGATTCATACAGAGATCACATATTTTATATCATCAACTCAACCAAGTATCCTCATCCTGGGTCATCCATGACTGGCTATCCATGATCCCATCATCTCCTGGAACCAGGGTGAGTTAAAAATGGTCAGATTATTGTCAGTCTAATTGTCTTCATGTCACAGTCACCATGCCATGTTTGACTACCAGCGTCGAAAGTCCTGAGAACCAAGCTCAAATCCAAGTCCCCAGGGAATATTCTGAATTCGCTGAGGTATTCAGCAAAGTCAAGGCAACCCAACTACCCCCTCATCATCCTTGGGACTGCACTGTTGAATTACTTCCCAACATGGCACCCCCTAGGAGCAAAGCCTATCCATTGTCAAGACCTGAAACCATGGCCATGGAGACTTATGTTGAGGAGGCTTTAGCTTCAGGGTTCATTTGTCCTTCCACTTCACCAGCTGCAGCAGGCTTCTTCATTGAGAAGAAAGATGGAGGGCTCCATCCATGCATTGACTACTGAGGATTGAACACTGTAACAATCAAGTAGAGGTACCCACTCCCTCTTGTTCCATCTGCCCTACAACAACTATGTGAATCACGCATCTACACAACTGGATTTGAGAAGTGCATACAACCTGATTTGTATCAGAGAGGGAGACAAGTGGAAAACCACATTTATCACCACTAGGGGGCACTATGAATACCAGGTGATGCCTTATGGCCTGGCCAACGTACCAGCTGTGTTCCAGTCATTAATCAATGAGATCTTCAGAGACCTCCTCAACAGATGTGTCATCGCCTACATTGACGACATACTCATACTCCCAAGATAAAGCACAACACAAAGACATTAAAATGGTCCTCTCCCACCTGCTAAAACACCAACTCTACGTGAAAACAGAGAAATGTGAGTTCCATGTTACCCATACAACATTCTTGGGGTATATCATCAGCCACAGAGGTGTTGAGATAGATGACTCCAAGATCAAGGCAGTCACAAAGTGGCCAAGACCCAACACTGTCAAGGAGCTACAACGTTTCCTGGGTTTTACGAACTTCTACAGGAGGTATATCTGCAACTACAGTCTCATCTCTGCCCCTTTAATGTAATTGCTCAAAGGAAAACCATCCAAGCTACCATGGAGTGACTCTGCTCAAAAAGCCTTTGACACCCTCAAGACAAGTTTCACGACTGCCCCCATTCTCAAGCATCTAGATCCTAACCAACCGTTCATTGTGGAAATGGATGTCTCGGACTGCGGCATAGGGGTGGTTCTCACTCAACACCACGGTAACCCTGGAAAACTATATCCTTGTGCTTTCTTTTCCCATAAACTGAACTCAGCTGAAAGGAACTATGATGTTGGAAACAAAGAACTACTCTCCATGAAGGCTGCACTAGAAGAGTGGTGCAACTGGCTTGAATGTTCTGTCCATCCATTCCAAGTAATCACCGACCATAAGAACCTTGAATACATCAAGGGAGCAAAACATCTGAATCCACGACAAGCCCAATGGTCACTCTTCACAATGTTCCAATTCACAGTCACCTACAACCCTGGCAGTAAGAACCACAAAGCTGATGCTCTCTCCCATCATCATGATCCCCTTCTCAACATACCTCAATCTATACTACCACCTTCTGTTATCATCGCACCCATAAGCTGGGACATCATGGAAGAGATCCAAAGAGCCCAACAAACAGACCCTGCACCACCCGAATGCCCTCCAACAAAACAGTATGTACCATGCACGCTACAACAAAGAACAATTCAATGGATCCATACCTCCTTCAGCACTGGACACCCTGGCATCCAGAAAACGATAGGCCTGGTATCTAACTAATTTTGGTGGCCTTCAATCATTAATCATGTCACTGCATACATTATAGCATGTCAAGTTTGTGCATAGTCTAAAACCCCCAGAGAACTGCCAGCCGGCCTGCTATAGCCACTGCCTATCCCTCAGAGACCCTGGTCCCACCTGCCCGTCGACTTCATCACCGATCTGCCAAACTCCAATGGGTATACCACCATCTTTGTTATCATTGATTTAGTCATGCAGACTAATCCCCATGAAAGGTCTACCCACTGCCATGGAAACCGCTAACGCTCTGTTCCACCAAGTTTTCAGGATCTATGGTCTGCCAGAAGACATAGTGTCTGACCGGGGACCACGGTTCACTTCCAGAGTCTGGCAGGCTTTCTGTAAACAGCTGTACATCAACGTCAGCCTCCTGTATGGTTATCATCCTCAGGCAAACGGACAGGTGGAGAGACTAAACCAGGAAATCGGCAGATACCTCAGGTCTTACTGAAGTCGAGAACAACAGAGGTGGAGCGACTTCCCATGGGCTGAATACACCCAGAACTCCCTCACGCACTCATCTACTGGACTCACTCCCTTCCAATGTGTGCTGGCCTACCAACCTCCTATGTTCTCTTGGTCGGGTGAACCCTCTACGGTGCCAGCGGTGGATTATTGGATCAGGCGGAGTGAGCAAGTGTGGGACAGTGCACGTGTCAGGTTGCAGTGGGCCATCCGGGCCCGACAGATCCAAGCTGACGGAGGCGTCCTTACCCCGACTTTCAACCTGGCCAGAGAGTCTGGCTATATACCCGAGACCTCAAATTGTGACTACCCTGCAGGAAACTCAGCCCCAGGTACGTTGGTCCGTTCAGAATTGTAAGACAAATCAATCCTGTAACTTACCGACTGGAGCTACCTGCTAACTACCGCATCTCTCCTTCCTTTCATGTGTCATTGTTGAAACCTGTCCACCCAACATCTGAACCACGGATCCTGAGCCGCCGCCTCCAATGGAGATAGACTGGTCACCTGCTTACATGGTCAGAGAGATCATAGACTCACATCATCGAGGGGGCCAGATGCAGTACCAGGTGGACTGGGAAGGTTATGGACCAGAGGAGAGATCTTGGGTAGCCGCCAAGGACATTCTGGATCCATCATTGATCCATGACTTCCACCGAGCGCACCCGAATAGTCCTGCACCACGACCAAGGGGACGACCCTGAAGAACACTGGGAGTTGTTCGTAGGGGGGTTCTGTAACAAATGAGGCTGGTATCCCTTCAGCCGACCACCAGAGGGAGCCCTCTCCTGAATACTGACACTGTACAGTTTCTTCTATGGTTACTTCCTCTTTGAACCATATAAACAGCCATGCTCTTCCATTGTGACTTTGCAAAGTATTGCCGGTTTCACTGCCTTACCAAGTGTTATTCTCCTTGCCTGTTTACTGCCTACTTGTTATGACCATTGTGCCTGCTTTACGGATTTACTGATTGGATTACTGTTTTGCTCTGTTTGCCTGGTTGGACTGATTACCTGTGTAACGACAACATTGCTTGCTTCAATTATGTCACTGCCTTGTGTCTTGGATTTGTTTGCTGATTATAATAAACTTCTTGCATATGGATTCTACCTTCACCTCCATGTTGAGCCCTTTACAGATTGTCAGGCGATTGTCTATATCTTAAAGGTGACTGGCTTGTTTACTTGTAAGTAAGGACTTCCTTTTCTATAAAGCGCAACAGTTTTTTTTGTGCTCTATCCGTTGATCCAGAGATTCTTTTATTTACTGAGATAACAACCTCCCTTCATTATTGGAGATTGCGTAATGGTCAACTAGTGTGTTACAACAGTAAGTCACCATTTGTGGATACATGCAAAGAATGGGGGGCAGCCCTAAACTGACACCAACCTACCATCTTACAAAACAGCAATTTTATCATTGTAATCTCAACATATTGTTTTTTCCAAAAGTATTGTTTTAGTGTAAACATGTTTTGTTGATGATTAGCAGACAGGCGGTCAGTTCATTAAATGATGAGCAGTTTCCTCACAGCAGTTTTTTTTTTTCAGCACACTGAAGTCAGGGGCAGTTTATGATTTGCAAGAGCCCAGAGGCCAATGATCTTTTAGGAGGCATAGCTGGAGTCTGTGCTTGTAGCCTGTTAGCCTGCTTAGCATTGCTTATTTTTCTATTTTCAGCATTTAATCTTTAATCTCTGCCATTTTACCACGTGCATTGTTTTTTCTACTTTCAACATCGTGCATTTTATCACTTTCATCCACTTTTCTAATTTTATCACGATTCCACTGCATGCATCCATTTTCTCTGCGTTTTTACACGGATTATTGCATCAGTCTCAAACCCCCGCTAATCAGGAACCACCACAAACAATTAAGTGAGGGATTCAGATCAACTCAAACCCCCGCCGCTCAAGAACCACCAACACAAACAATTGTGGTCATGGCATCAGAACACATTATTGCTACTTGCACCGCATGCCACATTTACAATAGCTTCATCAAACAGCAGTAAGGGATTTATATGTGATACATATAAGGAATTAGTTAAGATGACAGATGAGATTAATGAGTTAGAGACACGCATCTGAATGCTAGTGGAGGTCATTGAGAAAGAGAAGGAAGTAGATAGTTTCGGATGTGGGTAATACAGCGCCCAACACACACACTTCAGTTCAGGCAGTAGATCGTCCGCAACAGGGCGTTTGAGTGACGTCTATGTGGCATACTCATAGGGCAAAGTGATACCACTCTCCTGGTCCTGTTTGAATTTCCAGTAGATTTTCCCCACTCGATGCATCCACTGAGAAGCCTGTTGGAAGCGCCCTGGATATACACTATATTGCCAAAAGTATTCGCTCACCCATCCAAATAATTGAATTCGGGTGTTCCAATCAATTCCATGGCCACAGGTGTATAAAATGAAGCACCTAGGCATGCAGACTGCTTCTACAAACATTTGTGAAAGAATGGGCCGCTCTCAGGAGCTCAGTGAAATCACAGTACCACGCTGGAAAGGATGCCACCTGTGCAACAAGTCCAGTCGTGAAATTTCCTCGCTACTAAATATTCCACAGTCAACTGTCAGTGGTATTATAACAAAGTGGAAGCGATTGGGAATGACAGCAACTCAGCCACGAAGTGGTAGGCTACATAAAATGACAGAGCGGGGTCAGTGGATGCTGAGGCGCATGGTGCGCAAAGGTCGCCAACCTTCTGCAGAGTCAATCGCTACAGACCTCCAAAGTTCATGTGGCCTTCAGATTAGCTCAAGAACAGTGCGTAGAGAGCTTCATGGAATGGGTTTCCATGGCCGAGCAGCTGCATCCAAGCCATACATCAAGTGCAATGCAAAGCGTCAGATGCAGTGGTGTAAAGCACGCCGCCACTGGACTCTAGAGCAGTGGAGACGCGTTCTCTGGAGTGACGAATCACCATCTGGCAATCTGATGGACGAGTCTGGGTTTGGCGGTTGCCAGGAGAACGGTACTTGTCTGACTGCATTGTGCCAGCTGTGAAGTTTGGTGGAGGGGGGATTATGGTGTGGGGTTGTTTTATCAGGAGCTGGGCTTGGCCCCTTAGTTCCAGTGAAAGAAACTCTGAATGCTTCAGCATACCAAGAGATTTTGGACAATTCCATGCTCCCAACTTTGTGGGAACAGTTTGGGGATGGCCCCTTCCTGTTCCAACATGACTGCGCACCAGTGCACAAAGCAAGGTCCATAAAGACATGGATGAGCGAGTTTGGTGTGGAAGAACTTGACTGGCCTGCACCTCAACCCGATAGAGCACCTTTGGGATGAATTAGAGCGAAGACTGCGAGCCAGGCCTTCTCGTCCAACATCAGTGTCTGACCTCACAAATGCGCTTCTGGAAGAATGGTCAAAAATTCCCATAAACACACTCCTAAACCTTGTGGAAAGCCTTCCCAGAAGAGTTGAAGCTGTTGTAGCTGCAAAGGGTGGGCTGACGTCATATTAAACCCTATGGATTAAGAATGGGATGTCACTTAAGTTCATATGCGTCTAAAGGCAGATGAGCGAATACTTTTGGCAATATAGTGTAGGTGATTCTGTTGTGAGGAACGTGGAAATAGAGACTCCAGCCATCATTGTAAAATGCCTTACTTCGAGCGGCGCCGCGAGCCCAGGAACCAATCATCGAGCCGCGAGGGTTCAGGGGAGAGTGGAGGGTTCCACTTTAGCCTGATGCTCGCGGCCGCCTGGGAAAGCATGTCCATTATCTCTGCATCTGCCTGTGACTGGGCAATTGTCCCCGAAGGGGGGAGCCCAGCTGAGGTTTCTGCATCTGACTAGACGAGCCCGCTCTCCGATGCTGCACTCGAGATCTCATCAGCTTCGCGGGCTCCAAACAAGAGGTCAAACTCGCCGTGAGACGAGCCGGTGGACTCATCTGGAAGCCCGATCGGTGCAGACAAGCGTGCTGGGGAATGGGAGGTCCGTGGGGGGATACCCGGCGGATGCTGTCCCATTGGGGTCCCCAAATCACCCCCAGTGCTAGCCATGCTGGCCTCAAACCCGTAGGTAGAAGGACCGAGGCGGGGAGCTGCTGGGGTGGCTTGCTTTCTTACGAAAGCAAGCCGCGACCGCAACGTTGCCATGGTCATGTTCTCGCAGTGAGAATGTTCTTGCTGCTCTTTTCCATAACAATGAAGTAGATTGGGGAGTCGTGTGGCACCATGCGGGGGTCGGACATGTGAACGGCGATCTCAGTGCACTTTGCTAGTTTTAACTTTTTTTTTGCCTTAAACCGATTCAATTTACCCTGCTACATAACTGTTCTATGAAGTCAGTATATCAAAGAATTCAAAATCCTCAGGCTCTGGAGACATTAAAAGATGGGGCTGCAGACCAGGGACTCGGTTTGGATGGTGCAGCGGGAGAAATTCAGCGTCAACTGTCAAGCATGTCTGTAATGCTAGCGAAGGTCGTGGCAGACTTGGAGGATCTTGTTGTAATACGTTGATCGATGGAGACGAAATTCTCTGAGTTGGTTACAAGAATTGGGGACATCGAGAAACAGACTGATTATTTAGAGAGGGAATTAGCTGCTAACCCACTAGCGACCAAAGTACGCTATATGGCCAAAAGTTTGTGGACACCATATGTGCTTGATGAACATTTGATTTCAAAACCTTAGGCATCAGTTTCCCCCTTTTCTGTAATAACAGCTTCCACTCTTTTGGGAAGGCTTTCCACTAGACTGTATGTAGTAACATGGCTGCAGGGATTTGCTCTCATTCAGACACAAGGTTATCAGTGAGGTCAAGAACTGATGTTAGTCAATGGGGCCTGACTTACAGTTGCTGTTCCAGTTCACACCAAAAGTGATCAGTGGGGTTCAGGTCTGGGCTTTGTGCAGGCCAGTCAATTTCTTCCACGCCAGACACAGTAAACCATTTCTTTATGGACCTCACTTGTTCATAGGGGCATTGTCATGCTGGAACAGAAAAGGACTATCCCCAAACAGTTGCCACAAATTTGGAAGCACACAAAACCCAAGCCATTACATAAAGAAACATTAAGATTTCTCAAACTTTTGGCCATATAGTGTATATTTGGAACGTGGTTGAGAAAAGCTGGAAGACCTTGAGAATCGTAATCGGTGAAACAATGTCCGAATTGTTGGAATTCCTGAGCATGAGGAAGGCCGAGATATGGTAAAATTCCTAGACAAGCTCTTTCTGAGTCTGCTCGCCATAACAGGCCATAAGCTGGAAATTGAGCAAGCTAACAGAGTTCTGGCTTGGAGATCCATGGAGGGAGACAGGCCCTGATCAATTCTGGCAAAATTTCTGAGATCATCCGATAAAGATATTGTATTACGCGAGGCGAGGAGTAAAGGAAGACTTTCTTGGAAGAACCACAACATTTTCTTGTTGCCAGACTTTGCGAATTCGACAAGATTTTGCTGCCTAGTGGACCTGACTCGCTGAACATATACTTGACTGTCTGAGGAAAGTGGGCACCTTTTTTGTTTCTTTTTGTGCTGTTTCCCCACGGCGGCTGAAGTTTGTTTTGTGGGGTGGCACTCCCTCGGGACAGTGTGCGGGTGAATCTGCACATTCTTTGTGTTTATGCCTCTTATTGGCTGGAGTTTGTTTTGTGGAGTATTCTTTGCAGGACATTGGAAGGATTAGGTCATCTACTGTGCTCATGAACAGCCGGCTCACTGAACATTCATTTGACTGTCCGAGAAAACTGAACAGCTTTTTTTTTTTTTTTTTTTTTTTGTGCTGGTTCTGCTATAGGCTGGAATTTGTTTTGTGAAGGATCGCACCTTCGGGACAGTTATGTGAAGGAATCTAAACGTTCTTTTTGTTTATTCTGCCTATTGGCTGGAGTTGTATTATATATTTTCTTCTGTTATGTAATTCTGTCTCACAAAATTTGTACAGAAGCACAGGACTTGAGCAATCCAATGGAAAAGTTGTCGCAGGGACTCTCGTAGGCGTACATGGACTGTTTGAGTTTAGAGGGATGGACGCCGGTTGGCACTGTCGTGTACGGGGTAAATGTGCATGTTTTTCTGTTTGTTTGTTTGTTTCGGGGGGAAGTTCGGGGTTTGACTGTTGCACTAATGTTGGAATGTGGTCTTTATAATTTTAATTTTGACACACAATCTATTTTTTCTCATATGTCAAAATGTCAATTGTTAATATGAGTGGATTATCTCTCTCCACATGGAATGTGAATGGGATGGGGCACTCCATAAAAAGAAGGAAGGTTATTTATTTTCTTAAATGAAGGAAATATGACATAGTGTTTCTTCAAGTAATGCATCTTTCCCTGCAGGAAGCTGAAAAATTTGGGAAGATATGGGGTGGGCATGTTTTCTTTAGTGCTGGCTCAAGTAAGAACAGGGGAGTCATTACATTGAGAAGTAAACATCTACAATTCAAATGTCTCAAACAGATTAAAGATACATTAGGAAGAGTCATTATAGTTTTATCAGAAATTCAGGGGCAAAGGTTGATTTTGGCTAATATTTACGCACCTAATGCTGATGATCAGGGCTTTATTATAGATCTTGAAGGGATGTTACAAGCTGCTGGTACCCCTCATGTTATAATATTGGGAGGAGACATTAATCTTTTGATGGACTCACTCCTTGATCATAGTGAAGCAAAAGTGTGTAAGCCCCCTAGAGCAACAGTGACGCTTCACAGGATGTGTAAAAATCTTGGTCTTACAGATATTTGGAGACTTTTAAACCCATCTGGTAGGAACTATTAAAAAAATTTCATCAGTCCATAAGATTTATTCTAGAATAGATTTTTTTTATATATATATATATGTCCCTCATTTAATCTGTTGTTGATTGCTAATTTGAAAACTACTTAGTCTCAGATCACACCCTGGTGAGTTTAGAGGTGTTACCTCTATGCAGAAAATGAAATAATATAGTTGTCACTTTAATGTATCCCTTTTGCAAAATCCTGATTTCCAACAAATGTTAAAGGCTGAAATCAGTGTTTATATGGAGAGCAACTGGTCCTCAGTATCCTCTGTGGGCGTGGCTTGGGAGGCACTTAAGGCAGTTCTTAGGGGTCGGATCATACAGTATGCCTCATTCATGAAAAAATCCAAAGCACGAGAACTCGTGGAGTTGGAAGGTAATATTAAAAGTGTTGAGGCAGACCTGAAACGCTGAATGTCATCTGATCTGATACTATTTTGTCACGGAAGGTGGAGTTTTGGCTATTCAGGGCAAGACGGTCATATTTTGAGTCGGGGGACAAAGCAGGGAAGCTTTTGGCTAGATACATAAAATAGAGAGAGTCTTTTTCTACTATTCCCTCTGTGAAATCTGCTGGTGGTGAAATATTTACCTCAGCCATTGATATTAATAATGCTTTTAAAGAATGTTATCTTGATCTTTATAGTTCCATGTCTTCATCTACTGATGAAGATATTAGGAACTTTGTGGAACCATTAGAACTCCCTAAACTGACGATTGAGCAAAAAAAATTAGAAAAGTTAAAAAAAATAGAAGTTTATATGGAATCATTAAAGAATGGAAAGCTTCCGCCAACCATGGCGCAAGCCAGTCTGATTCTTATAAAGGACAAAGATCCAAGTGAGTGTAAGAGTTACCGTCCAATTTCCCTGATCCAACTAGAAGTAAAAATATTGTCAAAAATTCTGGTTAACCGATTGAGTTATGACATCTCTTATACATATAGATCAGGTGGGGTTTATTCAGGGTTGTAGATCTTCTGATAACATTAGGCATTTCATCAATATCATGTGGTCAGTGGTGAATGATCAGACTCTGGTCGCTGCCATCTCACTTGATGCTGAAAAGGCATTTGATATGGTAGAATGGGATTATCTTTTTAAAATTTTGGAAATATACGGGTTCAGGAAAACTTTTATTGGATGGATTAAGTTACTTTATAGACACCCGGTAGCAGCAGTACTAATGAATGGGTTAATTTCAGATTATTTTACTCTAGTTAGGGGCACCCGGCACGGTGATAATTTGAACCCCAAATTATGTATTAATAAATCCCCTTTCTGCTGGTCAGTGTGGATTGTGAGGGGGATTACTACACTCGGAGACCTATATGAGAGTGGAATGTTGAGATCTTTTGAAAATTTGGTTCAACACTTTGTGATACCCAAATCTCAGTTCTATAGGTATTTACAGCTGCGCCACCTACTCTGTACTATTTTTGGGAGTAGCTCACACCCCCCTAAAGCAGCAGATACTCTGGGAGATGTGATTACTGCTTTTGGAAAAGGTCATGAGGCATCAGTGTATTACTCCCTGTTAATTCAGAGTCTGGGGGATGGAGCTTTAACTTCTATCAAAAGATTATGGGAGAAAGATTTAAACTTGGTGATGCATGAAAGGATGATGCCCTTCCCTCTCCCTCCCATCATACTCTCTCTGAGGCTCTTGCGACCCCCATCCCAGTGTAAAACCTCCTTCTGGACAAGGCAAGCATTCCTGATGGTTCAAGTACTGTGAAGGGGAACCACAGCCATGAACTGTCTACTCCAGCCCTGAAGAAGACCCAGACCACTCCTCTGTGTCCCCACAGAGATTTCCTTGCCACCAAATGCCAGGATCGAGATGTTCACAATAATAGATCAGAAGAAATGCGTACATCTTGGAGTGCTACTTGCTGGAGGGACCTTGAAAAGTAATCCCATAAGGTGCACTTTGGTTGTGTTTCAATCAGTCCACGGCACTTCTTGTAGTACAAATGTTAAAAAGCCTTTATTGAGGTTTAGGTGGTCACATCAGGATTTATAAATAATAAAAGAATTTTGGCAAACAGCCTCCCTCAAAGTGTGTCAGAAAACAGACAATAGAATTTTTTAATGTCCTAATGTGACCAGCCAAACAGCAATAAAGGTTTTTTAACCTTTGCACTAGATGACGTGCCTTGGACTTTTTTTCTAATTGTTATGTTCATAATAATGTTACTGTTTGTGCTGTTGTTGCTCTGTGCCAAATGTTTGTCACTAGGGCTGCAACTAACGATTATTTTGATAATTGACTAATCTAACGATTATTAGAACTTTTATTTGATAAGTCAGTCGATTATTGATTAATCATTGATCATCAATTAATCATTAGCTCTTAACCGATTATTCAGCTTGTGCCTAGACTTAAAAGGTTGTATTAAATGTGCTTACTAACAATAAAGAGGACAAAATCATCTTTTTAAAATATCTCTAAATGACATTCACTGAATTACAAGGAAAAAAACTTTCTTTTTTTATTAAGTTTAATTCAGTAAATAAATTCACTGCAAAAAATCCTATTGTAATCAAGAGTTTTTGTCTTGTTTTCCATTTTAAATATCTAAAAATCTTTAAAACAAGATACATATACTTGAGAAGCAACATATTATATATTTAGACTTGCTTTCAGAGAATGTAAGTGTATTTTGGATATAAGTGTATTTTTTGACTTAAATATACTCATATACAATATATATTCTCTTAAAGCAAGTCTAAATATCTTATATGTTGCTTCTCAGGTAAATGTATCTTGTTTTAAGTAGGCTATTTTAAGATATTTTAAAATATTTAAATATTAAATATTGTATTCAGCATTCTCCAATAAAAATGTTTTCTTCTGCAGTATTGCTCCTAATGTAAATGTATGTTGTTTGAGTTTTAGAATTATTTTTTGAAAACAAGGCAAAAAATACTGATCAAAATGTATTTTGTTCCAGTGTATAATGGGCTAAAACTACACTCTCTCACCTTTATATTCACTTCGATCCATCTTTAACTCACAAAAACAAACTCTCTCTTCTTAATAGATCTGCGTATCACCGATTTTCTTCACAATAAGATACACACCGTGACACATAGTCAACAGTATATTATGGTTCAGTATGTCGCAAGCCTTCACATTATAATCTAGCTGCAGCAAACACGCACGAGGGATGAGTGTCCCCATGCCAGTGTGCCTCAGCCGGGTGCAGTTTTAATCTCTCCCCTTCACGCGTCTCATAGAAGCAGTGCTGACCGCACAGAGAAATGCCATTTTCGGAGTTTGTTTATGACCCACTTCCTTATTATTTGAACTTTAATAAAGGATGCATTAAAGATATAATGCCAGTTTGTTTGCTTTTTAGACGCTCTGACATGCAGGTTTTGCTTAAGTGGAATGCCAGACCCGGCTCTGCTTTATTTCATGATGACAGTGCTTCTGTATTTACTTATTTTGTGTTTTTGCATTATAATTCCCTCATTCTTTGCGATCTACATCACCTGAAGCTGTTTGGAAAGTTTAGAGTGCATCTGGACATATTTTTTCTTCCTCTCAGTCAGGTGCGAGCTGCGGTGCTCCTCTCGCACGTCATCATAAGAGTCATGTTATGTTAAATGAGCTCAAACGACTATTCGACAACGAAAATGTTTGTTGATAATTTGTCGATAACATCGACTAATCGTTTCAGCCCTATTTGTCATGTTCCAATAAAGAACAAATAAAGATAGAAGGTTTTGTTGCAGATATGTCCAGATGGGCACAGACGAGCCTCTGTGTCCTCTGGCTCATTATGCAGATAGGTGCTGCATCCTTCCGGGAATTTCCAGCTGGCAACTGAGCACAGTTGAACACAGCTATGTGCTTCAGTTCACGAGGTGGCTGCCCTTCTTCACAGCGTTCTGTCCTCCACCATGTCAGTGCGGGATGCACCAGTTTTACACTCAGAGGTACAAAGTCTCCTTGCCAAATGTGTGATAGAAAACAGTACCAGTGTGAGACACACAAGACTGCTTCTACAGCCATTATTTTCTTGTTGTCAAGAAGGAAGGAGGGCTGCAGCCCATACTGGACTTGAGATGCTTGAACCGAATACTCGCAATGTGTTCAAGATGGTTCCTCAGATACGGATTTTGCCTCATGTACTGCATATCTTTTTAAAGTCCTCCCCTTCGGCTTTCCCATCTCCCTTGCACATTCACGAAATATGTAGATGCAGTGATGTTTTGAATTACCTTGATGACTGTTTGCCTTTGGCATATTCAGAGGAGCATGTGTGTGAGCATAGGAAACATTTGCTCACAAATTTGGAGCATTTGGGCCTTAAAATCTGTTGGACGAAGAGTGTGTTAATGCCCAGTAAGCAAGTTTCCAGTCTATTCTACAATGCTTGACAAGCTTCAAGCCTGGGAGAATGTTGCCACTTAAACAGTTTCATTGGGCCTAGGGATTGATGTCACCGCAGCCAGTGTAACCCCGCTGGGCTAAGGCCTTTTTATTGTGGATCAACTTGAGAGTGCCTCGTAATTCATATGTCTTGTAGTGAAGCACCACTGCTTAGCTGTGCTAGTTATTTGGAAAACACCTTTGTTTTATCAGAAGGGTGTTGCACTCAGCCAGGAGGCCAGATGCAAAATTGTCACAGCAGACTCTGTTCTTCAGGCCCTTCTGGTCCATGATTCTTGTTTAGAGTTTGGACTGGCCTTATCAAAAGTGGTTCTCAATCCTAGGGAGGGTGATGAGCCCAAGGTTTTGTCCACTACCTTCAGAGATCAGGTGGTAACTGTACAAGTCAAGTAATTTTTATTTATATAGCGCTTTTCACTACACACATCATTTCAAAGCAGCTTTACAGAAAATCATGCATTAACAGAAAATGAAACTGTGATATCTATAAAGTCTCAGAGTCGTCATTGTGTAGTTTTATTAAATATGACTGTAAATTGTGTAAAAAAAAATAATAATTTAAAATTAAAAAAATTAAATAATAATTGTGGTGCAGTGAGCAAGCCGAAGGTGACTGTGGCAAGAAACACAAAACTCCGTAAGATGTTGGTTAATGGAGAAACCAGGCTCATTGTGGGGGCCAGTTCCCCTCTGGCTAAACAGCATGAATATAATGCCAATATTAGTTATTTGTGTGCAGTGTAAGTCATGGTTTAAAATTAGTAAACTAAGTGTTAAGGGTCAGTGTTTAAACAAATATTTTGTATGAATTAAGATTATTGACTAATGTCTTTGAAGTCCACATAGATGCATAGTCCTTTGTTAGTTGGCTGATGAAAGCTTTTGTTGGCAATTGATTGATAGTCTACGTATTTCATTTTAAGAGTGTAGTCCATCATTAGACCAAGGTGATGCAGGCAGAGATCAGAGTACATCACAGTTCAACCGGCAGGTCATTTCGGTGAGGTCTATCCTAAGTCCAAGGTTCATGCAGTGGCATATGAAGTATCCCATGTCTTATGGTTGGAGTTGGCATCAGTTCATCCCTTGAAGTCCATCATAATAGACTGAAGTGATGTCTGGCTGGCACTGGCTGCATTTAGTCATCATCACTCAGAGACACATAGCAGTGGAGTCTGACACCAAGCAGGAACAGAGCTGGATATGGCCGGCTCTGGTAACCTCGGGATATGAATCCTGAGGTTGAGACAGGGAAACAAATAGAATAATATTAGCGTAAATACCATTACATTTTTTGCAGAGTTATAGATCATGATAAATGTTTCTGGTTCCGGCAGACCTAATTAAAGCAGCCTAACTGTGAGTTGATGGATAAAGTAGGTGTATGCCTGGCTAAATAAATGAGTCTTTAGTCTAAACTTAAACTTAGTGTGTCTGCATCCCAAACAGTGTTAGTGAGACTTTTCCATAGTTTAGGAGCCAAATAGGAAAATAATCTACCTCCTTTTGTGGATTTTGATATTCTAGGAACTATTTACAGGCCAGAATTTTGCGATGGTAATGAAAGTGATGGAATATAGTGGGTTAGAAGATCACTTAAGTACTGTGGAGCTAGACCATTCAAAGCTTTGTACGTAGTTAACAAAATGTTAAATGTTAAAATTAATAAGAAATTTAACAGTTAGCCAATGTAACGATGATAAAATGGGGCTAATATGATCATATTTCTTGGTTCTTGTCAGCACTCTGGCTGCTGCATTTTGAACCAATTGAAGTTTATTTATTGATCTTGCTGGACATCCTCCCAGTAATGCATTACAATAATCTAGTCTTGAGGTCATGAAAGAATGAATTAGTTTTTCGGCATCAGCAACAAAGAGCATGTGCCATAACTTAGCAATATTTCTGAGGTGGAAGTATGCTGTTCTACAAACATTGGAAATTTGATTTTCAAAGGACAGATTGGTATCTGATATAACACCAAAGTTCTTCGCTGTAGAAGACGATGTAACAGAACATCCATCGAGAGTCAAATTATATTTTAGCGGCTTATTTTGAGAGGTTTTCGGTCCAATAATTATTACCTCTGTTTTGTCAGAATTGAGTTGATGGAAATTTCTGGACATCCAGTCTTTGATTTCACTGATACACTCTGCTAATTTGGATAATTGTGAAATTTTGTCGGGTTTTGAAGAAATATATTGTTCGGTATCATCGGCATAACAGTGGAAACTTATTCCACGATTCCTGATAATATCACCCAGGGGAAGCATATATAAGAAGAAAAGCAGAGGCCCTAAAACTGATCCCCGTGGCACTCCATACTTAACTTTTGTTTGATTTGACAATCCATCATTTACAAAGACAAAGTGGTAATTAGGACCTAAACCAAGCTAATGCAAGTCCACAAATGAATGTTGTGATCTATGGTGTCGAAGACAGCACTAAGATCTTAAAGCACTAGAAGAGAAATGCATCATGAGATGATATGAGCAAGTCATTTGTAACTCTGATAAGTGCAGTCTCTGTCCTGTGATGGGGCCTAAATCGTGATTGAAATTGTTCATATATACTATTTCTCTGTAGAAATGAACACAGTTTGGGGGACACTACCTTTTCTAGTATTTTCAACATGAACGGGAGATTTGAAATCGGTCTATAGTTAGCCAATTCTCCAGGATCAAGCTGTGGCTTCTTAATAAGTGGTTTGATAACTGCCATTTTAAAGTCCTAAGGATAGCAAGGAGTTAACATTAAGAAGAGGTTCTGAGATTACAGGGAATATCTCTTTTAAGAGTTTAGTTGGTATTGAATCTAACATACATGTTGTGGCTTTTGATGTTTCGCTAAGTTTGTTAGCTTGCGAAGGACTGAAGTTGCTTGTGAGGAAAATTATGAGACACTGTTTTCTGAGGTACTGTGACAGACGTTTGCATAATTCCAATTTTATTTCTGATAATTTCAATTTTATCAGTAAAGAAATTCATGAAGTCATTACTATTGTGTTGCGACGGAATATCTGGTTCAGTCGAGGCTTTATTCCTAACCAATTTAGCCACAGTACTGAATAAACACCTAGGATTGTTATGTTATTTTCTATGAGTTTGCTAAAGTATGCTGACCTGGTAGTTCACACACCTCTTTAACTTTTGCAAGTTCACACACCTCTTTAACATTATCTCTGGTGAAGCCGGACATCATTAGTGCCGACATGAATAACAATTTTAGAAAATCCATGTTTAGCATCAGCCAGCACTTGTAAATTTGATTTGATGTCAGATGCCCAAGCCCCCGAAATGCATTTAACAATAGTGGCTGGAGTCTTTATTTCCATGTTCCTCACAACAGAATCTCCTATAACCAGCGCTCTTTCAACATGATTCTCAGTGAGTACATCACTGAGTGGGGAGAATCAATTGGAAACCCTAACAGGAATGGAAGAGTGATGTCGCTTTGCTGATCGAGTATGCTCCAAGACGTCACCCAAACGCACTGCTGTGGGGGCTGTACAGCCGGAACCAAAGTGTGTGTTTTGCTCACTGTTCTACCCGCGTCCGAAATGGTATCTACCGGCTTCTCTTTCTCACTGACCTCCACTAGCGTTCGGATGCGTGCCTCTAACTCATTAACCTTCTCCATCAGCCTGACTAATTCCTAACATTTATCACATGCAAATCCCTCACTGCTGACAGAAGAAGCTATAGTAAACATGTGGCATGCAATGCAGGAAGCAATAACATTAGCAGATGCCATGACTTACAGCAATTGTTTGTTGTTATTGTTATGGTTGTTCTTGAGCGGCGAGGGTTTGAGAGGGTTCCCTCGTGCAATTATTTGCTGTTGTTGTGTTGGTTCCTGATCAGCAGATGTTTGAAATTGATGCAATAATCGTGTAAAATACAGAGGAGAAAACGAATGCACGCATTCGAAATGTAGGCAAGCAGAAAAAAAGAAAAGAAAATGGTGCACGCATTAATATACATGCATTTGAAACAGAAGAAAAGCGGAAAAAAACAAAGCACGCGGTAACATGGTAAAGGATAAAGCAATGAGCGTAGAGGAATAAGCAATGCTAATCAGGCTAGTAAGCTATGAACAAACAGACACGCCAGGCTTTATTCCCTCCTTTGTTTCAATCAGACGAGGCACAGAGACTGCACATGCTGTGCCCCGTGATGGCGCTATGTATGTACGTTGACTGTATGAGTCAGTTCAGGCTGACTGATCAGCTTTGTCTGTTTGAAGACCGTTCAAAAGGTTTGGCTGTCTCCAAACGAAAACTTTCTCAATGGGTTGTCCATACCAGGCTCACTCTACTAGGAGCATGGCTTCCTACTGGGCTTTAGCGAAGTGCATATCCTTGGAGGATATCTGCCTGGCTACAGGATGGCTTCCCCTAACACCTTTCCCAGGTTTTATAACTTAGATGTCTCTTTATCTCTTCTCAGATCCCTACTGCGAAGGAGGGGTGATTTCTCAATGTTCATTGCCTTATTGGCTTGTGTCATTGTGTACTAGCTGTTGGTCTCATGACCATATTGTTCTTTGACCCCAGAATAGCTAATGTCACTGTTATGTTACCTAACCATGAATGGTTAGTGAGGTTTCTCTCTTTCCCTTCATATTGATCAATACGAAGGAGAGACTTTGTCAATGACTTTTTAACTACCCTACTGGCAGGTAGGCATTACCTTGTGCCTGTGAATCAGTAGCATGGCGTAATGGTATTTTTTTTTCTCCATAGCGTCAGCTACCGACACTGCGTAAAGTGACCAATTTGAAAGGGAACAGTCTGGTTATGACTGTAACCTTGGCTCCCTGAAAGGAGAGAACAAGCTCAGTGGCAATTTTAGGGGGTGGCCTGTGGTGGCCTGGGCCACCCCTGAAATCTCATTGGCCACCCTGTGGCCACCCCAGAACTGATTGGTAGTTCATCATGTTCATCAACACAAGAACGAAGAACCAATAGAAACACCTGTCAATCAAAGATGACATCTCAGGTCATTTGTTGATTTAGAGCCACACTGACCCAGGGTCAGTTTTATATTTCTGACCATTATAGTAGTGGTGGGACAGAAGCTGTGTGAGCTGATCTTTGATCAGTGGGGGGAGGGGCAGGCCGCGGGTGGCCAGGCAGGTGCTGCAGGTCGCGGGCAGCGGGCGCCAGGTCTGAAGTATAATGGTCGGTCAGAAGCACGATGCTGACACGAGCTAGCGTCTACCTCCAACTTCCAATGAGTTGACGACGTCGATTTGTGGTGAAAAAGAAAGCTGTTATTTGAGAGGTATGTTCATCTAATCTAACGTTTAATTTATCCCGAATTTCCATGTGAATGTGATAACATTTTTTCATTGTTATAGTAGCTAGGTTAAAGAGTAAGCTAGACCCTACACCACATTCAGCATGTTATCTTTATATTGACATGAAATATGAAATGCCATGTTTTCTGATTTAATGACGGAGGTGTGTAAAGCATTTTACAGATATATATGTTCAGTAGCTAAAGTTATATATATGGCTAGCCTGTGTGTGAAATGGAAGGGTTTGTGCTGTGACTGTACTTTAAAATCTTTACATGAGTTATTTATGAGCTCTTTATGTGTATTATTGGTCAGTCAGACCAATAAAATCTTCAAAGTTTTTATACCTTATTTGACATTTTAAATATGCAGAGGCAGGGCAAATTGCACTTAAATGCCGCAAATGATTTGACTAACTATTTTATTTGGTAATATTCAAAGTAATTGAAGCTATCAGAACATGTGGAAAATGAACCTGAGTAGACACTGTAAATAGAGTTTTGTTTTTTACTGTATTCAGAGCTCAATCTGCAATTTTGGGGTTTCCAGACAGACACCTATAAGCCCTCATAGCCAATTTCACACACTGATTTGTACCCAGTTTAACAATATTTCTGCTGGACAGTGCCGTTATAGCTAATAAATGAATGAATAATTGATTGAATGATTGAATTGCGCCTCAATCAGTTATCACCTGTACTTGTATCTTTATCTGATTATACACTATACCTGATGTTATACACAGATTAATTCTCTACAATGAGAATAGCTCTTAAAAATGTGTAACTGACTTTTCCTAAACAATTACTGATTTAAAAATGGATGTTATGTTAAAATAACCAGAGATTCCCAGAAACTGTAATAGGTTGAAATAGAACAGGAATAGAAAACTACCAAATGTCAAAACAACAGTCTGATATTGAATACAAACAATTCAGTGAATGCTAACATGAGTTTAAGAATTCATTTATTCTACATGTGTAGATGTTGAAGCAAAGCAATGTGATATTTACACATTTTGATCATGTGCCATTCATAAAGGTTCTTCCGGTATCGCCACCCCACACTAGGTCTGTGCCACATCTTGGCCACCCCAGTAAAAATGTCCTGGATACGCCACTGAACAAGCTGCATACACTTGCAGCACTATTGATTCATTGCTGTTAAGGGACTAAGAGATGCGCTTTCTTCCCTTCAGTCGAAAAGTCCAGATGCAATGGCGCTGTGCTCCAGTTTACATGCCTGCGATGACCCACGCATCAGGGGCGGACTGTCAAGTGCCATCTGCCAATAGATGGGCATGATTTTATAGAGCTTCAATGATCATTACTCCTGGGAAGAGAGACCCATAGCATCAGCTACTGACACAGTATCTCATCCCTCCTTCCGGGGAGCCAAGGTTACAGTAGTAACCAGACCATTAGCGTGACACTTCTGGTCTGTGTGGACATTTTTAATAAACTGATCAATCCCAGACATTTTTGCATTAATTCAAATGTGTTTACATTTTCCTGTTGCGCAACTGACAGCGCATTACACAAGCAGCCTCAGAGACACTGGTTCTGGTCCCATGGAAACCAGGAAGTAATCAAGTTCACTAAATCTATGGTGAGCACAATTCAGAGGTTGCATTTTCCTCTAAAGGCTCAATTAGACTTCTGCGTCAAGTCTACGTCGGCCACAACAGCTGTGATTGGCCCACTATTTAACCATAGACAGTCTGTCTATGGTTACATAGTGGGCCAATCACAGCTGTTGTGACAAAAAAGATATCCGAGGTAGCTTCGCATTTTCTCCAGGAATATTTTAAAGCAGCACTACGTAACTTAGTGTTCTCTAGTGACATATGTGGTTGAAATGTAAAATTAGAAGCAATTTGTGGAAGAACACTTTACATCAGTAATGTTTCGGTACTGCTCTTCTGGCTGATGAATTTCATGATTTGAGCTTAGCTTACCTGGACATCGCCTGTGTGTGATCGTGACTGGGAGATATTCAAAGCCGGAGTCATAATGTGTTATTTTAGTGTTGATATTATGCTATACAGTTAAACATTTAAAACTGAATTATTATTTGCTTTGATGAAGATAAAAAACACTCTTATTTACATATTTTGAATGAATGAAATTTACACTTATAGCGCTTTTCTGACACTACACTCAAAGCGTTTTTACATAGAGAACAGGGTACTCTCCTGAACCACCACCAGTTACCTGTATATTTTAATATAATTATTCAGGTGTTTTATGTACTATTAATGTTTGTACTACACTCATCAATTTAAGAGGTGAACCTGGTGATATGGCTGATACAAGTTCAACTGAAGACTTTAATATTATTATATTATATTGTACTGCCTCAGCTGATAATGCAAGTGAACCATAATACTGCAATAGTATGGCTTTGAATGCACACAATAACACCGTAAACTAAAAATATAAAAGAGGATTCAGTAACAATGGGTATACAACATGTTTTTCCCTGTTAATATCAGGGTGGCATAGTCAGCTTCCTCCTCTTCACTGCGCTCCGCCACACTAACAACACCCATTTCTGAAAAAATAATTTGCTAACAGCCACACTATAGGCTAATTGTTATACAGCTATCAATTTCGAATGTTGTTGTTTCTGACTGTGATCGGTTTGATGATTTATTGCATGTGAAAGCACTGTATTCAAGATAAGATCATAATATAATAACCGACAGAAAGACAACTCTTGATGTCGTTCATGCGTAGGTGTAGTCGATAGCTGAAAAGCAAATACTGTGAAATCTTCATACATGCATTGTTACTCTACCTAAGAAAAGTTTGCATGCCCTTGCCTTTGAACCACAGATTCAACAGCATACACTTTCTACTTTTAATCTTCATATCTGAACCAAACATTACCTTATATAGCTCATTAATTTAGGAGACATTTGGGTTGGAGTCATCAAAGTGTGATTATGGGAACCCAAGAGTTTCTGATGGAGGCATTTGATAAGCATTTTAAATATGATTCAAAATAAGGTTGATATATTTTTTTTTTTTTTTTACCAAAAACAAGAAATCCAGCTAGATCAATAAGTGCAAGATTGTTAGACATATTTAAGTTTAATGTACAGTAGTTTTAAGATCATTTTAGAAAAGAACAAAATGGTATTCTCTAGTTAATAAAGAAATAAGTGGCAAGTTCACACATTTTTGTACATATAGGGTCATGTGCCATTCAGAATTTAACTGAGAATGCATTTTACATTTTAATTCAGCCCATGAATCTTAATGACAATACAAACCTGATATTAAGAAAGAGAAAAATAAAATGGAACTGCTATAAGTGTGGTTTTTAATTATTTATATATATATATATATATATATATATATATATATATATATATATATATATATATATATATACAATTTATTTTTTCTTTGTTTTTATTTATATATATATATATATATATAAATTACTGGAAGAACTCTGCATTTTCCAGATTCCGTGATTTGTCATAATGTCTTCAAAGTGGAGTCAAATTACATTAAGCTGCTTACAAGATGGAAACCTTAACAAAATTGCTAAGAAGTAATCTGTTCTTGTCTGTTTTGTTATGTTGGGAAAAGGACATTTCTCTCTTGACTGCAACTACATAAATTCCTCATCCTGTTATTCCACTTCAAATCCTGTGAGGCGTGGCCGATTCAACTTATGAATTAAAAGGATGCCAATTCTTAAATTCTGAACTTTTCCAAACCCTGGTACATTTGATTGGAAATAGTAAAATTAACAACTTTTGAAATGAAATGTATAATTGGTAATATTTTATTTGAATATCCCCTTTGTTAAGAGTTTATAAAGGGGTCATTATTGAGTAAATAATTTACAAATGCAGTATTAATCATTTATATGCAATTATACATTAATAGACACAACATAACAACATAGGTCCAACTTTCATGCAATACTTGTCAAATAGTAAGCATTTTATCATACATGTTATAAATGCTTAATAAACACAATTATATTAATAAAATAAAATAAAAAACTAATCCATGATTTGCAATGCAGCAAAAATAGACTATTATTGTGAAATTAAAAGGATGGATTGTCATTTTGTGTTTATATTAATTACTGTAATGCTACTCCTTAATAAATACTTTATATGTCCACTTTACATTAAGGTACATTTTCATAGGTTACTACTGTTGAATAGGTGTTATTAAGCATTTATAACAAGTGAGGTAAAACAAGTTGCAGGACAGTTGCCATTTTTATTCATGTTGTTATAACCGTATATCAACAATTTATAATGCATTTGTAAATTTGTTATTGGTTAATAATGAATGCTTTTATACACCCTAATCAAAGGGAACTTTAATGTAAAGTGTTACCATATAATTTCTCAGTGACAAATGTCTGTTTAAAACTATTATTCTTGTTACTGCTTTGAAAATCTCTGCTATCAGATGGAGCATTTCTAATCAGACATCTAGTGCACAGGAAATGTTTGAATTTCCTAAAAGGCCTTTGGAGATCTGTGGGTAAACTTCATAAGAATGAAATCAGGGATAAAATCAAGGGTGTCTGGCTTTCCACCAGACATGTGACATACAAGACAAGTCCTTCAAATATGTAAACTAGAAAGAGGCTCGGCCATGCTCGCAGAGTGGGCTTGTTTATGCCATCTTTTTTGCATTGCACAATGCCAATTCTGACATGCTTTTGTGCCAGCAGATTAATGATTCTCGGTTAAGAGCTCTGTCTCAGATCATGTCATCAGCATGTTGAACAATGGAGAAGAAACTCTGGCTGCGCTCCAGACAGACAGCCAGCCAACCTGAAAATTGTGCCAAAACATCCCACCAAGTCTCTTTGTAACTCAATCCAAGATGAGCGGATAGGACACAATTCTCAAAACATCTCCTGAGATGTACGATGCAAAATTAAGCGCACAGTTTCACAAAGACAAGCAAAATGTCTGCTGTCACTTTTTAGGTTCTCCTAGTTTATGTGTCTGGACTTTGTATACAGTTACATTCTTTGCAATCTCCAGACATCACTGATTCACAAAACATGCTCTCTTGTTTAGATGATGTGTAAAAGCTGATACTTTATCAAAGCAACCTGCATGAACAGGAGTTTTCTTGGCTGCGTATTGGCATGTGGCCCGTAAGCGTCAGTAATGTCTACGTGCAGATTGGAGATCTTTGTGAACTGGCAATAGTTTTTGGCTCTGTCGGGAAGATTAAAGACATTTCAGTGAGTCTAACCTGAACAGTTCGGCATCAATGGCTCCTGCATTCAAAGTAAACATTTGCAAGCATATATCTTCACGCACATACTCTTCAGCATGTGTCATGAGCACTGGAGTGAGCATTCGGCTGTGAACAACAATAAACTGGTTCACAAGAGCATGACTTGAAGTATGCTGATACGTAAGTTTTTACATACCTAGAAACAGAAAGGATTTTATTTTTTCTTGTTTTAAAAGTGCACTCAGTCATTTTTTTAATTTTTTATTTGTCATCTTGGACTTACACTGACACCTACTGGTGTGGATGCAGCATCATTGAAACACGATAGTTTTCGATTACCAGTGCCACTGTAGAAATTTACTATTCACAGTCAACAGTGATTAATTTAATCCATGAGTGAAAGTGTCTGAAAACAGGGCAGTTACTGAGATTAAGTAAGTAGTATTCAGCTGGTCATGTGATTCTAACATGGCTGCCCCCATGAGGGGACCCTCTCCATGTAGAATAAAACAGCTTTTATGAGGTTACTGATATGACTGGAGTCTTCATCTCATGTCAGTGCTCATAATTTTATACATATATTTCAAAATTACAATTGAATTCTTTAGAGTGTACAACTTTTCAATGAGGAATTATTATTTATTCAATTAAACCACACAATGAGGACTTAAAGATTTTCTGTAAAGCTGCTTTGAAACAATGTATGTTGTGAAGAGTGCTATACAAATAAAAATCACTCGAGGAAAAAAAATACTGAGTGCACCTTTAAGCATAAACATTACTAAATTTCTTATGTCATTTTGCTCCTCAAGTAAATAATTGTTTTAAGAATGTCTAGATATTTTTACTGGAAAACAAGACAAAAATATTGAAAATAACCTCATTGCAGTGGTTATATTTTCATCAATTCTTAGCAAAACATGTTATGTAAAATACTTTCACTTCTACATAAATGTAGAAATACGGTTGCATTAAAATAAGGCATAAACATTGCACAGGAAAGAGTAATATGGTTTGTTATTTGGCTCAAATTAAACAAAGCTCTGTACTGAGAAGTGTACCAACATAAAGGCAGTATTGACAGTGTAATTCTACCCATTGCATGATTTTGTTTAATGCAGGTAACTGCCCCCATGAATAAGAGGGAGTGCCGCAAGGCTCTGTTTTGAGCCCATGCGCAACTCACATGAGTGACTTCACAGGACGTGTGGTGTGGTGGTGACCCAATGGTAAGGAATGTGGGCATAATGGTTGCAGGTTCAGTGGCAGATAGAGGTGACCTGAGATGCTGTCCTGTTAATAATGTGCCCTTGGCCTGGGAAATTTACAGTGCACGATGTGTTTCTATGGATGGAATGTACCTTGCCCATGCAGATCGAGATCAATATTTTTAGCTCTTCATCTTTATCTTCAATAAGATAATTTAAGAAGCTACAAGATGCTGCTTCAGATACAAAATATTTTTATTTTAACTCGGGAATAAGAAGACAATATTTTAAAAAGACATACTAGATTAAAACAATAAGCCACGAGATGCTGTGAGTGATTTTACCATGGGTAAGGGGTGTTGTTTCGGTACGACACAGTGAAGTGCTTAAAATCATAGATGTTCTCATACAGTATCTAAGCCATACTGCCCTTGACTGTGGTAAAATCACTGTAATACTATCATGGCGTATTGCTTTTTGTAACGTAGGCGAAGAGACGATGATGTGAAGAACCCAAGTGCAATTTATTTTACAAGCATGGAATCCAAAAATCATAAAACCAAATGTGAACAAAACAAAACATGAACGACCTGACTTGACTTAGTTACACCAAACAATGTTACATTAACAATACCTGACCATGGACAATGGCAAACATGAGGCTTAAATACATGGACAAGGGAGAAACATGACAATGATAACCAATGACAAGACAGAACTGATAACAAGGTAACAAGACAATAAACAATGAAAACAAGACACATGAACATGGAGGGAAACATGAAATCACATGACCAGGGGACCACATGACAAGATCACCATGACAAGGAAACAGGAAGAAACATGGCATGGAACAAAACACATACAACCCTGACATATCCCCCCCTCTAGGGGTGGCTCCCGACACGCCTAAACTAAAACACAATGTTCAAGAGGGAGCTTGGGGGGGGTGGGGCTTGGCAACTTGATGTTGTTATGTGGCAGGACATGGAAACATGGTGAAACAAGGTGTGGGGTGTGGTCTGGTGAAAACATGGTTTGGAGCATGAGACCAGGGCGGAGCCCGTGGGGGTGGAGCCATGATAGGCTCGAGGGGCAGAGCCATGGAAGGCAGAGCCGTGAGAGGCTCGAGGGGCGAAACCATGGAGAACTGGATACTCGGAGAGTAGCCAAAGACTCGAAGGTCCAGGGTGGAGCTGGAGGCAGGGAGGACCAAGGCAGGGCCAGAGGTTCGGAGGACCAAGGCGGAGCCATAGGGAAGGAGGTCCCTGGCGGAGCTGAACGACCGGAGACATGAGGCGTAGCCAGAGGATCAGAGAGCCAAGGTGGAGCCAGGTGACCAACAGACCAAGGAGGAGCTGGAGGGACGAGGGACCCCGGTAAAGCCAACAGGCTGAAGGACCGCGGTGAAGCCAAGGGAACGTAGAGCTGAGGTGATATCGAGGGATCGACAGGCCAAGGCGGAGTCCAGGGCTCGGAGGGTCTAGGCAGAGTCAAAGGTTTGAAAATTCTCGGTGTCTGAGATATCTCAGAGGGCGATGATCGAGCAGGTGGCTTGGGGGAACCGGCTGATCAGGAGAACTCAGGGTGGGCACAAGGGCGGGAACCAATTCCAACTCAAATAGCCCAGTAAGAGATGGGTCTGGAACGGATGAGGTTTGCAACGCTAGCTCTGGCTTGCAATGCTGGTTTGTTGGCCGTGGCAGATGTGGGCGTTGGCTTGTTGACCAGAGGAGAGCCTGAGACATTGCATGGAACAGACTGAGGCATGGCTGTGACATGGCATGGAGCAGGCTGAAGCGTCACTGTGACATGGCATGCAGCAGGCTGAGGCGTTGCTGTGACATGGCATGGAGCAGACTCATGATCCGGGGCAAAAGATGGCACTAGCTCAGCAACCATGACGAGGAACTCTGGCTTGGCGGGCATGATGTGGGACTCCGGCTCGGTATCCACCTCCCCCACAGTGAACGTAGAACCAATTATCTGCAGGGCAAGGTCGATATACTAAGCCAGATTGAGGGGACTGCGACTGCCAGACATCAGGGAAGAGATTGGCTCGTTCAATCCCACCCGGAAAATGTCCTTGAGGACGACTTCATTAAAGTCCACCTGGCAGGCCAGAGCGCAGAAGTCCTCCACATAATTTTCCAGGGATTGATTCCCTTGGAGAAGACGCAGAAGCTGGATTGGTCAGTCAGGTATTCTGTAACGTAGGCGAAGAGACGATGATGTGAAGAACCCAAGTGCAGTTTATCTTACAAGCGTGGAATCCAAAAATCGTAAAACCATACGTGAAAAAACAAAACATGAACGACTTGAATTGACTTGACTTAGTTACACCAAACAATGTTACATTAACAATACCTGACCATGGACAATGGCAAACATGAGGCTTAAATACATGGACAAGGGAGAAACATGACAATGATAACCAATGACAAGACAGAACTGATAACAAGGTAACAAGACAATAAACCAATGAAAACAAGACACATGAACATGGAGGGAAACATGAAATCACATGACCAGGGGACCACATGACAAGGAAACAGGAACAAACATGGCAGGAACAAAACACATACAACCCTGACACTTTTATAACATGGCGGCAACAGCAATATGACGAGACACCAATGTTCAATCAGTTGCATTTATCAAAAATTATATTCGGAATACATTTCTTCTGTCAAGTAATATACTGTAGTTCATGAAAGCCACCATGAATTCAAAATTGACAATTCATATTTTCTTACTGGATGTTTCTGTTTTTATTATAAAATATTTATTTGTGCACATCTTTTTATTTAAACAGCTAAATACACATATTTCCCATGAGCACTTGACCATGCACTCATAAATATGTGTGTGTGTGTGTGTGTGTGTATATATATATATATATATATATGTGTGTGTGTGTGTGTGTGTGTGTGTGTGTGTGTGTGTGTGTGTGCGTGTGTGTGTACATACAGTGCTGTGCAAAAGTCTTAGGCACATAAGATGTTTCACAAAAACATTTGTCTTAAGATGGTTAATTATATCTGCTACTTTAGTGTGTCAATAGGAAATATACATTTTATACTCCCAAACATTCCTTATGCAAATAGAATAGAATAGAAGAACAGGGAGCCCTGCAACAGATGGCATGGCCTTCACAGAGCCCCCCACTGAACATCAGGTCAGTCTGGGATTACACGAAGAGACAGAAGTAATTGAGACAGCCTAAATAAATAAAAGAACTGTGGCGAATTCTCCAAGAAGCTTGGAACATCCTATCTGCCAACAACCAAGAAAAACTGTGTCCAGGTGTAAGCAGGAGAATTGGTGCTGTTTTGAAGGCAAAAATGTTCACACCAAATATTGATTTAGCTCTTTTTCTGTTTACTGGACTTTGTATGATGTTAATAGATTAATGAAAACTATTTATGTCATTATTTTTTTTAAGAAATCCTCACTTTGAAAGTTTTTCACAAGTGCCTAAATCTTTTGCACAATACTGTATATATGTATGTAACCTCACTTAAAAGTGAAGTCACTATAGAGAAGTCTACACACTTATATAAATACATGTTCAGGTATATTTAAACACAGAATAATACTCTTTTATCCTTATTTGTATACAGCTACAGACATAGTAAATAGAGTGCTTCAATACTATTTTCCTTAATGTTTTTATAACTATGCTTATAGGTTCAAAAGTCCATATAAGCATAAGTGTTTGGATGAGAGTATGTTTCTTTATGAAACCCCGCATAGACATTAAAGTTTGGTTTAATTTCACTAGACCTTTTTCACAGACTGTGATGACATGTTTTATACTTTTTTATATAAGCATTTTTTTTTTATATTGTGTGAAAATGTATAACATCATGCTTTGTGTTATATTACTGTAATACAGCTCACAAACAGCAAGGAAGGAGAACACAGGGAAGCAGGTTTTTCCAGGCTCAGTTAGGACATTTAATCGGCCACTTCAATGATTTACAACTTCACAAACTCGTCAGATTCACAGGCACGTAGTAACTTAAACACATCAGCTTCACAAACATAACAGATTAAATGTAGCAGCTTCAGGAGCACCGTGGCCTTCCTTGTGCCAGACTCTCTCTCTCCCTCTCTGCTGGTGACGTGGCTGCTTATATACCGCTCTCCCCATGCTCAGTGGAATTAGAAACAGGTGTTAAACATAATCTAGCTCAGGTGCAAGCGCCCTTACCGCTTTCTTTCTCTCCGGACGAACGCTCGACCACGCCCCCGCTGCCACATATCCCACCGTCCGAATCAGGCCGGGGAGACATCCGGCCTGTCTACCCCCCTCCCCCATTTCTGGAAAGGAAGTCGGCAACAGCCATCTGTGCTCCTGGTCTGTAGACCACCATGAATTTAAAGGGCTGGAGAGCCAGATACCACCGGGTGATCCTCGCGTTGGTATCCTTCATGCAGTGGAGTCATTGGATTGGGCATGATCCGAGCAGAGGGTGAAGGCCCGACCCAACAGGTAGTACCAGAGAGTGAGGACTGCCCACTTGATGGTGAGACACTCCTTTTTAATGGTGCTGTACTTAGTCTCTCTAAGCGAGAGCTTGCGGCTAATGTACAGCTCCAGGCGCTCCTCCCCCTCCACCACCTGTGAGAGCATGGCCCCCAGCCCTCTGTATGAAGTGTCCGTCTGCAAGACAAAAGGGAGAGAGAAATCGGGTGAATGTAAAAGTGGCCCCCCACAAAGTGTGGCTTTAACCTGCATGAATGCCTGTTGACACTGCTCTGTCCACTGGACTGGATCTGGAGCTCCCTTTTTAGTGAGATCAGTCAGCGGGCTGGTGACATCCGAATAATTAAGCACGAATCTCCTATAATAGCCAGCCAGCCCCAGGAACTGTCTCACCCCCTTTTTAGTATTGGGCCTCGGGCAGGTCGCAATAGACGCAGTCTTGTCTATTTGGGGATGCACCTGACCGTGGCCCAAGTGGAACCCCAGATACCGTACCTCCACCCACCCAATCGCGCACTTCTTGGGGTTTGCTGTGAGTCCCGCTCATCTCAGCAATCTCATAACCACCCTCAGGTGCTGCATGTGCAGCTGCCAATCATTGCTGTAAATGATGATGTCATCTAAGTAGGCAGTGGTGTGAGATCCATGAGATGCTGAAATGTAACCGAGGCTCCAAACAAACCGAACGGAAGCATCACAAATTGGTGTAATCCAAACGTCGTGGAGAAGGCTGTTTTATCATGGGAAATTGGTATCAAGGGGATCTGCCAATAACCCATTATCAAATCCAGTGTCGAATAAAATCGAGCAGTGCCCAACCGATCGAGCAACTCATCCATGCGAGGCTTTGGGTATGCATCAAATTTAGACACCGCATTGACTTTTCTATAATCCACACAGAACCGTACAGACCTGTCACTCTTAGGAACTTGAACAACCAGGCTGGACCAATCACTGTGGGATACCTCTATTACCCCCATATCGAGCATTGCATCCAATTCTTCCTGGACAATTTTGTTTTTGTGCTCGGGCAATCGATAGGGATGGCTACATACCACCACCCCCGGCTCGGTCTCGATGTGGTGCTGGATGAGGTTCGTACGACCCGGTAGAGGGGAAAACACATCTGCAAACTCCTTTTGCAACTTGGCAACATCCACGAGTTTATACGGTAAGAGGTGGTCTCCGCAAGTGACCGGGGTGAAATGATTGTGTTTTGTATTCACCTCCGGCCTGAGCTCCATCCTCTCCGGGACTACCATAGCCAACGTCACAGGGACCGCCTCTCTCCACAATTTCAGGAGGCTGGGGTGATATATTTGACGTGCTCCCCCTCTATCGGTTCGCTTTACCTCATAATCGAGATCCCCCTCTCGTCGTTTGACCTCAAAGGGTCCTTGCCACTTATCTCCCGGTGCAAATTCCTGCAGCTGAGTTCCCCTGTCATACAGTCAGCTCTGTCGTTCTTGAGCTTGGAGCAAATTCTCCTGTGTTAGTTGCCCCAAAGTGTGGAGTTTTGCTCTAAGATCAAGAACATATTGAATTTCATTCTTACTGTTTGCAGGTCCTTCCTCCCAAGCTTCGCGCATAACATCAAGCACGCCATGCGGGCGCTGTCCATACAGCAGCTCGAATGGGGAAAACCCAGTGGAGGCTTGCAGGACCTCTCGTACTGCGAATAACAGGGGATCGAGCCATTTGTCCCAATTTATAGCATCTTCGTGCATGAACTTACGAATTATATTTTTAAGGGTTTTATTAAATCGCTCCACCAGGCCATCTGTTTGTGGATGGTAAACGCTGGTGTGGATTGATTTAATGCCCAATAATTCGTAATGCTCGCGTAGTGTCTGTGACATAAAAGTTGTTTTTTTTCGGAATTCCCACCCGGGAGATTATTTTGAAGAGTGCCTCTGCAACACTGCATGCTGAGATGTTGTGCAGAGGCACTGCTTCCGGATATTGCTTTGCATAGTCCACTAGGACCAATACAAAGAGATGTCCGCATGCTGACCGCTCTGATGGCCCGACGAGGTCCATTCCAATTCTCTCGAAGGGGACCTCAATCAGCGGAAGTGGGCGCAATGGCGCTTTTGGGGTGGCCGGTGGATTCACCAGCTGGCATTCGCGGCATGCCGCACACCACCCGCGGACATCGGCGCCAATACCCGGCCAATAAAAACGGGCTATTAGGAGGTTCAGTGTTTTTATTTCCCCTAGATAACCCGCCATGGGATTATAATGAGCCGTCTGGAATACCATTTCCTGAAGGCTCCGCGGTATTAAGAGCTGGTTTTATCTTCCTTTGTTTGAGCATCCTGCATCACTCTATACAACCGCTCATTTATAATTGCGAAATAAGGATATGAAAGGGCGACACCTGGATGGAGTTTTTGACCATCGATCACTCTCACTTGGTCAAAGGCGTGCTTGAGGGTTTCGTCTTGCGACTGCTCCAAAGGGAAATCCCCTTTGGGAAATCCCCTGAGGACGGGAGGGGCTGCAGCCTCTCCCCCCTCACCTCATCCTGACGTGGAGCAGACGAAGACGGCCCAGGCTCCGCCTCCCCTGCCAAAGCATTGCACATTTCACATCTCCTCTCTAGAGGAGTCACGGAGCCCTTGGTCCAGCCCCATCTTGATGGTCCCAGAGACTGATGGCACCTTTCGCTTCTGCAATGACTTCAGAAAATTAATTAGATGAACTCATCGAATGCCTAGGGAGGGCCCGGTATTTCTCCACTCTTGACCTCACCAAGGGCTATTGGCTAGTACCACTTTCTGAAATGGCACATGAGAAAACAGAATTCAGCACACTGACAGGGCACTGGCAGTACCGAGTCCTTCTGTTCGGATAACACGAAGCACCAGCAACCTTCCAGTGGCTGATTGACATCCTTCTGCGGCACACCTGAAACTAATCAAGACCAGGTATAAACACAGAAGGAGAGGGTGAGAAGGTAGTCTCCTGGCTGGCTAATGTTTGTTCTCTGGGTTTTCACCAGGAACCATTGATTAATGTGGAGCCCGACAGCCTGTTATAAAACTGCACGGACATGAGCACCTGTCACGACTTCATTGCCACTCTGGGTTTGGAACATGCCTCAAACAGCCAGCCACAGCGACGACCAGGAACACCTCACTACTCTGCACCCTTCATAATTTACTCATTGTATAAATAAAGGCCCCTTTGGGGTGACGTTTACCTGCATTCTTTGTCTGTGCCTCATTGCAACGATAGATAGATGATAGATATAAACATTTCTTCATCTTTCATCAAATAAGTCATATAGTCACATGATGGCCTTGAATGCCACCTTTTTTTCTCTTAAATTCACGAGAAAACATATGCTACTAAATTTCGGAAGATATGCGGTCTGGAGAGGGCATTTATAGTTATAGCAAATGCATCCACGCTACACATTTTCATTTTGATTTGGCCAGGGAGAGCAGAGTTGTCAAAAACTTTATGTCTGGTGTAATTGGGTTGTTTCCATTTGTGGGAGAGGTAACTGCATCTCCTAACTAAGTTTATATTATTGTGATGAGGAGGAGGGTGGCAGCCCAATTGTAGTCACGGCCCCGCCCCGCCCTCCTCCTCGTCACAATTATGTTGCATCACACAACTTCTGTGGAGTCTCAATGAATGAGATCCAGGTTAGCTGACTCAGTTAGCTTTGGTAGAAGTCATTAGCCTAGGGATTCACATACACTAACTTAGCACTTTATTAGGAACACATTTACACCTACTTATTCATGCGATTATCTAATCAGCCAATTGTGTGGCAGCAGTGCAATGCATAAAATCATCCAGATACAGGTCAGGAGCTTAAGTTAATGTTCACATTAACCATCATAATAGGGAAAAATGTGATCTCAGTGATTTAGACCGTGGCATGGTTGTTGGTGCCAGACATGCTGGTTTGAGTATTTTTGTAACTGCTGATCTCCTGGGATTTTCACACACAACAATTTCTAGAGTTTACTCAGAATGTTGCCAAAAACCAAAAACATCCAGTGAGTGCCAGTTCTGTGGACAGAATAACCTTGTTGATGAGAGAGGTCAGTGGAGAATGGCAGACTGGTTTGAGCTGACAGAAGGCTACGGTAACTCAGATTACCACTCTGGACAATTGTAGTGAGCAGAATAGCATCTCAGAATGCACAAAACATTGAACCTTGAGGAGGATGGGCTACAAGAGCAGAAGACTGCGTTGGGTACTTTATTAGTGTTCCTAATAAAGTGCTCAGTGAGTGTACTTTCTCTACTCTGTGCTGTGAATGTTTACACAATGTGTTCAATAAGGATATGGAAACATGGAAAGGACATGGACATGTCAACTGCTTTGACCAGTAACGGATTTTGGAATAAGTAGAATAGGTAGTCGCCTAGGCCAGCAGTGAGCACGTTTACATGGACGCTCTTACACAATTATGCATAATATGCTGACAACATGTGTGGTCATGTAAACGCAATAAACTGCATTCCTTTAAAGGTGTAAGGTCATAAATGACATAAGAATAAACCAGTCGACACAGGTAGAATTTTGCCCATTACACCGATTACGCTTGGCATGGAAACACCTTTACTGGTGTTCTCGCCAGCTTATACAATGTGCGCACGTGTTGAGAGCGTCTCTTCACAGTTTGACGTCAAAAGCAGAGAATAACACGATTATTTCAAATCTCATGTAAACACAGTTTTCTTGCTTTGTCCGATTTTTAAAATAAGCTGATTTTTGGGAGAAATCAGGGTATGGTGTGCATTTAAACATGCTCAGTGTTCTCTGGGGCGCCCCAACGATCTGAGCCGCACCCTCTGCATCAGAGTTGAGGAGTAAGCTACTAACTAGTTACTAACTTAATTACATACAGCTCTGCAGATTATACCTAATGACAGTAGTTCAGTTTTTTTCACAATAGCTTTTCCAGTAAAAAAAAAAGCCTCTTTTTCTAATGAGTTATGGTGTTACATGACAGAATACTATGTTGTACATTGTATTGCACACACAGCAGCTGAGCAAACGAATTAATCAAATGCGCTTATCTAAACGTCCTCTCTCTCTCTCTCTCTTATGGGAAGTCCAAAACATTTAAGTGAATTGGTTCGTTTTGACGGTTTATGTAAATTGCAATTATTTTTCAGTAAACGTACAGCTATGAAGTAGTTCCAGGTCTTGTCCGCATTACGGTTCATATCACTGAGCCTGTTAGGATCTGTCTCTGGTTTGTATCTCTAACCGTGTAGAGATATTATGTCAGATTATACTTTGTGTTTAGGGCCTGATAACATTCCAATTTATTTTAGTTTTACTTTCATTTTCCAAATGGTCTAAATATGAATTTTTGCTTTCTTTTATGATTTGATTTATTCCAGTTTGATTTTGTTCAGCAGTTCTGGTTTAAAATTTGTGTTTGTTAGGTGTTAGTGGGTTTGAGAGGCTGCTGGCTAAGGGGTTGGTTTTAAGCCTCAGCTCTTGGGTTTTAAGGGCTTCATGTTGCAGTGTGTTAGGGGAACTTGAATTTACGTGTGTCCAGAATTTGAGGGATCGTTTTTGAGTATGTATTATTTGGGGGTATCTGCCTAGTTCGGCCTGGCATGCATTAGTAGGTGTGCTTCTCTGAACTCTTAAAATATTTCTACAAAATTCTGCATGCAGGAATTATATGCACTCTTATATAAGGGGTGTATTATGCCTATTGTTCAGGTATAAGGAAAGTAGCCAGTTTGCAGAACCAGATTAAACAATTTTAACAAGGTCTCCTGCTTTACCGTAAGGCTGTACTTCAGCATTTCCGTTCGGATGTTGTCTAAACCACATGTCTTCCTGGGTTCTAGTTTATTTAGTGCATCTTTCAATTATTTTGGGATAATCAGATAGTCTAGGGTTTTGGTTATTTTTCATTGCGGATTCCAATGGGTTCATCTTATTTTACATGTTTTTTTTGTTTTTTTTGTTTTTCTTTTGTTTTTATCAGATGTGAGATTTTTTTATGTTTTCTTTTGATTTAACGCTCTTTATCAAACCAAATTTCATATCCTGTTTTTTTTTCTTTCATTTTTTTTTTTTTTTTTTATCTTAGCATGGAGAGAATTTGCTTAGATTGCACACCTTTGATAAATATAATGTATTTGATGTACTTGCCTTAAACTGTGTTATTTGAAATCTGTTGATTAGTTTGGAAATCTCTTAGGAGCTAATAGTATTAAGGTATATCTGGAGCAAAACTCGAGTGCTTGCATATTTGGATTTGAGAACTTGTACAAGAAATATTTGTACTCGTAAGTTTAAATTTACACTCACAGCACCGATGTGAAAACCTGTAAAATAAAATCAAATTTTAAGTTGAATGTTGCAATCTGCACTCACAGACAATAATTCAAAGCTTGTGTTCTGAATTCACAATTGCAGTAGTCACAAATGTGTAAAATGGCATTCACATAAATACAACTACAGACACAAACTTGTATTACACATTCACTTTTGTACTTTAATTCATTTTCACAGTACAACCACAAATTGGCACTTAAAACCTCTCAAATCTGGCACTGCAACTTTAAATCTTCATGCCTTGACATTTGTGAAAAACCTGTAGCAAAACTCACTTGTGCACTTGTAAATACTGATGCAAGAGAGCAAGACCAGTGTTTGGCGGGGGAGAAGGAGGGGGCAATGAAGTCGATTTGTTGGTTGATGCCTAGCCAAAGAAATGGGACATTTTGTACACGATGACATCACGCCACAGCGCCAGCCCATGCCTGTTTGTTATGGCAAAGTGAAGGAGTTTTTTACTGAGTAAAATCTGTAATAAAAATGTATTTGCCAACTACTACACTCACGAAATTCTATTACCCCAAGATTAAAAGTCTTCTTGAACTCTATCATTAATAACATAAATCGGAGGAAAGCATGGTTGTTACCTTATAAATATTGCATGACTAATAAGATCAAAGAAGTGCATTTTAAAATCTTGCACAAAATTTACCCTTGTAACCTACTTGAATCTAAGTATTCTGATGTAAATAACTCATGTACCTTTTGTGGGAATAATAGTGAAAGTCTTGATCATATGTTTTTCTTTTGTGATCTTGTATCTGCTTTTTGGCATGATCTCAGTCTCCGTTGTTTTTCCAAGTTAAAGTTAAAATATGATTTTTGTGTCAAAGACATATTTTATTTTGAAAACAAAAACCGATCTCTGGAAAACACTTTTTTTTAAAATTTTTATTCTGGTTGCTAAATGTTATATACACAAACAGAAATTTCTTTAAAAATGACCTATATTTGCAGAATTCATGCTGGAAATCAAGTGCTTAATAAATATTAAGAGATATATTAGCGATAAAAAATGTATTTCTTTTCTTGCTTATGATGAGATCTTTCCTGCCTCCTGAGTTGTGAATTAATTTTTTTTCTTTTCTTCTCTTTTTATTTCCTTTTTTCCTTTATTTTTTGTGTACAAGTGATGCAAGTGTACAAGTGATGTAAATTATTTTGCTACAAATATGAAAGTCTGCATTGATACTCCTTTATTGCAATTTTTCAGTGTAATCCTTTTTCTTCAATAAAAAAAAAAGAAAGAATAAAATCCTACACGATAACTGGCTCTGCTTTGCCTTAACAAACAGGCACGGTATGGCCCTGTGCCATGACGTCATCGCATACAAAAATGTCCCATTTCATTGGCTAGGCATCAACCAATAAATCGACTTCATTGCCAAACACTGGTCTTGCTCTCTTGCATCAGTATTTACAAGTGCACAAGTGAGTTTTGCTACAGGTTTTTCGCAAAAGTAGTTTCAAAAATCATTGCGTGAAGATTTAAAGTTGCAGTGTCAGATTTGAGAGGTTGTAAGTGCCGATTTGTGGTTGTACTGTGAAAATAGATTAAAGTACAAAAGTTAATGTGTAGTACAAGTTTGTGCCTGTAGCTGTATTTATGTGAAAGTCATTTTACACATTTGTGACTAGTCTGCAATTGTGAATTCAGAACTCAAGCTTTGAATTATTGTCTGTGAATGTAGATTGCAACATTCAACTTCAAATGTTTATTTTAAAAGTTTTCACATCGGTGCTGTGTGTAAATTTAAACTTACAAGTACAAATATTTATTGTACAAGTTCTCAAATCCAAATATGCAAGCTCTTGAGTTTTGCTACTGATTTACCTTCATATAATTGGCCTAAGGAGTTCGGACTCACATTTTGGGCACCATTTGTATATTACGTTTAGTTTGAACAGATTGCGGGACTCTTGGTTTGTCTGATAGGTTTGTTGGAATTTCTTTAGGAACACATTCATTTGACAATGGTCTGAATAAGGAAGACTGTGGTCTGACAGTGAATGCACATATGGATGACGGTTTAAGCATATACAGACCTCGGCCTCTCTCTCTCTCTCTCTCTCTCTCTCTATCTCTCTAACATACACACACACACACACACACATTCTGCGGAACAAGAAAGTTGTTCTATTCACAAGAGAGTTTTAGGGACGAAAACCTGAAACTGTGTTGAAATAAAAAACATGAAAAATGTCTTGAGCTGCGGTAACCATGGTATCAGTGGAGTTTTACAATAATTCAATGGTCACAGCATCCTTACTTAATTTATGTTCACTTTAGTATGTTTTATTTAGTATGAATTTATTTGTTCAGTTTAATGTTGCCACCCTATTTAATGCCACCCTAATTGAGATTGTCTTTGTGCCAGATAGATAATGTATAGTGTATAATTTATAGTAGATTTATAGCAGAATTAATACTATTATTTGATAGTTATCTGCACAAACAGAAATTTCACATTTTACATTGTATTATTAGTTATATTATTACATTCTCTCAAAGTCAGAACCACCTGCCTGTGACTTCAGATCAGATTTAATGACCAATTTCTGCAAAAATCCATTGTAAATTGGGGGTTCAAATACTTTTTCCTGAAACTGCATGTATACAGTATATGTTATATTAGTTATCTGTTGGCAAAGTGTTAATTAACTTTGAGGGTGTTCCCTATACCCTTCATAACTTAAAGCTAATGTATTATCTGTGTACAGGTAATTAAGCATGACTTCTCAAAAACAGCTAAATTATGAGCTTTCTTCAGAGTCCATTGAGATAAGGCCGAAGAGGACACCTTTCCGTGAGAATCCTTATCAGCAGGAAGAGAAAGCTAAAAATGTACTGTCTTCTTAAAGAGGCATGAATGTGCTGGCTAAGCCACCGCCTCCCCGATAGCCATCTTATAGTCAGGATATTGTGCATCACTACTGATAAGCAATCTGCCAGCTGCCTCTCCTCAACCTTGGATTCTAGCAGGCTATTTGCTCTCTTTCTCTTTAAGTCCTTCTCCTGTTTTGCCCCTCTCTTTTTGATCATCACCAAGTGGCATTACTAGCAAAACAGCCATTAGCTAGAAGCCACATCTGAGGCGCAGAAGGGGAGGATGGTTTCCTCTCTCTTTTCTTTTTATTATTGGAGATTCTGAGAGAAAAACTTGGGTGTTTTGAAATGTGATCACATTACAGCAATATAGTGAGTTAATTGTATGTGAGAAGTGAAATAATTTGCGTGTCAAAAGAGATGTTCTGATTAGCTCTTGACACCTTTCATCAGATGAGAGAGAAGGTGATCAAACAATTGCTTGTGTAATGGATCTGTCCTGATGTAGCTGGACCATACAGAGATAGGAGACTCATCTGGTCATATTCGTAAGTCTCTCAGTCATAGGGGCCATTAGGAACTCAACAGATAAGAGCAGCTGCACACTGACTTACCATTTTCGAGTACAGCATAAACATTGCTATATTGTGAACCAGAGCGGTCAATGATTTTCAACAATTTCATGTAAATGTTTTTTGTTTTGAATCAGTTTGAACTCAATGTTATTTACAAGCCCTAACACTAAGTATAAAGCTTTAGCATGTAACTATGGACATGAATGGCACCTCAAATCATGTAGCTTGTTGAGGAGATGTGTCATATTTCTAGTAGTGATGTACAGTTTGTGAACGAATCATTCTTTTAAACTGGTTCTTTTCAGTGAATGAGTTGAACCAGTTCACCAAACTGGACTGAATCATTTGCATTTTGAGTCAAAACTGATCCACAAGTTAGTCCATTTTAACTTTACTCTTGTACATGCCTCACACTCTGATTCTAAATTAGCCAATAACTGGGAGTAATATGATCCTAGAACTGGTGATATCTGTTTTTCCTAACTCTTGCATCTTTCAGACATGCACAACATAACGAGAACTGATGAGCTGCTGATACTGAGCATGCATGTGCCATGTGATTCATTAAGGGGGGCGAAATTTACACCGATCAGCCACAACATTAAAACCACATGCCTAATATCATGTAGGTTCCCCTCGTTCAACCAAAACAGCTCTGACCCGTCGAGGCATGGAATCCATAAGACCTCTGAAGTTGTCCCGTGGTATCTGGCACCAAGACGTTAGCAGCACCTTTAAGTCCTGTAAGTTGCGAGGTAGGGCCTCCATGGATCGGACTTGTTGGTCCAGCACATCACATAGATGCTCAATCGGATTGAGATCTGGGGAATTCAGAGGCCAAGTCAACACCTTGAACTTTTTATCATGTTCCTCAAACCATTCATGAACGATTTTTGCAGTGTGGCAGGGCGCATTATCCTGCTGAAAGAGGCCACTGCCATCAGGGAATACCGTTGCCATAAAGGGGTATACAGTGCATCCGGAAAGTATTCACAGCGCTTCACTTTTTCCACATTTTGTTATGTTACAGCCTTATTCCAAAAAGGATTAAATTCATTATTTTCCTCAAAATTCTACAAACAATACCCCATAATGACAACGTGAAAGAAGTTTGTTTGAAATCTTTGCAAATTTATTCAAAATAAAAAATGAAAAAAATCACATGTACATAAGTATTCACAGCCTTAGCTCAATACTTTGTTGAAGCACCTTTGGCACCAATTACAGCCTCAAGTCTTTTTGAGTATGATGCTACAAGCTTGGCACACCTATTTTTGGGCAGTTTCTCCCATTCTTCTTTGCAGGACCTCTCAAGCTCCATCAGGTTGGATGGGGAGCGTCGGTGCACAGCCATTTTCAGATCTCTCCAGAGATGTTCAATCGGGTTCAAGTCTGGGCTCTGCTGGGCCACTCAAGGACATTCAAAGAGTTGTCCCGTAGCCACTCCTTTGTTATCTTGGCTGTGTGCTTAGGGTCGTTGTCCTGTTGGAAGATGAACCTTCACCCCAGTCTGAGGTCCAGAGTGCTCTGGAGAAGGTTTTCATCAAGGATGTCTCTGTACAATGCTGCATTCATCTTTCCCTCTATCCTGACTTGTCTCCCAGTTCCTGCCGCTGAAAAACATCCCCACAGCATGATTCTGCCACCACCATGCTTCACTATAGGGATGGTATTGCCCAGGTGATGAGCGGTGCCTGGTTTCCTCCAGACATGATGCTTGCCATTCAGGCCAAAGAGTTCAATCTTTGTTTCTCATGGTCTGAGAGTCCTTCAGGTGCCTTTTGGCAAACTCCAGGCAGGCTGTCATATGCCTTTTACTGAGGAGTGGCTTCCGTCTGGCCACTCTACCATACAGGTCTGATTGGTGGAGTGCTGCAGAGAGGGTTGTTCTTCTGGAAGGTTCTCCTCTCTCCACAGAGAAATGCTGGAGCTCTGTCAGAGTGACCATCGGGTTCTTGGTCACCTCCCTGACTAAGGCCCTTCTCCCCCAATTGCTCAGTTTGGCCGGGCGGCCAGCTCTAGGAAGAGTCCTGGTGGTTCCAGACTTCTTCCATTTATGGATGATGGAGGCCACTGTGCTCATTGGGACCTTCAATGCTGCAGAAATTTTTCTGTACCCTTCCCCAGATCTGTGCCTCGATACAATCCTGTCTCGGAGGTCTACAGACAATTCCTTGGACTTCATGGCTTGGTTTGTGCTCTGACATGCACTGTTAACTGTGGGACCTTATATAGACAGGTGTGTGCCTTTCCAAATCATGTCCAATCAACTGAATTTACCACAGGTGGACTCCAATCAAGTTGTAGAAACATCTCAAGGATGATCAGTGGAAACAGGATGCACCTGAGCTCAATTTTGAGTGTCATGGCAAAGGCTGTGAATACTTTTGTACATGTGATTTGTTTTTCGTTTTTTATTTTTAATAAATTTGCAAAGATTTCAAACAAACTTCTTTCACGTTGTCATTATGGGGTATTGTTTGTAGAATTTTGAGGAAAATAATGAATTTAATCCATTTTGGAATAGGCTGTAACATATCAAAATGTGGAAAAAGTGAAGTGCTGTGAATACTTTCCGGATGCACTGTATGTAGTCTGCAACAATTTATAGGAAGGTGGTTCGAGTCAAAGTAACATCCACATGAATGCCAGGACCCAAGGTTTCCCAGCAGAACATTGCCCAGAGCATCACACTGCCTCCGCCGGCCTGCCTTCTTCCCATGGTGCATCCTGCTACCATCTCTTCCTCAGGTAAATGACGCACACGCACCCGGCCGTCCACATAATCTAAAAAAAAAAAAAACGTGATTCATCAGACCAGGCCACCTTCTTCCATTGCTTCATGGTCCAGTTCTGACACTCACATGCCCATTGTATGCACTTTTGCCGGTGGACAGGGGTCAGAATGGGCACTCTGACCAGTCTGCAGCTATGCAGCCCCATACACAGCAAGGTGTGATGCACTGTGTGTTCTGACACCTTTCTATCATGGCCAGCACTAAGTTTTTCAGCAATTTGTGTTACAGTAGCTCTTCTATGGGATCAGACCAGACGGGCTAGCATTCGCTCCCCACATGCATCAATGACCCTTGGGCGCCCATGACCCTGTCGCCGGTTCACCGGTTGTCCTTCCTTGGACCACTTTTGGTAGGTACTAACCGCTGCATTCCGGGGAACACCACACAAGACCTGCCGTTTTGGAAATGCTCTGACCCAGTCCTCTAGCCATCACAATTTAGCCCTTGTCAAAGTCGCTCAGATCCTTATGCTTGCCCATTTTTCCTGCTTCCAAAACATGAAATTCAAGAACTGACTGTTCACTTGCTGCCTAATATATCCAACCCCTTGACAGGTGCCATTGTAACGAGATAATAAATGTTATTCACTTCACTTGTCAGTGGATTTAATGTTGTGGCTTAAATTAAATTATATTAGTGTATGTTTCTGATGTATTTTGCTGAACAGCAGAAAGTATAACAAACAAAACATACTACATATTTATAACTTGATTGTATTACCATTTTATCAACTTATGATGATGATCTGGTTGCAACAGTTCTTGAGTCAACAGTTCACTGATCCGAGGACAGCAGCTCTCGAGTCAACAGTACACCATTCCAATCGCGGCAGTTCTCGAGTCAACAGTACACTGATCCAGGAACTTGAATGAGGGGGCGAAATGAAAATTTATTTAATAATAAATAAAACTTGGTGAAAATATGAATTCAACTAGTTTTATTAAACAACATTTTTATTAAAACATGTAAAAACATTCATTTACATCTTTCAGTCGAGAGATGTAAATGAATTTGACTATTGAGCATTGTGCATGCAGATTATATTTTAAGTTGTTATGAGCTGAATTATGGTTTTTGTAAAAAGGGTGGGTTGATTAAGTCTAGTTTATTAACTTTATATGCTTTAGACATGTAACATCAATGTTTGTACATCAGTGTCTGTATTGGGTGCTTTAAGTGCAAAACTTTAATGTAGGAAATTTAACCAAGATGTAATCAAATGTTGTCAGTCGTATACGAGGTGCAGGTTCACTAAATGAATCAGTAATGAAAATAAACACCCTTATTATTAGAACTTAATTGAATAAAATTTAATAATCAGCAGTATGCGATTACATATGGCTTTACAGTGCATCCGGAAAGTATTCACAGCGCTTCACTTTTTCCACATTATGTTATGTTACAGCCTTATTCCAAAATGGATTAAATTCATTATTTTCCTCAAAATTCTACAAACAATACCCCATAATGACAACGTGAAAGAATTTTTTGCAAATTTCTTACAAATAAAAAACGAAAAAAATCACATGTACATAAGTATTCACAGCCTTTGCCATGACACTCAAAATTGAGCTCAGGTGCATCCTGTTTCCACTGATCATCCTTGAGATGTTTCTACAACTTGATTGGAGTCCACCTGTGGTAAATTCAGTTGATTGGACATGATTTGGAAAGGCACACACCTGTCTATATAAGGTCCCACAGTTAACAGTGCACGTCAGAGCATAAATCAAGCCATGAAGTCCAAGGAATTGTCTGTAGACCTCCGAGACAGGATTGTATCGAGGCACAGATCTGGGGAAGGGTACAGAAAAATTTCTGCAGCATTGAAGGTCCCAGTGAGCACAGTGGCCTCCATCATCCGTAAATGGAAGAAGTTTGGAACTACCAGGACTCTTCCTAGAGCTGGCCGCCCGGCCAAACTGAGCAATTGGGGGAGAAGGGCCTTAATCAGGGAGGTGACCAAGAACCCGATGGTCACTCTGACAGAGCTCCAGCATTTCTCTGTGGAGAGAGGAGAACCTTCCAGAAGAACAACCCTCTCTGCAGCACTCCACCAATCAGGCCTGTATGGTAGAGTGGCCAGACGGAAGCCACTCCTCAGTAAAAGGTACATGACAGCCTGCCTGGAGTTTGCCAAAAGGCACCTGAAGGACTCTCAGACCATGAGAAATAAAGATTGAACTCTTTGGCCTGAATGGCAAGCGTCATGTCTGGAGGAAACCAGGCACCGCTCATCACCTGGCCAATACCATCCCTACAGTGAAGCATGGTGGTGGCAGCATCATGCTGTGGGGATGTTTTTCAGTGGCAGGAACTGGGAGACAAGTCAGGATAGAGGGAAAGATGAATGCAGTAATGTACAGAGACATCCTTGATGAAAACCTGCTCCAGAGCGCTCTGGACCTCAGACTGGGGCGAAGGTTCATCTTCCAACAGGACAACGACCCTAAGCACACAGCCAAGATAACAAAGGAGTGGCTACGGAACAACTCTGTGAATGTCCTTGAGTGGCCCAGCAGAGCCCAGACTTGAACCCGATTGAACATCTCTGGAGAGATCTGAAATTGGCTGTGCACCGACGCTCCCCATCCAACCTGATGGAGCTTGAAAGGTCCTGCAAAGAAGAATGGGAGAAACTGCCCAAAAATAGGTGTGCCAAGCTTGTAGCCTCATACTCAAAAAGACTTGAGGCTGTAATTGGTGCCAAAGGTGCTTCAACAAAGTATTGAGCAAAGGCTGTGAATACTTATGTACATGTGATTTTTTTCGTTTTTTATTTTGAATAAATTTGCAAAGATTTCAAACAAACTTCTTTCACATTGACATTATGGGGTATTGTTTGTAGAATTTTGAGGAAAATAATGAATTTAATCCTTTTTGGAATAAGGCTGTAACATAACAAAATGTTGAAAAAGTGAAGCGCTGTGAATACTTTCCAGATGCACTGTATATGAATGTTTGAGCGTGTATTCCACAACGCCGGGTTGATTGGATTATGTATTAGTGATGTCATTACACGATGACTTTTAAGGAACTTTTAAATTGGTTTATTGAAATGAAACGTCCAACAGAACCAGTTCACTATTTCCAAGTGATGAGATTTACGAATTTCATCTGATGGACGGTAATACAAGCACAAAAATACCAAAATCCCTCAACTAAAGCTCTTAAATATCTTTAGAAGATATGATGCCATGAAACTCCTAAACTTTGGTCAGTTCTTAATCATGTTTTTGGAGTTAACACAATTAATCTAAATTTCTGAAGAATTTAGTAAGAGGGCTTTTTTTCTCCCCCACATTTTTTATTTCGGTTGCATTTTTGTCATTTTGGTCGCAAGTCCCCTTCTTTTCTGACCCTATAGTGCATAGACCTATATGGCCCTGACATATCTTAAATATATTTTTAATTTCCACAAACTAAAACAATATTTGACAGCATGGTAAACTACACCACGTTAAGAAATAGTCTTACAGCTCCAAAATGAAAAACTCCACAAAACTGTGCAACACCGTGTCTTCATTGTTATATGATGCACTTCTTAAAAGAGAAAGTAACCATATTAGTGGTGTCATATGTTTATATGCAAAGAGATTTAAGAGACACTAAACTTATAAAAAAAAAAAAAAAAACATATATATATATATATATATATATATATATATATATATATATATATATATATGTCAAATCAAATCAGAAAGTCTTGGGTGCAGTTCTGAGCAACATAGCAGTCATAACAGTGATGAGACAAATACCAATTTACAATAAACATCAGATTTACACAACACAATTTACATATCTAATATACACATAATTACACAACACAATAATAATATACAATGTACAGTATACAATACACACAATATAGAATACACATACACATAATATAGAATACATATCCAATAAAAATTGTACATAAAGTATATATAAAATATATAGTAGGTTGTATTGTACTGTATTGATATTCAGGCTGTCGGTTGATAGTCAGTTGCCAGCATGTTGTTAAGAGAGAATATAATTTATGACAGTCCGGTGTGAGATAATAAGATTAATAAAGTGCAGTGCTGATGTATTTTGATCGTGAGAGATCAAGAGTTCAAAAGTCTGATTGCTTGGGGGAAGAAGCTGCCATGGAGTCAGCTGGTGTGGGTCCTGATGCTGTGATACCGCCTGCCAGATGGTAGCAGTTAGAGCAGCCCATGGCTCGGGTGGCTGGAGTCTCTGATGATCCTCCAAGCTTTTTTCAAACACCGCCTGGTGTATATGTCCTGGAGGGAGGGAAGCTCACCTCCGATGATGTGTCTGGCAGTTCGCACCACACTTTGCAGGGCTTTGCGGTTGTGGGCGGTGCTATTGCCGTACCAGGCAGTGATGCAGCCAGTCAGGATGCTCTCTACAGTGCTGGTGAAGAACCGTGTGAGGATGTGCTGGTTCATTCCAAACTTCCTCAGCCGTTTCAGGAAGAAGAGGCGCTGATGAGCCTTCTTCACAATGGCCTCAGTGTGGATGGACCATGTGAGTTCCTCTGTGATGTGGACACAGAGGAACTTGAAGCTGCTGACTCTCTCCACCGGTGCTCCATTGATGGTGATGGGGCTGTGTTCTCTGTCTTTTCTCCTGAAGTCCACCACAAGCTCCCTGGTCTTGCAGACGTTGAGGGAGAGGTTGTGCTCCTGACACCAGCGTGTCAGAGTGTGCACCTCCTCTCTGTAGGCTGTTTCATCATTGTCAGTGACCAGACCTACCACCGTTGTACCATCAGCAAACTTAATGATGGCATTGGAGCTGTGTGTTGCCACACAGTCATGTTTGTACTACAAGGAGAACAAGAGTGGGCTGAGAACACAGCCCTGCAGGGCCCCAGTGTTGAGGGTCAGTGATGAGGAGATGTTGCTGCCCATTCTAACCACCTGGCATCTGCTTGACAGGAAGTCCAGGATCCAGCTGCACAGCGAACTGTTTAAGCCCAGTGCCCGGAGTTTCAAATAAAGCTTGGAGGGCACTATGGTGTTGAATGCTGAGCAGTAGTCTACAAACAGCATTCTCACATAAGTGTTCCTTTTTTCCAGGTGGGAGAGAGTAGTGTGTAGTGTAGATGCAATGGCATCGTCAGTGGAGTGGTTGTAAGCAAACTGCAATGGGTCCAGTGACACAGGCAGCACAGAGCAGATGTAATCTCTGATTAGCCTCTCAAAGCATTTGCTGATGATGGGGGTCAGAGCAACAGGACGCCAGTCATTTAAGCAAGTGATTTTGGATTGCTTTGGTACAGGCACAATGGTGGACGTTTTGATGTGGGGACTACAGACAAGGAGAGGGAAAGGTTGAAAATGTCCGTAAAAACACCAGCCACGCTCTGTGACGTGGCCCGGAATGCCATCTGGACCCGCGGCTTTACAGATATTCACCCGTCGGAAGGATCGGGTTACATCTGCTGCCCAGACGGAGAGAGAAATAACCTCTGTAGCTTCAGCCGCGAGAGCTCTCTCTGCGAGGGTGATGTTATTTCCCTCAAAACGAGCATAAAAGGTATTTAGCTCACCCGGGAGAGAGGCAGCGGTGTTCACAGCAGAGTTTTTATTCCCTTTGTAGTCTGTGATGATGTTAATTCCCTGCCACATGCTTCTAGAGTCGGTGGTGTTGAACTGTCCTTCAATCTTGTCCCTGTACTGGCATTTTGCTGCTCTGATAGTTTTGCGGAGGGCATAAATGGCTTGTTTATGCTCCTCCGCGTTCCCGGAATTAAAAGCGGAGGTCCACGCATTAAGTGCCACACGAATATTGCTATTAATCCATGGTTTCTGGTTGGGGTAGATCTGTATTGTTTTGGTCGAAACAATGTCCTCTATGCACTTTCTGATGAAACACGTTACGCTATCAGTGTAAACTTCAATGTCGTCATCAGAGGCGGACTGGAACATCTCCCAGTCCACGTGATCAAAACAGTCTTGAAGCGCAGAATCTGACAGGTCCGACCAGCACTGGATCATTCTGAGGGTGGGTGCCTCCTGTTTCAGTTTCTGCCTGTAAGCGGGCAGAAGGAGTATGGAAGAGTGGTCTGATTTGCCAAATGGTGGGCGGGGGAGGGATTTGTAGCCATCCCAGAAGGGAGAGTGCAAATGTTCCAAAACCCGGTCCCCTCGTGTGTTGAAACTGATATGTTGGTGGTATTTTGGTGCGATTGATTTGAGATTGGCTTTATTAAAGTCCCCGGTCACAATGAATGCGGCCTCAGGGTGCGCGGTTTCCTGCTCACTTATACTCCCATACAGCTCCTTGAGTGCCTGGTCTGTGTCGGCTTGTGGGGAGATGTACACAGCAGTGATAATGACCGCTTTGAATTCCCTCAGTAGCCAGAATGGTCAACACAGAAGCACGAGAAATTCCAGATCAGGAGAGCAGAAAGACTTGATAGAATGTACGTTCCTCTGATCACACCAGGATTTGTTGATCATATAACATACACCACCACCTCTGCTTTTACCTGAGAGGTCTTTCGCTCTGTCCACTCAGTGCATGGAGAACCCCGAGGGTTCGATGGCTGAATCTGGAATCTCAGCAGACATCCAAGTTTCTGTAAGGCAGATAATGCAGCAGTCCCTCGTCTCTCGTTGGAAAGAGATCCGCGCTCTCAGTTTGCAGAGCTTGTTGTCCAGAGACTGAACATTTGCCAATAGAATACTGGGTAGCGGGGGTCGATTTGCGTGATGTCTCACTCTGATGAGAACGCCGGCTCTATTTCCCCTTTTCCTTCTGCGTTTCCGCAGCCAGGCAGCCCAGACAAAGGGCTCCGCTGGCGTGTTTGTAAACGGAGGGTTGGCATTGAGGAATTGGAAGTCCGGTTTTCGGTGTGCAATTGCAGAACCAATGTCCAAAAGTGTTTGTCTATCATATACAATAAGGCAGACAACATCCAAGACAAAAAAAAACATAAGAACTGTAAACAAAACAAACAAAAAACTGCAATGTTGTGTCAGAGCTCGCAATGCAGCAACCATACTTGGCGCCATCTTGAGTCCGTTCAAGGTATATATATATATATATATATATATATATATATATATATATATATATATATATATATATATATGCAAGCAAGGGGAATACTGTCACTTGTTTTTGTCCACTTCAAGCACTGGTTTGTCTCCACCCTTGAGCCAGGTTGTAACTATTTGCGTTTTCATCAGAAAATGTAATTATCTTATTGCTTTCATTTTTTATTCTCACTGACTTAGAACAGAGCGAAAAAGCTTGAAACTTATTTTAATTGATCACATTTTTACAGCCTTGTTTTTTCTTCTTTTTCATCTTACATAAATTTATGGACAGCTCATTCTCATGAGCATGTTTTTTTCACGTGGGCCCTTGCAGTACTGCACATGTCAGTCTCTGTTGTGTAGAGGGATCTCTGATTGCTTGAGATATGGGGCCCCGATTTCAACCTCGAGTCCTTTGATGAGTCTACAGTGATGCTATACTTCAGCAGCTGATAAGCATTTCACATGGTATTGTTGTCTTCTGCACTGATGAAAGTGGAGTATACTGTGATGCTGAGACAGGTATAGAGCTATATGTACGGTATACATGGCTCATTCTCAGGAAATGGTGCCATTTGTGCCTGGAAATATCTAAGTTTTTAATCATTACATTTTAGGTTATTGTTGGGAAAAGGTTACTGCTGAAATCTTAAGAAGTCATATTGTCCCACATCAAGCCCTCGAGATTAGTGCTCAACTATAGGTTTCAATAGCCAGTTCTTAAACTATTATGCCCAATCATAAGTATGTGGTTAAAGCCTAGTAAAGTACCAATATAGTAGTTACAGTATCATTACTTACTCTAAAGTGCAACATTACGTCAACCTTATCACAATAAGTTTGGAATTCATTTACTTGAACGGATATGGTCTTAATTTTGCTGTGCCAATATTAATAACCTATGACAATTCTCTTTCAAGACATTGTTTTTTCCAACATTCAGGTAGTTTAAATATTAAGCTTGATGAGGTCAATATAATTAAACATAATGAAATAAAGACAAACTTACCTTGTTTGAACCATGAGGTCAAAAAGACTTTCATGATCAAAGCATTGTTTTTTAAAGGGGAAATGTCTCAACATAATGGAATTGAATAAATAGTGCAAGAAAGGACAAAGACAAATTCTGCTTTTTAAAAAAAAGAAGAAGAAGAAAAGGCATTAAGCATTTTAGAAACAGCTACATACAATCTGCTCTTGAGAGTAACACAAGATTACAACAAATTGTGCCAGATTCCAAAATCCTGATAATTTTATCAAATAAGCCAATTTATAAATGGCTGCTAATATGCATCTTTGTATTTCATCACATTTGGTTTACCATCCAAACACCATTTTGTTAAGATAAATGCAAGTGTAAAATTAGGTAGTCAAAACCTTTTTTCTCTTTAAAATAGATTTTGTTTGTAATTATCTTTCATCTTTAATGTGCATGATAATGAAGCAATCTTTTTAATATTAGAGTTTTCAAGAATATAAAAAATACACTACTTTTATTATTTCTTCTTTTATGTAATGTATCTTTCATAATAACACTATAAGTTTTAATATCTACAACGAAAAATGCACGATAGTGTCTTTAATACAGTGATGTTGTTGATTAAAACTAGCTGTGTTTTATTGCACAACCTCGTAATCGTGTCGCAGGTAATTTTTCCAAATGTATAGTGGATGAACACCCTTACCAGTGCCCGAATTTGTGTTTACGATATACTGATTCACAAAATAGGGAACAAGGGAGCATGATAAAACTTACTTTCATTGATGTATCCTAATGTATTCAGGTTGATTTAGTCTTATTAAATAATATTTTGACTCAAATAATACCAGTTAATATAGATACAGTAGCACTTTTTTAGGTTACCTGAAAACATTTTAACAGTGTGATGAGTGTCCCTCTGTAGTGACCTCCAGTATATGCCCCTGCTGTTTGTACTTCAGGGGAAATGAGGAGGAACGAAGAACAACAAGCAGGAGCTTTTCAACATAAACATGCAGGGGAAAGTATTTAGTGAAAACGATGAGCCCAACACCACTGAATGCAGCCAACGGCCCCTAATTCTGCCCTCTGTAATCTGATGCATACTATAAACACTCTCTCATACACACACTCATAATTGATGGACTCAAAATGAACAGACACACCTGGCTGTCAGGTGTAGTAAGGTCAGGTGTGTTTCAGGGGCAGGAAGGTCAGCAATGGTGTTTGATTTATGATGAGGTGATGATTTGAAAATATCACATGGAAAGTCTGTTACTGTTGCAACTGTGATTTCCTTATGTATACAAATGTTTTAATGCTTTTTTTTTTTTTGGTCAGACTAACATCTGTTAGTGTTTTGAGGACTGAATGCAATTTCTTGCTATTTTTTCTACATTTATGTCTTTGAGACGTTTATGATATAGAATGAAAGTAAATCTGATTTAAAGATGTTTAGGAAATATTAGATGCTTTCCAGATGAATAGATCTAAAACAGACATCACGGAGACATACATGTGCTATCTGGTTTCATTGCACTGCCTTGGTCTGAACGGCCTCTAGTCACAAGATTTTTTACATCATAATCCAAGATGGTGGTCACTGTAATGGATGGAGGGGTCCATTACGATCTCCATGTGGAGAGTAATCAGAGGGGACATTTTTTGTTTCTAAATCAAACTGTTCAATAGTTATGTAGAAAAGAAAAGTGAATGTTTTGAAATGGTGGTAGCATTATAGTTGAAATTACTCTCACCATAGGCAACCAGATGCGATAACAATGATGGTGATCCATGAAATATCATAAAATACGTAAAATTATGATATCCTGATCCACCGATCCTGATGGAAATGTAAAGAAGCTCAAATCTCTAATAATCTTTTGCAATTGTGCTGTTTTAACTCCACAAACAACACATTTGGGGAATTTTCAGCTCAGTTTGAGCAAAGCACCTTTTGACAGCAGTTCTTTTCTCTGCTTCCAAAAGAACCTGGATGTGCCAGAGCGGAGCTTTTGTTTGTAAACAATAACTTCATCTATAGAGTTTGGCCTAGAGACCTCAAATTTCATAACTTTCCTTCAAACCTTTCATGATGGCTGCCAAAGTCTCCCAGCCAGAGTCAGAATAATAATAAGAAATAGAACGAATACAATAGGTGCCTGCGCACCTTTGGTGCTTGGCCCATAAAAAAGAAATGGAACAGATACAAGAGGTGACTACGAACCTTCGGTCCTTGGCCCCTCATTAACTGAGTGTATAAAATGTTACTCCAGAAAATTTCACATTGAATTTTCTATTGTGTTAAAACTGCATGTATTTGCAAATCTGTTTAAAATGCATGGCTAGAGTATATTAAACTCTGTATATTTCTGTTTAATTCACCTTTACCACAACAATAATGTAATAATAATAATAATAAAACTTCTTAATACTGTGTGTCACAGAATTTAAAGACATGTATTGTTCTGGTAGTCAATGGCCCAGACATTGCAACAGGTTCAATAGTAACAGTAAAGTTAAAAACTAACATGTTTCTAAACTTTTGATCAATATTAAGCAACTTGAATTCATGGAGAGGATCATGAGTCATCTATGTAGTAAAATGACACACAAGATCACATCTGTGTTTACACAACAAATGTGGACAACTCCAAGCTTGAAGATACTGACATTTAGATGCAAACCAAAACGCTATTTGCCTTGTTTGCAGTGTTGCTACACCATTACCAGAAAGTCATCTAGGCTGTCCAACCTGTGTCATGTCTTGCCTGGTCGTTAAAAGCCTTCTTAGGTTAAAACTAATAAAAAATAAAAAATAAAAAAAAATTACATTTTAAATTCAGGTTATCTGTGAGTTCTTAAAAACATAATCCCCAGCTTACTGAAATTTCTAGCTCTGAAATTCTTCAGTCTATCTGTGGAGAACAGACAGCAATCCCAAAATCCCATATGTCAACACTTCATTAGTTTCACATGAAGAGTGCATATCGTCTTTGACTTCAAGTGAAAGAATCACTTGACTTGATGAGAAAAATATGCATTCGTAATAGTAAAAAAAAAAAAAAAAAAAAAAACAAACAAACAAATCAGTCCTACATAAACTGTTTTTTTTTTTTTTCTTTTTTTCTTTTTTTCTTTGCAGGATAAGATAAAACATGAATAGTAAAATGAATATATATACATTTCTATACATAGAGAATATATAACCAAAATACCCTAATCACTACGGCACTTTCACTGTTCTTTATTCAGACACTTTTCGATAGTGGCACCATGAAAAACCTATGTCTATTTGTCTTACACTGTGGTAACTAATATAATCTGCCCAGTGGCAATAAATCATACTCTCTATTTACAACATGGTCTGGATCAGACACAATTGTTCTTATATGCCAAACACTGTTCAAGTACATATTGCTAAGAGAAAGAGGAAAAATGCCTTTGATTTTACCTACTCTTTTAATCAGTCTAAGAATGAGGGACTCTAGTTTTTCTAAAGAAAAATTACCATAGCATATTGCCATCCTATATTCAATTAAATAATAATAATAATAAAAAAAATATGAAGCATGGTATTTACCATAAATGTCATCGCCAGGTCATATTGTTTGTGTTGCTCTAACACTGAATGTGGAAATGGAGGTGGTAAAGTAAAGTATGCCCTTATGAAACTGAACCCAGACATCTGCAGGATATCCCCCTGTACTGTGATGCTTAATGAATTCCATTGTAAACCAAATCATGTTGAACTTCTCCTTGACAGATGGATTACTCTTGCATAAAGCCAAAACAGATTAAACCATTCACCTTTTTCATGTATTTTTGTTCTCTGTGTGCAACCGCTGTCTCTGTGGTTTCTCATGACCTGTCAATACTGGGTCAGAGGCGCCAACTGAAGAGTAGATAGACTAATTTCACGTGAAAATTATTTTAAGTTATCTAAAATATTTTCCTTAATCATAGTGCTCCATTTGGGGTCCAGCCAAAGATAATGTCTTTTTTTTAGCAAGATTTTCATAGTAGCTTTCATTTTTGATTTACTTTATTTTATTTTCTACACCTTTGATCATTTTCTTGTAATAAATTCACTATGTAGCATTTTACATTTTAATGTTTAAGTAACATCTTTACAAATGAACTTGGATAGAAACATTTAGTTAGGTTGTTGAAATATAAGGTTGTCTGAGATGATAAACATTAGACATCTTCTAAAAATGTACTTTAGAACACGTGTCATGTTTGTAGAAATTTAATAATATTGTCCATGTTGCTTTCATACATTTTTGAAAAACCTTTTTTTTTACAAAAAAAATTATAAAATAAAAAATGTCAAGTAGAGTAATTAGGATGTTAAATGTATAATTAGTTTTTCCTTACTGAGTGAGTGTACACAATTTTCCTTGCTCCTTGAATAATGTGCAGTGTACACAACTTAATCATTAATATCTAAAAAGTGTTAAACATATTTTTCAAGGTAAAAAATATTTTAGAGTCACAAATATCAAAGTTTTCTCAGGGTTGAAAATGTATGAATGTATTTATTTTATTGTCTCTGGATGGTTACACACATACTTTTTCATTTAAGCCCAAGAAAAAAATAAATATCAAAATGAAAATATTGATTCACTTTTATACCACTTTTTCCCATCCTGTTTCCTGTCTCCATTTAATATTTCCTTTAATACTACTTACAACAATAAATAAAAAAGAATATAAATTTGATCCAGGAAACATTAACCATGGTTTTACTGCAGTAATATGGTGTTAAAATAGTAATCATGTTCAATTCTGTGGTATTTTACCACAAAATACCATGGTGGTACTATGGTTACTGGTGTAAAACCATGGTTAATTTTTGTGAGGGAAGGTTAGGGTAAAATGTAGGGGTAGGGGTTTGTGAAGGGTGTTTGTGGGACTGTAAATAAACACAATAAACACACTGCAGTGATGCCCCTATACTAGTATTTAATAAGGGGTGTTAAGTAGTATCTGCAACTTTTCGCACCAGGGTGCAAATAGCATCTAACACTATTTGGACTTAGTGCATCTATTGCTATTAGTGCAAATAGCCTCTGCAAAAAAAAGAAAAATCAGAAAGAAAAACATGCAAAGAGAAATGGTGTTCAAAGAAAAAATATGCCTACATACAACAGGAAATCCCTGTTGACAAATAACAAAAAGCTCTGCTGGCTTAACTGAAACCAAAGATACAAAATAAAACTGTAATACTGGTGCTGTAGTTACAGCTACTTTTAGGGTGTGTTTTGTTTTGGGTGAGGCCAAAGCCCTTCCGGTTAAAATGTAAAAAACAGAAAACTGTAAAGTACCATCATGTTGACTAGCATATTGCATCCTCAGTATCTACAGTAGCTCATCCTTTCTGACCTTCATAGGCCTGTATCAAATAGTATGGCTCATTGGCTTTCACCTGCTCATATTCGGCTCATTTTGGTATAAACACTCAGCTGCATTTCTCCTGCGGGATACGCTCTGACCTCAGTGACTGTTAAGTGTGCTTGACTCTCTTTCAGTGGCTTCAGTCTGTTCACCTGTGCTCCCTGCCTATGAGGCATGTGCTCAAGGGCGTAGATTTTGCCCCGAGGAGGTTAACCCAATGTGACTCTACCCACCCTAGTAACCAGGCCAATTTGGTTGCTTAGGAGACCTGGCTGGAGTCACTCAGCACGCCCTGGATTCGAACTCGTGACTCCAGGGGTGGTAGTCAGCATCTTTACTCACTGAGCAACCCAGGCCCCCAGTTTGTATATTCTTTGTTTGACATCAGAAAACATGGCCGCATCACTGCATCAAAACAGTGCGCTCCGACGGTAACAGCTTTAAACTTTCATTTAATAATTGTTTGTATTATAAAAAAATAAATATATTGTGATGTTGAAAAGACTATTTGAGCAGCTGTTTCATTATGACAGCCGCTTCAGTCAATCATTTGCTGGTAAACAACAGCAGGAATGCAGATCAAACCGGTGTGATAGTACGCGTCTGAGCCCAGCCTAGTGTAATCACACCAGCTTGATCGTACATGCAAAAGGGTTAACAAATAACTCTATTTCCAAACTCATCCAAGTAATCAATATTAGAGGATTGCAATCTTTCGAGCTCAACCTGATCTCATGAAAAATCGTACATAATTTACGAGTTGGCTATTTCGTATGGTCTCGCACGATGTTGTTCGCATAGACTCGTACGACTTCATCAAAATTCCTGAATGTCTAATGCGGAAGTAAGCGCGAGTTCTGCACACGAGGTGTTAAGAACATACTTATTAATGTTATGCCCTTACCCAAACCCCTTATCTAAACTTAACCAATCAGTAGAGTGTGTAAACATGATAGGAAGCTGTTGTGTGTGACAGAAGCAAGTAATTGTTGGTTATTAGATGGAAACGATGTCCAGTGACGTCATTGGCTGTAGGGAAAGTCGTAGGAATTCAAATGAGTGCAGTCGCACAATATCATACGAATTAGCCAAATTTAGAAAAGTCATACGAATCCTGCCGATTTCACCGTGAGAGAGTGTTGTCGAGCTTCATTGTGTCACAGTTTGTTTGTTTTTTATATTTAACATAAATTATTTTATATTAACTGACCGTTTCAATTGGTGTAAATGAGCAAATGCCACACAATCACACTTTTCACAAACCTAACTGAAATTAATAAAAGCTTTTCTTTTTTCTTTTTTTTTTTTACATTATAATAATCCTTTTGTGCCTGTAACTACATGTGCAGAATGTTCCAAAAACTATAAAGTAACACTAGTGACAAAAAGATGACACAAGCTTTCTTTAAATCAAAATTATTATTATTATTATTAAATCTGTTAAGCTGACATTTATGTTGATTCATTAAGGCAAGGGGCTTACAAATAAATATAACCTAGGTTCAATGTTTAAAAATAAAATTTATTTTTAGACATTTTGCTACCTCAAAAGAGGATATTTCTGCAGAATTACCCTTTGTCAGTTTGCTTACATTTTGCAAGTTATCTGCAGCCACTACAGGATTACTGAACCACAGTAGTACAAAATATACTACATATTTACACGCCTTACAATATTATATGAACACCAACAATTTTGAGGGGAAAAATAATTGTGTCCTGAGCAGGTTTGAGTAAGATTTGAGAACATTTTGGTAAAACCAACTTTCCTAAAACATGTCTTTAATGCACGCATGTTTTTTAAAAAAAAATAAACATGTTTATCATTTATGTGAATCCAGTCAATATATGTTCATGCAGGCTAAGTGCTTATCATAATACACATCATTTCAAAGCCATTGCAATAACATGATATGTTTTTGATCATGCATTAAACGCTTACCCCATGGGGACTCGATTTCACAGGCAAACTCATTTGATCACAACACCTGCTGACTTCAGCTTCCTCACAGGCGTACTGTATTTCTGCGCATGCTGTATAGAGCGCTCGTGTCTCGTAGTGACTGCAGCTGCGTAGTATGTGAACAGTCAAACACGCTGCTTGGAAAAATTGTTCCTCTTAACGCGATATTAATGTAAACACAGCCGTTAATGTAATATGACAGTGTAAGCAGACGGGACAAAATATCTGCGCAGTCTTTACGCGATATTAATGTAACAGCCATTAACGTGCGTGTAAACAGAGAGGAATCGATCTCAAATCTGTGCGATGTGTAAATGCAGCCCCCTGCTGTCTGTTATTGGACTGCCATTAATGTTAAACAAACAGCAACACTGACAAGAAAAAGAAAAGTGTTTGACTTATCAATCAAATACTGAGTGCAGGGGCATAGCAATTATTTCAAAAGTGAGGGGGACAGAATGATTAGCGCAAGATGAACATTAATATATAAGATATATTTTGAAGGCTCTCAATCGATGACATTTTTTTATTGAATTAATTACATAATTGACAAGTGAATTTTAACTTTTGCATTTACACATTTAGACATTTGCTGTATGAAAGATACAGCGTAAACACATTTTCCCTGTGAAAAAGTGCGGGGGACGAACTTTCGTTTTATTGAAAGTGAGGGGGACATGTCCCCTACATCCCCTGCGTACTCTACGCCCTTGACTGAGTGCATCGATTATTAAGTATATTAGTGTATATTTAATAATCACACATTAACGTTTCTGTTTGTTTGTTTTTTGTTTTTTGTTTTTTGCATTAAATTACATTTTTTATGTTTTTATATTACTATTTTTTTATGTTTATTTGCTGCTGTTACTGAAAAACCTAAAGTCCTGTTGACTATATGTTATACTTTATTTTATAACTTGCTCTTGAATAATTACTAGGCTTCTTTAAAAGATTGAAGCATTTTTTACTTAAGAAACATTTGAAGACTGCCTTGTTTGATTTGATTTGTTAATATTAATATTAACTTGAAACTTTTTAAATAGAAGAGTGTTTTCAATTGTATATTTATTTATTTATTTTTCCGTGTTTGGGGTGCCTAAATATATATATATATATATATATATATATATATATATATATATATATATATATATATATATATATATATATATATATATAAAGGGGTGCTGAAGTTTAAAAGAGTTTGGGAACCAGTGCTCTGTCTGACTGAGAGTGAATAGACATCGCCACCTGTTGGTGAAATTGCTAAATACGCGGGATTTGCAGGCTGTTTCCAGAGATGTAGGCCACTTATGAAAGGCGAAGAAGATTAGTCTTTTATAAAGAATAAGCTTAAAGTGCCCATTCAAAGTAGGTTCTTAATACTGTACAAAATGAACCATACATACTTGCAAATTAGCCTCAAATTTAAATCTGCTTTATGCATTAAAGAGTCAATTAGGCTATGTGACGATCAAATGTTTTTGTCCAGATCTTTTAAATTATTCAATAACACAATGTAATTCACACAGTTACTTGTATACACCTCTTCTATGATGAACATGCTTTCGATTGTTGAGTTCAAAGTCATTTTGACATTTTCTTTTTATTATTGTCAATGTTTTATTATTATTTCTTTAAAAATAAGAAGTGAAATTTTTACAATATTATTCGTATTTTAAAAACTTCTATCCACCAAATTTAAGTCAATTGGTGTAACTAACATGTAGCCATTGTGTTGTCATGTGATTATATATATATATATATATATATATATATATATATATATATATATATATATATATCACAAGACAAATGTTGAACAAAATGTGCCTTTTATCATATATATATATATATATATATATATATATATATATATATATATATATATATATATATATATATACATAAGGCACATTTTGTTCAGGTCATATGTAGTAACCTGAAATTTCTTGATATCCTTACATTTTCATTCAAATTTATTTGGTTTGCCATAATTTATTTATTTATTTATTTATTATTATTAGCATTTTAAGTATGCTAAACATTCTCTTTCAGATCTGAAATTCCTGGGCATTGAGAGGCTTTCATCTCACAGGAGAGGGGGGATAGAGATAAGTAATTGTTACAGAGAGAGGCTTTTTGGATTTTTGAATTGAAATCTTTAACTCCTAGGTGGAATGAATGAACAGATGGACCTTTCCTGTTTTTTTGTAAATGTGCTTTGTGATTTATTTGTTCTGTTATTTTTCAAGTCTTTGTAATTTTAGCTTTGTCACTTTAAGAGGTTGTTGTCAACTCATTAAGTTCAGCTGGTCATAATCTCCAATCATGTACCAATAATGGGTATATATAGTACCTATAAATAAAATGGGTGAACCATTGCTTTAGTTTTATTGAATAAAGCGATGCACTGAAACATTTACTCCTGTGGTCTGGCTTTAATTCACTTGCACTTTTTCACTATGCAAATATGAAACTTAATAAATCATTGATTTTTGCAGGACCTTTTTCCGGATCTTAATTCAGTTTGCGGACAGCAATTTTTGTATTTTTTAAACTAGGTTTTTAAAAGATTACATACATATTAGGTATTTTAAACAAAAGGTTTACAATTTCTGTTGGCCAAAACTATGGTTCGATATTGTGTATGAATAGCTTTTTGTAGAAAAGGACTTTAAGCTATGTGCTTATAAATCAAGCTTTAATTTTTTTTAAAGCATTTTTAAGCATTAGAAAACCTTAGAAATATTTACAATACATTGGATTCAAAAATGTGTGACAACTAGCCCCAGTATCCCAATAATGTGAGAGTATAAGCATGCTGTTTGCCTTATGCGTCAGAGAAACTAGCATGCAGCCATCTTCAAATATTTGTCTTTGAACTTCCGGTCTAGCATTTTGGATATACTGTAGATGTCTATGGTGTTGATGTCAAAGTGTATGATTTTAAAACAAGTGTACTTAGTTCATAAATCCACAAGATACTACCTTCACACAATGGATGCACTGATATACCTATGTGCTCCAGTAACTCCAAGAAACCACTGGGTTTCAAAATAGCTAGTACAGGAGATATCAGAACCCAAGTTGGTTTCCATCTGGTTATGGGAGCGATTAAATTGCCAAGAGTGTCCATGTACTGGGAAGCTGGAATGGATATTGGTATTTTTAGAAACACCATGTCCCGTGGCAGATTCTTCCAGCTCCGGTCACACTTGCATTTGGTCAACAGTTTGGAGAAGCTGCTACAATGCACACAAAGTTTTCAGCTTTTAATCCTTAACAACTGCCATTTTTCAGCACGCGTCGGGATTTCCACTGCATTATTCTCTTATTGCGATTCAGCTGCATGCATTTTCCACGTGCATCCGCTTTCAATTTTTATTGCGATTAAACTGCGTGCATTTTACAGCGTGCACCCGTTTTCTCCTCTGTGTTACACAGATTATTGCATCGATCTCAAACAACCAACAACAACAAACAATTGCAGTAAGTCATGGCATCCGCTCATGTTATTTCTTCCTGCATTGCATGTCACATGTTTATGATAGTTTCTTCTGTCAGCAGTGAGGGATTCACATGTGGTAAATGTAATGAATTAGTCAGGCTGACGGAGAAGGTTAATGAGTTAGAGACACGCATCCGAACGCTAGTGGAGGTCAGTGAGAAAGAGAAGCCGGTAGATATGTTTCGAATGCGGGTAGTACAATGAGCAACACATACTCTTTGGTTCCGGCTCTAGAGCCCCTGCAGCAGGGCGTGACGTCTCGGAGGCATACTCGCTCAGCAAAGTGACAACACTCTCCCATTCCTGTTAGGGTTTCCAATCGATTCTCCCCACTCAGTGATGCACCCACTCAGAATCATGTTGAAAGAGCCCTAATAATTGGTGATTCTATTGTAAGGAACGTGGAAATAGAGACTCCAGCCACTATTGTTAAATGCATTTCCGGGGCTCGAGCATCTGACATCAGACCAAATTTACAAGTGCTGGCTAATGCTAAACATAGATTTTCTAAAATTGTTATTCATGTCGGCACTAATGATGTCCGGCTTCGCCAGTTGGAGATCACAAGAGATAATGTTAAAGAGGTGTGTGAACTTGCAAAAATGATGTCAGTAATATGCTTTGGCCCCCTCCCTGCTTGTTGTGGTGACGAGGTTTATAGTAGATTAGGGCCACTGAATGGCTGGATGTCTGAGTGGTGTCTGGAGAATAGCATAGAATTTATAGACAATTGGAAGAGTTTTTGGGGTAGACCTGACCTGCTAAATAGAGACAGACTCCATCCCTCCAGGGAAGGTGCCGCTCTCCTCTCTAGTAATTTGGCTCATAGTCTTAATAATGATAGTATTTGACCAACTGGGGCCCATGTCAGGAAGCAGACAAACTGGTTAATCCCAACGTCTGCTAGCTGCCTTGAGACATCACACAGGTCACATAAACTACAACACATAGAGACTGTATCACCTAGATATCTCATAGAGACTGTGTCTGTTCCTCAAACTACCAAACACAAAACTCTCACTAAATAATTTTAAAAAATGTGATTAAGGTCAAACTTGGAAAAAAATAAAATAAATAAATAAATTAAGATAAACATCATATGAAGGTAGGGCTACTAAACATTAGATCTCTTTCTACCAAAGCACAGTTATTACAGATCATAGTTTGGATGCGCTCTGTTTGACCGAAACCTGGCTTAAACCAGTTGAATATATTAGTTTAAATGTATCTACTCCCCCAGGTTATTGTAATAAACATGAGCCTCGTCTGAAGGGTCGAGGAGGAGGTATTGCTACAATTTACAGTGAAGTTTTAGGTGTTACTCAGAGGACAAGATATAAGTTTAAGTCTTTTGAACTAATAATGCTTAATGTGACACCATCAGATATAAATAAAACAATTCTGTCATCTTTTGCCCTTGCTACAGTATATAGATCACCCTGGCCTTATTCTGATTTCCTTCATAAATTTGCTATTTTTTTGTCAGATCTTGTAGTTACTGTAGATAGAGCTTTCATTGTTGGTGACTTCAACATTCACATAGATCATGAAAAAGACATATTGGGATTAGCATTTATCGATATTCTCAACTCTCTTGGAGTCAGACAAAATGTGAAAGGACTGTAGGGCTTTACTGGTTGTTTAGATCAGTGTTACTATCAGAAATAATTAATAATTATTTCTTTAGTTATTAATTAATATTTAAATTAATTAATTGGATCTAACTCATTAAAACCTCATATGGGGCTCCAGTAAATGTAGTGTGCTACGTTTAGGAGCAAGTTTGGTTATTAGCAATAATTAATAATTATCAAAGATAATTACTAATTATTAAAATCAATAGAACATTGATGAGAATCAGTGTTAGCTTTTTTAATCCTTTAAAATCAACAATTATCAAAGATAATCGTTAATTGTTAACATCGATGAAACATTAATTAAAATTAACACTAGCTTATTGATCATTCAAACAATCATCAAAGATAATTATCAATTATCAAAAATCAATAGAATATTAATAAGGATTAACATTGACGGGGCACCACCCTGGAATCAGGGACTAGTAACCAAACATTAAAACAGTCTCAATATTAGATTGTTTTCTTAGGAAAATCGACATCCGAAGAATATCGATTTTCGGGAAAAAAAACAATGAATGAAGGTTTGAATCCGAGCACTGACATCCCGTCAGCAAGACACAGGCGTATGCAAAACAAACCAAAACACTTCTCTTTGTAATATAAACAAAGTTTATTTATGCAGTATATCAATTAATAATTAATACAATGCAGTCAATAAACTTCCGACATACAGCTACAAACTAAACAGTGATATGATTAGATATGGAAATAAAAATAACTCTATAACACATAGGGTGTGTGTGTGTGTGTGACTGTGTGTAAGGAGGGACGCGCACAAAACAGCGGACGTGACTCTCGTGGAGAGTATGTCATGCGAGACTTCCGGCCAGGGAATATGACTGCGAATGGGGGCGGAGATGGCGTCTACCAGTTACCGCGTATATCCGCTTGTACGATAGCTTAGGGACAAAGCTGGGCTTTAGTATTTAAGCTATCTACGAGCCAAAATGTGTGCCAGAATGTTTGTGAGGGGTCGCGTGCCTGCGTGTGTGTGTGTGTGTGTGTGTGTGTGTGGTTAGTACGAGAGAGAGAGAAGTGACGGCCCTAAAGCTGATTCGGAGAGAAAACAACTGTTTAGTTCATCGCTCAGAGACGCGGTGGACGGCTCGTAAACAGTCCCGCATACTTTGACTATTTAGTGGATGAACTCAGTTGCTGTCTAACCCGCGATGGCGAAATTGCACAACAATCCAATTTGGTTGGACCACAATACAGCAAAACAAATTTGTGATAATTAATACCCTGAGTATTAATAATGAGCGGACATGGCGGTTCATAAACTGTACAAGCAAAAACCTTGAAACACAAGAATAACACGCTATAATATTCTATCTCTGCCCAGATGTAACCTCTTACTTGAATTGCATGAGGACACAGGTAGAATGTGTTTTCCTCCATCCTTTAACTTTGACCCGGTTCCTTGAGGCTCGTGTGTTTCCTCGCTCTGTCGGCGGGCGGTACGGCTGTTGATTGTCAGCGGGCGGTACGGCTGTTGATTCTCAGCGGGCTGGCGGAGAACTCAGAAATGTCGACTTGATTGAAGATGGAAGAGAAATCTTTAATCTCTTCATTTCTGTAGGCAAACGGGTGAAGATGCGAATTGCTCGGCGGGCGGTACGGCTGTTGATTCTCGTTCGGATCCGTTAGAGTGTTTGGTTGAACACAGAGTAATCTCAACTCGTCCAGCGAGATGGAGATTGTATGGCTACAGTTTCAAGTTCGGACATTACTTCCTTGTGCCACGAGGTTGCACCGGAGAGCAGCAAAAGCTACGTCTTTATTCGGTGAACGAAGTCGCTGGAAGTAAATTCTGGAAGCATTTCAGAATTATTTCAACTCCTGATGATGTCATGTTTGAGGGACGTTCCGTTGTGTGCCCCATCCAATAGGAGTTGAGAGCTCGATCCTTTAGTGAGCAAGGCTTCATGGATCTGTAGTCTGTTTTGGAGTCCCTTTGTTTGATTTTGGCACGATTTGTATCAGTAAGATTTACGATTTGGAATGTGGGGCTTGAGTTAGGTTTTTATGACTGTGTTAGGCCTGCCTTTGTCTTCTATCTGAATACATGAGGCCCAACAGGACCAACTCATCGCCATAATCATATGCTAGATTTAATTCTGTCATATGGAGTTGATGTTGATACTATAGAAATTCTTCCGCAGAGCGATGACATCTCAGATCATTACCTCGTCATTTGTATGCTGCGATCAGATAATGTTACTCAATCTACACCATGCTATCGTTCAGGTAGAAATATTCTTTCGACCACTAAGAATAGCTTCACTAATAATCTTCCAGATCTATCTCATACACTCAAAAAGCCCCAAAGTCTAGAAGAACTTGATTAAATAACAAAAAATATAAATATAGTCTTCTCTAGCACTCTTGATAGTGTCACCCCCCTTCCATGAAAGACAATTAAAGAAAAAAGCCCCACACCATGGTACAATGATCACACTCATGCTCTCAAGACAGCAGCTCGGAAAATGGAGTGCAAGTGGAAGAATACAAAATTAGAGGTATTTCACGGTGCATGGAAGGTTCAGTAGTTCGTATGTTAATGTAATCTTGTGTTGAAACAGTAAACGTATTTGGCTTGCTGTCCATATACTGGAGGGCTCACACTGTGATTCAAACGGGAGACTGTTCTAAAGAGAGAGAGGTTTAGCTCACAGCATTTGAATGGATAAGCCCAGCATGCATTCGAATGGGGAAGGTGAGAATGAGAATTGGTTCGTGCTGCGTTCGAAAGGGAGGGCTCACACTGCGATTCGAATAGGAGACTGCTCTATGGAAAGAGAGAGCTCACGGCATTTGAACGGGTAAGCCCAGCAAGCAATCAAACGGGGAAAATGAGAACGCGAGTTGGTTCGTGCTGTGTTTGAAAGGGAGGGCTCACACTGCAATTTGAACAGGAGACTGCTCTGTGGAGAGAGAGAGCTCACGGCATTTGAATGGGTAAGCCCAGCAAGCAATCGAACGGGGAAAGAGCGAGAGTTGGCTCATGCTGCGTTCGAAAGGGAGGGCTCACACTGCGATTCGAATGGGAGACTGTTCTATTGAGAGAGTCAGCTCACGGCTTTCGAACGGGTAAGACCAGCAAGCAATTGAACGTGGAAAGTGAGCACGGGTTGGTCGTGCTGCGTTCGAATGGGAGGGCTCACACTGCAATTGTTGATGCAATGAATTATAGCCTGATTATCGCAATGGACTGTGATGCTTTGCTCATTTACAGCAGCTTTTGTTAGATAGGAGGTTGGACATGATTATGATTATCCTGTTGATTTCTCTTTTGGCAGGGAGGCTTGAAAGAGGTCTGTGTCGAGAATGATACTTAGGAATTCGATGGATGAGGAGAGTCCCACTGTTTTCTCGTGGGAAATTGGAATTCCTAAATTGGCAAAAAGTTTCTGGACGGTACAGAGGTGGGCAGCAGGAGGGGCATCGGGGGGCGAGATAAAGAGGAAATCATCTAGAAGGTGAATTAAGTGGGGAACGGAGTAGTTATTTGGCAAGATCCGGCAGATAGCTTCGGACAATAAGTAAAAAATCTTGTAAGGCGGATGGAAAATAATAATTCTCTTGCCAGCGAACTCCGAAAAGATGCCAGAAATCAGGATGGATAGGCATTATTTTAAACGCTGAAGTGATGTCGACTTTAGCTAGCCAGGCTCCTTTTCCGACATTTTGCTCCTTAGGAGTATGTATGTATGTAATAATGCTGAGAGGAAGCGAGACGCGTTGCAGGATTATTATGAAGGAGTCGGGACGCGGTGCATGATCCGCCACTTGCGGAGCCGAATTCGGCTCATGTCTGTTCGGACAGAGGTTGTGTATAACTGCAGTGTGCTGTGGAATGTCAGAGTGAGTGCTGCATGGCAGTGAGCTTTCTTTAAAATGTCTGCGTTGGTTAGAAAAGAAGTTGTCATTAGATTATCGGTCAGTTGGGAGGAGTTCTGTGTTGCATGATGCCCCTGTATTCAGAATGGAATAAATCATACGCCGAAGGGTACTTTGGAGGGAGAAACAATCGTTAGAAGATGAAAAACAATCGCTGGTAAGAGCACGCCCTAAACGAGCTGTGGCGAGGTAATGAGGCTGACAAGCATCACCTGTGCGGCAGAACCTGATAAAAATGCTGGGGGTTGAAATGGTGGTTGGATTGAATAGTTAATCTTTGTTTCTCTCACTTTAAAATAAAACCGGAACTCTTAATGACATGAAGCCGGAACGGCGCTCGTTCGCAGAGGCAGCTCGCACTGCTTTCCGAGTGAAAAGTTTAGATAAGAGAACATATGAACAGTCATAGAGAGCTGTTTCACATTTTAAAGAGCCAGAGCAGCCAATTTGCAGAAGCAACTTCATGCTATAAACTGCTTCGGCGAATGGAGCATAGAAAGAAAGACAGGGTAAAAAAATATAACACTTAACGTGGTAGCCGTCAATACTGCTAAAAACAAAAGAGCTGCTGTGGCAGCATCTGTTGAATAATGAGATTGTTTGGATGGAAGAGCTGTTCTGGTGGAGCCAAATGCTTTGCAGCGAAGTTGCATCTGATGATCCGACATCCTGGGTCTGTTCGTGGGCAATGGGCGGGGCCGAATGCCGGAAAGACTGTCATATCAGGAGAGTTGTCACAGGAAGCAGGTAAGCAGCGGCTTATATACTCCTGCCCGTGGGCTGTGATTAAAATTAACTTGCTCAATCCGAACCTCTGATAATTAACTCCATATAGTGTCTGTAGCTACAGACAGGCACTAAAAGCTGCCAGGTTAGCATATTTGAGCAAACTCATAGAAAATAACCACAACAATCCAAGGTGTTTATTCAGTACTGTGGCTAAATTGGTTAGGAATAAATCCTCAACTGAACCAGATATTCTGTCGCAGCACAATAGTAAAGACTTCATGAATTTCTTTACTGATAAAATTTAAATAATCAGAAATAAAATTGGAATTATGCAATCATCTGTCACAGTATCTCAGAAATCAGTGTCTCATAATTTTCCTCACGTGCAACTTCAATTCTTCGCTGTCATAGGTCATGAAGAGCTAACAAAACTTATAGAAACATCAAAAGCCACAACATGTATGTTAGATCCAATAGCAACTAAGCTCTTAAAAGAGATATTTCCTGTAATCTCAGAACCTCTTCTTAATATTATTAACTCCTCACTATCCTTAGGACATGTCCCAAGAAACTTTAAAATGGCAGTTATCAAACCGCTTATTAAGAAGCCACAACTTGATCCTGGAGATCTGGCTAATTATAGACCGATTTCAAATCTCCCATTTATGTAAAAAATACTAGAAAAGGTAGTGTCCTCCCAACTATGTTCATTTCTACAGAGAAATAGTATATACAGTTGTGCTCAAAAGTTTGCATACCCTGGCAGAAATTGTGAAAGTCTTTTATTTAAGGATAGTGATCATATGAAGCCATTTATTATCACATAGTTGTTTGGCTCCTTTTTATATCATAATGATAACAGAAATCACCCAAATGGCCCTGATCAAAAGTTTACATACCCTTGAATGTTTGGCCTTGTTACAGACACACAATAATATAATTATAATTATCACACATTTGCACATATACAGTGAAATTCTTTTTTTTCACATATCCCAGCTAAGCTGGGGTCAGAGCACAGGGTCAGCCATGATATGGTGCCCCTGGAGCAGATAGGGTCAAGGGCCTTGCTCAAGGGCCCAACAGTGGCATCTTGGCAGTGCTGGGGCTTCAACCCCTGACCTTCTGATCAGTAACCCAGAGCCTTAACCACTGAGCCACCACTGCCCCAGTTTTCACATATCCCAGACAAGCTGGGGTCAGAGCACAGGGTCAGCCATGATATGGCACCCCTGGAGCAGATGGGGTCAAGGGCCTTGCTCAAGGGCCCAACGGTGGCATCGTGGCAGTGTTGGGGCTTGAACCCCTGACCATCTAGTCAGTAACCCAGAGCCTTAACCGCCCTAGGCAGTGCCCAAGGAGACACACACAGGTTTAAATGGCAATTAAAGGTTAATTTCGCACACCTGTGGCTTTTTAAATTGCAATTAGTGTCTGTGTACAAATAGTCAATGAGTCTGTTAGCTCTCACATGGATGCACTGAGCAGGCTAGATACTGAGTCATGGGGAGCAGAAAAGAACTGTCAAAAGACCTGCGTAACAAGGTAATGGAACTTTATAAAGATGGAAAAGGATATAAAAAGATATCCAAAGCCTTGAAAATGCCAGTCAGTACTGTTCAATCACTTATTAAGAAGTGGAAAATTCAGGGATCTCTTGATACCAAGCTAAGGTCAGGTAGACCAAGAAAGATTTCAGCCACAACTGCCAGAAGGATTGTTTGGGATACAAAGAAAAACCCACAGGTAAGCTCAGGAGAAATACAGGCTGCTCTGGAAAAAGACATTGTGGTTGTTTCAAGGAGCACAATACGACGATACTTTAACAAAAATGAGCTGCATGGTCGAGTTGCCAGAAAGAAGCCTTTACTACACCAATGCCACAAAAAAGCCCAGTTACAATATGCCCGACAACACCTTGACACGCCTCACAGCTTCTGGCACACTGTAATTTGGAGTGACGAGACCAAAATAGAGCTTTACGATCACAACCATAAGCGCTATGTTTGGAGAGGGGTCAACAAGGCCTATAGTGAAAAGAATACCATCCCCACTGTGAAGCATGGTGGTGGCTCACTGATGTTTTTTTGGGGGGTGTGAGCTCTAAAAGCACGGGGAATCTTGTGAAAATTGATGGCAAGATGAATGCAGCATGTTATCAGAAAATACTGGCAGACAATTTGCATTCTTCTGCACGAAAGCTGCGCATGGGACACTCTTGGACTTTCCATCATGACAATGACCCTAAGCACAAGGCCAAGTTGACCCTCCAGTGGTTACAGCAGAAAAAGGTGAAGGTTCTGGAGTGGCCATCACACTCTTCTGACCTTAATATCATCGAGCCACTCTGGGGAGATCTCAAACGTGTGGTTCATGCAAGACGACCAAAGACTTTGCATGACTTGTAGGCATTTTGCCAAGACAAATGGGCAGCTATACCACCTGCAAGAATTTGGGGCCTCATAGACAACTATTACAAAAGACTGCACGCTGTCATTGATGCTAAAGGGGGCAATACACAGTATTAAGAACTAAGGATATGCAGACTTTTGAACAGGGGTCATTTCATTTTTTCTTTGTTGCCATGTTTTGTTTTATGATTGTGCCATTCTGTTATAACCTACAGTTGAATATGAATCCCATAAGAAATTAAATTAATTTATTTTTGCCAGCTCACTCGTGTTTTCTTTAAAAATGGTACATATATTACCAATTCTCCAAGGGTATGCAAACTTTTGAGCACAAACTGTATATGAACAATTTCAGTCAGGATTTAGGCCCCATCACAATACAGACACTGCACTTATCAGAGTTACAAATGACTTGCTTTTATCATCTGATCGCGGCTGCATTTCACTTCTAGTGCTTTTAGATCTTAGTGCTGCCTTCAACACGATAGATCATGACATTCTCTTGAATAGGCTAGAGAATTATGTTGGCATTTGTGGACTTTCATTAACATGATTTAGGTCCTATTTAGCAGACCGCTACCACTTTGTCTATGTAAATGAGGAATTGTCAAACCAAACAAAAGTTGAGTATGGAGTGCCACAGGGATCAGTTTTAGGGCTTTTCTCCTTGTATATGCTTCCACTGGGAGATATTATCAGGAGTCATGGAATAAATTTCCACTGTTATGCCGACGATACCCAACTTTATATTTCTTCAAAACCTGATGAAATTTCACAATTCTCCAAATTAGCAGAGTGTATCAATGAAATCAAAGATTGGATGGCCAGAAATTTCCATCTACTCAATTCCGACAAAACAGAGGTACTAATTATTGGACAAAAAACCACTAAAAACAAGCCGCTAAAATATGATTTGACTCTAGATGGATGTACTGTTACATCGTCTTCAACAGCAAAGAACTTAGGTGTTATATTTGATACCAATCTGTCCTTTGAAAATCAAATTACCAGTGTTTGTAGAACAGCATTCTTCCACCTAAGAAATATTGCTAAATTACAACACATGCTCTCTGTTATTGATGCCGAAAAATTAAATCATGCATTCATGACCTCAAGACTAGATTATTGTAATGCATTACTGGGAGGATGTCCAGCAAGATCAATAAATAAACTTCAATTGGTTCAAAATGCAGCAGCCAGAGTGCTGACTAGAACCAATAAATATGATCATATTAGCCCCATTTTATTGTCGTTACATTGGCTACCGTTTAAATTTCGTATTAATTTTAAAATTCTGTTAACTACGTACAAAACTTTGAATGGTCTAGCTCCGCAGTACTTAAGTGACCTACAACACTATATTTCATCACGTTCATTACGATCGCAAAATTCTGGCCTGTTAATACAGGTGCATCTCAATAAATTAGAATGTCGTGGAAAAAGTTCATTTATTTCAGTAATTCAACTCAAATTGTGAAACTCGTGTATTAAATAAATTCAATGCACACAGACTGAAGTAGTTTAAGTCTTTTGTTCTTTTAATTGTGATGATTTTGGCTCACATTTAACAAAAACCCACCAATTCACTATCTCAAAAAATTAGAATATGGTGACATGCCAATCAGCTAATCAACTCAAAACACCTGCAAAGGTTTCCTGAGCCTTCAAAATGGTCTCTCAGTTTGGTTCACTAGGCTACACAATCATGGGGAAGACTGCTGATCTGACAGTTGTCCAGAAGACAATCATTGACACCCTTCACAAGGAGGGTAAGCCACAAACATTCATTGCCAAAGAAGCTGGCTGTGCACAGAGTGCTGTATCCAAGCATGTAAACAGAAAGTTGAGTGGAAGGAAAAAGTGTGGAAGAAAAAGATGCACAACCAACCGAGAGAACCGCAGCCTTATGAGGATTGTCAAGCAAAATCGATTCAAGATTTTGGGTGAACTTCACAAGGAATGGACTGAGGCTGGAGTCAAGGCATCAACCACACACAGACATGTCAAGAAATTTGGCTACAGTTGTCGTATTCCTCTTGTTAAGCCACTCCTGAACCACAGACAACAACAGAGGCGTCTTACCTGGGCTAAGGAGAAGAAAAACTGGACTGTTGCCCAGTGGTCCAAATTCCTCTTTTCAGATGAGAGCAAGTTTGGTATTTCATTTGGAAACCAAGGTCCTAGAGTCTGGAGGAAGGGTGGAGAAGCTCATTGCCCAAGTTGCTTGAAGTCCAGTGTTAAATTTCCACAGTCTGTGATGATTTGGGGTGCAATGTCATCTGCTGGTGTTGGTCCATTGTGTTTTTTGAAAACCAAAGTCACTGCACCCATTTACCAAAAAATTTTGGAGCACTTCATGCTTCCTTCTGCTGACCAGCTTTTTAAAGATGCTGATTTCATTTTCCAGCAGGATTTGGCACCTGCCCACACTGCCAAAAGCACCAAAAGTTGGTTAAATGACCATGGTGTTGGTGTGCTTGACTGGCCAGCAAACTCACCAGACCTAGAACCCCATAGAGAATCTATGGGGTATTGTCAAGAGGAAAATGAGAAACAAGAGACCAAAAAATGCAGATGAGCTGAAGGCCACTGTCAAAGAAACCTGGGCTTCCATACCACCTCAGCAGTGCCACAAACTGATCACCTCCATGCCACGCCGAATTGAGGCAGTAATTAAAGCAAAAGGAGCCCCTACCAAGTATTGAGTACATATACAGTAAATGAACATACTTTCCAGAAGGCCAACAATTCACTAATAATGTTTTTTTTTATTGGTCTTATGATGTATTCTAATTTTTTGAGATAGTGAATTGGTGGGTTTTTGTTAAATGTGAGCAAAATCATCACAATTAAAAGAACCAAAGACTTAAACTACTTCAGTCTGTGTGCACTGAATTTATTTAATACACGAGTTTCACAATTTGTGTTGAATTACTGAAATAAATGAACTTTTCCATGACATTCTAATTTATTGAGATGCACCTGTAGTTCCTAGAATATCAAAATCCACAAAAGGAGGTAGATCCTTTTCATATTTGGCTCCTAAACTATGGAATAGTCTCCCTAACACTGTTCGGGATGCAGACACACTCACTGAGTTTAAGTCTAGACTAAAGACTCATCTATTTAGCCAGGCATACACCTAATTTATCCTTCAACTCACAATTAGTCTGCTTTAGTTAGGTCTGCCAGAACCAGAAACCAGATACATTGATCATGATCTATAACTCTTCAATTTTTTTCATGGCATCTATGCTAATATTATTCTATTTGTATCCCTGTCTCAACATCGGGACTCCTATCCTGAGGTCACCAGAACTGGCTGGATCCAGCTCCATTCCTGCTTCGTGTTGGACTCCACTGCTACGTGTCTCTGAGTGATGACAACTAAATGCAGCCGGTGCCAGCCAAACATCACTTCAGTCTATTACGATGGACTTCAGAGGATGAACTGATGCCAACTCCAACAATAAGACATGGGATACATCATATGCCATTGCCTGAACCTTGGACTTAGGATAGACCTCACCGAAATTACCGGCCGGTTGAACTGCGATGCACCTCACTGATCTCTGCCTGCATCACCTTGGTCTAATGATGGACTACACTCTTATAATGGAATACTTAGACTATCAATGAATTGCCAATGTGGCAGGGTGAGCAAGAGACAGACACAGTGGAGGTGGCGTCAAGCCTCGGAGAGGCATTTATTGGAAACAATAATAAACGTAAAAATGTCCAAAAGGGGTAATAAAGTGTCCAAGGGGGAATAGTGTTCATAATAAAGGGGGAATCTGGCATCCTCGTGGTGAACGGGGCTCCATGAAAGGGGCAGGGTAGTGTTCATAGGAAAGCCCAGGCACGGGCTTGGTCAGTCAGCCGCTCATGCTCCCCTCCAAAGTCCACAGTGCGTGGGGCGGCGGCGTCACTGGCAACCTGTCTTCCCAGGCCCACGGCTAGCGTGAGGGGAAGGCGGCCCGGTATCTAGCCCGTCGGCAGCAACGTGAGCAGTTCACTCCCAGCGACTCATTACAGCATCCGGGGGTCTGAAGAGCGGGTCCGGCAGCGCGTCCACTCATCCAATCCCTCCCAGTTCTGGTCCTGGGCGTGCAAGGATGCCAGTGTGTGTGCATGGAGATTTGAAGGCGGCTCCCCGAGAAGAGGTGCACACTGTGTTTTAAAGAGAGCAGTGATTAAGCATTATCCCCATCAGGTGTGCTTCATTCACTGCTGACCAAACGAGGCTTATTAATTATGCACCTCTTCTCGCTCTCCCGCCCAACTCCCGTCATGAACCTGGCTGAAGGGCGTCCCTAAGAGGCGGGGCGACGATGACGAGCCAGAGGGGCGGATCATTTCGCCATACCAACAAAAGCCTTCATCAGCCAACTAACAAAGGTCAATGCATCTATGTGAACTTCTGCAGTTAATACAGGATGAACTTAAAATACATTATTCATTAATCATACAGTTTTTACAAAATCTTTGTTTAAACACTGACCTTTAACACTTACATAGTTTAATAATTTTAAACCATGACTTGCACTATACATAAGTAATATTGGCATTATATTCATGATGATAGCCAGAGGGGAAATGGCCCCCACATTGAGCCTGGCTTCTCCCAAGGTTATTTTTCTCCATTAACCAATATCTTATGGAGTTTTTTATTCCTTGCCACAGTCGCCTTTGGCTTGCTCACTGGGTTTCTAAATACAATTATTATTTAATTACTTATTTTTAAACACAATTCACAATCATATTTTATCAAACTACACAATGATGACTCTAAGACATTATAGATATTACAGTTTCATTTTCTGTTAATGCATGATTTTATGTAAAGCTACTTTGAAACAATGTGTGTTGTGAAAGGTGCTATATAAATAAAAATGACTTGACTTGACTACTCCTAAAGAAAATAAAAGCTCTTCGGCTTTCCATACGTGCGATACTCCTAAAGAAAAGAAAATCTCTTCGGCTTTCCATACATATTTTAATCCTCACCTGACTGCAGCAGCCTACTATGGAAAGTCGAAGAGATTTTATTGACATCACATCAAGGCCCTGTCCCAAATGGCACCCTGAGCCCTTGCAGTCCTCATAAGCAAGTTGAGAGGATCAGCAGTAGGGTCTGCTGGGTAGAGCTGTGGAGCTCACTCTGATGCCGGGCTCACACATCCTCTGTGAGCGGGGCAGTCGTGTTGGACGTTTACATTGGCCGAGTGTCTTCCGCAAGAAACAGCAGCGCCTGTGTGCAGAAAATAAAGTTATCTATGGGGTCCTACTCCAATTTTTTTCTTTAATAAGACCATAATAAGCTGAGGTTATTGCTGCTTTAAGGACAACAGTGGGCAGTCACGAGCACTTCATCTTTTTCAGCACACTTGGTTGCGATTGGTTAATGTTGTGTCTATACTATACACCTATATACACAGAATGACAAAAGGTCTGGCAGTTTATTAATTCTTTCCTTTATTAAGTTATTTTATTGGGTTTACTTGCATGCAGACATATAAATTGTAGTGTACTATAGGTTCGGTTTGAATAATTTTGATTTGCTTTTGTGTCTTTTCTATAATCTCCTGATTATTTTAGTGTTGTACTGAACCCAGAGCTGCTGAGCTCAGTGTGAGACACAGGGCAAAAATAAGCTCAACGCTCGTGACTCACGCTTGCAGTGGGAATAGTGTAATCTGTTATGGGTGCAGAAACAAAAATGCGCCGCTTACGCCTCGCTCACGCCCCACTCACGGAGGATGTGTGAACCCGGTGTGATGTGGGCTCAGCCAAAGGGTGCACTGAGGGCACAAAGGGGGCACTCGTGAGCACCATTCTGAGCGCTAAAATAGGGTTACCATACGTCCTCTTTTTCCCAGATATGTCCTCTTTTTCGCCCGGGATTTCTAAATTTGCGAAAATGTCCGGGATTCGGCTTTAGTTGCATTATGATGTGCATCTGTTCTAATACTTCATTGTGTGTGCGCGCATATTTGCATTGCTTTAACCCCTCTTGTAAGTCCCACCTTCTCGCACACCAATTGGTCGATTATAAGAGGTAAGTGCTGTTGTGTTCAGCATCAAACAGTTGCTTGACAGTAGCAGCAAATGACAGCTGAATGGAAACAATGCCCAAACGAAAGTGCAAATTTACAGAACATTTACACAAAAAATTCCCATGCTTTCATCCAGGTTGAGATCTGTGCGAAACAGAATGTATGACATGTAAAGCTGGCACTTACAGTATGTGTCAGTTGCTAATAAAGGTGATTTAGAAGCACACATTAGCTCTGCAAAGCATAAAGGGTCAGCAAAAGGTGAAAGTTCATCAGGTAAATTAACGGACTACTTTTTGCGACCAGGTAAAATTGTTATCACATTGCTTCATTTTCCATGGCCATTCAAAATAATAGTAATAGTAAATGAAGGTACACTCATGGCAACAAATATTTTATTTTAATACATGGACATTCAAAAGAATGTTGGATATTTTTATTTATTTATATATATTTATGTTATACTAATAGAGTGTCTATTTCACTGTATTAAAGTTTGCATTCATAGTAACACTGTTTTGAACCCTATTATATGATTTTCTGTAATTAATCACGATTAATCACAATTAAATTATGGTACATGATACATTACAACAAGCATTAAAAAATCATCATAAACATATTTAATTTATACTTTGTCTCAAATAACTTGCAAGAAATTGGTTAGTTATCATTTATTTTTAAAAAAAATGTACGTTCAAATGTTAAGGGTTTTCTTTTGCAGATAAAGTTAATTAGACACAATTTTACAGGTATTAATCTTTGATACAAGTATCTGTATACATGCCATAAAATCAGTCGACATGCTGACAGCTTAGGGTTATTGTTACAGTGAGATTGCTCCTCACTGTTAGGAAAGCATGATGCTGTTATTAAAACGTATTAAAGAGCAAAACTGGCAAATAGCCGGGCTGTGAATTGACAGGAGATGGCAGAGGAAAGTGACGGATCAGGAAGTGAGCTAGGAGCAATGGAAGTAGGTGGCGGGAATGATGAAGGGTGGAATAATGTACAGAAGATTAACGGTAGACGAAAACGTAAAAAAAACAAAGGCAGCAAAATGCAAGTTCTCATTCAGAAGAAACTGATAATGAGCAAAACATAGAAGCAACAGGAGAATGAAATGATGAATACAAAGTAATCATTAAACTGGTTCAAGAAGTTGCCTCATTTGGTGAGTGGAACCCAATTCAGCTAACTAAATCAATAAACAAACTGATGGGTGAGGTTAAGAGTGCAAGAGTTTTGCATAATGGATTGATTGATTGCAAAATCAACAAGGAAAGGCTATCACATTAAACAAGATCGAAGGGAAGAGAGTGCAAGGAACACTGATTAATGATAAAAAGATGGTACGAGGAGTAATTTTGGAAATAAATACAAGTGTGCCGATAGATCAGATTAAAGAAAATATAATGGGAGGGAAAGTGGCAGAAGCAAGACGCCTGAAAACCACTCGTAATGACGAGAGAATTGACAGCCTGTCAATTATGTTGAAATTCGATGAGGAAAGAATACCATCCAAAATATATATTGGGTATATGAGCTACGAGGTCAGGCCCTATATTTCCCCACCATTAAGGTGCTTTAAATTCCAGAAGTATGGCCACATAGCGGCAGTGTGCAAGGGCAAACAAAGATGTGGAAGATGTAGTGGCAAACATGAATATGGAAAGTGTGAAAGAGGAGCTAAGCTTAAATGTAGCAACTGTGGAGGGGAATACAGCCCTGCTTACCAGGGGTGCAAGGCTAGTAAGGGAGCAGCAGAATTTCAGCGACTGAAAATTTCCCAAGGGATTACGTATGCCAAAGCAGCTAAGAAAGTATTTGTGCTGCCAGGCAAATCACACACTAAGAAAATAAGTACAGAGAGTAACAAAATGAGACCATGTGAGGGATGTAGTAAAGTAAAGGAAGACACACTGATTTTGGGGAGAAACAAGTTTGTATTGTTTATGGTTGATGTCATAAACTGTTCTGCACAAACAGATAAGAAGACTGAAAAAATCTAAATAATAGTAAAATCAGCAGAAAAATATCTAGGAGTCAAAGGCCTAGGATGGGAAGCAGTTGAGGAAATGTTATGTGGAGGGACATCTAGCTCACAATTACGGGGTGATGGTACATTATGGTATTAATTATTCTACAATGGAATGCAAGAAGTCTCATCACCAATGGTCAGGAATTAAAAAAATTAGTCTCAAACTTACAGGATAAACCTAACATAATATGCGTACAGGAAACATGGCTAAGACCTCAGTGGGATTTTATAATACAGGGTTATACAGCAATTAGGAATGACAGGATGACTGGGAAAGGTGGTGGTGTGGCAACATTTGTGCAGAATGGTACTAGGTATAATCTGATAAATGTAGGAAAAGAACACAAATCAATGGTAATCAAGATCTGGACAGAAAAGGATGAAATAACTAAGTAATTATTATAATCCATGTAATAGAACATGCCTCGATACATTGAATACTGTGGGTGGGCAAATACAGGGTTAAGTGATATGGTGTGGAGACTTCAATGCGCATAGTGTACTGTGGGGGAGTAAGAGAACGGATGCAAATGGATTAATCATAGAGGAATTTATAGAGGGCAAGGGATTAGTATGTATGAATGATGGGAGAAGTACTAGGTATAACAGTATTCAAATGACAGAAAGTGCAATCAATTTAACATTAGTATCAAATGGACTTGCGGGTGTTACAACATAGGAGGTGTTTAGTAAGTCACTAATGGGCAGCGACCATTACCCTATAAGAATCAAGGTTGGAATAGAAGTACAACAAAAAGATAAAGATATCAAGATGGAAATTAGACAAAGCCAATTGGGAAAACTTTCAAGCACTGAGTAAGGACATATGAGAACATTTACTTAGAGAAGATATGTCAAATGGGAATGAATTCAATAAAACATTGGTCGCAGTCATTATACAGTCAGCAGAGGAAACAATACCGAAAGGATCAGGGAATAGAGGTAAAAAAGAGTGTACCATGGTGAGATGAAAATTGTAGGCAAACTGTAAAAAGAAAGAACATGGCATTTAGACAGTTAAAGAAACACCATTCTTTAGAAACATTAATTCAGTACAAAAGATCACAGACAGTAGTTCGGAAGACAATAAGAACAACTAAACTTGCATTCTGGAGGCAATATTGTAATAGGATAGGGAGAGAGACACTGGTGTCAGACAAATGGGGAATGATCAGAATAATGAGTGGAATTAAGAGAAAAAATACAATGTTGTTGCTAAGCAGCAACAAATCAGCTGGAAGTAATATTTGAAAAAGCAGAGCTTTTGGCAGAAACATTAGTGAAAATTCACAGTTCAGAAAATGTATCAGTAAGAGCTAGGCAGTGTAGTGACAACACTTTAGCACAGAATCCAGGCATAAATGTAAGGAAAACTATGTCAAGAGAAAACGTAGACTTACCTTTTAGTTTGTCTGAGTTAAAGAGGGCCATTTTAAATAAACGAAAATCATCACCAGGAAAAGATGACATTTGTTACAGTATGTTAGCGCATATGGAAGACAGCGCACTCCTTGCAGTATTAAAGTTGTTTAATAAAGTTTGGGACACAGGGAAAATTCCAGTGGCATGGAAACAGTCAATCATAGTGCCAATTTTGAAACCTGGGAAAGATCCATCAGACCCCTCAAACTATAGACCAGTAGCACTTACATCACAATTAGGGAAAACTATAGATCGAATAGTAACTGAGAGAGTAACATATTTTCTAGAGAGTAGAGACCTTTTTTCTCCTTTTCAAAGTGGTTTTCGCAAAGGCAGAAATACAATGGACCCTGTCCTAAGCCTAGAGTCCGAAATTAGGAAAGCCCAAACAAATAAGGAAATAGTGGTAGCAGTCTTTTTCGATGTAGATAAAGCATACGATATTTTGTGGGAGGAAGGACTGCTTATCAAATTAAGTAAGTTAGGTGTGGGTGGCAGGTTATATAACTGGGTGCTGGACTTCCTATTTGGCAGGGCAATAGAGGTAAGGGTAGGTACAGAATACTCAAAAGTATATCAAGTAGAGAATGGAACCCTACAGGTCAGTGTTTGCAGTCCAGTGCTATCTTACATCATGATTAATAATAATTTTAAACAAGATGATAAAGGTATAGGGAAATTGCTGTATGCAGATGACTGGGATTTATGGATAAGGGAGCGGAATCTAAAATATATAGAGAAGAAAATGCAGGCTGCAATTGAGGTGGTGGAACAGTGGGCAAATAAATGGGCTTTTAAGTTATCTATAGCAAAGATGCAATTTATATGTTTTTCTAGATGCCATAAGGCAGTATCCTTGAAGTTATAGGGCCAAACACTTGAACAGATCAATGTGATCAGATTTCTCAGGGTATTGTTAGATGAAAAGCTGACCTGGAAGCACCACATTGATAAAGTAAAGGACAAGTGTAAAAAGGTCAACAATCTATCAAGGTGTCTGTCAGGACAAGACTGATGAGCAACCAGAGCGTCATTGTTGAATATATACCAGGCCCTTATGAGAGCTACATTAGACTAGACTTATATGTCAGCAGTAGAAAGTCACCTTAATAAGCTGGATGTGGAGCAGGCACAAAGACTAAGAACATGCAGTGGAGTATTTAAAACATCGTCAGTAGCTGCTATACAAGTTGAAACGGGGGAAATGCCATTACGGATAAGAAGAGTGAAACTTATGCTGGCATACTGGATTAATCTGAAGCATAATACAACATTTTAGAAGCTTTGGATGGATAGGAAATATAAAAGCATAAAACGAAGGTTTGTGTAACACAATACAGTCTGACAGTTCCATATTCAGTTATTCCTCCATGGTTATTTGTGATGCCATCAATAGATTTAAATATACAGCAACAACTGAGGAATAAATCCAAACAGGTACCTGCTGGGAGGGTAGCACAAAATTACATTGAACAGCACTTTGTAGATAAGCTGATAATATTTACAGATGGCTCAAGAGATCCAGAGACTGGACGTACAGGAGCGGCAGTTTTCATCCCACTGTATGAGGTAGCAATTAAGGAAAGAACTACAGATCATCTATCAGTATATACAGTTGAGCTGGTAGATATTTTAATAGCTTTGCATTGGTTAGAAGAAAACAACATTAATAATGCTCTCTAATTGCATCTGATAGTTGGGCAGCACTCACAAGCATTAGATCCACGAAATCATGCAGACAAGACCTTCTATTTGAAATTCATCATTTAATATACAAATTACACAATAATGGTCTGACGGTTTGCTTTGCTTGGGTTCCTGCTCATATAGGAGTAGAAGGAAATGAGGTTGTTGACAAACTAGCCAAGCAATCACTCAAATTACAAACAGTAAACATGAAAATTCTGCTGAGCAAAGCTGATGGCAAAACAATTATAAGAGTCAAGTGGGGAAAATATGGCAAAAGGACTGGGACATAAACGATACAGGTAGACATCTCTATAATATCCTGAATCATGTTGGTTTGGGAAGGAGGCTGGGCAGGAACAGAAAGGAAGACTTTCTGTCAAGGATTGGACATACTGGACTTAATCAGACACTTCATAAAATAGGTAAACACCCAACTGGTAGATGTGCACACTGTTGTCACCCTGAATCTCTTCAGCATGTGCTGCTGGAATGTAGGGGATATGAGGAGGAAAGGAAAGGACTAATATCAGTATTAAAGAAAGCTAAGCTAAATGTCATTATAAGAAACCTCCTGGGAGAGGCATCATGGGGAATATACAGTCAGCTAATTGAGTATCTGAAGGAAACAGGGCTAATAGAAAGAATTTGGGCCTTTTTTTTTTCCTTTTCTCTCTTTCTTTTCCTGCTAATCTACTGTTCCACACTCCAGTCCGGTAGGTGGCGGTAATGCACCTGCAAGCTGGTTTGCCAACCGCCAATCAAACCAAAAGAAGAAGAACTTGAGTTCGAATATCAACAGTGGCTGTGTCTCGTTTGGAAGGCTGTGTCCTCCGGAGGTCGCATTTGTCGGCCGCATACGTCATTGAGGCTGTCTCGTTTCAGAAAAGCGAGTAGGGCACTTCAAATGCAGCCTTCGAATGCGACCTTCTTTCACGGGAATTCGGAGGATGCATGAGGTGTCCTTCGTGGGCACTCACAACCCACAATTCTTTGCTTCAACGGAAATGTCTAAAAAAAAAAGCCAATTTGCCCGTAAATATGATGTTCAAACGCAAGGAATGTTAATTCCCAAGTTGAAGTACCTCAGTAGATGGGTGCAGAGTATATAATATGTTTAATTATATTAATATATAATTAAAATAAAGTATTAGACTAAAAGTACACCTGTAAAATCAATTTTCCTTTCTCTTTACATCATTATAACTCTCCTAAAATGTACCTCATGCATTCCCTTCCAGAGGGACTTTGTTCCCTTCTCACTCAAAGCGCTCGCGCTTGTTAATGAGTGGCATGCTGTCATAGCAACCATGTTACGTTCCGTTTCCGTTTGTCCTATGAAGGCCGTTTCATATAAACGAGGCTTGTTTAAAGGAGGACACTCGGTATACTGCAGCCTTCAAAGGACGTGTCCTACCTAGCATGCAGCCTTCGAAACGAGACACAGCCAGTGTTTCTCAGGAATCGCTGAGTGCACCTTTAATTAGCTCAAGTTTAAAATCTCAAAACTATTATTTTAGGGAAAGAAACCAAGGCCAGTGATAATAAGATTCGCTTCCAGAACAGTGCGGGACCTCACATGGAAAGGAGCCAAGGGAAACGACTTTCTCAAGAAAAACAAGATGTACTTCAAAGAAGATGTCACGACAAAAGATAGAGCTAAACAGAATCTCATATGGCCTGCTATTGAAAAAGCAAGAAAAGAAGGAAAGAGAGCCTTCTTTGTTGGAATCAAGGCAATCGTAGATGGTAAAGAAATTAAAACTTAAACCACTGCTCTATGTGACAAGAGTTCTGAGTTTCGGCTCAAATTAAAACAGTATGGATACGTAAAGTCTGTTTGTTGTAGGCTAATTACCAAAACTTGTTTATTTAGCTACAGAAACTGTTTATATTTGTTATATTTTTTGTCACCACTGATAATAAGACATTATTATATGAGGTCACATAATTGCTTTTATAAAGCACTTTGTTACTTAAATTCAGGATAACAGGGGTCTCAAGACCAGTGACTTATTTGTGATTGATCTCTGAGAATGTTAGAGTAAGATTACCCTTTATACACTCTCAACACTTACAACTTTTTCTTTCATTGTTCAATTAATTGTTCTCTATTAAGTTTTCTTCAAGTTCATGTCAATCAAAAATTTTCTGACAATGCAAGGGGTATACGAGATATGTTAAAAAGAAAAGCTTTATTTCTGTTTCATTCAAGAAACTCATGCCTGTAAAGTAATGTGCTTTTTTGGAAGAGTCAGTGGGGGTTGTGACATCTGGTTTTCTTTTGGAGCTTCAAATAGATCAGCAGAGGTCGCTATTTTAGGGGATCAGTTTTCTGGACAGATATTAAGTCACAAAACAGATGATTAAGATCAGTGGATTATTCTTCTAATTGATATAAAACAGATTAAATTCATCCTTATAAACATATATGCCACCAACAATAAAAGAACCAATGGGTTAATTTTTCAGGACATTGAAGACAATATTAATAATAAATATTAATAAATGTATTCATAATAAATAATAAAATTACTCTGCGATCTGCTTAACTAATGCAGAGCTGCATCAATGGCATATTTTCTTTTTTATGTTTTTAACCTCTTGTCATATATGACAAGGCGGGCTAAATCAAAGGTCACCACGGGCCAGCTTTGGCCCTGGTTTTGAAATCTACTCTTGTTTTGAAATCTCCATCCTCTGCTTCCAGCTGTTATGACATGCCATGAACACTTTAAAATACTGATAAGTTTTGGCAACTCTATAACCTGTAAATCCACTTCACTAGCTAATTACACTTTGACAAAAACACCATAGATATCTATATAGAAACTGCTTGACCGGAAGTTCAAAGAAAACATTTTCAAGATGGCTGCGCACTACTTTCTCTGGAGCATAAGGTGAATAGGCCCAAGATAACTTCTGTCACGTAAAAATTAATCCTGGAATGCTGCTGGTCGGAAACTGACTGCAGTGACGTAATGGTTCAGCTCCGCCCCAACTTCCGCCCAGGGACTGCAGCCCTAGTACCTGTGACCTGGAACTGCATGTGCTGCGCAGCTGGATACTATTGAATGTTGTTGCATGCTCTTTGCTTTGTAGGGTAACATGTACAGCAACAAATATCTGGAGTTATGATGCCAAAATACAGTGAATCTGCAGAGTTCACAATGCGTGTAAAACATGAGCTGCTCTGTGGAAACTAAATTCAGAGCACCTCCTGAGATGGTCAGAGATCATTTGCTGTGTTCACATAACGTATACGACTCTATTCTTGTGAACTGTTTCCACATGACTGGCAGAGAATAAAGAGTGAAAACTCTTCACATGCACGTGTTCCATGAGAAGTAGAGCGCTACTGAACCTCTGAAAACACAGCGAATCAGACACGTGCACTGGCTGCTTTTCTTTCATCTTTTCTTCAAAATATAATCAAGTATGTTTGTCCAAGTGCGAGTTTATGTGTCTAAAGGCATTTCTTTTCTTATGTCACAAGTAAAAGACAAAATTGGTATTGATTATATGAAACTATTCATCTGTTTTTCCACAAGAAATAAGTCTGTTTTGCCTTCTACTAACATTCAGTAGACATCGTTTTGTCCTTGGTTAATTACTTTTTTCTGTCTTGCTTTCTCGTGATCACGTATTAATTTTCTGTGATCTCGACAAAACAAATGTTGTTTACTCGTGATCACAACTTAATTTTCTCTTTTGTTCTCGTGATATCGATATCGAGAAGACACTTTTTGGTGCCTGCAGCACCTCGTAACGTCACAGGCACAGCATCATCCTCTTCTGTTTATCGCAACAGGGCCTCTCTAGGTCAAGATGGATTTTATCTCAGTTTTATCTAATGACTAGCAAGTCTGCTGACCTTCATCTCTCAGTCATAATCCGGTATCAATGGAGCAGTGATGGGAAAATAAAGCTTTCTGAAGCAATGGGGCTTTCATTACTAATGTATTGAAATTGGGGTTGTTACTCAAAGCTTTTGTACAAGGTTCAAATTACTGCCATCTGGTGGTCAAAAAATGTAAGCCTCTGTGGCTGACAATGTTTGGAAGCAATCCAACTTATAATCAGTGCTATTATGTCGTTTTTGTCTTTTGTTAGTGTTCATAAATAAATATGTAATAACCAAGTGAAGGCTCAAATGCTTCATATATTAGTTAAAACGTTACTGTGTTCTGTTAAAAAATAAAAATACAATGTCTGAGAGTAAATTAATAACTGTGGGAAATATGCTTGTGGGATGGCCTGTAACATTTTATTAAAATAGGAGTGATATGTGCTGAGGCCTGGTTCACACATACTCCGTGAACGGGTGTTTGCATTTCGGCACTGTTACGCCCCAGGGCGTATATTTAAAATTATTTCCTCCAAACAGAGCTGTCCTGTCTCCTGGGGTGTATTCCAGAAAGCAGGTTATGCGACATACCTGGGTAAGTTTATGGATAAGTTAACGGATAACCTCAGCTTTCGGTTCCAAAAACGGAGGTAACATTCGGGGTATGTAAGTAGCCATAGCAACTTACTCTCTGAACATAACCAGCTCCGGAGCAGATTATGTTCCAGGGTTAGTTTGTATCAGAGAGCTGACAGAGCATGGCATGCCCTTTTGAAGAAGATCCAGTGGACGTGGAAGCACAGATTATACGAAATCTTTTCCGCCATGAGAGGGTGATAAGACAATGTATAGATGTGTTTTCGTATCCAAATGAATATTTGCGGGAGCGTTACCATTTTTCACAAGAATCGTTAATTTATTTAACAAATCTTATGAAACCTTTCATATCCGACATGACACATCACGGATCGGCACTTAACACGGAGCACATTTTGTGCATTGCCCTTTGTTTTTTTGCCACGGGGAGATTTTTGTGGGTGATGCAGAGCATGTGGGAAAGGCAACTGTGTGTAGGGCCGTTCGTACAGTATGCCTTGCACTTAAACAGTTCCTACACACTTTTGTGCAGTTCCCTGGTCTCAAACCTTTGAAAGTCATTAAAGAGGAATTCCACAGAGTGGCGGGTTCATCCTTTCTATGATATTCTATGAGACCTTTTTAGTTATATATAGCACTACTTCATCTATCCATCCGTACTGTACATACAGTATGTACACATCCACAATCATTTTAACATTTATCTAGTCATCTAACTTTTAATTTCAGGGTTCCCAAATGTCATTGGATGCATTGATGGAACCCACATTACTATTCAAGCTCCTTCAGTCAATGAAGGAGACTATGTTAATAGGAAGTCATTCCATAGCATCAGTGTGCAGGTAACAATAGAATATTGGATGCTAAATCAATATTTAAACCATTAAATGCCACTCATTATTGATCCCCACTAACTAGGTAATGTGATGCATCCCACTCATCAAATGTTGAAGCCAAATGGCCAGGGTCTGTACACGTTACCAGAATTTTCCAGGAGTCATCGCTGTGCCACAAATTTGAACAAGGTATGTTTTGCCTAACACAATACTGTATGGTTGTTTTTGTAATTCTAGTATTTTTTGTAATTTGGTATTAACTAACCACTATTATAGGAAACTTCAGTGGTTATTTGCTGGGGGACAGAGGGTACCCCTGTCTGCCCTATATGATGACCCCCTACTCTGAACCTGGACCACAGACACGATTTAACCTGGCCCACAGCAGAAAAGGGGCCAAGGTGGAGATGACCATTGGCATCCTGAAGGCCAGGTTTCAGTTCCTGTGTGGGCTCAGGGTCAGTCCAGAAAGGGCATGTGACACAGTGGTATGTGTGGTTCTTCACAACATTGCCAAATAAGAGGTGAGAGGCCCCCCGGTGAACCCAGTGGACTAATGAGATGGAAAGGTGGTATGGGATGTGATCTGCCAAAATCACTTTTAAATTAAATGAATAATGCACAAAGTGAACAGTCAAGTGTTTTTATGGTATCTTTATTTCCTGTAATAAAGACATTTGTATTTATTGCTTTACCATTCAACAACAAATGACAGATTAATCATCACTAGGCAAATACAGTTCCCACCTTTAGCCAATGCTCCAGCAATTCAGTTTCAAGTCTGGCCTTTTTATGTTCAGCCATCTCCATGTCACTTTTTCTTATTTGCCTTTGAAGATGGACCTTATACAGCTCCTTTGCAGGCAGCTAGGAACACCGAATGATAATTCAATATGATTGCTAAAGTCTGTAATACTGTCATGAATCCTGCCTTTGTTGTTCCTCCCACTCACCACCAGAGGGCTCCATCACCTGGGGATTGACTTTAACTCTCTAGACTCCATTTCCCATAATCCCCGTACCTGGCAATGATTACCTGTTCACCTGTTTCCAATCTATTCAGCTGTTTAAGTCTCACTCTCACTCTCTGTCATTGAAGTCTTGTTTTGCCCTGGCTGACATTTCTGAGCGTTCTCAGAGTTTATTGCATTTCCTGTGTTTGATCCTGGACTGTTTACCCTGTTTTGACCCATTGCTGCCTGCCTACTATTACTGCCTTGTTTACCTGGATATAACCTGTGATTGTCTGCCACCTGCCCTGACCTCTTGCCTGTTTATTGACCACCTCTCTGGATGACCTTGGATATTACTGTTGCTGGTGATTGAACCCATGCCTGTCTGTATTACTACGTTTATTATTATTAAAGCTGCACATGGATCTCAACTCTGTTGACTCGTCACAAATACATATACAGACCAATTATTTTAATTAAGACAACTGCAGAACATTTCTCACACTGCTAATATTCAGTGTAGAGGTAGATGGACCCTCCTGTATAGGAATCCCCTGCCATATTCCATAAAAGGACATTGACAAAGTTTTATCTCTTTTGTTAAAGGGAATGCATTATATGCATTATACCTCTATTGGCCTCATAGCATTTTCATTTTCTAATTCTGTCACAGCAGAAGTGGTCTCTTCATCTTCATCCTACAGTGCAAATTACTAAGGATGTTTAGTCTAGCAAACAGAAACAATACCTAAAGACAGTAATCACTTACAAATGTGGCAGGCTGTGCGGATGCAGGAGGGTCCGTTAATACAATGTGTCCATCAGCAACTGCAAGAAAATTAAACCAGTAAGATACTTAATGTTCTCAAACAAATACAACTAATAAACAACTAGGAATATACACCATATGCAGTAAAATAAGTTATGCATAATGCACAAGTGAAACCGTGATAGTAAATGCATTCAGAATGCTTTTTTTTTTATTATTTAAAAAAAAAAAAAAAATTAGTGACAGTTTAAGGATTAAAATAAAAAAAATAAAAAAAAAATAAAAAAAACTGAATACTTAATGCATTTAAGAAGGGACAGTGCCAGCTCCTCCGCCGGAGTGAGTGAAGGTGGTGGTGGTCCGCCACCCATTTTACGGGCATCAGCCTTCTTCCTATTGGCTACATAGAACAGAAAGAAAACTTACAATAAAAAGTTGGCCAATTACTACTTAGGTTACATTAGTTTAAGATGTTTAGGAAATATTACCTTTTTGGAGAATGTTTTTAGGTTTCATTTTGACTTGGCTCGGAGTTCTTTTGGCTCCAGAAACATTACATCTGATAAAATAAGGCAATATATTACTAGCCAATGTACAGAACTAAAGTATGTACAATGATAAGAAATTGATGGAGGGCAAAAAGTAAATGCGTATCTATTAAATGTTGGTTTTTACAACATGCCCAATAGGATCAAAGTTAAATTTTGCATCATAATGAAAGATAAAATGGTATATAAACTCACGTATTTACTCTATCATTTATTTTTTGCCAAGCCAACTCTGTCCTTAGCCGATGCAGCGGTATTACTTTTATTGTTACAATTGGCTTATAATCTTCATAAGCACGCATTAAAACCTCCAACTCCACTTCGCTGAAGTATGAGGCTCGTTTTTTTTTTTCTCCTTGGGTTTCCATGGTGACTCCTCTAATTGGCGATCCATTGAAAATGTCTTTAAGTACTCACCGCACACACAGGTTATCTCTGGGTTACCAATAGGAGGTTGATTGAACTAACACTTCACAGGTGTTTTGGAACCGACATACGGTTCCAAAACCGTATGTCGAAACATACATGTTCTTACCAAAAAGTAAGCAAGGAATGGGTTAATCATCCGAGAGTTCAGGGTATATGTGACGATAAATTAACCCTGCTTTCTGGAATACACCCCTGGTCTCAGAGTGTTGACTGCCACACTAAAAGTTGTCTGTTGAAGAATGTGGTCAATGTTGTATGTATTGTTTACTGATTGCTTAGTTTTTAGTGGCTTAAACAAAAAAACTGTTTCTTGTAATATTACCAGTTACGATTTTGTGGGATAACTTGTAGGGAGGTGGATGTCAGTTTGCTTTGAGTATATGCTTCTTATCATCTGTTTTTTTTTTTTTTTTTTTTTTTTGGACAGAAAGGGATTCAGGGAAGTTTATTGCTGCTTATTTTCACTTTCTTTCCATCCTAGGTAAGTTACTGCTACTCCTCTTTCTAGGAAGATTGACTTTTGTTTGTCATTTTGGCCTTGTCCCCTTCCGAAGCCTATTTTTATTTGAATTCCACTGTTAAGTAATAAAAAGACTTTTCTTTTGTTAAACATTTGTGGACCTGTGCTTGTTGCAGTGATGGGACCTGGAGACGGGAGAACTCCTGTGTTCTATCCATTACTTATGTTACCCGCTTGCCGCTAACCCCTAGGCTAGAAGGTGATTCGTAACAGCGGCCATGTTAACAGATTACACCCTTCACATTCATGGTGACGCGTCCCAGACGTGGCAGTGAGCCTAATTTTTGCTGCGTGGCTCACGCTGAACTCAGCGGCTCTGGTTGCAGTAGAAAACTAAAATAAACAGGACATTTTAGAAAAGACGCAAAAATAAATAAACAATATTTAAAGTGAACCAACTATACACTACAATTTATAGGTGTGCATCTTGACCAACCTTTTTGGAAATTTCGGTCTTTCCCCATTCAGGTAGAGAGGAGCTATAGTCTACTTTTATGTTGCTTGTTTACAAAGAAAATAGCTACCCAGCCTGCCCGAAAGTGTTCCAAAGATGACCGCAGAGTGGACTGACTTGTCTTGGAAGGCACTTTGATATATTAACCAATCACGACCAAGTACACTGATAAGCATTTGCACATGATTGCCTATGGCTGCACTATGTACCTAGAAAAGAGACACGGCCAATGTGAAAGCCCAAACGCAATTGCTCATGCCCCACTCACAGAGTACGTGTGAATCTGGTGAACCAGCTACCAAAGCAGTCACATGGTTTTCAGATGAATGAAGCTTCAGATGTCACAGATCGCATTTTCCCCCAAAATGATTGAAGCTCCGATACAGTGCTTCAATGTCACAAAGCTATTTCAGCTGCCAACAGGCCTTGATTAATGAGATATGCTCCTCTGACATTGCCACACTGAATGACGTCCCTGGAATGACTCTGCAGTGATTTACACACAAGTCGTGATCTCGAGAAAACAACATTTGTTTTGTTGAGATCTCGAGAAAATTAAGCCTTGATCACGAGAAAACAACTTTTGTTATGTTGAGATCATGAGAAAATTAAGTCATGATAACGAGAAAACAAGACAGAAAAAAGTGATAAACCATGGACAAAACGGGCGTCAGTATATGACCACTTTCACTTGTTGGACTACAAGCCCCATGAATTCTCTGGCGTGTCCACGTGACTGTGGGCTTCCGGTTGGCAGTGCGTTGTTGGCTGTCGCGAATGTTGGTTGTCAGGGTGGAGATGGATCACGCCTCTTTAGTAGAGAGATAAACTCGCATGATTACTCTGCAAAACACATTCATGTTTACACGCTCAGACAACGACAAAAAGGGAGGAGTGCCATCACAACGGGTGAGTTTATACACAAACACTGGGTGGAAGATCACGAGCACAACATTCAGTCACATAAACATATGAAATGACATTTCACATTAATAATGATCAACAATATGCTATAATGAAGCTTATTCGATGTCTGTATTTAATCTTTTGTTATGATAGTGTGTTTATATTTGTTGAAATGCTAATAAATAACTCCAAATCTTGATAGATTAGGCTCAATGTTTAAATGCAGTTTCTAAACGCAGTATACATTTTACTTTTATTGACGTGTTTATATGTGGATATTCTGTTTTCCAATGTTAGTTCTCACGTGTTGAGCTTATTGAGTGACCTTGATGAGCATCTTAACTCCCTGTGTCCACTATAGATCCACTAATACCTTTTAAAGCAGATTACTGATGGAAAAAAACGCTCTGAACCTTTACGGGTTCTCATACAGAACGCTTTTCATGGGTGGCCTTGTATATCTATTTGTAACCTATGGGGATTTTAAACTCTGTATAATGCTGTTATGTGCTGTTTATTGGTATGTTTGGCAGACATGATCTGCATGATGACTGTAGTGTATTTAGGCTGAATGTTCTTGTACCTGACCCTCATTACATTATAAATAGTGTCGTCCTGCCCCATTCAGAAGTCTCCTTTGTATGTCAAAAACCTGTCAAGAACAATCCGTGGTCATATTTTACTCCAAAATCACAAGAAAGGAAAAAAGAAAATAAGCCTCAGAGACCAGGGAATTGCAACATTTGTTTAAAACACTGAAACAATGCTAAAACAATATTTTTGTAAAAATTATATTAAAAAAAATAGGGATGTTCCGATACGATACTAGTATTGGAATCGGGTCCGATACCGTGCTCATATACTCATACTTGTGCTTGTAAAAATTCTCCGATACCATCTGACGTACAAATGTCATTACGTAAACATTCAGCGCACAAATTAAAATCACGTTATGTCCTAGTGAGATTATTTAACTGCAAAAGCTGCGATTTATTAACATAAATAAATAGTTGGCATGTGCGGCTTGCATCAAATGTGAGCACTTATGAATGTGTGGAGATGCCGGCTGCACTTACCTTTTAAAACTCCTTTTTGGCTCATACACAGAAACACCATCATGAGCATCGGAGGCTCTGTTTGTAGAAGATGACAGTGAATAGAGATTAAATTCAAGTTGTGGCGTGAGGCAAAAACAGAGTACATACTTATTTAATTAAATAGCAGCCTTTGTGTTTTACTAATCAATTTGAGTCGGACTGAAAAGCTACTGTCATCACACAGAAACACTTCAAAATAAAAGCTCAATTTAAATGAAAAATATGGAAAATATATAACTTCTGTAAAGATATGTACATTTACTGTATTACTTCTTTTGCTACCACTAATAATAATAACAATAAATCAATATTAACAATATTATATTTAAACAGTATATCACATCTCAAATGCTCTGTTATGCAGCACTTTATTTGACAAAATGTAACTCCAGTGCTGTATTTTGGACTGTGCTGTGAGGTTCTGTATAAAATCACTTCATTTGATAAAAATAATACAATATTGTGTGGGAAATGAATTGCTATATTTTCATTTGTTTCAAGTTTTAATGAATTCATTAATTTAAACACCATTTAGATGATAAGATTGAAATAAACTGTTGATATGGAGTAAAAAAAAAAAAATAAATAAATAAAAAGATGGTATCAGACTCACTATCGGTGAGTACCAAAAATTAAGTATCAGTACTCATACTCTTTCTCTTTCTCCAAAAAATGGTATCGGGACTTCCCTATTAAAAAAACTACACCTAAAGTTTGCTGACACTGAACTGTATCACAACAGTTTTAGTGGGGGGAAAAATAGTGTCACAGCTTGCTAAACATTTACATTTTGCATTTAGTTATTTAGTTGAAACTTTTATCCAAAGCGACTTACAAATGAGGAACAAACGCAATTTGTCATACAGACAATATTCAGTATTGCACAGCCAAGTTCCCTGAGTAGCTAGAGTAGTATATAAGCTAGTGCAGAAGAAAGAGACAGACAAGGAGTTTTTTTTTTTTTTTTAAATAATGAAATTAAATAGTAAGTGCCATTAGCGTGGACTAATTAAGTGCTATAGAATAGATGCATTTTCAGCTGTTTTCTGAATATTGAGATGGTTGCAGCAGATCGGTTGGAGATTGGAAGCTCATTCCACCACAGAGGAACAGAGAAAGTGAATGATCGTGAAATAGATTTTGTGCCTCGTTGCAATGGGACCACCAGGCTCAGTCGTTGACTGCAGAGAGCAGGTGGGGACATAGACCTGAATGCTGTTCCATTGGCTGTCCTGAAGGCCAGAGTCAAAGCCTTGAATTTAATGACATGAGCCGTCTTTGGTTGACTGAAGAACAGACGTGCTGCTGCGTTCTGGACCATCTGCAGTGAGCACTAGTTGCAATAGCTGGGAGGACAGTCAACAGAGCATTTCAGTAGTCCAGTCTAGGGTTGCCCAGTTTACCTGTACTAATGAATTATCGCAATACCAAAAAAATTAAAATGGTACAATATCATATTGTTGCTAATTTCAGTACCATATTACAGTATGCTGTCATTAGCAAAATGATATGAGAAGTGACAGTTTTGAGATTAAATCAGTGACAATTTGAAAATAAAATAAGAAACCTCTGGACATGGCCAAGTGGTATCATTAAACAGCAGAAGGATGTAATTTAATTAAATATTCCACAGTCACATGCGCTGCACACTACAGAATGAACAAGAGGTGCCGCTCTGCTCTGTCATCTGTTTCACACGCGCACACGCACGCTCACACACTCACACAAATGCCACACACACTAATTTTCATGCATTGTGTTTAGAGTATAAACAGCTGTTAACACTTAAATTAACTCCTCAGGTGCAGCTTGAGATTTCAGCTCGAGAGCCGTGAAGGGATTGTCCCAGCATTAATGGGAAGCATGATATAACTAACCCGTCAAAAATAGGAAGAACTCAACTAGATGTGAAATTGAAGACCGAAAAATATAACTACTGTATAAAATTTAATATTGAAAAAGTAGCAATAAGACTCATAATAACAATTATATAATTAAATGGTTGTGTTATTATTATTATTATTATTATTATCTGTAAGCAATATCACAAATGCAAGTGTTATATCAGCATTCAGCCATAGCAGCCTTGTGCCACAGGTAATCAGATTTTTTTTTCATTAATGTTTTCATTAATACTGTGAAGCTCTTTTGTGCAGCATTTTATTTTACCAAAAATAAAATTGCATACACACACACACACACACACACACACACACACTACCGGTCAAAAGTTTTGAAACACTTGACTGAAATGTTTCTCATGATCTTAAAAATCTTTTGATCTGAAGGCGTATGCTTAAATGTTTGAAATTAGTTTTATAGACAAAAATATAATTGTGCCACCATATTCATTTATTTCATTATGAAACTAAAATGTAATAAAAAATAAAATGTTTTTGAAATTGATGACTTGGACCAAATAATAAAGAAAAGCAGCCAATAAGTGCCCAACATAGATGGGAACTCCTTCAATACTGTTTAAAAAGCATCCCAGGGTGATACCTCAAGAAGTTGGTTGAGAAAATGTCAAGAGTACATGTCTGCAAATTCTAGGCAAAGGGTGACTACTTTGAAGATGCTAAAATATAACACAGTTTTGATTTATTTTGGATTTTGTTTAGTCACAACATAATTCCCATAGTTCCATTTATGTTATTCCATAGTTTTGATGACTTTACTATTTTTCTAAAATGTGAAGAAAAAAAATTATAATAAAGAATGTGTTTCAAAACTTTTGACCAGTAGTGTATATATATATAAAAATATTAGATTTTTATTTGATTAAAGCTGTATGTATCAATTTGATTAAACACCATTTGACCATAACATTTAATTAAAACATTTAAGATGGAATCCAGAAAAATTTAAACAGAAAATGCATAATTTGAGACTTTATACAGTTCTTTTAATCAAGTAATTTTCTGTGTAATTTCATAAAAAATCTGAGGCTTTTTATTTGTTGATTATAGTATTGATTTAGTATCTATACTGAGGTACCAGGGCTGGTATCGTACCGAAGCCAAAACTTTGGTATCGGAGCAACCCTAGTCCAGTCTTGAATTGGCTAAATCAATCAATTGGCCAAAGTCTTACAACATTCACCCCAAAACAAAATATGGTTCAAAAATCAAGATTTTCATAACCAGTGGCTTCCTAAAAACACGGTCAAGGAGGAAAAAAGAAAATACATCATCATTGTCAATGCTTGGGTCTCTATGGGTTAACACTTTAAGCTTGGATGGGTCCCCGAGAAGAAATCAAGGTATTATTTATTACAAAATATTAATAACTACAGGCCTGACCAACACAAAATAGGTATCGTTTGAAAGCTTAGAAGCTCTTCTTTCCAGTGCATGCAGGCATTATGACCAAAACTGAACAAGTGCTTTGAAATTTGCAGACAAATCAGAAGTGTTCCGTTTTGATCATTTATAAAAAAATTGCACCGTACATATTATTGCAGTCATTAAGAAACTCGGGGCTCTGGGTATCTCAGCGAGTATTGGTGCTGACTACCACCCCTGGAGTCGTGAGTTCGAATCCAGGATGTACTGAATGACTCCAGCCAGGTCTCCAAAGCAACCAAATTGGCCCAGTTGCTAGGGAGGGTAGAGCCACATGGGGTAACCTCCTTGTGGTCGCAATTAGGGGTTCTCGCTCTCAATTGGGTGTGTGGTAAGTTGTGCGTGGATCGTGGAGAGTAGCATGAGCCTCCACATGCTGTGAGTCTCCACATGATAAGATGCACGGATTGACTGTCTCAGAAGTGGAGGAAACTGAGACTTGTCCAACACCACCCGGATTGAGGTGCGTAACTGCGCCACCACGAGGACCTACTAAGTAGTGGGAATTGGGCATTCCAAATTGGGGAGAAAAGGGGATAAAAATAAATAAAAAAAAAAACATTAAACTCATCAAATAGACATGTCATATGTTGTTGGAAAGCTCTCAAAGAGTAGAATACAACCAGCCTATTTGCTTTACCCACAGACAAAAATATAGCGAGTAATAGCTAAGTATATGTCTTTGACAATTATGTTTCATGTGAACAGGTGTTGCATATATGCTGCATTTTCGCTTATAACTTGACAAAAAAAAAAAAAAAAACTGAACATAAAATATGACATACCATTACTTAGAGGCGGCGATTATCTTTTCACACAAGGTAATCGGATGCATAGATCATTAGATAATCCACACAAAGCACAATGTTACATATGGTCACCAGGAGATGTTGGCAAGTAAAAATCAATAAAGCAAAAATATTCAATGTCCCTCTGCAGGGGGATTTACGATATAATCGGATATCACAATATTTTTAAGGTGATTATCGATTCAATATTTTGTACATATTGCCCAGTCCTAGCGCAGAGTGCTAGGTGGTGCAATATGAAGTGTAATTGAGATTGAAATCATGATCGTACCTAGAGACTGCTGATGTCAAGATGTACAGTGAAAAAGGAGTTATATTTTGGTCTGTTATTACCCAAAATCAACTGAATCACTTCAGAAGACACTGATTAAACCACTGGAGTCTCATGGATTACGTTTATGCTGACTTTGTGCTTTTTGGAGGTTTTGGAGTTTTGATCACCATTTGCTTGCATTGTATGGATGTACAGAGCTGAGATATTCTTCTAAAAATCTTTGTTTGTCTTCTGCAGAAGAAAGAAAGTCATACACATCTTAGATGGCTTGAGGGCAAGTAAATGATGAGAGAATTTTCATTTTTGGGTGAACTAACCCTTTTTAATATTGCTCATTAGGCTTACTGTGGAACGTGTGGAAAGCCTGGAACTTTCCCATTGAGAAGTCCTATTGAGATTGCACCAGTGTGTGTGTGTGCACGTGTATTTGTAATCTTGTACTGGCTCAACATATGAGATGGCGTTTCTTAATTAATCTGTCGAAGGCCAAAATACAACACTGAGAAGCTTCACTGTGTACCTCAAGGGTTTTATTTGTAGATGTTTGATTGGAGGTATTTGCATCGTAGAGATTTCATGAAATAGTTTAACACAAAATGACTACTAGTGGTTGACCGATAAGGGTTTTTCAATGGTTTACGACCAATGCCAATAATGGCCAAATATTAGACAATTAATCGTCCTGGCCAATAAATCAGTCCATCACTTCACTATGCTATATAAAACCAAAGGTTGTTGCTATGTAAATGTATCCATGTTCTTACAGTATTGATTTTTAGGAATAATGAGCTCTTTGAACACATTTGGCATCAATAATACTTAAAAGCGTGGTGTATTGTCAATAAATTACACCTACATGACATGAAACACAATAGATGCTGTATGAATCTCAGTAGACACACAGTGTGTTTCATGTATATTTTCTGTCTGTTTTTTAGTGCCAACAGTGGGATGGAGTGGCGTTCACTGATTGACTTCTCTTAAGATCATCTACAGGACAGGTATGATAGAGTAAGAAAGAGAGACAGCCGTCTGTCAGTACTGTGTTTCTTAGGATAAAGGTAAAGATGAATCGTTACACCACACTCAAGCAGCTGGGTGATGGGACCTACGGCAGCGTCCTGATGGGGAAAAGCAACGAGTCTGGAGAACTAGTGGCCATCAAAAGGTGTGTCAAATATTTTGACGTGTCCAAAACGTAAGGCATCTGCCCTGCATTCCAGTCAGTCAGTGACTTCAAAGACAGCATTTTTGTATTAAGGGTCGTCATGGTTTCAAACCTGCTTCCAAATCCTAGTGGTCTAAAACAAATTAAAGTGAGCTTTAGAGATAACCAAGTAAATGTTTGGGTAGTTGATATGTTTTTGGTGTGTCATGCTATACTTCATTAAACAGCAGCTTTGCTAATTATTTCATAATTTTTATTTTGCATGCAGCTTTTATGAGCTCATTGAAAATTTTTACTAAATGTATAAATATTTATATAGTTAATATATAATCATATTATGTAAGTAGAGTGGGTTGCAAACAGCATTTTTATGTTGTTTTTAAGAAGGTTTTGGTATTGATATTAATTATCTTAATTCGAATGTTCTCAATAACCCTCTCGCATTTGCAACCAAATTTCGCACTATGCGACTAAATTTATATTTTTGGCAACTGGCTGGCTAATGTTCAGATTTCACTCACCAGTGATTATTGTAGTATAGTGGGGAAGTATTCAGCAGCGAGATCCTTTTATTGCATGTTGAGAGTAAATGTCCCTAGAGCTGTCACGATTATGAAATTTGGCTAATGATTAATTGTCATACAAATAATTGCGATTAGGGCAGACATGGGCAATTTACGGGCCGCGGGCTGGATACGGCCAGCCACATGGTTTAATCTGGTCCATGGCTCATTTATCCTAAAAGTGTTTTTTCATTGGATATTACAGTTCTCTTGCATTGGGACCTAATGTGCCTCCACAAACATTTAACATGCTCAGGCTTGCCAGATATGAGATGCAAACCCCCCAGTTAGAGATTTATACTTGCGCAAATTGGAAATATTCCGCCTAATGTTATACTTATTTTGTGCAATCTGGCAACCATGCATGCATCTTTCTAGCTCTCGCTTTCCCTTCTGAACAAACTTCTCGATCTCTAGTGTGTAATTTTGCTCAAGGAATAGTGTTATATGGCCACTCTTGTGTCCATTCTTGAGGCTGCTTGTGCTGTTTGGTACTACCAATTTTACAGGCAAACCTTCTCAGTGATTAACTTTAATAGAATATAAACATAGATCATTGACACGCTGTGCAAAAGCAAGCGAGAGACGAATATGTATTTTTTATTTGTGAAGTTTAGAAATGTTGAAGTCCCTCGCACCTGTATTTTAATCGAACTCTTTGAAGTAATCATTTATCATAGTCATGCATTATGTTTTATTCAGTTGTGTGCTGAATGGAAATCCAAACCATTGGCGGACAAACTATTGACGAGACCCGCATCATGACCCTTTTAATGCTGAAACGGGTAATGTTTTGAGAATAAAATAAGTAAACTGGCCTGCTTTGCGATTTTGATTTTTTATTTAAAACACATCCCTGATGTAGAGAGTGTAAAATTGAATAGTAAATTACCAGGGAAGTAGAGATGGTGAAATAAATAATTTATAATAAGCTCAGCCTTTATTCAGTTTTTTAATGCCTGATAGAAAAGTATCTACCTTTGTAGAGCAATACAATCCTCTTAGGCAATTGCAGAATAGTCCCATGAGTCACATAAACACTTCAGAAAATTGAGTACACAACAATATCTGGGCTGAAAAGATACAAGAACCAAATGCAGAACATTTTATCTCAGAAGGAGTAAAATGTGGCCCCTTATGCACTACTTAAAGCCCGATGTGGCCCCTTTACCAAAATAGTTGCCCACCCTTGGATTAGGACGATTCATTGTCTGTTTTAAGGCAGTGACCAATAATTGTCTGTTTTAGGGCTTTCATGATTAATTGTCAAACAAATGGTCATTTCTTAAGGTGTATGTGTGTTTCATACACCTTAAAAAGTCATTTTTTTATATTTAACTTTAAATATAGAAATCAGTTAATAAAATGGGGATATATGATTCCCTTTTAAGGCTTTAAAACTTATGAATGACATAAATTTTTTTTTTAATATTAGAATATTTCTAAACACTAAAAATATGTCTCTCTTTTTGGTCAACTTTTTTGGTCTTGGTCCATTTAAAATTTACACTGTTTTTTTTTTTGGACCCAGCCAACCTGAATAGCAATATTATATATTATATTATATGCACTAGTCAAATAATTCTGTCCTAAATTCTTTCACTTTCACTTTATTTTAAGGCTCTCATATTAAACCCACAAGCCCTTATTTCTCATGAAGACCTTTGAGATTGCGTTTCTTCATTTTATAATCTCCACAGAAATAGAGTAAATGGGCTCTGTTACTGCATGTCATTAACACTGCTTATATGAATGAATGGTGCTGCAGTGACCAGGATTCAGGAACATTTGCTACAACAAGATCGTTAAATTAAAGTGAAACCGGAGCCCTTTACGTTCACTATCAAAGTTTAAGATAAGTTCATACCACTTTTATATTTATGCAGGAGTTTGGCACGAGCCTTTACAGACGGCACACATATCATAGTTCTTGAGACGTTGATAATCTTTACGTGCAATTCATGAGCTGCTCTGGGTGACATCCATGGTGTGGGTCAGTTCAACAGAATGAGACGCACAAACGCGGCATTCATGGCATTTATATATTCACTTAAAACTCCCTTATTTGGACATTAAAATGTGATTGGAATTTGAAGTGCACAATAATCATGGTTATTACAATAAACATGGTCAAATCAAATAACCGTGATCAGACGATTATTTAATAATCGTGAAAGTCCTAGTTGTCCCGTGTAATGTATGTCTAAAGATGAGATCAACTTAACCCATTTGTCATTGAATAATGTCTCTTTTAATACCTTTTCTGTACTATACAGTCAGTTGTTGATAAAAAAAAAAAAAAAAAAAAAAGATTTATTTCTAATTACGCATAGCACAGATGAGATAAAGCCATTCAAATCCTCTCTAATTAACATTTCTTTACAGAAATGTCCAAATTTTTAGAGTAAACATCAAGACAAGTCCACCACACCAACCACACCAAAGAGAGAGCGACTGGTTGTTTTTCACATAGACAAGACTCTTTAGTTGTATTAAGAAAAGCGTCTATGGTTTACTCTAATTGTCCTGGTGTTTTCCACCATAATTACATCCTAAAGTGGCTGAAATGAATTGGCCTCTTGGGTTACTATGTACCTGTTTGACCCCTAATCCCTTCCTTATCCATGTCAAACCCTCGACATTTTAAAAACCTGAACACAAACAAACCAAAACAGCATCAGCACTGAGTTGGAGCGGAGTGTGTTATCTGTATATGGCATTTGTGTGTAATCTCTTACAGTGAGTACCATAACAAACCTGTCTCACCCAGACTGTCCTTTGGGATTCACCTGAGCGCAGGTTCACTGCACACACACGTCTGTGTGCAGAAGGTGATGTGAATTATAAATGCCACTGAGATATAGGAACCGTGCAGGAACAGGCGGTTACTATGCAAATTGATGCTCTTTGACAGTGAAAGGAGTGAAAGTGGCCAAGACCGTGTCTCAATCAGCACCACTTTCTCTTACATAATTCCTCTTGGACCTACAGTTTGAGGTCTCATTTGGTCCCGTTTATCAGCTGCTGGCGACTTACTGTCTTAATGAAACTGAAAATGATTTTCAGAAAGACTTTCTTTAGTTTCTCTCAGAAAGAGGAAAAGCTCATACAGGTGCATCTCAATAAATTAGAATGTCGTGGAAAAGTTCATTTATTTCAGTAATTCAACTCAAATTGTGAAACTCGTGTATTAAATAAATTCAGTGCACACAGACTGAAGTAGTTTAAGTCTTTGGTTCTTTTAATTGTGATGATTTTGGCTCACATTTAACAAAAACCCACCAATTCACTATCTCAAAAAATTAGAATCATCACAATTAAAAGAACCAAAGACTTAAACTACTTCAGTCTGTGTACATTGAATTTATTTAATACACGAGTTTCACAATTTGAGTTGAATTACTGAAATAAATGAACTTTTCCACGACATTCTAATTTATTGAGATGCACCTGTATAGACTAGGGTTGGGCATTAAAATGAATAAAAAATGCATATAGTGGACCCATGAAGTATTTGGACACTGATGTTGTTGCAATATATATTTATATCTATACATAAATGCACCTGTCAGCCACAACATTAAAACCACCTGCCTAATATTGAGTAGGTCCCCCTCGTGCCGCCAAAACAACACCAACCCGCATCTCAGAAGATATTCTTCTCACCACAATTGTACAGAATGGTTATCTGAGTTACTGTAGACTTTGTCAGTTTGAACCAGTCTGGTCGTTCTCTGTTGACCTCTCTCATCAAAATGGTGTTTCCATCCACAGAACTGCCGCTCACTGGATGGATGTTTTTTTTGTTTGTTTTTTTGACACCATTCGGAGTAAATTCTAAAGGCTGTTGTGTGTGAAAATCCCAGGAGATCAGCAGTTATCTAATCAGCCAATCCTGTGGCAGCAGTGCAGTGCATAAAATCATTCAGATACGGGTTAGGAGCTTCAGTTAATGTTCACATCAACCATCAGAATGAGGTCAACAGAGAATAGCCAGACTGGTTCAAACTGACAAAGTCTACGGCTGGAGGGGGACCTACACAATATATATATATTTTTTGTATTATTATCATCTGCGTTAGCAGCATCTCAGTCTCCACCAGGCATAGCTATCATAATAACGCAGAATACAAAGATTAAAAAATATTTATTAAATGATTGCTTAGCAAACAGCATTAACAATAGCACCTGTAGAGTCCAGAAACATGTGCTCTTCCTCCATTCTCCTATCATTTGTTTACCTCACGAGAGAGCGTTTCGCCCTTATTACACTCCCAGCGGCAACAAGTGAAAGCGGAACTAATATTACCAACATCCAACAAATGAAAAGGAAGGAATGTATCCTACATATAACAAATCCAGGGTTGGGGAGTAAAGGAATACATGTAACGGGATTACGTATTTAAAATACAAAATATAAGTAACTGTATTCCACTACAGTTACAATTTAAATCATTGATAATTAGAATACAGTTACATTCAAATAGTATTTTGATTACTGAAGAGATTACTTTGCATTTTATTGTCATTTGTTTCATTTAATATTTAGTCCTTTCAGATGGAAAACATTTATACATATAAATGATGCGATCCAAAGTGCATTTGAACAGCGGTGAAACACTTTCTTATGATGTGTTACATTCATACGAGCAGAGAGAGATGTACGTTTGGAGCAGAAGAAATTATTTAGAATACGTTACTGACCTTGAGTAATCTAACGGAATACGTTACAAATTACATTTTACAGCATGTATTGTGTAATCTGTAGTAGAATACATTTCAAAAGTAACCCTCCCAACCCTGAATAACTCTATATAAAATTAGATATAATAATATAATGCATTGTTAAATGAAATATAATAAAATAATGAATAAAACTAATTAAATGAAATGACAAACTAACCAAAATTTCACTTTAAGTTAAATTACACCAATGGGTTTTCAGTTCAACTCCAGTTTGAATTTATATACAGTAGAGAATAGTTTGTATAAGCCTACTTCTTTTTAAGGCCTTGAGCAGTCATACTCAAATGGCGGACCATGTCCGGACCCAGCAAAGTGTCAATATGGACCGAATAGCACCAATAAATGAATTTCAGACTGCTTTCAAACATGATCGACTGAGCAGCGCAGCATCTCTTTGTCTCTAGCAGTGGTGAAGAAACACCAGCCCGGGACCACGTCTTTTCCAATCGTATGCGTTTATGGAAATTAGTCTCGTGACGAGTTCTGCATCCTATCCAATCGTGTGTGTTTATGCAAATTAATCTTGTGACGATATCCGCGTCCTATTCACGCGTGCATTAGGCCGTAGCAGTGCATTAGGCCGTATTACAGTGAGCAGTAATAAAGATACTGGGATCTTTCCCACTACTTTGGCTTTGTCTCTGGGGCCCCAATGTCATAATCATTGCCTAATTTTGAAGAGACTGTTTTGACTATGATTTTTTATTTTACAAAATATTATTGCTGCCATCTTATAATAACTGTTTCATGAAATTGATTAAGCATTCCTTATGTCATTTCATAGCTACAGTATACTGACTACAGACACCATGTAAGTTATTGTCCGGACCTTTGCTGGGAAGGAAATGTAGAGACTGGACCTCTTGGAACTTTAATTGAATACCCCTGGCCTAGAGTAAAGAGTAAAATGGAATATTTTGCATTTAAAGAACACCTATTATGGTTTTTAAACGTGCCTAATTTTGTTTTAAAGGTCTCATACAATAGATTTACATGCATCCAAGGTCAAAAAACACTTTAATTTGCTCATAATTTAAATTACAGCATTACCAAAATCGACTTGTTCAATGATCCGTTCTAAAGGATTCATTCTAAACTCCTCCTTTCAGAGAGCCTACTCTGCTCTGATTGGTCAGATGTCCCAGTCTGTTGTGATTGGTCTACCGCTTAGTGTAGTGTTTGAGGGCGGGTCAAAACTGTTCGCGAGCAGCCAATGAAGACCAGAGGAGGGTTTTTTGTTACCAAATGACATAGGTTAGTACAGGAAGTAAGTCTGGATTTACTAACGACTCATTTCAGTGTTATTTCAGTGACTCAGTTCTTTTTTTTTTTGTGAGTAAATAACCCCATTTGTAATGCACTTTGATTTTTGAAACTTTGCAAACTTTTTTTTACATTCACAAACAGCTATATAATACACTACATGAAAGGTAATACTTGAAAAACCATAATAGGTGCTCTTTAATTATTTAACCAACCAACAGTATTTTTGACAGCAAAAACTAGGCAACAACTATGGTATTACCAACAGGGAAATTCAGTTAACAATGACATTGAGCAGAAAGCTTTCATATAACCAGTGTTGACATTACTGTTGATAAAAAGTTAAATGATCAGCATCGGACGATTAGATGAAAAGAAAATTGTAGATCGGTATCGGATGTTAAAATCCTGATTGGATCATCCTTAATGTTCAAGTTGACTGGGTTTCAAAAACTAATGATGATGATTAATGGGCTGAGAAACTATCACAAAATGGATAAAAATGGGTCCACGGTGGATGGGTACAATTTAAATATGAAGAAGACAGTCTTTTTTCTTTGTTTCACTGTTTATATATTTATTTGTTTGTGGGTGAATTGAAGTCTCAGTTTGGTTCTTTTTAAGAGGACTTAAGTGTGAAAACCTCAGTAGCCTTTTGGCAGTTGAACATGTGAAAAACATAAAACATCTTTATAATCACATTTCAAATCGCAATCACAATATTTTTCCAAATAATCGCAATATGACTTTTTGTTCAAATCGTGCAGCCCTAGTTTTTTTTGCACCAAAATATTCATAATTTAGTCATATACACTGGTGGCCAACAGTTTGGAATAATGTACAGATTTTGCTCTTATGAAAAGAAATTGGTACTTTTATTCACCAAAGTGACATTCACAATGTATAGTCAGGACATTAATAACTACTAAAAAATTACTATTACAATAAAAATAAAAAAATTCAAAACTTCTTAAACTAATTCTCATCAAAAAAATCATAAAAAAATCCTCCACGTGCAGCAATGACAGCTTTGCAGATTCTTGGCATTCTAGCTTTCAGTTTGTCCAGATACTCAGGTGACATTTCACCCCACACTTCCTGTAGCACTTGCCATAGATGTGACTGTCTTGTCGGGCACTTCTCATGCACCTTACAGTCTAGCTGACCCCACAAAAGATCAATGGGGTTAAGATCCATAACACACTTTTCCAATTATCTGTTGTCCAATGTCTGTTTCTTTGCCCACTCTAACCTTTTCTTTTTGATTTTCTGTTTCAAAAGTGGCTTTTTCTTTGCCATTCTTCCCATAAAGCCTGCACCCCTGAGTCTTCTCTTTACTGCTGGACATGAAACTGGTGTTGAGCGGGTAGAATTCAATGAAGCTGTCAGCTGAGGACATGTGAGGCGTCTATTTCTCAAACTAGAGACTCTGATGTACTTATCCTCTTGTTTAGTTGTACATCTGGCCTTCCACATCTCTTTCTGTCCTTTTTGAATACTGTAGTGTACACCTTTGTATGAAATCTTCAGTTTTTTGGCAATTTCAAGCATTGTATAGCCTTCATCCTCAAAACAATGATTGACTGATGAGTTTCTAGAGAAAGCTATTTCTTTTTTGCCATTTTTGACCTAATATTGACCTTAAGGCATGCCAGTCTATTGCATACTGTGGCAACTCAAAAACAAACATAAAGACAATGTTAAGCTTCATTTAACGAACTAAATAGCTTTCAACTGTGTTTGATATAATGGCAAGTGATTTTCTAGTACCAAATTAGCAATTTAGCATGATTATTCAAGGATAAGATGTTGGGAGTGATGACTGCTGGAAATGGGGCCTGTCTAGATTTGATGAAAAATTACTTTTTTTTTTTTCAAATAGTGATGGTGCTGTTTTTTACATCAGTAATGTCCTGACTATACTTTGTGATCAGTTGAATGCCAGTTTGGTGAATTAAATACCAATTTCCTTCCAAAACAGCAAAATCTGTACATTATTCCAAACTTTTGGCCGCCAGTGTATAATATATAATAACGTGGCGCACATCACCGGAAAGGCATCAAAACAATCAAAGACGTCCATCTATTTCATGTTTACAAAATACTAACAATTAAAAATAGCACAGATGGGTGTAAAAACAGTCCAGGATGCCTTCAAAACAGCATGACAGCAAGACAGCGCAGCTGAATGAAACACAATGGGGTCTTCATTTTAGAGTTATAACTTGACTTTGCATCTTTTAAAAGCATCACGAGATGTATGATAACGGTCAAAGCTGTTTGTCTGGTGCACATTTAGTGTATGTAGAAAAACATCTAAATCCAGATAGGCACATGAAGGTGTCCTGTATAAGTCCCCTTTGGATGAATTATCCATGACAGGCCCATCTCTCTCCTCTTTACCTGTGTGACTGAGCACCAGTGGGCGGGGCCAAGGGTGCAACGATGAAAAATAGGTGTTGATGTTTTACTGAAGAGGCAGTCATATGGAGATGTATTTGCTCCTTGTGATGTCACAGGTTCCACAGATTCCAAATGAACCTGTATTGTATCTTGGTTTAAATGTTCTTTTTCTATTAAGCAGGAAGTTTTCAGTTCTGAAATGTACAATAAGTTTTTATAGTACAATGACCTCTTATATGTCACAATATCAAGGAAAATGTTATTCCTCATGTTATGACCCCTTTAAGGCCACATCCACACTAAGTTTTAATTTCGCTATGCATTTACATCTTTCATCCACACTAGAACAGCATTTTCCTCCACCAAAAATGCTCTCCAATACCGCATATTTTAGACACATTTCTCACACACACAAACTGTTCTCAAAAAAGACATTTGTTAGGTTTCAAAGTATAAAACAATCAATTTTGTTTTGAAAATGTCTAAATGTCATTGCATTAGTTATCAAAAATATCAAACCAAATGTCATTTATTTTAAATATAGTACAAGCACATTTTTCGAGCAAAACATTGCACGAAAAATAAGTTTATGTTTTAAATGATAAAGTAATAGATATATTGTTGAAAATGCACCAGCAGTCCCTTAAAAATATTATTGCGGTAGAAAGCATAAGATGCATTTGTAAAATAACACTCAAACACATTTTTCCAACAAAACATTTGACAAAAATAGTTTGAGTTTGAAGCTTAGAACAGTAGATGTATTGTAAGTACAAAATTATACATAAATGTGAAATAACATGTATTTGCATTAATAATGTAACGTTAATAATGGGGTGGTAGATTCAGATAACAGACTGATTTGGTCATTTGTTGGTAATGAAATCATGGAGATTACATGAGTCATTGTGTTACTTACAGAATGAAGAGGAAGTTCTACTCCTGGGAGGAGTGCATGAATCTCAGAGAGGTCAAGGTAAGAAGGTATTATCCCTTTAAGCTTGGATGCGGGCCCGCGAGAATTTATTTTTTTGTCTAAGTATTAATAACTATAGTCTTGACCAACACAAACTAGGTATCATTTGAAATCTTAGGAAATCTTGTCATATGAACTGAAAAAGTGCTTTGAAATTTGCAGACAAATCAGAAGTGTTCCGTTTTGAAAATGTATAATATACTTCACATATTATTGCAATCAGTAAAAACATCACACTCATCGAATAGCCATTTGTCATATGTTGTTGGAAAGCTCTCAAAGAGTAAAATACAACCAGACTATTTGTTTTACTCACAGACAAAAATATAGCGAGTAAGAGCTAAGTATATGTCTTTGACATCTATGTTGGTGTCGCTTATATACCGCACTTTCACTTATACCTTCAAGTAAAATAAACAGAATATAAAATATCACATACCATTATTTAGAGGAGGTGATTATCTTTCAAACAAGCCCTCACACAAGATAATCAGATGCATAGATCATTAGATCATATGGCCACCAGGAGATGTCACCATGTAATGACACAGACTTGTTGATGCAGACTCATTGAGTCAAAAGGCACTCATTCTGTGAAATCTCATTACTAAAATCATTTCTCCATGCCATGCAAACCTTTAGTCATTGTTGTGTTTGCATGTGTAATTAGTTCTTATGTACAATTATTATGTTTGATTTGTTTTGAGAGGCTTTCGGACACATGGAGCTGTTTTTGGACACTGATAAATTATTTGTTTTAATGTTATAACTTTTGATTTGCTTTTTCATATCAACACAACATTTTTCTCAGATACATCTGACATGATTGGGAACAAAACAAAAGCAGTTTTTTGGAGCCACTTTATTTATATCCAGATATATATAATGTAAAATCAGAAAAATAAGAAAAAAATAAAATGTTTGGCTCATTTTTATTTTTTGTCAGATTTTTCAGCAGTTTCTTAAGCTGAGAGTCTCAGAATGTATCATAATCTACATCATTAAAATATTTGAAAAGTTTTCTTTACAATGATGCCAAACACTTGACCCTACTTGTTTTTTTTGTTTTGTTTGTTATAAGTATTTAATTTTGGGTATGCACTGAAACAGGAAATCTTTAAAAACACTCTCAGAGCTTAAAGGGTTAAAGTAGTAATTCACCCAAAAATGAAAATTTTGTCATCATTTACCCTCATGAGTTCTTCCAAACTTTTATGAATTTCCAAACAATGAAAGTAACAGTGACCAGGGGCTGTGAATCTCCAAGAAGGACAGAACACACCATACAAGTATCATAAAAGTAGTCCATACGACTATATTCAAAGTCTTCTGATGTCAAACAATAGCTTGGTGTTAGGAACAGACACAAATTAAATTTAGCTGAACATTTCCCCCTCCACCATATCAAATCTCATTCACAACTTGGATGTGTCGAGACAGGTTTGACTTCATTGGTTCTCGCATGTCTCGTAACCGATGTCGGCATGCCAAGTTTGACAGTGTATTGACTGTGTTTTAACTGTAATTATTCATCTGATCTTGCAGTCACTGAAGAAGCTGAATCACGCTAATGTGGTTAAGTTAAAGGAGGTGATACGAGAGAATGATCATTTGTACTTCGTCTTTGAATATATGAAAGAAAACCTCTACCAGCTGATGAAAGACAGGTATGAATGATTCCATATTCTTCTGCCTGTGTTCTGTTCATGATGTCTTTGATATTCAAATTATGCTTTAAGTAACACTTGACAAGGCTCTGAATATTTTGAAATTATTGTGTCTGTGTAAAGAGCACATTGATTATTTGACAGCTGTGCTAATTCTCTGTCTCCAGAACCAAATTGTTCCCTGAGTCAGTGATCAGGAATATAAGCTTTCAGATATTGCAGGGACTATCATTTATTCATAAGCATGGTAGGTCACAGGGCCGTCATATTCATGTCCAATAGTCCAGTTTCAGACATGTTCACGACTGCTGAAGTCTCAGTTGTACTTGTATCTCTGGTTACAGGATGTGTGAGTCTCGGCTGTTGCCAAAATGTTTAAGTACATTTTGTAAAATAGTAAAGGCCCATGACATCCCATCAAATGCAATTAAAGGGGTCATATCATTTTTTTATATCATCTCAATGGTAGTAAAGATTTTTAAAATGCATTATTGGCAAATAGTCTCTCTCTCTCTCTCTCTCTCTCTCTCTCTCTCTCTCTCTCTCTCTCTCTCTCTCTCTCTCTCTCTCTCTCTCTCTCTCTATATATATATATATATATATATATATATATATATATATATATATATATATATATATATCTCTCGGTTATTTGAACTGTTAAAATAATAAGGGATCTTGCTACAAATAAACGTTACTCTACAATAAATAAAATTTATTAATCTTGATTAATCGCATAATATTTTGTAGTTAATTGCAATTAATTGCAGATTTTGAAAGCGCTGAAATTTGACACTATATATATACTTATTTTCTTGTCCAAATGCATTTATTAAAAAAGAAAAAAACATATTAAAATATAATGCTTTATTAACATTTTCCAAACAGTATAAAGATAGAAATACACTAAAATATCAACAATTCAAGTAACATTAAACATTTCCCAAAGTCTAAGTGGGAGAACTAGTCTCCCCATAGGTTGCATTCATTGCAATGGGCATTAAATCTCTTAAACTTTCATTGTCCAAAATATTTATATGCTGGTAGACTGTGGCTATCCACTTTCCTATAGCATCCGTGAAGCCGCATTCATGATTTGCGTCAGGGCGGAAATGCCAGCGTCAAGTGCCGCTTTGAACTCCACATGAAAAAGTTAAAAAACGTCTCATTCTGCGTGTTGGTGATAGTTAAGAATTGACATGCTTCTGTGGTAATTAAAATGTGTTTTGCATAGGCTGAACTCTTTTCATTTGGTCACTGACATGAAAACCTGTTGTGTGTTGTGAAGTGTGCGTCATTGTACTGGGCAAAGTTTTGGCAGTTCTAAACAATAGAACTCAATTGTAAGATATATTACATAGACGATTTCTATGACAAATTCTCATTATGTATTATTCATGCTTTACTTTTTCAGATTTCACTTTGTATTACACAGAAAAAAATTATTATAAACTGTATACAACACAACAAATTTACTTAAAAACAATCGGCATTTTGGTCATAATCCTAAAAATGCTAATAATTAATTATTTAGTGATTAATTGGCCAATAAATATTGGTGGCTGATACATCGGTGCATCCCTAGTACAAATAAAAATTTTGGAGGAAAAACATCACGTCCACAGAGCCTATCTCAGTGACTCAATGTCCACCTCCAAGAAGGATGCCTTGAGCAACATACGAAGATCAGTCCAGCAGAAGCTGCTACAGATGCAGGACTCCTGGCTGAGTGCAAAGGCAGATGAGATTCAAGGATATGCAGACAGGCTCGACATGAAGAACTTCTACGCAGGACTGAAAGAGGTCTATGGACCCACCTCCTCGGGATCATCCCCTCTCCTCAGTTCAGATGGAACAACGCTGACACTGACAAGGAGAAAATACTGTAGAGATCGGCAGAACATTTCAACAGCATTCTAAATCATCCATCAGCAATCAACATTGAGGCCATAGGTCAGCTGCCGCAGGTACCAGTCAACACAGCCCTTGATGACCCTCCTACCTTTGAAGAACTGCAAAAGGTTAGCCATCTTCTGTCCAATGGCAAAGCACCTGGTTTGGACACCATTCCAGCTGAGGTCTACAAGGAAAATGGCACTGCCCTGACTGAGAAACTTCATCAGCTCTTCCAGGTCATGTGGCAGCAAATGAAGATCCCCCAGGATTTCAAGGATGCTTCCATCATCCACCTGTACAAGCGCAAAGGCAACCGTAATATCTGTGATAACCATTGGGGCATCTCCCTACTGTCCATCGCAGGCAAGATCCTCGCCATACTGCTTCTCAACCGCCTCACAAAACACTTGGACCAAGGACTGCTCCCAGAGAGTCAGTGAGGATTCCACAAAGAGCGAGGTACTATTAATATGGTGTTTGCTGCCAGACAGCTGCAGGAAAAATTCCAGGAACAGAACACCGACCTGTTCTCCATCTACGTGGACCTAACCAAGGCCTTTGACACCGTCAGCAGAGATGGCCTCTGGAAGATCATGGCGAAGCTTGGGTGTCCTGCAAAGTTCATTTCCATGGTGCGACAATTCCACGATGGTATGCAAGCCAGAGTTCAGGATAATAGTGAGACGTCTCATCCTTGCACCGGCACTTTTTAGCCTTATGTTTTCCACCATGCTGACTGATGCCTTCAGGGACAGCGACATAGGAATCGGCTTCAAGTACAGCACAGATGGGAAAGTGTTCAACCTGAGGCTGCTGCAAGCAAAAACCAAGACTATGACAGACATCATCAGAGACTTCCTCTTTGCTGATGACTGTGCCCTCAATGCTGCCTCAGAAGCTGACATTCAGCATAGTATGGACAAGTTCTCTGAAGCCTGCACTAACTTCGGTCTTACCATTAATACAACAAAGTCTGAAGTGATGCACCAGCCAGCCCCTTGAAAGCAGTACGTGGAACCCAGCATCACTGTCAATGGCCAAAGACTGAGAGCAGTGGACAAGTTCACCTATCTTGGCAGCACTTTGTCCTGCAGTGTCATCAGTGTCAGCAAAGGCCAGTGCAACCTTCGGGAGACTGCGTGATAAGGTATGGAACAGAAGGGGCATCAGTCTTCAGACAAAGCTGAAGGTGTACCGGGCAATCGTCCTACCCATGCTGCTGTACGCCTGTGAGACATGGACAGTCTACCAGCGCCATGCCAAAAAGCTCAACCACTTCCACACCACCTGCCTCAAGACTCTTGGACATCAGGTGGCAAGACAAGATCCCTGACACAGAGGTTCTTGCACGTGCAGGCCTGCCTAGAATCCACACCATCTTGATGCAGACCCAGTTGAGATGGGCAGGCCATGTCGTTCGCATGTCAGACCACAGGCTGCTAAAGCATCTCTTCTACGGAGAGTTACTGCAGGGCCGACGATCCCAGGGAGGTCAAAAGAAGCGCTTCAAGTCCTCCCTGACTGCATGCAGCATCGACCCAGATAGCTGTGACCTGTGAAGCCAACAGGACCTCTGCAGCAGAGAAACATTGGCAGGCCAGGAAAGCTAGAGCTAGCAACCCCCATTGGCCAGCCACCATTCCCTGTCCTCACTGCCAGAGAACTTTCCGTGCACAGATTGGCTTCATCAGCCATCTGCGCACTCACAGACTTGCTTTACTCCCTCAACCCCTGGATGACTAAGCTGGTCCTTATCGATTACGATGGACAAAAAAAAGAAGAGTACAAATCAACACTGATCCTTTCGCACCTACGATCAAGCCGGTGTGATTACATTAGGCTGGGCTCAGACGCGTACGATCAAACCGGTGTGATCTGCATTCGTGATAATGCACCAGCTGCTCAAACAGTCTTTTCAACATCACAATATTTTTATTTTTTTATAATACAAACATTCAAACAATCACTTAATAAAAGTTTAAATTCATTACCGTTGATACAGTTTTGCGGCCATGTTTTCTGATGTCAATCAAAGAATATACCAACAAGTCAGTCCACATGAGCCTTCTCCCATTCCATCTATGACTCATTCTAACCACTTCCAGTGCTGGGAAAGTGGAAGGGTTAGGTTTTTAGAACCTTCTATGCTTCTATGGTGAACTCAGAATCCCATGCTGCATTGCATGTAAACAATATGGCAGCGCACATAGCCGGCAATCGTGTTCGTGTTTGCGATTGCATCTTATCTATCATAATCATTATAAACATCTAAAAACACATTATATGTTTGATAATATATAATCTGACCTTCAGTACACCTGCTGTGAAGTGTAAGGTAAAACTTTTTTAAATTACAGCATGCATTAAAGAACACACACTGGGGGGTCCATCAGTACAGGAGAAACTCGCGTGCAAAAAGGTTAACCAGGAATAATAAATGTGGAAAACTACTGTTCATTGTTCATGTTAATGAACTGATTTTTAAGAACACAACCAAGTGGCTTTAGCTACTTGTTTCTAACATTGGGATTCTTCGCAAGGATGCAGCAGGTGCTACACACAGCCAGCAACAGCACAAAGTTTGACCATATATTACTCAAATCATAAGTTCTTCTGCTTTTTAGGAATATCAGTATCTATCCTACTTCCTCTGTGTTACCTAACCATGACTGGATGGGACAAGTTTCTGAACACCAAATTGCCATTGTTGATGTGTAAATGTGGACAGTGGCTTGTTCTGAAAGTATGTTTTCATTTTACAATGAACTCTTTGAATATGTTTTTTTTATGGTATGACCCCTTCAGAGAGCTAATGCATCTTGAGAAGTATCTTTCTCGAATGTAACTGCTTTAACCTCCTTCACATGAGCTGTAAGTACTCTGAACAGCAGTGAGGCTCACAAATCCTGCGGGTGGAATGCTTTTGGGGCTGTCCTTCTCTTATTCTCTGCCTCTCTTTCTCCCTTACCCTCTTTTCTGTCTCTTTTGTGTGTGAAATCCTCTGACATCAGGGAAAATAAGATGTTTACTGAGAATGAAATAAGGAACATCATGTTTCAAGTTATCTCTGGTTTGGCATTTGTACACAAGCATGGTAAGATTCTCTCATTACACTTTCATTTGTTCTTCTCTAATTCAGTAAGGAGCTTCATAACACTTAATATGAACTATAATGACCAGTTATTAGAATCCACATGTACATTCTGAAGTAGTGATATGTGATGTCTTAACTAATAGGTAATTTTACACAAGACTATGTGTATTGAAAATTATGATTGTTGTTAAGGGAAAAGTTCACTCACAAATGAAAATCCTATCATCATTTACTTAAGCCACTGCTTCATATGCTTAGGTTGAATTAAAAAGTGTTGCTTTTGGATGGTGCATTAACAACGCAACTGCAAATGAGATTTCAGAGCTGCAGCAGTCATACATTTGTTGGTGAACTAACCCTTTAACTGCAGTCTTGTATTGAGTTTATTAATGACTTTAAAGGTGTTATGAAGGCTCTGAGTCTCTTTGCACTGGGTGGAAGCAACTGAGTTCAGTCAAAAATGTGCATGTTGATAATCACGTCACATGTATGTTGATAATAACATTCTCATTGGCGTGATCCTGTAGGATTTTTTCACCGTGACATGAAACCGGAGAATTTGTTGTGTATGGGTCCAGAGCTGGTGAAAATTGCTGACTTTGGATTGGCTCGAGAGATCCGCTCACGGCCTCCTTACACGGACTACGTCTCTACACGATGGTAAGATGGACAACACTCTGACATGACATATCACTTAGCATGCCCACTCTTTAGCGAGGAGAGCTGAAGATATTTTTATGTAGTTTGTTTCAACATTTAAAAAAAAAAATGTATTTCACAACCTGAAAGATAAACTAAATAAGTTCTTCAAAACAAATTCTTGGCTAGGAAAAATTGTTTGAGACATGCTTGTTGTGTTACTAGCTAAAGCACAAGCATTTGAAAGCTCTGTCTTCTGTCAGTATGTTGACATGAACTTTAAAAGTTTGAATTCAGTCAGACTAAAACAGTAATTTGTTTATGTATTGTAAACAGTATATTCCAACTAAAAAATCTTACCTGTGTGATTGTGGCTTAACTTCATCCAGCATGTAAACAACTTAATACATACTCTGAAAGACAGTTGATGCGCGAATAGACAGGTGATGTTGCCACCTGAGTTCCCGTATTTTAGCGTCACTCACAAACATCTGAGAACGTTTCAGGATTTGTTTGCATTTGAATCATCTTCATATTTAATTGCCAGTGTTAAAAATTACTGGTTAGAATGGAAAACAAGTCGAGAGAAAGGGACCTTCAAACACAAACACTACTACTGCTATACTTGACAATAGTGGGGAAAAGTTCAAGAAGAAAGATAACAATCAGCATTCATCTTCTGTCATGTTTTGCATCTAAAACAGGAGAACAGCAGCATTTTGTCCAAAAAAATATAACATTCATGTGTATGATAATTATTCCCTTTCATTGTGAATCCTTTAGGCTACATTTACATGAGCTAAAATTATCTCAGTATTATAATCAAATGCATGCACTTATCCATCAATTTAAAAATGTCTCAAATGTCCAAAAACAAATGCCTTTCAACTTGTGTCTGTGAAATTCAGAATTAAATGAATGTACAACAGTTTGTGCAAATAGAGATTTATTTGTGAATGCAACCTAAGGAACATTTTCCAAATCAAACACAAAATGATATTGTGAAGGACCGAATGCTCTTTTGTGGATCAAGTCACGTGTGCATTTATTGATGTCTTTTTGAGTCTATCCTGTTTTGTTTGATTTGGAACATCTTCCTTAAGTTGCATGCACAAATTATTATACATTTATTAAGGCATTTTCTTAATATAATGATTTATTTTTATTTTTTTCAAATCCAGTAACAGAAAAAATGAAATAGGGGAAAAGCATTTTTTTATTTAAGATTTTATTTAATTTTGATTTATGCAGCGAGGTCGTGCTTACAGTTGAGACCAGTTGAGATACATGCACTGCTATTATGGAGAAATCTACATGTACAAGCACATCACACAGCAACTCACTGGAGTTTATGGAAGCATACTGTTGTAAAAATTCAAACGGCATTACAAATTCAGTTTTTGCATTTTGTAGTTGCACATTAAAGTCTACATTCCCAGAACTGATGTAATGGTCACCGTATTGTAAAGTAGTCCATATATTGTGGATTGTATTCAAATTCTCTAAGTCTTGCAATTTACTTTTGTGAAAAGCAAAAGGCTGCGTTTAATAAGTAAATATATGGTCTTCATGCGCAACACGCTTCAGGGAATGAGCGCTGTTCTGTTGATGCACACTCATAGTGCTGCTGTTTCAGCTGTAAGAGTGGCACGCAATATGTGAGCATTCCACACAAACTCCATCTCAGATGTAGATGCTCGATAGCTCGCTTCGTTTATAACATGCATTGAGTACAGCACCAGAGGAACATTTCACTATATTTTGAATGAGAAGGATATTAAAACTACTGCGAACTAGCCTACACACAAACACTCAAGTCTTCCTGGAGTGTTCCGCCAAAATAAATGTCAAAGGGTTTTAAAGTTATGAAATTACATTATTTTTGTATTATAATAATAATAATCTTAATTAATAATAATAATATAAACAACCATGATAATAAATGACAAATGACAATAATATTTAATGAGATCACCCAAAAATGAAAATTCATTCATTGTTCACTAACCCCCGTGTTGTTATAAACCCATATAACTTTCTTTCTTTATCATAACACAAAGGGAGAAATTTTGAAAAAATGTTGTGCTCAGTGATGTTTAGGTGACCACCTAAAGGATGCAAAAGTATAATTCAGAAGTCAAATCAATGATTGTATGCGACTCATGCCTTGTTCTGAAAACATATGTTAAGTTATGGTGAGAAACAAACATAAATCTATTGTATTTAGTGAAAATTTACACTGATGCTCTCCTGTGCGGGTTCATGAGAGTGCACGAGAGCAGCAATTCCCCACTTGCGACGTAGGGCGTTCAAGCAAAAATTCAGTTTGATTATCTAAAACAGGACCTCCACAGCGATAGTAACAACAAGACACAACACAACTGCACACTTATACTTTTTCATTTGAAAACACATCTTTTTGCCTATGTTTTGACCTTCCATCCACACTGAGACAGCATTTTTGACAGCAAAAACAAAGCTTTTCAAAAATCGCTCTCCAAAGTGGATACATTTGAAAACTCGCATTCTCGCAAGTCTTCGCATTGTGGTGTGGACAGGGAAAACAATTACATATTTGTTGTCATGTGATGCAGTCATGTGATCCATACAACCCAAAACAATCAAGATTGTGTCCCATGTTGTAGCGGTGTTGTTGTCCCAGATATTCACTTTCATAGCATTGTTAAAGATAAGTGTTACTTTGTACAACCTTCACATTGCATTCCTTCAAAGGCAACGGGAAGTTCACTCGGAATTGTTAACCGGCAACACAACACGAGGACAACTGCGTTTCAGGCCGTACATGGAACGGCAGTTTTTTACATGATCAGTAAGGGGATTTAAGAGTTTACATACTGTATGTTTCAGTGTGGACGAGAAACTTTTGGAAAACATTTCAAAACACCAGTGTGGACGAAGAGCATTTTGAAAAATGTATCCAGATTATTTGATTTCCTAGTACTCCGGTGAGGAAATTGACTCTCCTTTTTGACTTTAAACTCTTCTGACATGTTTTGTAATTTGGTTGTCTGTTTTGTGTGCAGCTGTGTTGGGCTTTCTGTTGTGAATTTTTGCACCAACAACAAAGTGGTTTCTCTCATGAATGCTCATAGGAGAGCAACGGTCAGTCAAGATTTTCACTAATTATAATTATCGGTTTATTTCTCACCAAACTTTATTGTATATCTTCAGAACAAGACACGAGTCGCAAACAACAATTAATAGACTTCTGAATTATACTTTTGCATCCTTTTGAAGCTTTAAGAGGTTGTGACCATTAACTGCCATTGTATAACATCACAAAGTTTTTTCAAAATTTCTCCATTTGTGTTAAGAAAAAGAAAGTCATATGGGTTTATAACAATGTGGGGGTGAGTAAATAATGACTATTTTCATTTTTAGTGAACTATCCCTTTAAGTTGACTGAGTTTCAAAAAATAGCTGTGCTGAAAAAAAGTTGGCTGACTATCCTATCACAACTAAAGCCGGAGTCACACTAGCTGATTTTTCAAGTGATTTTCAAGTGTGAGTTTCATTTACATAATCACCAGCCAGGCGGAGGGACACGATGCGTGTATTATCACCTGCCAGCAGGAGGTCGTTAATCACTTGACCGTCATGATTCCCTGCTGAGTTCCAGCAACGGAAAAAAGAATCCATCATGTTAGAAAAAATCGCCCTGTGTTCTCCTCAGGTGACTAATGAGCTTCTTCTTTTACTGAAGAACTGACTTCAAGCTTATCTGAACGTCTTTATCGCACTCAGCTGCTTATCGTCACAAACGTTGATTGTAAACCATATGATTCTCTCACTAAGTGTTTTTTTTTTTCCCCTGCATTCCTACAAAAATTAAGAAATAAGAAAGCGCATGCACAACAGTCTGTTTTCACGGAAAGTAATTTCTTTACTCTCTGAAAGTTGCATATGGACATATGCCTTCTACGGAAAGCCTTGAGGGGATAAATACACAATCACACACTTTCATAAGATAATGTTTCTCCATTAATTGCTTCCTAAATTACTCTTTTACAATTGTTTATTCTCACGTGGTACTCCTGTTGTTATTTCGGCATGGAGTAGAGAGAGTTTTCCAATGAGTTGATATGTCTGTCACCCCTCCACCATTTTGTATCGGCAATTTAAGCGTATTTGCAGGGAAATCTTCAAATTTAACATAACACATAAAGTGCTCATGACCACTGTATCGAACCATTTAAATGAATAATCATAGACACCTGCAGATAAAGTCCAAACATCAGAAAATTTTCAGTTTAAACAAGTTTTCTTCCACTTTAGATCAGGAAATGAACTCGCGTTATGGACGTGACTAAAATAGACATGAGTTTTTGGGAGTCCAAACACTTTATAAAAACTCTGTGAATTGAAATAACACTAGCCACATAATGTAGGAGGGTTGGCGCTCCTAAGAACATGTAATATTTAATTTTTATTAATTGCTGTTTTTACATAAATGGGGAAAAACCGCCGTTACGGACGTGACATCTCTTCGTTACGGACATGACAGTTGAGAAAGCAGCACTTACATGGCGAGGGGAAAACCTGATCTTGATCTCTGAGACATCTGTATGATATCCATCAAGGCTGCATAATGGAATGTAATAATACTAAAATCACAGTATGGCCTTGCACGAATACTAAGCAAAAGGCTTTGTATTAAAGTCTACATTGACTGCTTAAGACAGCACTGCACGAGCAAGTGGTGTCCTGGCTGGTGTAAAGTTTAAGCAGGACACGCAGAGTAGCACAGCAATATTAGATTGTTTATCATATTGCAGTTCAAATAGAAATGTTTGTCAAAATGGTCCCTTCCCATATGCTAGCTATAAATGCAGTAGCTTGAAACAAGTCACAAATCAAAGCAATAGTCAGTGATCTATCAGAATCATCATGGTAAAAAACAAGCAGTGGAGGTTTGTGATTCTCTCATTGACATTCATATGATTTGGTATGAAGCGTCCTTAACGGTCATGTCTGTAACACATTTTTATAAGTGTTTCAAGTAACAAATGGACAAAAGAAATGTTCATCATACTTTACATCAACATAAGTTACATTGTAAAGAAAGTGTCAGCTTATTGGAATGAATATTGTTTGAATGATATAAGCTTAACCTCTAAAACATTACAGACGTGACAGCACTGAAACACAGCGACATCATATATGTGGCTCCTATAATGTAAAAAAAAAAAAAAAAAAAAGCGCTGTTATGACAAAGTGTGCATATTTTCAGATAATTCCTTGTTCTTATTTTTGTTAACATAGTGAAAATAAATAGTCCTTCGATCCCTCTTTTGCAATTATAAAATATGGCTGTTTGAAAATTTGTTTTAGAAATGGTGCACCCCTCATGGATAAACAATGCCATTTCCTAATAAAAATCCATTATAGCACTATAACACAGTAAACTATAGATCTAATGAACAATTTAAAAGGGATTTTGTGCCTTTGCTTAAAACTTTATTTTTCCATGGTATGTTTGACATTTTCGTGGAATTGCTGTACCTCTGACTGAAGAGAGCGAGATCTCCGCAAAACAGTCTGCATGTGTGACACCCTCGGCCAGAACTAGTTGTTTTGAGTCTGCTAGTGTGGCGCCATCTTAAAGTGAACACAAAAGAGATCTGAATCCAGATACAATATGAAAACAAAATGTGCAAAGAAAACTGGCTTCTTGTTCTGTGAAGATTTTCAGTCGAATTTATCCACTGTGCTGCTGCATTAAAAAAATAAAATAAAAATAAAACTAATCATAAGCATACATTCAGTAAGTTTTGTTTGTTATTAAAGAACTTAAATTTCGCCCCAGACTCGATCAAGTCCTCGGTATATGCATGCTCAGTATCAGCAGCTCACTCATAAGACTCATTAAATATTTATGAGGAAAGTGCTAACTGATTGGTCAGGGAAAAGTTGCAATCCCTTGCCATCCTACATTTCAGAAATTATGCTGCCTTCATGTGCTATCAGAATTATCCTACTTCCCACTTCTGAAGTGGTAAATACGAGTATGTTGCTTTCAGGTGCTTTGTTGTCGTAAAGAACAGGAAACATGGACAACGCCAGGTTTATTCATACATATTTCTTAAGGAATTTGACACCATAATATATATTACTCCATTAGCTTGCTGACAATAATGGAATTTTGGTCAAATACAGGCTATTTTCACAGTGTAAAAATTTACAACATGCATTAAATGATTGCAGATATACATCAATGAATGTGACTTAAGCGACAATTGTTAATAATTAGCTGTATTTAGAAAAATTATTAAAACCTGTCATTCACTACAGAAACCGTAGTCTCCTCCACCATGTTGAAAGTTTCCGACTCCTCCCATTGGAAACTCGGGTATCAGAATTATCTTAGAGTTTCCCAGTTCTAATTATGAATTGAGGGGTCATTCATGTGCAACTTCCAAGTGGGGAAACTCGTATTTACGATAATTCTGATTGCACGTGAATTTGTGGTGCCGTTAATGTGAGAATGTGCGTGTATTTGTGTGTGTCTGTGCTGGGGTCTCTTTCGCAGTGTAGAAAGCGCACAGCTGGGTGGGGCTGGCAAGTGTTACGTTGCATCAAGAATATTAAAGGGCCTGTTTACACTTGGCCACTTCATGCATTTGTAGTGATCGGATAGCTATCCGATCATGAAAAGACCAGGTGTAAATCTGATTCACTTGGAATCAAATAATAAAGCACATCTTTTAAATTAACTGCCCAGAATTAGTATAATTTTATAAACTCATATAAACTCTGTTTTATTTGCATATAGCACGGGAATTGAAGATCGTATTTATATCCGTTTGGCGGAGACGCATTGATGTGGCGAAGTGTAAATGGAATGAGCTTTTTCAATCGGATAGGTAATTTGTCTATATAATAGTTACGTTTCATTAGAAAAGAGAGGTGAGCAAGCTGAAGGCGACTGTAGCAAGGAACACAAAACTCCATAACCAGAGAAACCAGGCTCACTGTGGGGGCCATTTCCCCTCTGACTAACATCATGAATATAATAAAAATATTAGTTATTTATGTGCAGTGCAAGTCATGGTTTAAAATTAGTAAAATAAGTAAGTGTTAAGGGTCAGTGTTTAAACAAATATTTTGTAAGAACTGTGTAAGAGCAATGACTAATGTCTTTGAAGTTCATTCTGGATTAACTGCAGAAGTTCACATAGATGCATTGCCCTTGTTAGTTGGCCGATGAAGGCTTTTGTTGCCAATTAATTGATAGTCTATGTATTCCATTATAAGAGTGTAGTCCATCAATAGACAAAGGTGATGCAGGCAGAGATCAGTGAGGTGCGTTGCAGTTCAACCTGCAGGTCATTTCGGTGGGTTCTATCCTAAGTCCAAGGTTCAGGCAGTGGCATATGAAGTATCCCACTTCTTACAGTTGGAGTTGGCATCAGTTCATCCTCTGAAGTCCATCGTAATAGACTGAAGTGTTGTCTGGCTGGCACCGGCTGCATTTAGTCATCATCACTCATAGCAGTGGAGTCCAAGCAGGAACGGAGCTGGATCTGGCCGGCTCTGGTAACCTATATGATATGAATCCCGAGGTTGAGACAGGGAAACAAATAGAATAATATTAGCATAGATGCCATATAATTTTATGCAGATGTTTTTTTTTTTTTTTTTTTTTTTTTTTTGCTAATCTTTTATTCAGCAGCTGTCTTGCTTGTGATAAATTGATTAATTATTGTTATTATTATTATTACAGAGAATATTAAATTTTACTATACAGTTGTAGTATATTTTTATTACATTTTGTATTTAATTTCTTCAATTTCAAGCATCTAGCTTTTATTTTGAATCCTGCTTTTATTATTACGTGTGTTCTTTGCCGGAAGTTTCACATTTCCAGATAAACAGTTGGCGTCATGACCCAGTGTGATCATTGAAAACTTTTAAGTCACATCTATTGGTGGCCTCTCTTTTCTAATGAAATGTAACTATTATATAGGCAAATTACCTATCAGATTGGCTCAATTTCTCCAGCAAGCTTGTTAGCTTGGAAGTTATTGTACAATCACAACTTTTCCCCCCACAAGACTGTTCTTTGGAATAATGGCGATATCAATACTGAAAACAGGTCACTTTTTTTGGACAAATGGTTCAGTAAAAAGTAAAGGTGATAGTAAAGGTGATCTGTTATCATATGAGGAGTTTATGAAGATTTACAAACACCCTGTTCCCTTTAAAGAATTCCACTCCTTTATAAAATCCATTCCATTGTGTGTAATTTTTTTCATGAAATCTTCTTTAAGTTATGAGATATACCAGAAACAATTGCCCCAACTATCTTTGGAAGGAGTTTCGTTGTTGAGTAAATCTTGTAATAATAAGCTTATTTGGTAATTACATTCCCGAACTTCACTTTCCCCAAGAGGGAAATTCTTTTGGACTTCTTTTATTAATAATATTCATTGGAGATAAACATGGTTGTCACCATATAAGTATTGTATATCTTATAAAATCAAAGAAGTTCATTTTAAAATATTGCACAAAATCTACCCATGTAACGCACTTCAAGTGGTCGGATTTATTTAAAGTACACAGCTCTTCCACACTAAGATTGCAGCCTTCGACAGTTTAATAAATTACACTAGGACATGTCACTTGGGTTAATTGTCCATTTCAGTGTTGGAGTAACAGAGCACATGTTCAAAATAAGCCTGTGAGCATTTTAAAGCAGTCGTGTGTCAGTCATACTGTGTGCTGGTACCGGATAGAGTCGGTGCTTGGTACTACCGGTACTGCAGAAACACTGGTATCATTACATCTTTTTTATTTTAGTACCGACTTGGTACTGAAGTACCGGTACTTTTGACAACACTAGTTTGTGTGTGTTTAGGTACCGTGCTCCAGAGGTGCTGTTGAGATCGCCGGTGTACAGTTCTCCCATAGACATCTGGGCCTTGGGCTGCATTATGGCTGAACTCTACACGCTGCGTCCGCTGTTTCCTGGCAACAGTGAGGTGGACGAGATCTTCAAGATCTGTCAGGTTCTTGGTACAGTAAAGAAGGTATGATCACATGTAAAATAAAATATCAATTTCTTCTTAAATTAATTTTGCGGTTATTGTTACTATGTCATATATTAAGGTCACAGGACAATAGGCACATTCCTGTATGAACTATGTCTGTGAATATATTCATACTACTCACCTGCATACCTGAAGAACGTACTTTTTTACCAGCCGAGAAGTACTCTGACAGTACATGATTACAGACACAGCCCATGTGACCCGATGGGTAATGTCAAATTTTAAGCCCAAACTGACCCGAACACGAAATCACCCACTCTCTCTATAATTTCTTCTCCAAGCAAGTGAATTTGTTGCAATATGCTATATTTTATTTAAACATCGTAGGCAACATTCATAACAGTATCCACCTTAATTTGCAGTACATAAGTAAGCAAGCAGCTGCATTTCCAGCAAGTGTGACAAAGTTCCGCTGTCATTGAGCACAATTTCAAGTCAGGTCATTTTTATTTGTATATCACTTTTCACAACACACATCATTTCAAAGCAGCTTTAGAGAAAATCATGCATTAACAAAAAAATGAAACTGTAATATCTATAAAGTCTTAGTCTTCGTTGTGTAGTTTGATTAAATAGGATTGTAAATTATCTATAAAAATAAATCATTAAATCATAATTTAGAACCCCAGTGAGCAAGCTGAAGCAGACTGTGGCCAGGAACACAAAACTCCATAAGATGTTGGTTAATGGAGAAAAATAACCTTGGGAGAAACCAGGCTCACTGTGGGGGCCATTTCCCCTCTGAATAACATCATGAATATAATAACAATATTAGTTATTTATGTGCAGTGTAAGTCATGGTTTAAAATTAGTAAAATAAGTAAGTGTTAAGGGTCAGTGTTTAAACAAATATTTTGTAAGAACTGTGTAAGAGCAATGACTAATGTCTTTGAAGTTCATTCTGGATTAACTGCAGAAGTTCACATAGATGCATTGCCCTTGTTAGTTGGCCGATGAAGGCTTTTGTTGCCAATTAATTGATAGTCTATGTATTCCATTATAAGAGTGTAGTCCATCAATAGACAAAGGTGATGCAGGCAGAGATCAGTGAGGTGCGTTGCAGTTCAACCTGCAGGTCATTTCGGTGGGTTCTATCCTAAGTCCAAGGTTCAGGCAGTGGCATATGAAGTATCCCACTTCTTACAGTTGGAATTGGCATCAGTTCATCCTCTGAAGTCCATCGTAATAGACTGAAGTGTTGTCTGGCTGGCACCGGCTGCATTTAGTCGTCATCACTCATAGCAGTGGAGTCCAAGCAGGAACGGAGCTGGATCTGGCCGGCTCTGGTAACCTATATGATATGAATCCCGAGGTTGAGACAGGGAAACAAATAGAATAATATTAGCATAGATGCCATTTTAATTCAAATCAAATCAAAATCAAATCACATTTATTGTCACACAGCCGTATACACAAGTGCAATAGTGTGTGAAATTCTTGGGTGCAGTTCCGATTAATATAGCAGTCGTGACAGTGATGAGACAGTACCAATTTACAATAACATCAAATTAACACAACACAATTTAAAGTCTAATATACACATAATTACACACTACACAATATACAAATAATAACATACACTGTACAGTATACAATACACACAATATAGGTACACATTATAAAAAAAAAAAAAAAAGTATATATAGTAGTATATATAGAATGTACAGTATTGTACTGTATTGACATTCAGGCTGTCGGCTGATAGTAAGTTGTTAAGAGGGAATATATATAATAATAATATAATTTATGACAGTCCGGTGTGAGATATAAGAGTAAGAGTAATAAAGTGCAGTGCTGTTGTATTTTGATTGTGGGAGATCAAGAGTTCAAAAGTCTGATTGCTTGGGGGAAGAAGCTATCATGGAGTCGGTTGGTGCGGGTCCTGATGCTGCGATATCGTCTGCCTGATGGTAGCAGAGAGAACAGCCCATGGCTCAGGTGGCTGGAGTCTCTGATGATCCTCCGAGCTTTTTTCACACACCGCCTTGTATATATTTCCTGGAGGGAGGGAAGCTCACCTCCGATGATGTGTCTGGCAGTTCGCACCACCATTTGCAGTGCTTTGCTGTTGTGGGCGGTGCTATTGCCGTACCAGGCGGAGATGCAGCCAGTCAGGATGCTCTCTACGGTGCAGGTGTAGAACCGTGTGAGGATGTGGCGGTTCATTCCAAACTTCCTCAGCCTTCTCAGGAAGAAGAGGCGCTGATGAGCCTTCTTCACAACGACTTCAGTATGGATGGACCATGTGAGTTCCTCAGTGATGTGGACACCCAGGAACTTGAAGCTGCTGACTCTCTCCACTGGTGCTCCATTGATGGTGATGGGACTGTGTTCTCTGTCTTTTCTTGTGAAGTCCACCACAAGCTCCTTTGTCTTACTGACATTGAGGGAGAGGTTGTGCTCCTGACACCAGTGTGTCAGAGTGTGCACCTCCTCTCTGTAGGCTGTTTCATCATTGTCAGTGATCAGACCTACCACCGTCGTGTCATCAGCAAACTTAATGATGGCATTGGAGCTATGTGTTGCCACACAGTCATGTGTGTACAGAGAATACAAGAGTGGGCTGAGAACACAGCCCTGCGGGGCTCCAGTGTTGAGGGTCAGTGATGAGGAGATGTTGCTACCTATTCTAACCACCTGGCGTCTGCTTGACAGGAAGTCCAGGATCCAGCTGCACAGCGAGCTGTTTAAGCCCAGAGCCCGGAGTTTCTCATCTAGCTTGGAGGGCACTATGGTGTTGAATGCTGAGCTGTAGTCTACAAACAGCATTCTCACCTAAGTGTTCTTTTTTTCCAGGTGGGAGAGAGCAGTGTGTATTGTAGATGCAATGGCATCATCAGTGGAGCGGTTGTTGCGGTAAGCAAACTGCAATGGGTCAAGAGAGAGAGGCAGCACAGAGCAGATGTAATCTCTGATTAGTCTCTCAAAGCATTTGCTGATGATGGGGGTCAGAGCAACAGGACGCCAGTCATTTAAGCAAGTTATTTTTGATTGCTTTGGAACAGGCACAATGGTGGATGTTTTAAAGCATGTGGGGACTACAGACAAAGAGAGGGAATGGTTGAAAATGTCTGTAAAAACACCAGCCAGCTGGTTCGCGCATGCTCTGATGACGCGGCCCGGAATGCCGTCTTGACCCGCGGCTTTGCGGATATTCACCGTCGGAAGGATCGGGTTACATCCGCTACAGAGACAGAGAGTGAACTAACCTCTGTAGCTTCGGCCGCGAGAGCTCCCTCCGCGAGTGTGGTGTTATTTCCCTCAAAACGAGCATAAAAAGTATTTAGCTCATCCGGGAGAGAGGCAGCAGTGCTCACGGTGGAGTTTTTATTCCCTTTAAAGTCCGTGATGATATTAATTCCCTGCCACATGCTTCTAGAGTCGGTGGTGTTAAACTGTCCTTCAATCTTGTTCCGTACTGAAGTTTTTCGGAGGGCATAACTGGCTTGTTTATGCTCCTCCGCGTTCCCGGAATTAAAAGCGGAGGTCCGCACATTAAGTGCCGCGCAAACATCGCTATTAATCCATGACTTCTGGTTCGGATAGATCCGTATTGTTTTGGTTGGAATGACATCCTCTACGCACTTTCTGATGAAACACGTTACGCTATCAGCGTAAAGCTCGATGTCGTCATCAGAGGCAGACCGGAACATCTCCCAGTCCGCTTGATCAAAACAGTCTTGTAGCGTAGAGTCTGATTGGTCTGACCAGCACTGGATTGTTCTGAGGGTGGGTGCTTCCTGTTTCAGTTTCTGCCTGTAAGTGGGCAGAAGCAGAATGGAAGAGCGGTCCGATTTGCCAAATGGTGGGCGGGGGAGGGATTTGTAGCCATCCAGGAAGGGAGAGTAGCAATGGTCCAAAACCCGGTCCCCTCTTGTGTTGAAACTGATGTGTTGGTGGTATTTTGGTGCGACTGATTTGAAACTGGCTTTGTTAAAGTCCCCGGTCACAATGAACGGGGCCTCAGGGTGCGTGGTTTCCTGTTTGCTTATAATCCCATACAGTTCCTTGAGTGCCCGGTCTGTGTTGGCTTGTAGCGGGATGTACACAGCACACACAATGACCGCTGTGAATTCCCTCGGTAGCCAGAATGGTCGACACAGAAGCATGAGAATTCCAGATCAGGAGAGCAGAAAGACTTGATAGAATGTACGTTCCTCTGATCACACCAGGATTTGTTGATCATAAAACATACACCACCACCACTGCTTTTACCTGAGAGGTCTTTCGCTCTGTCCGCTCAGTGCACGGAGAACCCTGCGGGTTCGATGGCTGAGTCTGGAATCTCCGCACACATCCAAGTTTCTGTAAGGCAGATAATGCAGCAGTCCCTCGTCTCTCATTGGAAAGAGATCCACGCTCTCAGCTTGCAGAGCTTGTTGTTCAGAGACTGAACATTTGCCAGTAGAATACTGGGTAGCGGGGGTCGATTTGCGCGACGTCTTACTCTGATGAGAACGCCGGCTCTATTTCCCCATTTCCGTGGCCGGGCTGCCCAGACAAAGGGCTCCGCTGCCGTGTTTGTAAACAGCGGGTCGGCATTGAAGAATTTGAAGTCTGGTTTACGGTGTGCAATTGCAGAACCAATGTCCAAATGTGTTTGTCTGTCATAGACAATAAGGCAGACAACATCCAAGACAAAAAACATAAGAATTGTAAATAAAACAAACAAAAAACTACAATGTTGTGTCGGAGCTCGCAATTCAGCAGCCATACTTGGTGCCATCTTGATTCAACTTGAATACCCAGTGATTCCAAAGTTTTTGTCACCTTTGGTTTGACCCAACACGCAGTTGTAAGTGTCCACTCTAGAGGAGCTGTTCCTGGAAGACCTCCTTTTAGGGCCTCAGTAATGGGTCTGGCATATCAGAAAAATCAGGAATATAACTGATCTGAGGCCTGTGATTGTTGCTGGTTTTGTTAATTTAGCAATTGCCGTGACCTTATCTGGAATGATTTTCTGCCATCGCAGCCTATTCACTGTCCCAAAAATGTCACCTCAATGAGAAAGAGTTTCGCTTTCTTTTTATTCAGCAGATATCCTGCCTCATAAAGCGACCTTAATGATGTCAAAGTAGCTAAATGACGTCCCTTGTTGGGCAAAGCGAGAAGAATGTCATCGCAGTATTGGATAATTATTGTGAGGTGAGCAAGACTTCAATTGCTTTGATAGCATGTGCAACCATGAAAAATATATGGGCTGTCATGATACCCTTGTTGCCATCTCATCCAGGTGGCCAGCTTTTCAGCCGGGTGCCTTTCAGTGGCCCAAACTGGGCATTAAGTATTTGGGCATTTTATTCCCAGCAAATTTGTGTGATTTCGTTAGTTAATTTTGACCCTTTAATAAAAAGGTTTTTGAGCGATGTGAGCAGGTGGGCTTCATAACATTTATCAATGATTGAGAAGGTTAATGTTATTAAAATGAATTGTATTCCAAAAGTACAAAAGTGTCCAGAATGTTTAATTCAGACATTTATTTCAATGTTGCTTCAGGCATATGGCTGAACCCAAAAATGTTGTATTGACAAGTCCCCTTTCTGCTGGACAGAGTGGATTGTGAGGGAGATTAATACGCTCGGTGACCTATATGAGAGTAGTGTTGAGATCCTTTGAAAATATGGTACAACATTTTGGGATCCCCAGATCTCAGTTCTTTAGATATTTAGAACTGTGCTGCCTGCTCTGTACTATTTTTGGGAGTAGCATACACCCCCCTAAAGTGGCAGATACTCTGGGAGTGGTGATTATTGCTTTTGGAAAAGGTCATGAGACATCAGTGTTTTACTACCTTTTAATTCAGAGTCTGGGGGATGGAGCTTCAACTTCTCTCAAGAGATTATGGGAGAAAGATTTAAACTTGGTATTGGAGGAGGGAGTGTGGGTTAGGATTCTAAAAAACGTCAAGTCTGTATCTAGAGATGCAAAGGTGTGCCTTATGCAATTCAAGATTTTACATAGATTCTATTAGACCCCCTCTAGATTGTATAGGCTTGATCTTAAAGACACACCCACCTGCTGGCGATGCCAATCAGAAGATGGGGACACAACCCATGTTTTTTGGTGGTGTGTTAAGATCCAAGAATTTTGGTTGAGGGTTCAGAGTTTGATATATGCCCCAGACCCTGTATTTTAGGCAATGGGGCGGTCATTAATATAGGGGATAAATATATAAGAAATTGGGTTCGAGCCAGTGTTATGATCGGCAGACAGTTTATCATTAGGGGATGGAGGTCGGCTGGATCGCCCTCATTTTGGGAGTGGTGCACGGAGATGGGCAGGGTGGTAGCATTTGAAGAAATGTCAGACAGAAGGCTAGGCAACCTGGGGGTATTTAATTGGAAGTGGGGCTGGTATTTGACCTTTTTGGAAGGCTCTTGGGGAGGGGCAGTGAAAAGGGATTTATAGTTTTAAATGTGTTTTATTATTATTATTTTTATATATACAGTACTGTGCAAAAGTTTTAGGCACTTGTGAAAAATGTTGCATAGTGAGGATGTCTTCAAAAATAATGACATAAATAGTTTTCATTTATCACTTAATGTCTTACAAAGTCCAGTAAACATAAAAAAGCTAAATCAATATTCAGTGTGACCACCTTTGCCTTTAAAACAGCACCAATTCTCCTACTTACACCTGGACACAGTTTTTCTTGGTTGTTGGCAGATAGGATGTTCCAAGCTTCTTGAAGAATTCACCACAGTTCTTCTGTCTTTTTATGTAATCTTTGACTGACTCGATGTTCAGTGGGGGTCTCTGTGGGGGCCATGACATCTGTTGCAGGGCTCCCTGTTCTTCTATTCTAATCTTTTCTATTTGCAAAAGTAATGTTTGGGAGTCTAACATTTATATTTACTATTGACACACTAAAGCTGAAGATATAAATAACCATCTTAAGACAAATGCTTTTGTGAAACATCTTATGTGCCTTTTGCACAGTACTGTATATAAACTACCTTTCAAAAGTTTGGGGTCATTTGCCTGAAATGTTTCTCATGGTCTTAAAAACCTTTTGATCTGAAGGCGTATGCTTAAATGTTTGAAATTAGTTTTGTAGACAAAAATATAATTGTGGCAACATTAATTTATTTAGTTACAAAACTAAAATGTTATTTAAAAAAGAAGTTTTTTAAATGGATGACTTAGTTAAGTCATCTAATTAAGAAAAACAGCCACTAAGTGCCCAGCATATAGATGGGACCTCCTTCAATACTGTTTATAAAGCATCCCAGGGTGATACCTCAAGAAGTTGTTTGAGAAAATGTCAAGAGTACATGTCTGCAAATTATAGGCAAAGTGTGGCCACTTTGAAGATGCTAAAATATAACATAGTTTTGATTTATTTTGGATTTTTTTTAGTCACAACATAATTCCCATATTTCCATTTCTATTATTCCATAGTTGTGATAACTTTACTATTATTCTAAAATGTGAAAAAAAAAAAAAAAAAAGAAAGAATAAGTGACCCTAAACTTTTGAACGGTAGTGTGTGTGTGTGTGTGTGTGTATGTATATATACACACACAACAGTTAGTTCCGGTCCTCAAATCTGATTGGACGAGAGACGTTCCATGAGCACCAATGGTCTGACACCATCAGCACTCCGACGCTTCACTGTGTGTGTATCACACCACTTGTGTTCATTCTAAATTAAAGTGTAAGAGCAGTGCATATGTGTTAAAAGCTACTGTTTGTCTTTTTTTTTTTTTTTTGACATTACATATGTTAGCCAGCAGGTGGTGGCAAAAGATCATTTTTGTGTGTAATATGAGCCAGTTGGTGATGTGAAGTGAATCCCCGTCAGCCACTGTTTACATTCAACAATGCTCCGTGATCGCTACGACACTGCTAAAGCTAGGAAATAGCTTTAAACTGCTTTAAACGAACAACTTCAGCATTACGGCTCATCACAGCTGAGACACAACAGACTGATTGATTACAGAACTCAAGGCACTTACCTCTTACCCGAGTTACCACATTGGATACACACTGTTTAAAATGGCAGAGGACATTGTGGTTCCTATAGTGATCGACTCTTGCGTGCCGGCTACCGCAAAATAGAGGAATACCCCCACTTGGACGGCTATTTTTCCACTGAGAAAGCTGATCTTCAGAAAGCTGACTGCATCTCTGCTTGGGTGTGGCAACAGGTGATCGCACACGTGCAGTCTCTCTCTCTCTCTCTCTCTCTCTCTCTCACACTCACACACACACACACACACACACACACACACATCCATCCATCCATCCATCCTTGTTTATCCAATAACTTGTTAGAAACAGCACAAGCCATGATACTATTTCTGAAGTGACATTTTTGAATTACTAACGATGGCTTGGATGCATCATTTGGTTTGAACCAGCAACGGCAGATTCTGATCCGTCACATAAGAAAGTAGTTCCATGCACAAATGCGTTTTTATGACCGTACTCAGTTTTTCCAAATTTTGTAGAATTTACTTGTTCATTGAACTGTTGTATATAAGCAATATCACACTTGCAATTGTGCTATATGGCCCTAAATCAGCACTGCTGAGATTACCTGTGGCCGAATCACCGCAGTGCTGATGTAGGGCCATATAGCACTCTTATATATAGTGTGATATTGCTTAAATATATAAATACAGTTGTGCTCAAAAGTTTGCATACCCTGGCAGAAATTGTGAAATTTTGGCATTGATTTTGAAAATTTGACTGATCATGCAAGAAAACTTTCTTTTATTTAAGGATCGTGATCATATGAAGCCATTTATTATCACATAGTTGTTTGACTCTTTTTTTAAATCATAATGGTAACAGAAATCACCCAAATGGCCCTGATCAAAAGTTCACATACCCTTGAATGTTTGGCCTTGTTACAGACACACAAGGTGACACACACAGGTTTAAATGGCAATTAATGGTTAATTTCCCACACCTGTGGCTTTTTAAATTGCAATTAGTGTCTGTGTATAAATAGTCAATGAGTTTGTTAGCTCTCACGTGGATGCACTGAGCAGGCTAGATACTGAGCCATGGGGAGCAGAAAAGAACTGTCAAAAGACCTGCGTAACAAGGTAATGGAAATTTATAAAAATGGAAAAGGACATAAAAAGATATCCAAAGCCTTGAAAATGCCAGTCAGTACTGTTCAATCACTTATTAAGAAGTGGAACACTCGGGGATCTCTTGATACCAAGCCAAGGTCAGGTAGACCAAGAAAGATTTCAGCCACAACTTGTTTCAGCCAGAAGAATTGTTCAGGATACAAAGAAAAACCCACAGGTAACCTCAGGAGAAATACAGGCTGCTCTGGAAAAAGAAGGTGTGGTTGTTTCAAGGAGCACAATACAACGATACTTGAACAAAAATCAGTTGCATGGTCGAATTGCCAGAAAGAAGCCTTTACTGCGCCAACGCCACAAAAAAGCCCAGTTACAATATGCCCAACAACACCTTGACACGCCTCACAGCTTCTGGCACACTGTAATTTGGATTGACGAGACCAAAATAGAGCTTTATGGTCACAACCATAAGCGCTATGTTTGGAGAGGGGTCAACAAGGCCTATAGTGAAAAGAATACTATCCCCACTGTGAAGCATGGTGGTGGCTCACTGATGTTTTGGGGGTGTGTGAGCTCTAAAGGCACGGGGAATCTTGTGAAAATTGATGGCAAGATGAATGCAGCATGTTATCAGAAAATACTGGCAGACAATTTGCATTCTTCTGCACGAAAGCTGCGCATGGGACACTCTTGGACTTTCCAGCATGACAATGACCCTAAGCACAAGGCCAAGTTGACCCTCCAGTGGTTACAGCAGAAAAAGGTGAAGGTTCTGGAGTGGCCATCACACTCTTCTGACCTTAATATCATCGAGCCACTCTGGGGAGATCTCAAACGTGTGGTTCATGCAAGATGACCAAAGACTTTGCATGACCTGGAGGCATTTTGCCAAGACGAATGGGCAGCTATACCACCTGCAAGAATTTGGGGCCTCACAACTATTACAAAAGACTGCACGCTGTCATTGATGCTAAAGGGGGCAATACAGAGTATTAAGAACTAAGGGTATGCAGACTTTTGAACAGGGGTCATTTCATTTTTTTTCTTTGTTGCCATGTTTTGTTTTATGATTGTGTCATTCTGTTATAACCTACAGTTGAATATGAATCCCATAAGAAATAAAAGAAATGTGTTTTGCCTGCTTACTCATGTTTTCTTTAAAAATGGTACATATATTACCAATTCTCCAAGGGTATGCAAACATTTGAGCACAACTGTGTGTGTGTGTGTGTATGTATGTATGTATGTATGTGTGTATATATATATATATATATATATATATATATATATATATATATATATATATATATATATATATATATATATAAAAATATATAATATTTTTTTCTTTTTTTCTGAACATAGCAAATACCAAACCGTGACCCTAAAACCGTGATACAAACCGAACCGTGAGATATTTGAACATTACACCCCTAGTCCTTTGGTAAAATGGAGCAGAATGAACCTTATATTTTAAATGGCTACAAATAGGCTTTCTCATTTATTGTTAGGGGACAACCATGAACCGATTAAATAAAATGGCACCCTTATTCAGCTGTCTCTCTTTAACATCTGGGCCTGTATTCACAAAAAATTTTATGGCTAAAATTAGCTCCTAACGCAGAAATTTAGGAGCATCTCTTAAAAATTAGGGGCGTGTCACTCCTAACTTTAGGACTCGTAAAATTTTCATCTAAGAGTAATTCATGAAGCATTTTAATGCTAAAAGTATCTCCTAAACCCACAACAACAGATTCTCTAAGAGTGAATCACAAATGACACGAAGCATAGCTGTTGTCGTCAATCCACATTAAAAACAATATATTAGAATATTATTACATTGACTGTTTAAAAAGGTATCGCCTAAATCACAATTGAGTCGATGTGTTTTAATAATATAATGTTATAAATATTATAATGTTGACTTTGACCTTTAAAAAAGGTATCGCTTGAATCGTGAGGGTGTTTAAATTATTGTAAACTTAGATGCTGTTACCTTTCCCACAAACTGAAAGAACCCAATTAAACCAGAGATAAAGGTTTCAAAAACAATGCGCTCCCTGGCCACAGGCAAAATTAAACCATGTAGCACGGATGAATTGGGGATTTCTGTCATCCGTCAGCAGAATCATTTATCAAACCATATATGCCCTCTCTAGACCACACATCATCCGACAGTTCATAGCATAATTTTTCCTGTGGATGCACGCTCGCTGCAGAGAAAAAAAAGGGAGCATTCATGAATAATCACGGCACTCGCGGGGCTACCCAGTGTTTTGATGCTGTTGATGGGACACACGCTCCTTTCATTACATCAACACAGGATGAAGAAATGTTCATGAACCGAAAAAAAAAAAAATCTGTCTGTCTGTCTGTCTGTCTATCTGTCCATCTATCAGATGACAAATAGCAGTTCCCTGTCTACCAATCACTGTGGGTGATTTAAAGGAGCGCGTTAATAAAACGTGACATCATCCATAAGAACGAGGTCAACTCTGCCTTACTCTTATCTTAAGATTTCCTTAGTAAAATTTTTGGAATAGATTTTAGCAAAAACTGCTAGCTAGGAACTCTTTGGAGAACTCCTAGTGGTAAGATAAAAATCTTTGTTAATACGGGCCCTGGGCTATAAGATCTGCATACAGACATGCAGATCTTACAGATACAGCATACAGATATTTTGAAATATGTTACATATTTTTACTATGCACAAAGTTAAACCAAAACAATAAAAAAATTGGATTCTATGGTCACTGAAAGTGTTTAAAATTTCATGGGAATGAAGTACAATAGTCTTGATTTGTGGCATTCTTGGCTCACTGGTGCCATATAGGAGATACAGAGCTACATGATTAAGCCTGTTCTAGCCACTGTTCTGTTCTGTTTTTGTTTTTTTTACCACACGTGAGTGTCTTGGTTTTTTTGCTTTATATGTTGAAACCAGCAACGTGATTCTCTGAGATCAGGTTAGATGAAACCTTTTTGGTGTACTACATTTACCTATGTCAAATGTGTAGTTGACATGAAATTTCCAACAGTGACAGCTCGTAATATTGCACGTGCAAGTTCATGACATTAAAGAAAATTGCAATTGTACTTTTTAAAATTAATTTGTCACCTTACATTTTTAAGAGGCTTAAATGTGATTTAAAATATTTGTAAATGGAATATAAAACAAAACATACACTTTCACACGTATATGTTTGTGTGTGTGAATAAATATAGTTGCACCCCTTCCCCCGTCCCGGTTTAACACTCAAACAGTTTGCTCACCTTAACTATAACACGATGGGTGAATGACATGAGAAGATGGTCAGAGGTCTCATACAGAGATATTTTGAATGATTTGTGTTGTCTCTTGGACTTTTATGAGCACAGAGGCATATCAATACGCCCATTGCATAAAGGTAGGATCTTGTGGATTTATGAATGAAGTATTCTTGTTTTAAAATCTCTCTGCTCTGCTTCCAGATGTTATGACATCCCCTGAACACTTTAAAATACTCATGATAGCTTTTGACAACTCTATAACCTGTAAATCCACTTAGCTAGCTAATTACACTTTGACATAAACACCATAGACATCAACTGTGTATAGCAACCGTTAGACTGGAAGTTTTGAGACAAAGTTTTCAAGATGGCTGCACGCTAGTTTCTCTGGCGCATAGGGTGAATAGTCTAAACTCACCAAAAACCATAATGATGTCCCGTGAGGCGTCATTATTCACATCCAATGTATATTTCATAATCGCTGCAACAAAAACAATAAACTTGGTCCATCCCTTCTTAAAAAGACAGCAATCAGTGCCTTATATTTCCCCAGCAATTATTGGCTTGATTTAATTATCTGATATTAATATTAATAACAACAACAAATATAGCTGCAAGCAGCAATTACGGGGCCAAGCACCTAAATGGCCTACAGGCCTATCTGACCTACAGTGTGGTTATGACGTACAGTACATTGTAAATGCACACTGCTTTATGAGTCTCCCAAAGTATGGTTCAAACCTGTACCTTTACGATCTCAAGTCCAAAGCACAATCCATTGCACTACATGGCCAGTACATTAACATTCATCAAAAGGAAGATATTAATTTCAGTATTAGGCATAATAGCCAGAGATTCAATGTACAAGGACCATTGCAATTACCATATTTAAGTAATCAGAAGAGGCAGGAATTGTATTTTTAGACCGAGTTTAAAAGTTATATGCAACAGTAAAGTAAATTTTTGAACTGGTGGTGGCGCTATGAAGTTTGGCTTAGAGACCCCAAGCTTGGTCAAGGGGCTGTTCATACCCACTCCTATCAGTGTGCCAAATATAATTTTCAGTGATAAGTTTAAACCATAAACGTCATAACCCAAGATGGTGGACAATGTAATGGGGGGAGTTTTAATGCCCACCCCATTAGTGTGCCAAATTTAATATTTTTCTTATGTATGGTTTTATGAGCTGCTATAGACTCCCATTAGGGAGGAAGAAGAAAAAGAACAATGAATATAGCTGTAAGCAGCAATTATGGGGCCAAGCAATAAAATGGCAAGGATTGCTCAACACTAAGCACAACCCGAAAGAACACATAGAGGTGCAAATGACATTCAAAGCAAACACACACAACATTACAAGTCTCCTCAGGATGGATTTGAACCTACGCCTTTACATTCCACAAGTCAGTGTACAACTCACTACACCACAACAATGACAGTCACCAAAGCAACATACCAAGCTTAGAGGAATCATAGCCAAGCAGAGCAGGCACCATTATCAACTTCGTATTCATGTGACTTTTCAATAAAGATCAAAATCTAAATTTGATTGGGAAAAGCCATCAACTGTTCAGTGAGCACAATACAGAAATCTCATGATTTTTTTTTAGAAAACAACTGTTCAACTCTTCTTAGCTGGACTTGAACTTACAACCTTTTGAACCATATTCCAATGCATTAACCATTAGGCCACTCAGTTGACTCATCTTAACAGTGCCAAAGAGACATTTCAAGCTGAGAGTATAAAACAATCTCTGAGAAAAAATTTTCAAGACATTGTTTGGACAAATCGGATAAAGTTTGAATGATGTGAAAATTTTAAACTGTAAACATCAAAGTCCTAGATGGCGGCCACTGTAATGGGCAGAGTTTTAATGTAAGGGATTCATTTGAATCATCAGGTGTAGAATCATCAAATTTCATAATTTTCCTATGGACAGTTCTATGGACTGCCATAGTCTCCCATTAGGGAGGAAGAATAATAATAATACTAATGGGTAAAATAGGTGCCACAGCACCTTCAATACATGGACCATAAATATATCTGCAAGCAGCAATACAGAGCCAAGCAGTGAAATGGAACCAATTGCACCACAGTAAGCATGACACAAGGTACAGAGTGGATATGACATACAAAACAAACCCACACAACTTCACAAGTCTCCACAGGATAGAACTGAACCTAAACTTTTCTGTCCACAGTTCAGCGCACAAACCACTGCACCATGCTGTCACAAGATTGACCCTAGCCAAAGAGACATAACAAGCAGATGACGTTTAAAGTTTCACGTCCTTCAAATTTGGTCCGATTCCTCAAAATAATCTCCAGACTGAGCCGCACAGAAAAATAATATAGAATTTCGATTTTTTGCCTTTGTTTAAAAGTCACAGCAACACAAAATTAAAGAGCTCGACATGAAACAGGAAGTGAGGCTGTATCTAACTTCCCTCCGTCTCTGTCATGGATGTTCGTTATTGTTTATGTTGTGCTAGTACCCACTACTGGCGGTACCCTGAACATTAAAATGAACGCATAACAACATTGTAACAAACAGTCAGTTTAAGGTAGGTACAAGTATTATGCTGTTAAATCTCAATATAACTTTTCTAAACTGCTTAATTGACCTAACTTCACTTCCATCAAATGAGAGTTGTGTGGGGTAGGTTAAGCGCGATCTGTGCTGTGAAGTCACAATCTAGTTGCATTGTGGGATATGGAGCTGCCTGAGGTGTAGGTCTGTGTAGGCTCGCTCCCTCTGTCAAAATCAAGGAAATGAGGGTCTGTCAGCAGAAACATCCCTCGCCCACTAAACAAAGTGGAACAGACTTTCAAAATTGCGGTGGAGATTCCCCCCGAGGGGAAGTGCTAAGGGGAGTTAGCGAGTGGATGTTTAAAGTGAAGTGGAGCACAGCCTTGGTATGCTTCATCGGGACCATGATTAGAGGGTATGTGCAAAGTTTGGTGACAGCGCCACTTAAGGGTCAAGAAATGTGAAAAATGTCTCTTTTTGACTGTAAGTTTTGAACTGCTTTTTGAATGAACCTATGGATTCAATGGGTCATAAGGATTTCAACGATACCAATTTTTATTGTATCGGCCATAAGTCCAAAAGTCGTGAGTTCATTCTCCACTTAGACAAGTATAACACTTGAATTTCTATTGTACTGAAGGTATTTTTATTGTGCTTATGGAATAGTTGCAGTGCTTGTACCCGATCATTTCTGCTTGCAGGTGTTCTTATTATTTTCTTCCTCTTTCTCCCCAATGGGAGTTTAAGGCTGCACTATGATCTGTACATTTATTACATTTGTCACACTGATAGGTGTGGGTATGAATAGCCCCCAGAGAAGGTTTGGGGTTATTAAGTTAAACTCTGTAGCACCACCAGCAGCTCAAATTAACTTTTTTTTTGCTTCTAAATTTTTTATCATTTGGTCTAGAAACACAATTCACACTTCCACTAATTACTCTCCTTGTGGTGTTTGTAATGCGCTGCTTACATTGTAACTCCATGTATTACAGTGGTCGGCATGTTGGATTGTGATGTTTCGCTACTAAAAAAAAGTTTTCAGTGATTTTTAGTCTGAGCTGCTCAAAAATGAATGTAGACAAATAATTATATATATATATATATTTTTTTTTTTAAAGTTATGCCAATAAAGCTAATAAAACTGCTGGGCCTGGCTGTGCTGATTCTCAGCTTGGTATGTCCATTTAATGGCTGTATACCTTGTGCCAGCATGGTGCAGTGGATTGTGGGCTAAACTATGGAGCGGAAAGGCATAGGTTTGATCCCGTCATGAGTAGTGTAGGATTACTGTCTGTTGCACTTACTGTGGTGCCATTGTTCTGTTGCCCCTTGTAACAGTACAGTAGGTGCTACAGCACATTCGCTGCTTGAGAGATAGTATGTTGCTTGATGAGAGATAGCATTGCAATAAACATGCAACAGTCAGACATTTTAAAAATATATATATTTTTGTACTTCATAAAAAAAGATTAGAATCAATCTACAAAAACAATTGGCAATTTTCAACTCTGGTAAAGTCTTATTTTAATGCACGGGGCTGAGGAAGAACAGATGACGGTACACGTTGACCAATCAGTGGAAACAGGAGTGTCAGGTCCGCCCACATGTGCAAATCAAATATTCAAGTTATAAACACATTTTTTATAATTTGAATTCTTGTTTTTGGATAGTTCTTTTTTTTTTTTTTTGTATTGAAAAAAAAAATAAAAACGTAAATTGTTTTAATGTGTTCACGAGAGATAACAGAAATGTGTTAAATGAACTGTGTATTGGTGTGTATTGGTGGTTGTTGTTGTTGTTTTTTTTTTTTATTATTATCCAGAGGTACACAGACTCACTGCCTAGCTTAATCGAGTTGTTTTCAGTCAGCTAATGGGATGCTGCCTTCAGATGCTGAGTCTGTAGTGTTTGTCTTACAAATCATTGCGTGACTGCCATAATTCTAGACACCTTACATACATGAGTGTGTGAGCTACGTGCACATTAGTAAATCTTGTTGTTCATTTCTCACCTCAGACTGATTGGCCGGAGGGTTATCAACTCGCTGCTGCAATGAATTTCCGCTTCCCTCAGTGTGTTCCTACACCGCTGAAAACCCTGATCCCCAATGCCACCAATGAGGCTATAGACCTGATGAGAGACCTGCTGCAGTGGGACCCAAAGAAAAGACCCTCTGCTGCAAAGGTAAATAAACATAGTACACTGCATTTCCAAAGGTATGTGGACACCCCTGTCTAAAGAACTTTGGCTATTCCAGTGAAAACAAACTTTGAAAGAGTTGTTAACCCAAAAATGAAAATTATCTCATCATTTACTCACCCTCATGCCATCCCAGATGTGTATGACTTTATTCTGCAGAACACAAACACAGATTTTTAGAAGAATATCTCAGCTCTGTTGGTCCTCACAGTGCAAGTGAATGGTGTTGGGCCTCATGTATTCAGATAGAAGACAAAGGCAGGCCTAACACAGTCGTAAAACCTAACTCAGGGCCCCACATACCAAGTCATAAATTATACTGATAAAAAATCACACCAAAATCAAACAAAGGGAGTCCAAAACAGACTACAAATTCCACGAAGCCTTGCTCACTTAAGGATCGAACTCTCAACTCTTATTGGATGAGGCACACGACAGAACGCACTTCAACCGTGACATCATCAGGAGTAGAAATACCTCTGAAATGCTTCCGGGATTTGCTTCCAGCAACTTCGCTCGCCATGTGTAGACGCAGCTCATCACTGCTCTCAGGTGCAGCCTTGTGGCACAAGGAAGTAACGTCCGACTTGAAACTGTGGCCATACAATCTCCATCTCGCTGGACGAGTTGAGATTACTCTGTGTTCCAGCGAACACTCTTAACGGATCCGAAGGAGACCGCCGAGCAATCCGCATCTTCATCCGTTTGCCTACAGAAGTGAAGAGATAAAAGATTTCTCTTCCATCTTCAATCAAGTCGACGTTTCTGATTTCTCCGCCAGCCCGCCGAGAATCAGCAGCCGTACCGCCCGCCGACAGAGCGAGGAAACGGCCTCCCGTCATCACCCGAGCCTCGAGGAACTGAATCTGAGTTAAAGGACGGATGAACACACATTCTGCATCCTCATGCGATTCAAGTAAGAGGTTTACATCTGGGCAGAGATAGAATATTATAGTGTGTTATTCTTGTGTTTCAAGGTTTTTGCTTGTACAGTTTACGGACCACCATGTCCGCTCATTATTAATACTCAGGGTATTAATGATCACGAATTTGATTTGCTGTATTGTGGTTCAACCACATTGGACTGTTGTGCATTTCCGCCATCGCGGGTGAGACCGGCAAACTGAGTTTATCCATTAAAGAATCAAAGACAGGGACTGTTTACGAGCCGTCCACCGCGTCTCTGAGTGATAAACTAACAGCTGCCTCCTCTCCCACGATCGCGAAACCGGCTTTGGGGCCGTCACTTTATTCTCTCTCTCTCTCTCGTACTAAACACACACACACATGCATGCACGCACGCACGCACGATCCCTCACAAACATTCTCGCACACATTTTTGGCTAGTAGATAGCTTCGTGCTAAAGCTCAGCTTTGTCCCTAAGCTATCGTACAAGCGGATACACGCGGTAACTGGTAGACGCCATTGACTGGTTTCTCTCTGCCCACATTCGTGGCCATATTCTCTGGCCGGAAGTCTCGCGTGACATACTCTCCACAAGAGTCACGTCCGCCATTTTGTGCGTGTCCCTCCTTACACACACACCCGCTTTCTCTCACAAACACACACACACACACACCCTCATGTGTTATAGGATTATTTTGATTTCCATATCTAATCATATCACTGTTTAGTTTGTAGCTGTAAGTCGGAAGTTTATTGACTGCATTGTATTGATTATTAATTGATATTACTGCATAAATAAACTTTGTTTATACTACAAAGAGAAGTGTTTTGGTTTGTTTTACATACGCCTGTGTCATGCTGACGGGATGTCAGTGCTCGGATTCAAACCTTCATTCATTGTTTTTTTTCCCCAAAAATCGATATTCTTCGGATGTCGATTTTGCTAAGAAAACAATCTAATATTGAGACTGTTATACTATCTGGTTATTAGTCCCTGATTTCAGGGTGGTGCCCCGTCAATGTTAATCCTTATTAATATTCTGTTGATTTTTGATAATTGATAATTATCTTTGATGATTGTTGAATTTGAATGATCAATAAGCTAGTGTTCATTTTAATTAATGTTTCATCGATGTTAACAATTAACGATTATCTTTGATAATTGTTGATTTAAAGGATTAAAAAGCTAACATTGATTCTCATCAATGTTCTATTGATTTTAATAATTCATAATTATCTTTGATAATTATTAATTATTGCTAATAAACAAACCCGCTCCTAAACGTAGCACACTACATTTACTGGAGTCCCATATGAGGTTTTAATGAGTTAGATTAAATTAATTAATTTAAATATTAATTAATAACTAAAGAAATAATTATTAATTATTTCTGATAGTAACACTGATCTAAACAACCAGTAAAGCCTTACAATGGGTGCCAAAAATGTTGAAGTTCAAAAAAAGCACATAAAATCAATAAGACTAGTGATTAAATCTATATCTTCAGAAGTCGAGTTCATGCTCTAACAGAAAATGAAACTGTAATATCTAAAAATTCTTAGAGTCATCATTGTATAGTTTGATTAAATATGATTGTAAATTATCTATAAAAATAAATCATTAAATCATAATTTAGAACCCCAGTGAGCAAGCCGAAGGCAACTGTGGCAAGGAACACAAAACTCCATAAGATGTTGGTTAATGGAGAAAAATAACCTTGGGAGAAACCAAGCTCACTGTGGGGGCCATTTCCCCTCTGACAAAACATCATGAATATAATAACAATATTAGTTATTTATGTGCAGTGCAAGTCATGGTTTAAAATTAGTAAAATAAGTAAGTGTTAAGGGTCAGTGTTTAAACAAATATTTTGTAAGAACTGTGTAAGAGCAATGACTAATGTCTTTGAAGTTCATTCTGGATTAACTGCAGAAGTTCACATAGATGCATTGCCCTTGTTAGTTGGCCGATGAAGGCTTTTGTTGCCAATTAATTGATAGTCTATGTATTCCATTTTAAGAGTGTAGTCCATCTTTAGACCAAGATGATGCAGGCAGAGATCAGCAGTTCAACTGGCATGGCATTTTGGTGAGGTCTATCCTGCATCCAAGGATCAGGCAGTGGCATATGAAGTATCCCATGTCTTACAGTTTGAATTGACATCAGTGCAGTAGAGTCTGGCACCAAACAGGAGCAGAGCTGGATCTGGCCAGCTCTGGTAACCTCCGGATATGAATCAACGAACCACATTATAGTGACCACGAGGAGGTTATCCCATGTGACTCTACCCTCCCTAGCAACTGGGCCAAATTGGTTGCTTAGGAGACCTGGCTGGAGTCACTCAGCACACCCTGGATTCGAACTTGCGACTCCAGAGGTGGTAGTCAGCATCTTTACTCACTGAGCTACCCAGGCCCTGACTCTTTTGTGGATTTTGATATTCTAGAAACTATTAACAGGCCAGAATTTTGCAGTCATAATGAATGTGATGGAATATAGCATGGTAGAAGGTCACTTAAGTACAAAAGAAGCGAGAAGATAGGTGTGGGTAAGAAATGGATCAATATTTAAGTCTTTTTATTATAAATTCTCCTCCCTGTCCAGAAGAAGAAAGTGGAAATTGATAGTAAAAAAGGACTTAAATATTTATCTGTTTCTCAAATCAAAATCAAATCAAATCACTTTATTGTCACACAGCCATATACACAAGTGCAATGGTGTGTGAAATTATTGGGTGCAGTTCCAATCAACATGGCAGTCGTGACAGTGATAAGACAGAACCAATTTACAATAACATCAAATTAACACAACACAATTTAAAATCTAATATACACATAATTACACTCAACAATATACAAATAATAACATACACTGTACAGTATACAATACACACAATATAGATGCACATTATTCAATAAAAATTAAAAATAAAAATATATAAAAAAAAGTGTATATATATATATATATAGAATGTACAGTATTGTACTGTATTGACATTCAGGCTGTCGGTTGATAGTCAGTTGTTAAGAGAGAATATAATATAATAATAATATAATTTATGACAGTCCGGTGTGAGATATAAGAGTAAGAGTAATAAAGTGCAGTGCTGATGTATTTTGATCGTAGGAGATCAAGAGTTCAAAAGTCTGATTGCTTGGGGGAAGAAGCTATCATGGAGTCGGCTGGTGCGGGTCCTGATGCTGCGATATCGTCTGCCTGATGGTAGCAGTGAGAACAGCCCATGGTTCGGGTGGCTGGAGTCTCTGATGATCCTCCGAGCTTTTTTCACACACCGCCTTGTATATATTTCCTGGAGGGAGGGAAGCTCACCTCCGATGATGTGTCTGGCAGTTCGCACCACCCTTTGCAGTGCTTTGCGGTTGTGGGCGGTGCTATTGCCGTACCAGGCGGAGATACAGCCAGTCAGGATGCTCTCCACAGTGCAGGTGTAGAACCGTGTGAGGATGTGGCGGTTCATTCCAAACTTCCTCAGCCGTCTCAGGAAGAAGAGGCACTGATGAGCCTTCTTCACAACGACTTCAGTGTGGATGGACCATGTGAGTTCCTCAGTGATGTGGACACCCAGGAACTTGAAGCTGCTGACTCTCTCCACTGGTGCTCCATTGATGGTGATGGGACTGTGTTCTCTGTCTTTTGTTCTGAAGTCCACCACAAGCTCCTTTGTCTTACTGACATTGAGGGAGAGGTTGTGCTCCTGACACCAGTGTGTCAGGGTGTGCACCTCCTCTCTGTAGGCTGTTTCATCATTGTCAGTGATCAGACCTACCACCGTCGTGTCATCAGCAAACTTAATGATGGCATTGGAGCTATGTGTTGCCACACAGTCATGTGTGTACAAGGAATACAGTAGTGGGCTGAGAACACAGCCCTGCGGGGCTCCAGTGTTGAGGGTCAGTGATGAGGAGATGTTGCTGCCCATTCTAACCACCTGGCGTCTGCTTGACAGGAAGTCCAGGATCCAGCTGCACAGCGAGCTGTTTAAGCCCAGAGCCCGGAGTTTCTCATCTAGCTTGGAGGGCACTATGGTGTTGAATGCTGAGCTGTAGTCTACAAACAACATTCTCACCTAAGTGTTCCTTTTTTCCAGGTGGGAGAGAGCAGTGTGTATTGTAGATGCAATGGCATCATCAGTGGAGCGGTTGTTGCGGTAAGCAAACTGCAGCGGGTCAAGAGAGAGTGGCAATACAGAGCAGATGTAATCTCTGATTAGTCTCTCAAAGCATTTGCTGATGATGGGGATCAGAGCAACAGGACGCCAGTCATTTAAGCAAGTTATTTTTGATTGTTTTGGAACAGGCACAATGGTGGATGTTTTAAAACATGTGGGGACGACAGACAAAGAGAGGGAAAGGTTGAAAATGTCCGTAAAAACACCAGCCAGCTGGTTCGCACACGCTCTGATGACGCGGCCCGGAATGCCGTCTGGGCCCGCGGCTTTGCGGATATTCACCCGTCGGAAGGATCGGGTTACATCCGCTACAGAGACGGAGAGTGAACTAACCTCTGTAGCTTCAGCCGCGAGAGCTCTCTCCGCGAGGTCGGTGTTATTTCCCTCGAAACGAGCATAAAAAGTATTTAGCTCATCCAGTAGAGAGGCAGCGGTGTTCATGGCGGAGTTTTTTTCACCCACACATATCGCTTCTGAAGATGACACACTATACACTATGCACTTACAAAGTATACTATGCACTCAGCCATGTAGTGTATGAATTTTAAGTGTAATATCGTCCCAAATGGAACACTTAAATGTTTTTTTACTACACAGAAGCATTCTCCATTTAACAGCTGACGGAAGTGACGTTTCAAACACACGTGATGTGTTGCCGCTAGCTTTAGCGTGTTAGCCAACCTCCGTTCAACACTTGTATCTTAAACAATGTACATATTCACACAGCTTGGGGTGATGGTAAAGCATTCAACTCACATTTGTAAGGTGCTGTATCCACTGAAGTTTCACTAGCTTCTACATTCTTCATTATTTACAATGGTTTTTTCAGACCAGCAGCACAGCCAGGTAACTCCGCCCTTTCAGACCAGCAGCACAGCCAGGTAACTCCACCCCTTCCACTATGTATGGCAAGCCGTGTGTGTTGAGTGCATGAATTGTCCAACATTCCACACTCTGTTTTGATGGTTGAAAAAAGTGCATCATCCGGGTACTTAAAGTACACTTCTTTTGCTGCATTTTCAGTGTTAACATACTACTCGCGCTACTTAAACTACAAAATGCAATGTTGCAGAAGTGTGCACGCGGTTTGGGATGCACCTATAGATTTAACCTCTGAAGTCGTATAGATTACTTTTATGCTACCTTTATATGCTTTTGGAGCTTCAACATTTTGGTACCCATTCACTTACATTGTGAAGACCTACAGAGCTGAAGTATTCTTCTAAAAATCATTCAGTTGTGCAGAAGAAAGAAAGTCATACATCTGGGTGAGTAAATTCATTTTTGGGTGAACTATTCCTTTAAGGCTTCACTGTACAATGACATTCTAGAAAAGTCTGTGCTTTCAACTTTGTAGCAGCATGAAAATGCCATGGTGCACAAAGCGAGTCTGGTGTGAATGAACTTGAATGATGAAACCACTTTCAGAACAATCCTTTGCTACTTTTCAAAATATTTTGTGTTATGTAAATTCAATTATAAATTTACTAAACATTTTAATTATTCTTATGAAGACATAAGCATGTGAGCATTATTCCTTTTAGTACATGTCTGGAGTATGAATGTATGTGTCTCTGTTTCACTTATCATTTATGTACCTTTTCAGGCGCTCAGATATCCCTACTTCCAAGTGGGACAAGTGCTGGGTCCCCATCCCATGACCCCTGATGTCCGGAAGGCTCAGATAAAGATGGCCCAGCCCAGTGAACCCAGATCAGAGCTGCAGTCTGTGTCAGAACCAGTGCTGTCATCTCACACTAAAGCCCAGAGAAGAACCTCCCATCAGCCACTGCAGCAGATTCCTTTACCTCAGTCTCTCTGTCAGACAGAACTCTCAGCCGACCAGCTCACCCCATACACACACAGGGTACAAAACCCCCTCCTGTCATTAACTTAATTCTGCCATACAATGTATTTTCAAGTTAAAGTACATTTAAGAAATATTCTGGGGTATTTGCAACGTAAATATTAAATGAATATTACATTAATTAGATTAATTTATATTAAAATTTTTATTGATGTTTTTACAATTATTATTTTTATATTTTTATTTTATATGTATATTATTATAAAATGTTCATATTTATTAAATTTATGGAGCAAACTACACCAACAGGAATTGCATAAGTGACAAATAACAAGAAGTTCATCCACCTAGAAAAACAGATCCACCTCACTGATATGATTAAAACTTCACAGCTCATAAAACACATTTTTATGGATTAAGTCATTCAAGTGCTTTAACTAAAATATTAGCTTCACGTTTCAGCTTTCAAACCCTCTGATACACTTGCCACGTAGACTTCCATTGTAAGTGAATTACTGTACACACGTTTAGTTTGTTTTTACAAACTAGGGGATGAGTCGAAATTATTATCTGTGGTAATCTACACCATGTCACAGATGCAGTACATAGATATCAAGTTGAAAATAACCTAAGATATTCCTTCAGAAATGGTATCAATGGTATTTTGTGACATAATTTAACTTGAATAAACGGAATGTTTATGGAGCATCTTCTACCTTTGCTGATGCAATGAAGTACCAACTAACAATCAAGGCTTGACATTAACTTTTTGGCTCATTGGCCACTGTGGCTAGTGCTTTTTCAGGGTCACTAGCCACTAAGCATTTTCACTAGCCAAAATCCCCCATCCCACAAAAAGTGATAAAGGTTAACTGGAGACTGCATCCATTTATTGGACATTTTATTTGAATGAGAATGAAAAGAGTTTAGCAGAATACAGGCCTTATGTTTTCACTGATCTCCTGGAATATCTGAAGGCAAAAATGGCCAGTTAGATAAGGAGTAGGATAGAACAGGAGGAAAAATTGTCAATAATTTGTTCATAATTCATGGAAGTCCATACTTTAAACCCCTTCATTCTAAATTGTACTTGTCCTTATGAAAGTTCACATTGTTCTTTCATTGTTTAACAGTGACATTTGTAAAATAAAGGCCACAGGTACTTTAAGACCATTGATGGCTTCTTATTACCATGGTTAGGTAAATAAAGATAAACTATACTATTTGTTCTGAAAAAGCTAACAGCCTAAACACATTTAGAAACTTTACAACTTTCACAATTTTAATAAAAATAAATTCTTATAGATTTGCCCTAATAGATTTCATAAAAATCTATACTAGTTACCAGTTAGTGTTACTGTAGTAACAAAACAACCTCTTTACCTTGTCAGTGCTGTCTGTAATGTCAGGGCTGTTTAGCAGTTTGAGAGGTTTGTCTTCCTCCATATAGAGCTTTACATTACTGCATTATCTGTAGAATTCAAATGGGTCACATAAGTTTTGTAGTCTCTGTTGCGATATCGACTCGCGCTATCCCAGAGCTCTGGCTATCCTGTCTCTGGAGTGCACTGGTGTGCTTACTGCGGTGGTTCATGTGAAACCACGCTTCATTCGCCTCGCGCAGATAAGTGTTTAAGATATAAGAGGTATGTTTAGTGCTTATTAAGCGCTGAATGCAAGATGAATACAATTAAATTTGCCTCTGTTGCGGCCTGATATTTACAGCATTTTAAATGCAGGAAAAACCCTGAAGACATCATGCGCCAAAGTGGCTAGTAAGAGTGATGGAGTTACCCGCCACTGCCGTGATCTACCCACATTTGGGGGGTGGGTGGGTGTTAATGTCAAGCCCTGCTGACAATGCTTAAACTTCACCTTGACAAGTGCAGTTTTCCTCTGTTGACATATTTAGAATTGAAATAGGACGTTTGGACGTGTTATATCGACAGTTGGGATGGCTTTTTTTAAATAGCCAATAGGCTTTATTTTGTCACAGCCATGAACCATGATTTGCTGCTTACTATTGCTAGTTGGTGGCAGGTTTTATTAGGGGGAGGGCAATGATCATTCTAGAGAGCATTTTATGAATAAAAAGTTGTAAATCCCCCTGTGTGCAAGAGCTTGAGACTCTTTGGTCCACTTTTTCTGGAAGAGAAAGACTGTACATTTTACATGCTTGTATCTGCTAAAAGTGTATTTTGTCTAATTTTAGGAGTACACTAGCAAATAGATGACCTCAAAGCTAAAAAATGGACTAAAAGCCACACAACTCAAATTTGATTTCATGGGGTCTTTAAGATTCACTTCATTAAAGAGTTTCCTTATAAACATGATCAGAATTCTGCTTTGTGTTCCTCACACAAGGTGGTTGGGGGGGAGAACAGTTTGATTGGGCTGAAGAACGGACGGAGGAGATGGGGACAGACCAGCATGAAACCCTCTGACAGCTGGGATGAGTCTGAGTGCTCTGATACCGCAGTATCCCTCTCGAAAAAACCCAGCAAAGGCCCTGAAGATGAGAAAACCACTCCACAGTAAGACCACTTTACAATCACAACTTAACATCAACAGTATTTATATTGATTTATTTATACTTACATTTCAATAAACACTATACTGTAGCTCCAAACCATTTTGAACTGCATAGCTGTCTACTATCAACATACAGTAAGCAACTACCATAAAAGGCAGCATCAAAACTAAAATGGAACCTCATACGTAAGTGACTAATATGAAACGCTCAACATAGGCAGCAACTCAGCGTGTCGCACAGTATATGAGAGACTCTAATCACAATTGATTCCAATAGAGCGCAATAGTCTGATTCCAGAAGTAAACTTCTTATTCATTTTTCCATGGGGGAATAGATTTTTAATGATAACTTCAAAACCTTTCAAGACAGACCTACTGTGAGCTTGAAGTTGTTAATCAATGGTATATGTTTCTGTTGAAGCCATCAGTCTGCTTTATTTCATCTTCATGTTTAAAGTATCATGTTAAACAGCATGATTCCTGGTGAAGAACTACTCTAGCCATGATCCTGAAGAGAAACATCTGAGAATTGCGGCAAACAAAGCGCACCAAAAGAGCTCTGCAGCGACCGCCCACTCCTTTGACCCACAGTGAATGACGCAGTCAAGTCGGTTTCCCTACACTCTCAAACTACTTGTATCTGCAATACAATTTAACTATATTGTTTCTGTACTTATAATCAACAACTTCAAATCAATCATTTTATATATTTCTGTAGTTTTTAGTTTAATTTCGTCATTCGCAATGCTTCATTGGATTGAAGTTCTTTCTCTCATTAAAGACGTTAAGTACACAGTCTTGTGCCTTTGTCATTTTATCAGATTTTTAAATATTTTTTGGTTTCAAAACAAACTTCAGCTCAGCTCGCACATGTACGTTAACCTCATAAAATGAAGCGTAATTATTTTGATTGTGTTTGTAACACAAGTAACAACAGAACAGAAACAATTATTGAATTAATTATATATTAAATAGTCATTCCTTGAATCATGTCATAGCAGGAAAATGTAATCTGGTTCTGATCATTGTGATGCGTCACACCTAACAATGCTCAGTAGAAGTTCTATATGTGCTTTGCAGTGACATGGACGTCAAAAAATAAAAAAACACAAAAATCCAAGGGCAGTGAAATTAATAGAGGCTCTTACCCAGTATAATATTTTGTATGTAACATCACTGTTCCATTGCGATTGTTCTTGCTGAGAGAAATATCCTTTATTAGCATGTATTAACGTGATTAAAATTTGCGTAATAGTAAGCATACAATATAAAGATGATGCAATAGTGGCAAGTTAGTAACATCTAGCCTTTTTTAATTATTTCAATGATGTAGCCCCCAGCACTGGTCTCCAATATCCGTGCTCTACAGAGTTTGATGTTAGCATGTTGCTAAGCTAATGAGGTGACACTCTAATAAGCATAAAAATACACAGCACAAAAAATATTGGGTAAAGTTGTCCATTTTAATTAGATTGAATGCATACAGAAAGGAGTTGATAAAAATAACATTTCTCTAGACTATATAGACTGAACGTGATGCTGTATCTGTGACGAAATTTGGCCAAAATGAGGTATCTTAGAAGGCAGCATAAAGCTGCTATCAGCATTCATGTTGGGAGCATGCCTATGATGTCTAAAAATGCTGCCTACTTAGGCAGCTCACTAGGTTTGGGAACAGATTTTTTGTGTTGCATTATTGCACTTTTCATTTCAGTTGTTCCAACTGAAATTTCACTCGTTCCTTTTTCTATTACGAAAATCTTTGTAGGCCCAAGGACCAGAAACCCCTTTATACGTTTAGCACCGTAACCAAATTACCAAACCCCAGCCGACTGAACCAGCCTGACTCTTGTCACCAGAGCACCTCCTCAGCCAGACAGCATTACCTGCGCCAGTCCAGATACCTGCCAGGCAAGAGCCCTCTCTGTTTCACTTCAGCTGTGTGTTGCTTAGAGAAACATGTGCAGAAGATCTGCTGGATTATGTAACTTCACTGGTGTAAATACTGTCCCATTCATTCAGACCTGAATTTATGTTGGGTAGGGTGTGTGAAGTGAAAAGTGTGCACACACTTTCAAACAGTCAAATTAGATTGTCTGATTAAATAATTTGGTTCCATTCATTAACATCAGTAAATGCATTATGTATCATAAACTAACAATGAACAATAAATGTTTTACAGCTTCTATTAATCTTTGTTAATGTTTGTTAATAAAAATACAAATGTTCATTGTTTGTTTATAGTGCATTAACTAATGTTAATAAAAAATGTATTAATATATGTTCAAATTAACAATAACAAAGATTAATAAATGCTGTAAAAGTGTTGTTCATTGTTAGCTCATGTTAACTAATGTTGTTAACTAATGTTAACAACAAATGGAACCTTATTGTAAAGTGTTACCAAGCATTCTAATCTGAGGTCATACATGTCAATCTTGTGAATCTCAGGGTTAATAAGTAAGAACACACCGTCTGTGAGCAACAAGGAGTCAGATAAAGATTTATGGGACACATCAGCTCTCATGACCAAACCTTTCGCTCCCATTGGAGGAGCTCCATTGTCCAGAATCAGCCCAGGTGAGCTCAAACCTCATTTAACACTGACATTCTTTCTATAGTATGAATGCAATTATTAGTAAATTTTCATCCTTTCTTAGAACCCAGTGATTCAATCACTTAATGGAATAGTTCACTCAGAAATTAATATTCTGTCTTTACTTACTCAAATGTTCTAAACCAGCTTGATTTTTCAAGCTGCTCTTTACCATACAATGAAATTGAATGGTACTGTATGTAATGGCACAATGACAAGCATCATAAACGTATCATAAAAATCATCCATATGATTTGTGTGTTATATTCCATGTCTTCTGATGCCATATGATTGCTTTGTGTTTGGAACAGACAGAAATTGATGTCGTTATTCACATATTTTATAGTACTTTTTGGAGCATGACAGCATACATCCTCATTCACTTTTGTAAAGAGCAACATTAACATTCTGCTAAACATCTTTTGTTTTTCATGGAAGAAAGTCTTACAGGTTTGGAATGACATGAGGGTAAGGAAATGATGGTAGAATTTTCATTTTTGGGTCAGCTATCCCTTTGAACGATCTATTGTTGAAACGAAACATTCGATTATTTTTGTTGTATGTAATGGTCGACCAATATATCGCAGAGGTCGATTTTTTTGGTATTTTAAACGTTACACGACAATACTAGCCATTATTTAAATTCTGTTATTTAACAAACGTTGAGAATTAAAATAATTTATTATCACGATTAGCTCAAAGAAATATGTGACACAATTGAGCTAAAGGGGATGGTGGTTTTACTAGGGGGATGGTTTTTGTGATTTCTTTCAACAAGGGGGATGGCATCCCCCTTAACTCGAGCCCTGCCTATCGGCCACCCTGCTCTCTGGAAATCGGCATCTGCCATTTGGAAAAACCCATATAGGTCGACCTCAAGTTGTATGACCATATATAAGCCCACTATGGACTAGATAAGGGTAGTATTAGGCTGGTGTTAGTCTTTCATATCTGGCTAACTTAGGCTCAAGTGGCCATTCATTTTTTCCCCATTCCAGTAAAATTCCTGATCACTCTTCTTGATCATTTCATGTCTAATCTACGTTTCATTTTTGCTGTATTACTTTCCATTATTTCTCCTTGCATGCTTTCGTTCACACTTTTGTTTTAATGGACTCAGCGGAAAGCGGCAGTAAAGCGACAGATAAACCTAAAGAAAGGACACTAGATAAAAGTGAACAGGTCAAAGGTACACATGCCATTGACATCCCAGTAGTGCTGTTGTATTTCCCATAGGGTAGTGTGATTTTACCACAGGGAAGGGGGTTTTAAAGACACCCCTTAATCATGGTAAAATCACTTTAGTGCACAGCCTCTGTAGTCCTCAATAGTCATTGTATAATGGCTTCAAATGTAGCTCATCCAAAACATTAAGCCTGAACTATCTGTTTTTGGTCTTGTGTTTAAATTTCTTGAAGACACTGCGAGAAAAAGAGGTCCAATCATTGAGGATGACTTAATACTGATATAAGACAGAATAGTCATTGTGTCCTGTTTATTTGCTTGTTATGTTCCTTGTCTTTTTTTTTTTTTTTTTGTAAATTGTGACCTCTGCTCACAGGAAACTTTGTAACCACCACATACAATCTGTCTGGAGGATACATCCCATCATTCCAGAAGAAGGAAGTGGGATCTATAGGACAAAGGATTCAACTTGCCCCTCTCGGAAACCAGCATGCACGTAAGAGTTACATTTTACCGTTGAACATATAAGAATTTACAGCTCTGTTCCAAAATCTAGTGAGCCGTCTTGCTGTCTACTGTCCACATAGGCAGGTACCTTCTAAGGCAGCATGCTAACCATCATAGAACCTCATACATGACTAATTAATTACGCTCTACATTGCCAGCAACTCCTCACACGAAGTGCACAAGAGACTCCACTTAAATTGATTCCAATAGAGTTTTACATTAGTACATTGCTAAGTCAACAACACAATACTCTAGTAAGCATAAAAATATACAGTACACACAAATATTTTCTATTATATTGTACGTTTTATATATATATATTTTCAGTATATTTATAATTGTCATTTCACTCCCTCTGTCCACCATCTTGGATTCTTTCAATAAGCCCATCGTAATGCATTTTGGGATGGCCTTCTCCATGAAGGATACATTCAGTGCTGCTAAAGATGACATCTTAGAAGGCAGCTTAATTATACTGCTTCCATTTTCGAAGACCCTTTTTACATCTGGAGCGCCAGTGATGCCTTATATCGCTGTTTATGTAGGCAGCTCACTGTTTTGAAACAGAGCACAGTTCTCTAGATGCTCTACTGTGTGGTCTGATTCTTTGTGACTAACAATTTTCTTAAATTCACCTTTTTCACAATTTTCTACTTTACATATACACTCTTTGCTTAATTAGAGATCTGTTTATCTGTTCATTCATTCATTCTCTTTCTCTCTGTGTGTGTGTCTGTGACCTCTCTTCATTTATATCTGCTCTTAGTTGATCTCTCAGCCACTGCTGACACTAAAGCTGGCAAAGTTACAGCTTCAAAATCCAAACCCTCCTCTACTGTTTCAGTCAATGAGAGCTCTGAAGGTAAAGCTCAGATAAGTAACAGTTATGGGTTAATCAACACCTCTTTACAGGGTCCAAATTCACTTTTTGCCACACCTGCCAATGGGGGATGAATTTTGAAAATGTACCATCGATAAATATTTCTTACTGGCCATGAATTTGTATTTTGCATTATTTTATTTAAAATATATATTTCTCTGATGACAATTATTATTATTTTGCTGTAATTATTTAGTTTTTGATGTTAGCTACAAACAGTGCAGGTCAGTCTCCGTCTATCAGTGAAACTGCACGTGTCACAAAAACTAAATATACATCAAGATTTTGTCCCTCATATTTTCGTTTTGATGGCTTTGTGTGAAGACTATACTACTAATGTGTCACCACATGGAGGTATGGAGGAAATAAAACTATTAGATCAAATTTACGATGTTAAATTTACCACAGAGGTAAAAAGAAGTGTGTATTGTGACAGATGTTTTCTTTTAGTAAACTGTTTGTATGTCTTTAATGTTAAGCAGTGGTTCTCTGCTGGTTTTACTTAAAAACCAAGATTTTACTATGGAGACTGAACACCATACCAAAATTATTTATCTTACAAAACTTGTCTCTAAAATCCAACATTGAAATGTATTTATATTACCACGAAGTGCAAAAGCCAAACAAAATGCCAAAATATTAAAGGTGCACTTAATTTTTTCCTCATTTAAAAAGTTTTACTCAAAGAAATTCGTAGTAATTGTGAAACATAGGTATAAAATCATGACCACTCACATTAAAACGAAGACTCCAGTCATATCAGTAACCTTATAAAAGCTGTTTTATTCTGCATGGAGAGGGTCCGCACATGGGGGCAGCCATGTTAGAATCACATGACCAGCTGAATACTACTCGCTTAATCTGAGTAACCGTCCTGTTACAACACTTTCACTCATTGATAAAAGTAATCATGGCTGACTGTGAATACTACATTTCTACAATGGCACCTGTAACAAAAACTATTCATTTTGAATGATGCTGCATCCAAGCCGATAGGTGTCAGTGTTAGTCCAAGATGACACAAAGACAAAAGTTACAGAGTGCACCTTTAACATGATATAGGAGTGTTGTGTTAGTATTTATGGAAGCCCATTTCTGCCACATACAAAAGAAAAAAAGTCAATTTGAGATACTAATATTTATGAGATAAAAATACATAATTATTAGATTCAAAGTAATAACTGTGAGATAAAAAGTCATAATTATGAGATCAAAAATAATAATTATGAGATACTAATTCATAACTATGAGTTAAAAGTCAGTTATTAAATTCAAAGTTATATTTGTCAAAAAAGTCATAATTGTGAGATACTAATTCATAACTATTAGATAAATTATTAGATTCAAATTTATATTTGACATAAAAGGTCATAATTATGAGATAAAAGGTCAAAATTATGATAGTCAGAAATATCATATAAAAGTCAATTATTAGATAACATCATAATTATGAAATTGAAAGTCATGTGAAATACTGTCATAATTTTGAAATAAAAAACATTTATTAGATTTAAAGTCATAATTATGAGCTAAAAGTATCTCATATGAGTAAATCTCATAATTATGACTAAGTATCTCCTAATTTTGACTTTGAATCTAATAATTATGGCTTTTTATCTCGGAGTGACTTAGTATCTAAGTATATTTTTGACTAATTTGTAATTGTGATTCAAAGTCATAATTATGAGATAGTAAATCATAATTATGAGATGACAAATTTATGGAGATTAAAAGCCAAAAGATACTAACAGCCCTCTATATATTGCTAGTAAATCACTCGCATATGCGATCAAATTTCACTCTATGCGACTAAAAAATGTCTGGGATGCAAAATACTTACCTTTCAGCAGTCATCTTTTCTGAAGCTAATTTGCCTCATTAAAATGACTTGAAAGTGTTAGTATAAGCCTAAACACTTAAAGGTGCTGTAAGTGATTTTTTTGTATTTTTTTATTTTTATGGAAAGGTATGCAAAAAATGTTCCTAGTCCCTGAAAGATATTAATGAACTAAGTATTTTGAGATATCTCACCAGTCTCTGTGACAACTCTAGACTCTGTAAACAGCACAAAAAAAATGTGGACAATGACGCGTTCTGCCTGTCAATCATTTTGCAAGTTCTCAAAGTATTGTAGTTGTAGAGAATTATGGAGGCATAATACTATTTTTATGCCATGTTGCTCATAAAAGTTGTCAGCTGAGGGCACTATTTTGCTACTGTTGTTTTTGACAATCGTTTCTGCTCGCATTGGTCTCAATAAAGCTAATTTTTTATATTTGAAGTGCTGGGTTTTGGGGAAAGGGGACATGGCTAATCCAACTGCTCAGTTTTAGCCAAGCTAAAATCGCTTACAGCAACTTTAAAAAAAAAAAAAATAGCTTTTAAAAATAACAAACAAATTAACTGATTTGGAACACCTGTAATGACTCTCTCACCTTTTTCACCTCTAATGAGTTTGTATCCCAGCCACTGGCTGGTAAATATTCAGATTTTACCTGCCAACGATTGAGTTGTGTAGTAGCGAAGAAGAACTTTAGCACAGAGAATGAGATTCTTTAAATGCATGCTGTCTCAGAAGTGCAAATTGACCTTATTTGGTTGCTGTGGGTCCTGAGTGTCATCATCGCCTTAGTTGAGCTATGTTATGTACATTTTTATTGCATTTAATCACGTCAACTCTGATTTTGCTTAAACTTTTCCCATTTTCACAACATTCTTCATTTTACAGCATGGGCCACAGACCAGTGTAACACGTCTGTTGGAAGTTAAAAGTGTTGCAAAACTTGTGAGTTTGAAGATGAGTTTGAGAACTTGTACAATAATTATTTCTACACATTATGCAAGTTTGCTTTGACTCATTCTGTGTAATGTATGTCCAAAGGTCAGATCCACGCACTTCATTTCATAATGTCTCTTTTAATATCTTTGTTATTTACAGTCAGTCGTTGATCAAAAAGTAAAAAGAAACATTCATTCTAATCACACATTTCACAGACGAAGGTTAAAGCAACCGTGCAACTTCTCTCTCCTTCATGTTTGCCCAAACACTTTCGGAACTGCCGGTACTCTTAAAGTGGCCATACAATTTTAGGGCTTGTATACATATCAATGTACACTCAATGTAAATACTAGCAAATCGTACACATTATGTATTTAAACAAACATGTAACAAAATGTAGTTATGCAGAAAGTGTAATTAATGTGTAAACGTATACATATTTAACGGCACAATCATATATTATTAAATATTTTATCTTCGATAATCACTGTAAATATTGAAGAATTTAACTAATTGGAAGTTCAACTTTTTTAATAAGGAATACATTACTGAAAGCACCTTTATATGTTAGATTTGGAATTCTATTTTCATTATTTGATTCCAACCTTGTTAATATTTTGTTAACATGATGACATCATATAAATTGATATAATGTAGAATTTGTAAATTTTTAAAAAGCTAAAATGTGATGAAAAGCTAAATATGAAATAAAATCTATTCACATACTATAGCGCGTGTATAGTCATATACACTACCAGTCAAAAGTTTTGAAACACTTACTCATTCTTTATTATAATTTTTTTCTTCACATTTTAGAATAATAGTAAAGTCATTAAAACTATGGAATGACATAAATGGAACTATGGGAATTATGCTGTGACTAAACAAAATCCATAATAAATCAAAACTGTGTTATATTTGAGCATCTTCAAAGTAGTCACCCTTTGCCTAGAATTTGCAGACATGTACTCTTGACATTTTCACAACCAACTTCTTGAGGTATCACACTGGGATGCTTTTTAAACAGTATTGAAGGAGTTCCCATCTATGTTGGGCACTTATTGGCTGCTTTTCTTTATTATTTGGTCCAAGTCATCAATTTCAAAAACTTTTTTTATTTAAAATTTTTTTATAATGAAATAAATGAATATGGTGGCACAATTATATTTTTGTCTACAAAGCTAATTTCAAACATTTAAGCATACGCCTTCAGATCAAAAGATTTTTAAGATCATGAGAAACATTTCAAGTGTTTAAAAAGTTTTGACCGGTAGTGTATATGAATACTATATACTGTATATGTGAACTTGCAACTTCTCAGAATGCTTAATATCTTTTTTCAGATGTATTATGCTTACACATCTTCAAAATTATGGCGAGTAAAAAAAAATAAAAAATGTACAAGCCAATGGTGATTCTTTCTCCAACGTGTCTATAGAGTCATATCCAAGTCATAATTTTGAGATAAAAAAAGCATAATTATGAAATAGTAAGTCATATTTTTACACCTTTTTTCATGTTGTTGAAATGGGCTTCCATAATTATTAGCCATATTATCAAGTGACAGATGAATTTGTGGCACATTTGGGCCTTTGACATCAACAAAAAATATGGGAAGGGATTTCTCCTCATTATATAGTTAGTGGCATTTTATTATTTGCATTTATTTTTCCCTAATGTCCAAAACACATTTTTTGTTTGCAACCCACCATCTGAGAACCACTGATTTAAACCATGTATTGTTAAAGTTCCAAATAACATTACTGGTGAACTGCTGAGTAATTTTTATTTACATAAAGCCAATATTTACTCACATTTGGTGCTTGGCGAGTGCTGATTTCGGACCCTGCCTTTTCTTTGTCATCTGTCGTTCCTTTAAAAAGCAGCTTTAAACTTTGTTTTGGTGATTTTTAAGAGTGTGAAATGCTGTTTTTCTCTTTTCAGATTATGATGGATGGAAAAGGAGAGGTGACAGAACCCAACTCAAAGGAAGCAGTTACTCAGCGCTGAGCAAAAATTCTGCCAATCTCCTCACTCGCGCACCACCAGTTCAGTCTGTGCACGGACGAGTCGATTGGGCCGCAAAATATGGAAGTCATCGCTAGTGCATGTCATGCGAGCAAGAGCTTCCTAATAAGTTTACACTGAGGCCTGTTTCAACACTCATGAAAACTGTATAAACACATCTGCGGCTAACATCATAGCTTTGTGTAGGAGCAGCTGCAACAGATCAACACCACCTTTAAATATCAGGCCAACGGCTGCTTAAATCTGTTAAATAAACATAAAACATCAGCTGTCAATCAATTTTATTATCCATTCTTTTTCAGTTCAGTTTATGCATGTATTTCTAATGCAAGCATATCCATTTATAATGGAATGGGTAGATATATCCCACATATTTTCTTCTATTTTTTGTCAACTCTTGACTTTTTTATAGTATGCATTTTTTAAATGTATATTCCTTTTTTTCTTTTGTATGTGTACTTGTGATTACCTTGCAGAACCAATGTTATTTTTATTTCCTTGTATCAAATGTCAACATCTTTTTTTCTGTTAGTAGTATGGAGAATTATAACATGAACATAGTATATTGTAGATAGCAACAGTGATTTGGTTGAACCAAGCTCAAATCAATAAATACTATTTTGTAAGTATTTTATATACATGAAATGGGTGAAGACTCATGTTCACTCAGGAATCAACCTTAAACTACATTTTTATTGTGCAGATTATACAAAATACCCATGACATGTATGCATGTTTGAAGGAAAGCACATCATTTGTGTATCATGATTGCTGAGGTTTCTGTAGCATACCGGCTCCAAGTTTAGCCAGCATCAGAACACTGCAAAAGAAACATGTAATCCTTTAGTTAACCCAAATTTAATATTATGTCATTATTTACTCTAGTCATATTTTCTTCCAGAGAACACCAAAGGAGAATTTATTTGAAGAATCTTCAAGTTACATTTTTTTTTTTTCATATAAAGGTAGTTTATAGTGACCATGTGTGTCAAGTTCCAAATGGGACCAAACAAAAAAAAAAAAAAAGTAGTCGATATAACTTGAGGTCTATATTCCAAACCTTCTGAAATCATACGATACATTTGTGTGAAGAACAGACCCAAATTTAAATCTTCTCTGCCAGAGTTCTCAAATCTCATACTCCCTTCTGCATATTTGAAAACAAGGCTAAGAATACTTGCAATGTAGCGCACAAGTCATATGGACTACATTTACAGTTGAAGTCATTAAAACTAATTTTAACCACTCCACATATTTCATATTAGCAAACTATAGTTTTGGCAAGTTGTTTAGGACATCTACTTTGTGCATGACATGAGTAATTTAGCCAATTAATAGTCATTTTGTTTACAGACAGACTGTCACTTTTAATTTACTATATCACAATTCCAGTGGGTCAGAAATTTACATACACCAAGTTAATTGTGCCTTTAAGCAGCTTGGAAAATTCCAGAAAATTATGTCAAGCCTTTAGACAATTAGCTTCTGATAGGTGGTGTACTGAACTGGAGGTGTACCTGTGGATGTATTTTAAAGGCCTAACTTCAAACTCAGTGCCTCTTTGCTTGACATCATGGGAAAATCAAAAGAAATCAGCCAAGACCTTAGAGAAAAAAAAAAATGTGGATCTCCACAAGTCTGGTTCATCCTTGGGAGCAGTTTCCAAATGTCTGAAGGTACCACGTTCATCTGTACAAACAATAGTACGCAAGTATAAACACCATGGGACCACGCAGCCATCATACTGCTCAGGAAGGAGACACATTCGGTCTCCTAGAGATGACCATAGTTTGGTGTGAAAAGTGCAAATCAATCCCAGAACAACAGCAAAGGATCTTGTGAAGATGCTGGAGGAAGCAGGTAGACAAGTATCTATATCCACAGTAAAACGAGTCCTATATCGACATATCCTGAAAGACTACTCAGCAAGGAAGAAGGCATTGCTCCAAAACTGCCATAAAAAAGCCAGACTACAGTTTGCAAGTGCACATGGGGACAAAGATCTTACTTTTTGGGGAATTTTTCTCTGGGCTGATGAAACAAAAATTTAACTGTTTGGCCATAATGACCATTGTTATGTTTGGAGGAAAAAGGTTGAGGCTTGCAAGCCGAAGAACACCATCCCAACCATGAAGCATGGGGGTGGCAGCATCATGTTGTGGGGGTGCTTTGCTGCAGGAGGGACTGGTGCACATCACAAAATAGATGGCATCATGAGGAAGGAAAATTATGTGGATATATTGAAGCAACATCTCAAGACATCAGCCAGAAGTTAAAGCTTGGTCGCAAATGGGTCTCCATACCTCTAAAGTTGTGGCAAAACGGTTTAAGGACAACAAAGTCAAGATACTGGAGTGGCCATCACAAAGCTCTGACCTCAATCCGATAGAAAATTTGTGGGCAGAACTGAAAAAAGCATGTGTGAGCAAGGAGGCCTACAAACCTGTCCCAGTTACACCAGTTCTGTCTGGAGGAATGGGCCAAAATTCCAGCAACTTATTGTGAGAAGCTTGTTGAAGGCTACGCAAAATGTTTGACCCAAGTTAAACAATTTAAAGGCAATGCTGTCAAATACTAACAAATTGTATGTAAACTTCTGACACACTGGGAATGTGATGAAAGAAATAAAAGCTGAAATAAATAATTCTCTCTACTATTATTCTGACATTTCACATTCTTAAAATAAAGTAGTGATCCTAACTGACGTAAGACAGAGAATGTTTTCCACCATTAAATGTCACTAATTGTGAAAAACTGAGTTTAAATGTATTTGGCTAAGGAGTATGTAAACTTCTGACTTCAACTGTATGATACTTTTATTTTTTTAGCTTGACAGTAAAAATCATCCACTTTAATTGTATAACAAACATTCAATTAAAAGTTTCACCTTTTCTGTTCCAGGGAAGAAAGTCATATGTTTTGAAACAATATCAGTGTGAGTAAATGAAAGAATTTACAGTTTTTGGATGAACTTATTCATGTGATACAAGTGAAGTTGTTAGTTACCTTGCTCCAGCAATGAGACCAGCCGGCATGATCTTCCGTGTGTTATAGAATCTCTTTCCCATGATAGCAGCAAGAGTCCCAGATGTGCCTGAAAAAGAACAATTCATGACATGGTAAATGTGATTTTATTTGCTATTCATTTGAAAAATCATCAAACAGTTACAATGTAATTACAGTAAACAATTACTACAGCCTCTATTTTAATTTTTGACTGCTGAAACAAATCTACAACATGTAGAAAATCACAACCTAAAGACAGCCAAATGTTTTTAGAATCTTGTGATGTCTGGTAGGCTCCAAAACCAGCCAAACTCCCAAAAAGCAGCCCCGCGCCCAGGGACGGGACACTGCCTACAGGACAAAAGAAATATAAAGTATTAAAGTATAAAATGTCTTTGGAGTAACAGTCCGGATATAGAAAAACAAAATCAAAGTCTCATTAAAAGTTGCAATTCTTGAAAAAGAAATCTTTTATTTTAATTGATCAAAGAAATATGAAATCACTTTGATTTGTTGAACAAAAGTTTTTTCCAAATATTAAGATTATTTTAAAACAAAGTCAGGTGGTGTTACCAACATGAAGGTTGCCTTTGTTGTTATGATATGACAAAAAAGGGGGAGGATTCCTTTAGATCCTATATATTTTAACTTTTTGTTTTTGAAAGGGCACATTTTCTTCAGGTCGTATGTAGTAACCCTAAGAAAACCTCTTGATATTCATGACTCAAGATATTTGAAATTCATGATATTTGTAAAAAAAAGACAACTTTTTTGTGTGTGTACACATGTTCAAGGTGCAATGAAAGTATTTGATCTTTTCTTTGGTTAAACCACATGACATTTTTAAAGTCGTTTTTTTTTTTTTTTTTTTTTTTAAAAGATTTCTTATTAGTTTTATTTTTAGAATGATTATGAGTCTTGTGAGTTTAATCTTTACAATTTTTCTAATTTCATTTTCTCATTACCTGCTTTGACATATCCAATAACTCCTCCAGATGCCACCAGAGCTGCATATCCATAACCAGCCCAATCCACTGCCATCATCAACACCTGAACACACATACTGACAGTTTACAGACGCAGACCTTTTTAACAATGACAATTGCAGTTGTATTCATTGATAGAACATTCACATGCTGAATATTCAATGACAGTTTGAATGACACAGAGAGAGCGCACAGTTGATCATAACCTACTACACGTGTACGGTGGTAAAGGCTGCAATAATGTATATTCAACACAATGCATGGTGTTCCTCGTAAGCTTTGAGAATACTCAATATTAATCAATGAAATATGAATATTAATGCCCATACTCGCTGACTGAAAGTCTCTGTTTGTGGTCTGATGTCCTTGCTGATGCGCGTGCTCGTGCAGCGTTTAGTTCCTCATGATGTCACAATGTTAGAAGCGGAAACACCAATGAAAACTCACGCACCACGTACTTGTGCTCAACAAGTATCAGAGCCCTTCTACATAGGGACCCTACAAACTTAGCATTGAATAGCATAATGTGATGGTCACATAGACATTCTCTGGCCAGTACACTGGCGAGGAGACAAGAGGCCGTTTTTTTGCTTCCTGACGCTGAATAAACTGCTTTTGTGAGGAAACAGCTCATCGCTTAATTAATTGACCACCTGTCCACTAATCTTCAACATGTTTTACACTAAACATTCCTTTTGGAATTAACTATGTGTGGAGTATATTACAATAAAATTGTTGTTTTATAAGAGAAGACAGAAACAATTTTGCAATACGCAGTGGTGGAAAAAGTACTCAATTTCCATACTTAAGTAAAATTACAGATACCATATAAATGTATTGCTTAAAATACTAAAGTAAAAGTACAAAGTACCTGGTTTTAATGATACTTAAGTATCAAAAAGTACTACAAATCCAGATCCATTCATCTTATAAATTGCGACACATTCATGTTTTTATTTTTATGTTATTGAGTAATATTGGATAAAATAAATATTAACTTTTTATAGATAATATTTTCTCTAAAATTTTCAAATATTTGTTTTAATTCTGTTTGTTGTATTTATTTTATTTGTATGTATTTTTTAAATGGAAAACCCTATCTAGGGACCTGAGACGCAAATTAGCATGTGTTATAATCTCTACTTACAATGCATATCTTTTTTATCCCTTCCTATCCCTTTTTTTTTTTTTTTTTGCTGAAATTGTGTTCTTGTACTGTCCTATACAAATAAATAAATAATAAAAAATAAATCAATAGTTCATTATAATAAGTTAAACTGAGCTGCAGGTGGATAAGGACAGATCTTTTATTCAGAAAATAAGCTAAAGGTCATGGAAATGAACATGAACAGAATATAATTAATTTAAACAATAATATCAATAATGTTAAAATTTACAAATTCTACATATTTACTTATTCTGTTCATGAGCAATTTTGAGATGAAGCTACCCTTTTAAAAATAGTTACTACACTCAGGGGCGTAGCAGTCATTTTAAAAGTGGGGGGACACAGTTGTCAGTAGGTGGCTTGCACAGACCCAACACATACAGTGCAATATTATATTAATATATAAGTATGATATAAGTATTATATTAATATATACATATTATTTACTTTTAATATTTGTAGTATTTTAAAGATTCAAGTATTGCAAATTAATTGCAAAATTTTGCTAAATTTGCTGCAAAAATAAAGGGCATCTTGTGGAGCACTTGCTCTTTTTCACACATGACAATAAAAGACTGAGCACAAGCTGGTCCTGAATTAATTATTTAAACAATTATAATAATGACAATTGTGCATGTGCACAGTTTTATTTTTTTACTCTGAATGCAATGTATGCAAGTGGCTCAAATGTTTTGACTATGTTCATCAAAATTCGTTCAGATCAATTTAATGATTCAATGACTATTTCTAGTGATGCCAGAAGGTGGTGACAAATGAGTTTCTTGTGTGAAATGAGTTAGTCACTGAATCAGCGATCAAAATAAAAAATTTTATCATTTAAAATGTGTATGTCTACAGACCTACAAAGAGACTTTAGTAGGGGTTTTAAGCATTATAAGAACAAAGCAAATCTATCATTTCCCTACAGTTTGTGAGCTGCTGAGCATGACTTTTATCAAAAGACAACAATAATAATCTTGTAATAATTATGAGTTTCAATAATGTCTGTACGTTTAATGTATAAAAACGCATGTCTACAAATCTATTCACTTCAGTAAAATGCATGTGTTCTAAGAACATTCTCTATCTTTTTTCCTACAGTTTGTCGACTGCACACCAACATAGAGGTAAAAAAAGAGCTGATATTAAAAATAGCTTTACATATTTAACACAGATCTAACTATTACCTCACAAACATAATGTAAAAAGCCAATTTTTTTAAAAATGTATTTATTATTTTTTTTTTTTTTTTGTGCATTTCACGTAATGCTGCCAATCATGAACAATATGCTGATAAACATTGGTGGATTTAGACATGGGCAGTTGCCCTGGGCGGCATCTTGCGTGGGGGGTGGCACGAGGCACCCACACAGACAGCTACTTCCCTGTCCTGATTTTATTTTTATCTATCAATATGATTGGCTAGGGAGAGTCTCGTGACTCCCGTCAAATCAAATCACGTGTAAAAAAAACTTGAACAGCAGCTGCAGATCTGGCACCAACTGTGGATGTGGAGGATGCTTCAAGCACAGTTCAACACCTGAACATCATGGCCGCACCTGAAAGGGCTTTTCGCAGTGAAAAAGGCCAATTGCTTGATCGTGTCATGTGAGTTTAACTTGCTCAAGCCAGATATCAGCATTAATCCTGCCTCTAATTTGAAGAAACATATCGAGGTAAATTTAATATTTCTGCTTACTAGATTCTGTGTCTATAATGTAGCCTGTAATTTAACCTATAATCTATCACTGAGATTATTGGGTTGATGTGAGAGATTAAGACAATATTATCAATAGGGCTGGGCGATAAAACGATCTTGGTGTTTATCTGAAAAAAGAAAAGAAAGAGAGATGTCCTCGATACTGATGATAAACTTTTGAGTAATTTTCTATACTTAGCCTATGTTCTACATCTAGACCAGGGGTGTTCATTACATCGATCGTGATAGCAAGACAAGCACTGATTGGTTGATCTAGATAAAATATAAAAGACTGACTTTTTATTTTCTGACTTCTGTAGCTGCATGCTGTTTGATTGACAGGCGGCTAATGTTTGTGCACTAATGCACTCAAATACACTTTATAATTCCGCCAATGCCCGTCTTGAGGCATTAATGTAAACGCAGTTGGTTTGGTCTAATGAAAACGTAAACAGTGGGACAAAAAGCCTATTTGTATCAAAATGTCGAACCTGAAGTGCACATGTAACCGAATAGAGCACTGTCTGGCCTATGTCATAAAAAGGCTATTAATCAGACAACAATAACAAGGAAACGAGAAAACCACTCACTACTTTTGGCTGAATAACTTGAGTAGCTTTAAAAGTATTAATGTAATAGAATAAAACAGTGACATTTTTAATAATAATATTTTTTAATAATATTGTCAGTTTTTTTAATAATACCGACCCCTGATGCAGAGCGTGTGTTAATTTGTATAATAAATTACCAGGAAAGTAGAGATGATAAAATAATTTATAATTATGCTTAGCCTTTATCATGTTTTTTTCTAAAGCCTGATAGAAAAGTATCAACCTTTGTAGAGCAATACTTCAGGCAGAACATTCCACCAGTCACAAACTTCAGAAAATTGTGCATCATGCATTAGAATGAGAACACAACTATTGCTGGGTTTAAAAGATACAAGAACTAAATCATTGTGGAACACTGTATTTCAAAAGGAGGACAATGTGGCCCCACATGTGCTACTTAAAGAAATAGTTCACTCAAAAAGGAAAATTCTGTTATCATTTAGCCTCATGCCATACCAGATGTGTATGACTCTCTTTCTTCAGAACACAAATTAAGATTTTCAGAAGAATATTTCAGCTCTGTAGGTCCAGATTTTGATGCTCCAAAAAGCACATAAAGGCAGCACAAAGTAATCCATAAGACTCCAGTGGTTAAATCCATGACTTCAGAAGTGATATGATAGGTGTGGGTGAGATAAAGTTCAATATTTAAGTCCATTTTTGCTAGAAATTCTTCTCCCTGCCCAGTAGATGGTGATATGCATGAAGAATGTGAATCACCAAAAACAAAAGAAGAAGAAAGTGAAAGTTAAAGTGGAGATTGACTGAGCAGGGAGGAGAATTTATAGTAAAAATTGATGTAAGTATTGATCTGTTTCTCACCCAACCTATCATATCTCTTCTGAAGATATGGATTTAAGCACTGGAGTCACATGGATTAGGCTACTTTTATGCTGACTTATATGATTTTTGGAGCTTCAAAATTTTGGCATCCATTCACTTGCATCGTATGGACCAAAAGAGCTGAGACATTCTTCTAAAAATCGTAACTTTTGTTCTGCTGAAAAAAGTCACACATCCAGGATGGCATAAATGGCATTAGTGTTTTTTTTGCATTCCTTGCATTGTTTTGAACGTTTTAGCACAACAATAACTCTCTCAGTCGGCATTAAGAGAAATTTAGACCCTACACATAAACTGATTTTAATATATTCATTCATGTAGTGTTTACAGTAGCATAGATAAGTGATGTATTTTAAAAGTTGTCAATCACAAACACCTATAAAATACTTATATTTTTCTTTATTAATTCTGGCAAACAGCCATTGAAGGGAATGTAAATTACGGTATGTGTGCTACATTTTTAAATTGCAGCATCAAGTTTTTATTATAAAGGGGCATAGCTTTCACAACTCAGTACTCAATACTCACTACTCATGAGTACTTTTAAATGAGCTACTGTTTTACTCTTACTTGAGTCGTTTTTAGGACAGGTACTTTTACTCTACTCAAACTACATTTTAATAATGCATCGGGTATTCTGCGTGAAACTCAAATCCTTTAAAATGGTTCATGTACATGAATCCTTGAAACCGATTCACTAAAATGAATCAAACTCCCCAATGCTTTATATGAGAGGGAGAGGGCAGTTTAGGAAAGCTTCATATACATGAATTGTCCAAACAAACCAATTCACTCAAATTAATCAGACTTTCTAAAGATTCACTTGAAAGAGCCTTTTAGGAGAGCACGTTTGACAGACTGTGGTTGCATATTTTTAGGGTGCTGTTAAGATTTGTTATTTCTTTCATGTTGCTGGGACATTTTCACTGCCTGGGTCACTTCCTGGCCATGGGGGCAACACATTCCCATTTAAAGGGACTTCCCCTATAACTTCTCTCTTTGGCAAATAATGTCTGGTGGCCTGCTATTTACAAGGACACAGAACTGAATCATTATGGGACACTGATTCGGAAGTATGTATCATAGAGGAGCAATAGAAGAACAAGTACCTGAGGTGAAACTGAGAGATATTTCTGAGGCAACAGAGGCACTAGACAGCCTGCATCTTGTGGCAGCTAATGGCACCAACATGCCATATGTCAGATGGCTGGAGATAACTTTCAAGTTGTCTTCCCCTGTTGACAGTTCAAAAGAGTTAGTCATTCCTGTGCTTGTCTTAAAAGACCAATGACTACCTAAACCAATTATTGGATACAATGTGATTGAACAAGTAATGAGACTGAGTGAAGTGAATTGACTAAGCAATGTGAGTAAAGGACCTTTGCACAAAGCTATCAAGTATGCCTTCCCTGGTATCAATAAAAACATAATACAGACCTTAATTCATCTTGTGATGGCTGAGAGTCAGAGTGAATACCTGGTAATGACAGCAAAAGAGCCTGTGAACATACCAAAGCACACAATTCTGCAGATTCAATGTCATGTCAAAGTGCCTTATGTAAAACAGGACAGTGTTCTGCTATTTGAGCCACATGTTAATCCACAGTATCCTGATGGCCTTGAACCTCTGGAAACCCTCCTGACTCTCAAAAAAGGTAGCAACCCATTGGTCCAGATCAGTGTTCAAAACATCACAGAACATGACATCATGCTTCCAGGGAAACAGAACTTGGGACAATGCAGTCAATTTAAGTCTGTCCTACCAACTGCAGCATCACACTGTGCAACCACAGCCTGAGTCAGTTAGGTTCCAAAAACGACTATTGCTGATGGAAATAACAGTGAGTATTTGTGGGACCCTCCTGTCGATGTGAGCCATTTAACTCTGCAACAGCAACAGAAAGTGCAACAGATGCTGCGGGAAGAGTGCCACTCTTTCTCGAAGTCAGATGATGACATTGGATGCATCAATGGTCTTTAGCTCGGTATCACCTTGACAGCCTGTCTAGGGTCAGGTTATATTTACACAAAATATTTACACATCAGCAAACAAATCCAATTCAATATCCAAAATCGTAAACAGTGTTAGCAGAAGGGTCAAAACAGCAAATTTCACAACGGATCACAGTAATAATATTTAACACACACAAATTGAGACAGTAGTTTGCAGCACAGCAGATTGGCGCATCTTTTAAAGACCAGCTGATCTTGGCTACACCAATCACATGAGGCTACATCACATTCCTGAATTGGTGTCTCTTGCGTGGTCCTCCATGACACACCCACCTGCAAACAAACACATACAGACACACAACCAGAAAACAAACAAACACAGGACAGAACTGCAAAATGGTAAACTTATGACCGAGGTTGTAACAACATGCAGTACACTTTAGTTCCTAAGCCATTGTACCAGGAAATTAAGGACTACTTACACGACTTGATTGCCCAAGGCTGGAAGGAGAAATCCCAATCACCTTACTCTTCACCAATTGTATGTGTCCATAAGAAGGACAGTGGCCTTAGATTGTGTATCAAATACAGAGACCTCAAGAGAAAGACGCTGCCTGACTGTCAGCCAATCCCAAGAGTACAAGATATCCTGGACGGTTTGGGAGGCAATGCATGTTTTTTTCTGTTAAATCAGGGAAAAACATACCATCAAGGCTTTGTGTCCCCAGAGTGTAGACCACTGATAGCATTCAGCACACCTTGGGTCTATATGAATGGATTTGAATTATCTTCAGTCTTGTGAATGCACCTCCTGCATTTCAGCATTTCATGGAGGAATTTCTGGAAGGACTCAGGGATAAAATGTGTGTGCCTTACTTAGACGTTGCACTGGTTTTCACAAAGTACTCAGATGAACATCAGTGCAGTGAGAAAGGAGCTGCAATGGTTACAAGCTCATGGAGTGAAAACCACAGAAGTGTGAGCTGTTCAAGAAATAGGTTCATTACCTGGGTAGAATCGCTTCAACGGAAGGTAGCTGTAATGATCCCACAGACACAGTCACTGTCACAGCACTCAAGGAGAAGAAACAAGCACTGTGGGAGAGTTGAGGAAAATCTTAGGCCTACTAAGGTATTACCACCAATATATTAAGGACTTGGCTCCTAAACTATGGAATAGTCTTCCAAAGATGGTTCGGGACTCAGACACACCCTCTCAATTTAAGTCTCGACAAAAGACTCATCTTTTTAGCCAGACATACACCTAATTCATCCATCAAGTCATAGTTATGCTGCATTAGTTAGGTCTGCCGGAACTAGAAACACATTTCATATTCTATTATCCTGTTTTAAAGTGAATGGCAACAATGCTAATATTATTCTATTTGTTTCCCTGTCTTGACCTCGGGATACATATCCTGAGGATACCAGAGCCTGCCAAGATCCAGCTCTGGTCCTGTCTGATGTCCAACTCTGCCTGTATCACCTTGGTCAAAGGATGGACTACACTCTTAAAATGGAATACATAGATAATGGAATAAATTATGCAATAAATAATTTGGCAGCCTTCATCAGCCAAATAACAAAGGACAGTGCATCTGCTTGCACTTCCACAGTTAAACAAGAATGTAAATTTTAAGACTTTAGTCAATAATCTTACAGTTAATACAAAATCTTTTTGTTTAAACATTGGCCCCTAACACTTAGTTTACTAATTTTAATTTTAATCTCTGTTTAGCCAGAGGGGAAATGGCCCCCAATGTGACCCTGGTTTCTCCCAAGGTTATTTTTCTCCTTTAACCAACATCTTATGGAGTTTTGAGTCCCTTGCCACAGTCACCTTAAGCTTGCTCACTGGGGGTCTAAATATAAATATAATTATTTTATATTATTTATTTTAAGGTGCAGTTTACAATCATGTTTTTTTTTTTTTTTTTTTTTTTTTTTTTTTATTAAACCACACTATTATAAATCAGACATTAATATATTACAGCTTTTTCTGTTAAAGCATAATTTTCTGTAAAGCTGCTTTGAAATGATGTGCGTTGTGAAAAGCGCTATACAAATAAAAATGACTTGACTTCTCCAGGATCACCAATCCTCCTACGACATCCTGAAGAGCATTGCTGATTGCCTGGTCCAGCCTCCTGTGTTGGGATTCCCAGACTTTTCACATCCATTTGTCCTTCATACAGATGTGTCCAACCAAGGATTGGGAGCTGTTGTGTACTAGAACCAGAATGGCAAGCTAAGAGTTATAGCCTATGGCTCACGAACTTTGATGGCTGCAAAGAAAAATTAACATTTGCACAGTGGAAAGTTGGAGCTTGTAGCCCTCAAATGGGCTATAATAGAAATTTTTCTCTCTATTATGCACCAATCTTCACTGTGTTCAGAGATAACAAACCCTCTTACCTATGTGTTGTTCACGGCAAAGTTGAATGCCACTGGATGTCGATGTTTTGCTGAACTCGCAGACTTTCACATTACCATTTGCTATCGCCCAGGTAAATAAAATATTGATGCTGACTCTTTCCTGGAAACAACCATGAAAGAATGTACTGAGGAGCTCTCATCAGACTCCGTAGGAAACATGTTACAAGCAGTGGAAGCCCAGAATGACTCCAACTTGGCATGGTCTTTTGCTGTAGCCTGTCAGAGTGTGCCAGCATGTGTGGAGACCAGCACTGCATCCTTCAAACCCCTATCAAAAGAAGAAATCCAACAAGCTCTGAGGGAGGATAGAGACAAAGAGATCCATGCCTTCTTCTCAGCAATGGTGGTCAGCAAGTCCACTATCCAAAAGCCTTCTGAGAGAATGCGCTAAACTGATACTAAATGAGTATGGTATTCTACAGAAAAAAAACATCTTGAACACAGCTTGTATTGCCAGCAAAATATAAGGGAACTGTTCTGAAGGAACTGCATAATGAGATGGGACATCAGGGTGTTGACTGCACCCCAAGTCTGATAAGAAACTGCTTATTCTGGCCTCACATGAAGAAATACATAGAGTGCATCTGGAAAGTATTCACAGCGCTTCACCTTTTCCACATTTTGTTATGTTACAGCCTTATTCCAAAATGGATTAAATTCATTATTTTCCTCAGAATTCTACAAACAATACCCCATAATGACAACGTGAAAGAAGTTTGTTTGAAATCTTTGCAAATTTATTAAAAAAAAAAAAAAAGAAAAAAAAAAAGAAAAGAAAAAAATCACATGTACATAAATATTCACAGCCTTTGCTCAATACTTTGTTGAAGCACCTTTGGCACCAATTACAGCCTCAAGTCTTTTTGAGTATGATGCTACAAGCTTGGCGCACCTATTTTTGGGCAGTTTCTCCCATTCTTCTTTGCAGGACCTCTCAAGCTCCATCAGGTTGGATGGGGAGCGTCGGTGCACAGCCATTTTCAGATCTCTCCAGAGATGTTCAATTGGGTTCAAGTCTGGGCTCTGGCTGGGCCACTCAAGGACATTCACAGAGTTGTCCTGTAGCCACTCCTTTGTTATCTTGGCTGTGTGCTTAGGGTTGTTGTCCTGTTGGAAGATGAACCTTCACCCCAGTCTGAGGTCCAGAGCGCTCTGGAACAGGTTTTCATCAAGAATGTCTCTGTACATTGCTGCATTCATCTTTCCCTCGATCCTGACTAGTCTCCCAGTTCCTGCCGCTGAAAAACATCCCCACAGCATGATGCTGCCACCAACATGCTTCACTGTAGGGATGGTATTGGCCAGGTGATGAGCAGTGCCTGGTTTCCTCCAGACATGATGCTTGCTATTCAGGCCAAAGAGTTCAATCTTTGTTTCATCAGACCAGAGAATTTTGCTTCTCATGGTCTGAGAGTCCTTCAGGTGCCTTTTGGCAAACGCCAGGTGGGCTGTCATGTGCCTTTTACTGAGGAGTGGCTTCCATCTGGCCACTCTACCATACAGGCCTGATTGGTGGAGTGCTGCAGAGATGGTTGTTCTTCTGGAAGGTTCTCCTCTTTCCACAGAGGAATGCTGGAGCACTGTCAGAGTGACCATTGGGTTCTTGGTCACCTCCCTGACTAAGGCCCTTCTCCCCGATCGCTCAGTTTGGCCAGGCGGCCAGCTCTAGGAAGAGTCCTGGTGGTTCCAAACGTCTTCCATTTATGGATGATGGAGGCCACTGTGCTCATTGGGACCTTCAGTGCTGCAGAAATTTTTCTGTACCCTTCCCCAGATCTGTGCCTCGATACAATCCTGTCTCGGAGGTCTACAAACAATTCCTTGGACTTCATGGCTTGGTTTGTGCTCTGACATGCACTGTTAACTGTGGGACCTTATATAGACAGGTGTGTGCCTTTCCAAATCATGTCCAATCAACTGAATTTACCACAAGTGGACTCCAATCAAGTTGTAGAAACATCATAGGGGCAGTGGTAGCTCAGCGGTTAAGGCTCTGGGTTACTGATCAGAAGGTCAGGGGTTCAAGCCCCAGCACTGCCAAGATGCCACTGTTGGGCCCTTGACCCTATCTGCTCCAGGGGTGCTGTATCATGGCTGACCCTGCACTCTGACCCCAGCCTAGCTGGGATATGTGAAAAAGAAGAATTTCACTGTATATGTGCAACTGTATAATGTGATAAATAAAGAAAATTAATTATTATTATAATTATCAAGGATGATCAGTGGAAACAGGATGCACATGAGCTCAAATCTGAGTGTCATGGCAAAGGCTGTGAATACTTATGTACATGTGATTTTTGTTTTGTTTTTTATTTTTAATAAATTTGCAAAGATTTCAAAAAACTTCTTTCATGTTGTCATTATGGGGTATTGTTTGTAGAATTTTGAGGAAAATAATGAATTTAATCTTTTTTGGAATAAGGCTGTAACATAACAAAATGTGGAAAAAGTGAAGCGCTGTGAATACTTTCCGTATGCACTGTAGAACACTATGTCCTATGAACATGTTCCTGCATTAAACAAAAAAAAAAAAAACAAGCCGAGAGACAAGGGCATCTCTCAAGAGCATCACAACAACTCTCCATTTGAACTTGTGTGAATTGACTTCCTTCACTTAGACAAATGCATCGGAGATATAAATATATACTATAAAAAAACAGACACGACAACATCAAAATCTGGAAAAACAGTGCTGACCGACTGTTCAATGATTCCACTCTGAAGTTTGGATTCCCATCAAGAAAACACCACAACCAAGGTGGAGAATTTGAAAATCAGCTCATCACACAACTTCAATAGTACAGTGGCATCATTGGCTCAAGAACCATCCCTTACCACCCCCAGGGGAATGGTCAGGTGGAAAGATGCCAGAGACCAGAGTCCATATCGTCGTACGCCAGGTTACAGGTGATGTTCTCATTTATGAACTGACACCTGAGTAGGGCAAAGGAAGATCAAGGGTGTTGCATCGCAATCTTCTCTTACCATGTGATCACTTACCTCTTGACATTGATCCAATGCAAAAAAACTAAACCAAAGTGAGGACATCAACAAAAATCACAGGAGCTCCGTCTGCTGAGAGAAGAGAAATTGAGTCGGAGGATGCCAGCGAGAGTGAGGATGAGTACTATTACCAAGAGGAACCCTACCAAATGCTTTCATAACCCTTTAGAAGATGGCACTCTTTCAAAACAGTCAACTCGTCTTGAGAATTCATTACATCCTCCTGAACAAATGCCTGAGCCAATGACACTGCCACCTCCAGCTGAGTCAGGACAAGAAGCACTACAACCTGTCGCTGCACTTGCAAAAGTAAATATACCTGAACCTCCTGATAACAGGGAAACGGAAGAATCAGTGACCTTAACAGATGGATAACAAGACTTACCTGATGAGAAACCATTCCAAGCACTGGAATCAGGTAGCAGAACTGAGGAAGGACAGAGAAGCTAACAGTTCTCTGTGAGACAACGACAACCACCAAAGAGGTTTACTTATGATAACCTTGAAACTCCTACATGTTATAATATGCAAATAGCAGGTAAATAGTGCTACCCACACATTGAACCTACATGGACACCAACTGTGACTTCTTAGGTGCCAATACTACTTTACTATTTTCAGCCCTCACCTGTCTGTTATTCACTAAGAACTGATGGATTATATTTATTGTTTATTGTTCACGGTGCATTAGCAGCCACACAATAAGCTGTACCGTACAAAAAAACCACACAAATATCAATAAATACATTTATTTGGACATACTTTATAAAAATTGTACACAAAAGTTCAATGTTCTCTGTTAAGCGATTAAAACAATATGTATTATGAAAAGCACTGTACAAATAAATGTAATTGATACTGAATTAATGTCCACATTATTTTCTGAATCACTTTTTTTCCCATTAAGGGAAGACATGGACATCCTGCAAAGACATTCAAAAGAAAGTGGATTTCAGGCAGGAAAAATGCTGGGCAGAGGATAATCATATATCAATTAATTTAAAATGTCATAAAACATTTTATTACTGTACATGTCACAAATAATTATGGTCTTCCAGTTTAGTGTTCATGCATTGAGCATCACAGCATGAAACAGTTGAAAACATCGTCACTACTCACAGTTCAGGAATAACACTGTTACTTTTTATACAGAGTAATAATGTCACTTCAAAACATGTGAAGCCGGCGATGAATATAAATGAACATACTCTAAAAGTTTCTGATCAACTTTTAACACATTTACACGCATGTTGGCACAATGATGGTAGTTTTATAGGTAGTTCATTGCACTCCGTAAATGGACATCTATTGTTGCCGAGCCATAACGGTGGATAAGATAAGTTGTGAAGAGGCAGGCAAGGAATGAGGATCTAAATGCAGCTTTAATGGAACAAAAGATAAACAAAGTACTCAGAATAAAATGAAACAATACATGGGAAACCAGGCACAGAACATGACAACACATGTGAAGACTGACCAGGGGAAACAAGGGCTTAAATACACAAGGGAAAACAAGGAACACCTGGGGAAACAATCAGGGAATGAGGAACACCTGGGGAAAAAATCAGGGAGAACCAATCATGAAATAAAACTACAAAGGACTGCAAAACTAACACAGCAAACAGGAACGGGGAACTAAACAAGAATTTCAACATAGGTCTAAACAAAAACAGGGAATACATGACAGAGCCCCCCTTTAAGGAGCGGATTCCAGATGCTACACACACACACACACACACAAAAAAATTGTCCATGGGGTGTTGGGGGAAGGGGGGAAAACAGGTAGTTCGGGGGGCACAAGGGGCAAACAGGCAGTTCAAGGGGGCACAAGGGGCAAGGGGAGCAGAGGAACAAGGCAAAGTCAGGGAGGCTTGAGACCAAGGTGGAGCCGGAGTGATGGAGAACCAGGGTGATGCTGCAGGCTCAGAGGACCAAGCTGGAGCCAGAGGTTCAGAGGGCTGAGGTGGAGCTGGAGGCTCGGAAGACTGAGGCAGAGCCGGTGGGAGTGAGGACCAAGGAGACTAGAGCAGACCAGGCAGATGGCCAGAAGACCAAGGAGACCAGAGCAGATCAGGCGGATGGCCAGGAGACCAAGGAGACCAGAGCAGATCAGGTGGATGGCCAGGAGACCAAGGAGACCAGAGCAGATCAGGCGAATGACCAGGAGACCAAGGAGATTACCTCAAGGTGGGGACTGGGTCAGGAGTCCTGGTAGGTGGCCGCAGGGCCGAGACAGGGTCAGGAGACCTGGGAGGCAGCCGCAGGGCCGAGACAGGGTCAGGAGGCCTGGCAGGTGGCCACAGGACAGGGACTGGGTCCCAACGAGCATCTGGAGGAATAGTCTCTGGGGGAGCAGACGGAGCCGCTGGAAGAAATAGTCTCTGGGGACAGAGTCGTGGAAGACTCTGTGGGCGGAGCCATAGAAGACTCTGTGGGCGGAGCCAGGAGAGGCTCGACGAAGGCGGGCGGAGCCAGGAGAGGCTTGAGGGCCGAAACCATGGAAGGCGGAGACGTGGGAGGCTCGAGGGGCGAAGCCAAGGAAGGCAGAGCCCTGGGAAGCTCGAGACAAAGAGTCCTGGATGAATGGGAAATTACCTCCATGGTCGCGAATATGGGAAGAGACTCGGGAACGACCTCTGTGGTCATAAACACTGGCTGAGATTCGGAGATGACCTCTGTGGTCGTGAGCATGGGCAGAGACTCGGGAACGACCTCTGTGGTCGTGAGCATGGGCAGAGACTCGGGAACGACCTCTGTGGTCGTGAGCATGGGCAGAGACTCGGGAACGACCTCTGTGGTCGTGAGCATGGGCAGAGACTCGGAGACAACCTTTGTGGTTGTGAACACTGGCAGAGACTCAGGAACAGATGCCTTTCTTCTACTCCTCCAGATGGCTGAAGTTGGCAATGCTGGCTCTGGGACGGACGAGGCTGGCAATGCTGGCTCTGGGACGGAAGAGGCTGGCAACACTGGCTCTGGGATGGACGAGGCTGCTAGCTCTTTGGCCGTGGCAGGCGTGGGCACTGGCTCATTGGCCGTGGCAGGCGTGGCTGTGACATGGCATGGAGCAGACTCAGGCGTGGCTGTGACATGGCGTGGAGCAGACTCAGGTGTGGCTGTGACATGGCGTGGAGCAGACTGCTCCAAGCAAGGAGCCTTGGAAGGCTTGGAGCAAAGAGCCATAGAAGGCTTGGAGCAGGGAGCCATGGAAGGCTTGGAAAGGGAGCCGTGGAAGGCTTGGAAAGGGAGCTGTGGAAGGCTTGGAGCAAGGAGCCGTGGAAGGCTTGGACAAGGGAGCCGAAGATGCAGGTTTTGGCCTGGGGTCCCCGCCATAATCCACTGTGTAAAGGGAACCGCAAAGTTCCAGAGCCTTCTCCACATATTCGTAGAGAGTCCAGTGAAGATCAGCCGGAGGCATTAGTTCCTTCAGTGCACTATTCAGACCAGTCCAGAAGAAAACCACCAGAGAGCGGTCTGGATAGTGCACTAAATTCGCTAGCCCTAAAAACTCACGGATATGATCCTCAACTGGACGGACCCCTTGCTTAAGGAGCAGAATTCGGAGGGCTGCTAGATCCATTTTTAGTCAGTCTTTCTGTGACGAGGCAGGCGAGGAATGAGGATCTAAATGCAGCTTTAATGGAACAAAAGATAAACAAAGTACTCAGAATAAAACAAAACAAAACATGGGAAACCAGGCACAGAACATGACAACACATGTGAAGACTGAAAAACTAACCAGGGGAAACAAGGGCTTAAATACACAAGGGAAAACAAGGAACACCTGGGGAAACAATCAGGGAGAACCAATCATGAAATAAAACTACAAAGGACTACAAAACTAACACAGGAAACAGGAACGGGGAACTAAACAAGAATTTTGTTGGGCCTCATGTATTCAGATAGAAGACAAAGGCAGGCCTAACAGTCATAAAAACATAACTCAAGCCCCCACCTTCTAAGTCATATATTTTACTGATAAAAATCGCGCCAAAATCAAACAAAGGGAGTCCAAAACAGACTACAAATCCAGGAAGCCTTGCTCATTAAAGGATCGAGCTCTCAACTCCTATTGGATGAGGCACACAACAGAACGTCCCTCGAACATGACATCATCAGGAGTTCAAATAATTCTGAAATGCTTCCAGAATTGCTTCCAGCGACTTAGTTCACCGAATACGGACGTAGCTTTTTGCTGCTCTCCGGTGCAGCCTCGTGGCATAAGGAAGTAATGTCCGACTTGAAACTGACGCTGGACGAGTTGAGATTACTCTGTGTTCAACCAAACACTCTAACAGATCCGAAGGAGACCGCCGAGCAATTCGCATCTTCATCTGTTGGCCTACAGAAGTGAAGAGATTAAAGATTTCTCTTCCATCTTCAATCAAGTCGACATTTCTGAGTTCTCCGCCAGCCCGCCGAGAATCAACAGCCGTACCGCCCGCCGACAGAGCGAGGAAACGGCCTCCCGTCATCACACGAGCCTCAAGGAACCAAGTCTGAGTTAAAGGACGGATGAACACACATTCTACCTGTGTCCTCATGCGGTTCAAGTGAGAGGTTACGTCTGGGCAGAGATAGAATATTATAGCGTGTTATTCTTGTGTTTCAAGGTTTTTTGCTTGTACAGTTTACGGACCGCCATGTCCGCTCATTATTAATACTCAGGGTATTAATTATCACAAATTTGTTTTGCTGTATTGTGGTCCAACCAAATTGGATTGTGCAATTTCGCCATCGCAGGGGAAACAGAAACTGAGTTCATCCATTAAAGAGTCAAATAACGCAGGACTTTTACCAGCCCTGCTCGTAAAACCAAGTCTCTGAGTGATGAGCACAGCTGCTTTCTCTCCCGCTATCGTGAAATCAGCTTTCGGGCTGTCACTTAATAATCTCTCTCTCTCTTTCTCTCACTAACCACACTGACACACACACACACACACACTCTGTCACACACACACCTTATGTGTTATAGGATTATTTTATTTCCATATCTAATCATATCACTGTTTAGTTTGTAGCTGTAAGTCGGAAGTTTATTGACTGCATTGTATTAATTATTAATTGATATTACTGCATAAATAAACTTTGTTTATATTACAAAGAGAAGTGTTTTGGTTTGTTTTGCATACGCCTGTGTCATGCTGACGGGATGTCAGTGCTCGGATTTAAACCTTCATTCATTGTTTTTTTTCCCCGAAAATCGATATTCTTCAGATGTCGATTTTCCTAAGAAAACAATCTAATATTGAGACTGTTATACTATCTGGTTATTAGTCCCTGATTTCAGGGTGGTGCCCCATCAATGTTAATCCTTATTAATATTCTATTGATTTTTGATAATTGATAATTATCTTTGATTGAATTTGAATGATCAATAAGCTAGTGTTAATTTTAATTAATGTTTCATCGATGTTAACAATTAAAGATTATCTTTGATAATTGTTGATTTAAAGGATTAAAAAAAGCTAACATTGATTCTCATCAATGTTCTATTGATTTTAATAATTAATAATTATCTTTGATAATTACTAATTATTGCTAATAACCAAACCCGCTCCTAAACGTAGCACAGTACATTTACTGGAGCCCCATATGAGGTTTTAATGAGTTAGATTAAATTAATTAATTTAAATATTAATTAATAACTAAAGAAATAATTATTAATTATTTCTGATAGTAACACTTATCTAAACAACCAGTAAAGCCTTACAATTTCAACAGTCTAAACAAAAACAGGGAATACATAACATAAGTATTCTCCGCTGTTGACTTCTTGTCAATAAAGTGAAAAGAGCACACAAACAAATTATTCTTAGGCTTTTCCAAACAGATATTCTGGAGCTTATGTAGTTCAGCTGGTGGAAGGCGAAGTTTCTGAGACAGGAGCGCAGTGCTTTTGCAAGTGGATTCTTATCATAACATTAGTGTTTTAGCCAAAACTTTTGTTTCGCTCGACTATTGGGACAGCCATTAACTGCACTCATTTTCTGATAGATCTTATAACTTTTAAAAAGCTAGAATCTAACCACATGACATGCTATCAAGCAGTGACCAGCTATACACAAAACGGTAACCAACTGCACTCAACTGCACACAACTGGAAATTCCGCCCACCTAGCAAAATACAGTGGACTCTCTGAAAATACTGTGGATAGTATCTGCAAATGGTGACTTACTGTCGTAACATGCTAGTTAACCGTTACGCTCCAGAATCCTTCTACATAGGGGAGCCTACAAGCTTAGCTTGATATAGCATAATGCTGCAATACCATAGACATTCTATGGGCGGTTCACTGGCGAGGAGATAAGAGTCCATTTAAAAAAAAAAATGTTTTAATGGATATCTATGGAGGATATGCTTCAGTGTGCTTTTTAATTGCCTTTCCACCAATCTTCAACATGTTCTACACTATACAATCCTTCTGGAATGAACTATGTGTGGAGTTTCCTACAGTAAAATCGCCCCCTGTCTGCCGTTGGTCAAACAAAGAGATAGTCCTAAATAACTCACGCCATTGGTTAAACAAGCACCATTTAGCATAAGGAACAATTATCCGGTATATATAGCAAATTAGAACCAATGAACCTATGGCAAATTAGACTTCTGGGTTCGGCTACAAATTGACGTCACATCTGAACAGCTCTACTGCCTTTCTCAATTTATTTCCAAAGGTGATGTTTCATAAGCCATGCTGAATGTGAGATCTGTGTGTCTGTTTACTATACACCGCTAAGAAAATGAGAATGCTCTCTGACTAGAACGGGGATAATACTTCAGCTTTAAGGGAAGTTTATTAGGATCACATTTTAAAAAGGATCACATTATAAAAGCCTTAATTTTGAATTAAATAATAATAATAATAATCCTCATTACTATCCCTGAAATTATTACATCTATTTTGAGACAAAATACATATTTGTCTTTTTTCTTTTTTTTTTTTTTTTTTTTTAAGGTGATTAAATCAATAGTTTTTTAATAACTGTCCAAAATGTGAAGGGATAGTATTTGGGGTAAAAAAAAAAAAAAAAAACATAAACCTTGTTGCAGGGGCTAAAGGCCCCCCATAAACACATTGTTTTTCTTAAGTTTGGGAAATAGTTTTGTTACAAAGAATGTTCAAAGTGTAACTGACTGATTCAATTACAATGGAGATTCAATTTTTATAGCATACTTGTTATTTTAAAATGCAAAATGTGATTTAAATGGACAGGAAATTGTGCACCCTTTTCGGAAGTGGTTATTTTGAATAATCACTACTTTAATTTGTTCCTCAAAAAAAAAAAAAAAAAAAAATTGCTGTCTCTCAAATTCTTAAAAGATACTCAGGGGTTATAGTAATATAGTGTAGATGTAGGGGCTATTGTTATAGGGTAACATTTATCAACTTATGCAAATACTTTAATTAAAACAACCTTCTGTTATTTTTTTTATTTTTGAACACATTATCAATATTCAATGAAAAAATATATTATCATTATAATTATTATTATTATTAAATTTGTATACACTTTGTGACCAGAAAAAAAGCACATTTACCTTCAGGGGTGCCTTTAGCCCCATTGTACCCTATTGTAAAGCAGTATTCTGTCTTTCTGTTTTGTGGCTTCAATACACTCTCTGGTAGCTGAGATGGGACATTGTGGTTGCCATGGTAAAATACAGCCGAGCTGGAAACAGTCCAGACTCCAGGAAAGCTGATCTTTCCCAAACCCAGGAGCCTGACAATTCCTTTTCTCTAATTACCCAACACCAATCACCCACTGAACAAACACCTGCTCTCCGTGTAACTACATCACAGCAGAATCTGAGGCCACCGCTCACACATGTGGCCTCATGCTCTTCCTTCTCACACAACACTGGGCGAGTGTAGAGGTCTTTAGCCTTTGGTTCTATTTTAGAAAACAGATTTGCAAACAGAATCAAGTCTCAAGCATACAACAAATTCCTTTCATGTTATTTTTCTTACTAATGTTTTTGTCCAGTTTAACCTTTAAACGGAAGGTACTTTACATTTTTCGACCTGAAAACATCTGAGGAAACGCCAAAGGCTACAGAAGGTTGTGTATACTAATTAAGCACGTTACATCACTAACATCGCTAGATGGAGCCAGACACTCACACGTGACACACCCCGCTCGCTCTTGGTTCTCTTAAAAATAGTCGTGCTGTTTTTATAATTCGGTGAGTTAAATACTTTTATAATATCTCGCTCAGTAACATATGTTTATGACAAATGCGTATATACGTGTCTGTCATTATGAGAATAATAGATGACCAATTGTTTGTTTTTTCAGCTGTGATTTCTATACATGTGTAAAATCATCTAAGAAGGGTACAACAGGGCTAAAGGCTCCCCGGAGCAAAATTTAGGCTCATTTTGATTTGATTTTCTCCCAAAACACTAAACAGCAACAAAAACTAGCACAGCACTTTCCTGTTTGTCACACTGCAAACTTTTCCTGATCCACGAAGTCATCGTGTAAAGGTTGATTTTGAGGTCATTTGATCTCAAATTGACTCGCTTTTGAAATGTTGCAAATAATGTAAATCTCTGAAATTATTACATTTATTTTGAGACAAATTACTTATTTGTCATTTTCAGATTTGTTCAAGGTGATTAAATCAAAAGTTTTTCAGTAACATTCCAATAACTGAAAGGATAGTAGACTGTTTGGGGTAAGATGCCCCCTTGTTGCAGGGGCTAAAAGCCCCCATAAAACACATAGTTTAGCGAGAGAAATAGATTTGCTATGAATAATGTTCAAAGGGCTCTCACATTGACTGATCCAATCACAATGGATACACATGTTTATAGACAATATATGTCAATAATTGAGATACTATGAGGTGCACCCTTTTGGTTATTTGGTAAAGTGGTTATTCTTGATCTAAATTTGTTAATCAAAAAAGTATTTGCATTTAGTTGACAACATTTTATCCATAACTATTGCTCATATATCTACATTAGCCTATATCACTATAGCCATGATAATCATGCACAGCAGGGTATCTTCTCTTGTCCAATAGAGGGCGCCAGACAACAGCAGGTGATTCTCAGAGCGAACATTAACTTGACGTGTCTCTCCCATTTCAAGCTTGGCACAAAAAGCAAAGCTGGTTTGAAGTTAATGAAAAATAAAGTAGTCTTGTTAGTTATGATATTAGTCAAGAACTAACCGGTGTCTTGGCTGAGTAAAAGAAAACTACAACAATAGCTACAGCAAACCTCTAAGCCTATATATTAATAATAATAATAATAATAATAATAATAAAGCTTTTTGACGGAGCTGCATTAAACAGCCCTGTCTGAGACATTTCGTTTCTTTTACTGGGTGCTGGTTTTATGTATAAGTGTCGTGCAGTAATACAAATACTATAATATTACAATGGAGTACTCTTCATAATACTCTTCATTATTTCTTAGAATAGAACTGACGGCTTTTTTATTATTCTAATCTGTCGTCTTCTTGTTGTCAAGCTTAATTTAGAACATAACTAAATTAAGGAGTTGTTTGTGTTTAGATTTATGTGACGTGTAAATTATAGCCAGAGTGACATCTCTTCATCATTAGAAAATGCATTTCTGCAAGGTTTTTATTAAGCAACAATGAAGTGTGTCGGTGCAGCGCTAATTTCACTTGTAGTTCACTTTCTCTTTATCTGTTACCTTATTGAAAATTAATAGTGATTCAAATTAGTCAAATGCAATTTAAGGCCTCTCTTATAAGTAAAATATAATAATATATATGTTAAAAACTCAAAAAGCAAAAAGCAAGTCTAACAGCATGAGACAGAAGCTGTAATCTATTTACAGCAGTATTCGGCTCATTCCTTATCTGGCCCAGATTCACCTGGAGACGCGCACGTGGTCATTTAAATCTTTTACATTTTGGTTATTCACATACAGACAAACACACTGACAAACCAGAAGCACTGTGTTTAAAAAGAATTTCTATTGTAGGTCTATACAAATAAATAAAGTATAATCTTCACACCCTGGATTTTATAGGCCCCATGCATGATATGGGTGAAACGTGCTTTAATTAATTTTCATCTGTCCTAATTTTGTGCGTGTTCTGTGAAAAAAAATGGATGGTCAAATTATTCGAAAAAAAAAAAAAAAATAATAATAATAAAAAATAATAATAAATACAGAGCAACCATTGACCACTGTAAAAATGCTACAGAAAAAACGTTTATTGATTAACGATTATTAACTGTAAAATATACAGTAACGTTTATATATATATATTTTAAAAGACAATACATGTAGTTTTTACAGTAAAGTATTTTTAGATGCAAAAGTATGATTTTCTTGTATAATTAATAGTAAAAATGTGTATTATGTTTAACAAGAGAGTACATGTACTTTTTATGGTAAATTATTGTTAAAATGACAGGAAAAAACAATAATCGGTCGTTCCCAGAATTCCCTGCGTGACCCAGTTCATTTAATTATATTTTATGGGAATAGTTTCTACTTATTTGTAATATCAGTTATATACATTGGGGTGTTCTGTGTTATATCTGATGTAGTTTATTTAATATTTATTGCATTATTTTAATTTCACACGTTACCCTGATGGTGTTTAGTGTTTGTGTGACACTGAGGACTGTCTCTACATGTTTATTGGTCATTGCTCCTGGAAGAGCCTCTCTTGATGAACTTCAAGTCATCATGTGCTCTTCTGTAATTACTATGTGATTAACAATATATTATAAATTGAAAAGCAGATTTTTACAGTATCAGAAAGTTAATATCAAGGTTTTTTTTTTTTTTTTTTTTTTTTTACAGTGCCAGCGTGGTCACGTAAATTACAAAAGTTTTAAACTGTAAAATGTACAAGTTGTTCTGTAAAGTTGTTGACATTTTTACTGTATTTTTCACATCATTATTCTGGTAACAACAGCTGACTTTTTTTTCTTCTTTTTTTAAAGTGTAGTTAGGTTACAATTCGTTTTTCAACAAAACTTAATTGTTTTGTTGCATAATTGCCAATGTAAATAGATAATCTTGCATGTTTATTTGCGTGCTGACTGACCAAGAATGTCAATTGTAACATATTGACTCTGATTCAACAGCAGGTGAATCAGATTGAACAGCAGAAGGGGTTTCTTTTACTTCTTTCTGCTCGTGTTCATGCAGCAGAAATCTCAATACTGCCTTTACCCTTTCCAGGTGTCGTTACCTCACGCGTGCCTGTAGCAGTGCGCATGCGCCGTTAGGTGGTTCTCTGTTCTTATGTCCAGGTGAGTAGATTTTGTTCAGCTAAAGTGGAATTTTGCTTAAGGACAGAAGACCCAATGAGATAACACTGTGTGATGTATCAAGAAGACACAAGAATGTCACTTATAGGCAAAATGGGAGACTGGCAGGTAAGCTATTTTCCTTATAAGGTACAGTATATAAGGGTGATGAAAGTAGGCTACACGCTTTTATTTTTGAATGTTGCTTTTGAATTATGTCTTGACCACGGTAGCTTTTCAGCAAAGTTTTCCAGACACCATTGGTCCAGTATTAATAATTGCAAAGAAACTGATTCAAACAAATCGGTGGCAGTAGTTCGTTCAGGCAGATTTGAGTTTGGGACCGTGACAGTGAAACGCATGTTCTGTAAGGTTTAATGTTATTTATTTAATAATAGACAAACGACTTTACATATTCTTGCAATGTTATCAATTCTGTGCTTGCATGCATAAAGACATTCCCCTTGTTACATTATAAGACAGGATTTCTCTGTTAAGCCTTATTTTTATAGCGTAATAATAAAGCACAATGTGTCTTTTTATATATATATATATATATATGCCCATTTACGTCAATGTGAAAATAAATAAAAAGTTCGTAATTAATTATAGACCAAATGATTAATAATTTGATTTCTGAAAATAGCGCTAAAGTAAATATGCTATCTAAAGAAAATGTAAATGTGATTATTGCGTACAGACATACTCGCAATTGAAAGCACATTTCCCAGGGTATAGATTGCCAAACAGTGTTGGGGATGAAACCAAGTTTGGCTATTCTTTTGTACTATTAGTTTCAGTGATGTGGACCCCCACACAACAAAGAAGCACAACCATCCATTTCTATTGCTCGTTTCTCTGCCTCTCTTAATCTTCAGTGTGTCTTAGTTTCTTTCGGCCTCTCATTAATGACAACTGGACTCACCCCACCAAAAATGGTAATAGGGATAAGAGAGAGAGACGACGCCTTAGACCGGCGAACTGTCTCCCGACCTCATTCACATTTAACAAGTCATGTTGTTGTGTTAATTATTTACATTTATCAAATTGCGCCGCTACATGTTCTAAATAGAGCTGCAGAATCGACCACTTTTGCATAACAGTTTTGAGAGTGTTTTGCAGGCCGGGCTCACTATAGGACTAAAACAACAGTTTATCATTTTCAGGATGGAAGAAGTGTGGTTTTGCCCGCTGAAATATTTGCATTTCTTATCTCAGTAGTTTAATATAGTTAAATGTGTTTTACAAACTGTTCTTCGGTTGTGGATTCTAACACTTTGCTCACACTGAAGCCCGTGGCCCATGAAAAAGATCAATATTTGTCACATATGTTCCATGGTTCAGGGTATTTCTTGCAGCATCGCTTGCAAGAATTAATCCGATCGTATAATTAAATTAAATGGTGACAACCGTTCTCATTCCCCATTAATATCAACCCATGTATTTACTGCCACTTTTTGAAATACACAAGAACCCCAGTAAAAGCATTGTTACTGGAAATACGCGTTGCAGTTTCTACCTGTGTATATTCATTGGTTTTGGTCTCTGATATGCTAATGAGGGTTATTACAGTAGCGCGCGAGTCTCTCTCTTCCACCATTAGAGGGAGATCTGAGCGCGCAGCTCGAGCCCTGTGCAGTGTGCACTGTGTCATACTCAAGCCAAGGCGCACTTCATTCTATCCACAACCAATGAAAATGCTTTGGAAATTAACTGATAATATTAAATATGAAGACTGTGAGGTAAGCGGCTTAAGCAGGCTTTCAGTACAATATTTTGCATCATATTTACCCAAATTCTGAGTGCTTTTACTTGTCATGCAATAAGCTTTTATTTTCATGTTTAGACTTGCTTTGTGTGCATTTAAAAGAAAAAGCGATACAACTATAATACATCTGCAATATTGCATGCTCCAGAACATCACGTTAACAGCCTTGTTAAATTTTATAAATAGACAATAGCCTAATAATAATAATAATAATAATAATAATAATAATAATAATAATAATAATAATTACACGTTAATTTCGCATAGAATTTCACCAGAAAAAATAAATAAATATCGAAACGTCGTAATATCGAAATGTGTGTGTGTGTGTGTGTGTGTATATATATATATATATAAAGAAAAGACAATAAATAATAAACCTACCAAACGTAGGATTGCTAGGTTATAAACACAATTAAACAACGATTAAAGTGGTTAAATAAGTTTAAAAATGTTTTCGTGAAATGATTTTCCCTATAAAGGTGCTTCATGTGTTATTTCGTCTGATTTGTTTGTAGTGAATGCAGTAATACAGTATATGGGAGTAGTTTCGGAGAAGCCAGTAAAACGTGTTTTCGCTGGTTTCTGGATGAGCAGGAAAGAACCTCTGGACTCATGCCCTTATTTTTTATTTCGCACTGATAAAAATAAAATAAAAAAACTACAGTCAGTTTTAGAATATTCGCCAGTGTGATTGAGAGGGAATTGTGTGAGATCATATACACGCCTAACGTTTTGTGAATATTTGCTCCGGCGGTGAGATGTGTCGTATGTGTCTTGGCCGTTGCTATATTCGTGGCGGTGAGGGATTCTAGTCCAGTGAGCTTAAAAATATGCCATGCCAGATGCCCTCGGCGTTTGCTGGATTTTCACCAGAATCAGAGGTGCTCATTGTTTACTTCCTTGCGTTCTTCCCCCTTCGTTCTGTCTTTCTTTCACGTTTGCTTGCCCTCGAACCTTTTAAAATGTTCCCCCCTCTTTCTGATTCGTCAGAGGCAGGAGAATGTCCCTCTTTTTGTCTCTCTCTCTCTCTCTCTCTCTCTCTCTCTCTCCCACTCACTTACTCCCTCTCTCTCCCCATCTCTGATTAGATATACTGATTCCTCATTCAATGGACGTCATTTAGTGCAGTCTGCCTTGAGTTGCTTCCTCGCTTCACGCTCGATTTCCGACCATTCTTCCCTTATTAAGTATTCGTGTAATATTAATAATCATGAATATCTACTATTAGGAGTGCATGGGAAGAGACAGTATGTGCTAACATGAGCTCAAGCGAGGGAACAGCTCACTGACAGAGCCGGGAGACGCCAAAGGGATCTAAGAAACTTTAGAGAAAAACTGTGCATTTAAAGAGCACATGAAGAAGAGTGGGAATTTACCCAGATTCTGATGGATTATCGCTTTATGTGAACGCCGGTCACCGCTACTTTGTCCTGCATTTGTTATTGGCTTGATTTCATTTGCGCGTTCTTTTTCGTTTCGTCCCTTTGAAATTCTTGGCCAAAAATCCTCGGAAATCTTCGCAGATGTTAGTGCACAGTTTTTCCGCGATGGTGAGTGACTGTCGAGGGTAAAGCTCTGAAGATCGCGCTCAACATTTACTCTCCGATTGTTTGCATTTATCCTGTCGTTTTGTCTGTACCATCATGCAAGCTTTTCTTGGTAGCATCAAATGCTATTACAAAGACTTTATACTTGATGTGAGCTCTGGGTATTTTATTTGTTCGCCTTTCAATCTTGAAATGCTAAATCAGTAACATATTATTGATGTTCAATTTTAATGCAAAATAACTTTTAATTTGAGAACCATGGGTGTATAATAATAATAATTCTTATTGTTATTATGCTATAATAATAATAATAATAATAATAGGCTAATTATTATTATTATTATTATTATTATTATTATTATTGATCAAATAATGTCATATTCGGCTTTCTATTTAAATTACTATTTACTGCATGAGTGCGATGACAAATCGCCTCTAGTTATGTTTTTTTTTTTTCTTAAAAAGAAAGAAAGAAAGAAAACTAAAACCGTGCACTATAACGGTGGTTTATCGTTTTCTCTCCCAAGGATCGCCATGACGGGACCAGCAACGGCACTGCCCGGTTACCTCAGCTGGGCAGCGTGGGTCAGTCTCCGTACGGCAGCGCTCCTCCGCTCTCTCACACGCCCAACTCAGACTTCCAGCCGCCATACTTTCCACCACCCTACCAGCCCATTTACCCGCAGTCTCAGGACCCTTACTCTCACGTTAACGACCCGTACTCCATAAACTCTCTGCACGCCCAGCCGCAACCGCAGCACCCGGGCTGGCCCGGCCAGCGGCAGAGTCAGGAGAGCAGCCTGCTGCACCAGCACCGCGGGCTTCCGCATCAGCTGTGCCGAGAGTACCGCAGAGAAGTGCTGCTGCCGTCGGGTCACGGCATCGATACCGGACTCACGGATTCAATCCCTATCCATGGAATACCTCACTCTTTAGAAGATGTTCAGGTGAGGAAATATCTGTAAAACTACATGCAATCATTGCGTGATCATCGCCATACTTATATATGCTGCTGCTGTTATTTAAAAATATGAGTTAGAGGAGTCTTAAGCAGTCAAATATCGAATTAAAGTATTTATTTATTTGAGAAATATAAACTTGTGGCAGTGCGGATGAGCAGCAGTTTTTACAATACCGCGCGAAAGCAATACAATTATTTCAGCTTTAATTTGATACTTTCAAACCCATTATTTATGTAGGCTGCAGTGTTAACCTTTATGGCCTATGGTGAGCGTTTCCTGTTATTTTAAGGGAAATGTAGAAACTAAAATACGTTTACGTTTTTAACGACGGGTTTTCAAAAAGTAATTTCAAGGTAAATGATAGCCGCTTTTTCATTAATTAATGATTGTTTTTTTTCTCTTCTTCTTCTTCGCTGTTGTTCTCCCCAGCAACACAAAGTGAATGGTGTACTGAGCTTTTTGATTAATATTATCTGTCATTTTTGGACGTGATTCCTGGCTGCCCCCCTTTTCACCAGTAATTTAATTGTAGTCTGCCTGCTGAAGAGATCTTGGCGAATTACATAGCTGTGAGAGCAATACATAGGCAAAATGCACTGTTTAATCACAATTGCATGTTTATTTAGGTTTCCGTTGTTTTATTCCCTGGGTTTAATGATTTGAAATTAAATACATTTTATTTGTATTATAATTTCTTCATTTCACATCGCTCAAGCTTTTATAATTTTAATTACCAGAGGCTTATGCCAACCGACGTACAAGTAATGGTGTTCATAGACATAAATATCTACATTAAGGGTTTGTATTTTTTCTCTCTTTGAGCTTCATTTTATTTCGTTTGCTAAGTATATACAAATTATAGGTTAGGGTTAGGTTAGAATATATTCATTCTTTAAATCTGTATTAATTTGCTGTTTGATCTTTGCAGCATGTTGAAGATCAAGGAATTCACATCCCAGACCAAACAGTCATCAAGAAAGGTAAGCAATTTCCTCTGAAATACCGTACGTGCTTCCACTGGCAGCCCTCCGCTCGTAAAGTCTACCCGTGCTTGCTGGGAGACGGATCGGGTTAATTTGTAGGCCTTGAGGTTGCCTGGAGATAACGCACTAACCATTTTAACCAAGTGTTTCATAACGGGCCTTATATGTGTGTTAATATTATGGTGCTTGTTTAATCTTGGTTTGGTCTGTGACTAAATTGAAACCGGAAGCCTTTAATGCAATTTGCTAAATATGAGATTCAGAAATAATGTGAGAAACGAAAGTCGAGACTTCGTTGTTAACAGAAACTGATAATTATATCGCATGATTGGTCATTTTGTGCACCTAAATCGCTCATTGTTTCGTTTGGGTTGATTTGGTCAAAAATGGCTGTATAGGAGAAGAAGGGAATTAATTGTTTTCTCATTTTCAAATGCGCTGCAGTGAGATTGAGTTTTCTTCGTTTTAACCACGTGAAATCTTTGACAGCTTAAATTTGATGCACTGTGTATAAATCTGCAGAGATACTCATTCCACAAACACGTTCGTTTAACTCCTCTCGTCTCTATCAGTCTCCCCTGAGCTATTAATGTCACAAGTGATCTGTCCAAAAGTGCCTGTGCTTTTGTTTCCGGTTAGCACATAAAGAAACAACGGGCACTGTGGCAGGATTTAGGCCTGAACAATTATTTGTAAGAGCGTTGTGTGAGTTAAATGTGTGTATGTGTGGATTTGTGAGAATCTTTCAATGCGCTTATGTGGCTAGAAAATTAGTGAGTGTTCAGACACCGAAAATGGTGTTGAATAACGATATATATATATATATATATATATATATATATATATATATATATATATATATATATATATATATTGGATTTCTACATATTGTTATCTAAGCATCGGCTTTTAAAATCTATAATAGCTAAGTATAATAATAATAATAATAATAATAACTATTATTATTATTATTATTATTATTATCATTGTTGTTGTTGTTGTTATCCATAAATCTACATTTACCCGTCTTGCCGTCTTTCTCCTTTTTCAGTTTCTGTTTTATGTTGTTCCACCAAATTTGACATGAGGCTCAAATTTTATTTACATTTGCACTGTGCAGTCAGGACCAAACTCGAGGCATTGCAACGCATGTTCCGCTGTCATATTCTTTGAGCTCGGTCTGGAGTAACCATTGCGGTAATATGAAATAGTTTGATGGCTTGGCCACTTCATTACTCGGGGCATATTCCAGCAGTTACATTCATGAGCTGAGTGAAAATCTATTGCTGTGTTGTTATCTATTTCCCTTCCTCTCTGATAAGACCATATTGCCTTTGATTTCACATAGGCGTGCAGGATGATGTGCATATAAGCGCATATGTCTAATCTTACTCAATAGCTGTCTGCTGCATGGAAATTCACCCCCCCCCCCCCCCCCCCCACCCCCCGGTTGCTTCTGTATACTGGAATGAGGGGGGCTAATCGTGTTCCATTTTTCAGGTCCCGTTTCCATATCCAAGAACAGCAATGTCTCTGCCATACCGATTAATAAGGACGGACTTTTTGGCGGTGTGGTAAACCCAAATGAAGTGTTCTGTTCGGTTCCGGGTCGTCTGTCTCTTCTCAGCTCAACATCAAAGTACAAAGTCACAGTAGCGGAGGTACAGAGACGCCTCTCTCCGCCCGAGTGCCTGAACGCCTCTCTGCTCGGCGGGGTCTTGAGGAGGTGAGCTGGACTTCCATTATACACCAATAATTACATGTTATTAAGCGATTGCCGTCGCCAAACACACCGACATGGTAGTTTATTAGACCATACAGCATATACAAAATATTGAACCTCGAATCGCAAGTTATTATACTGCAGTGGCCTACCAAATTACAACGAGCACATACTGCCATATCATAACCCAGTACAATTTAATGGAAAACTGTAGCCTTAGTGGAGCAATTAAATATCAGGTTAAGTCAGTAGAATAATAACAAATGTACAGTAGAAAAATAAAAAAAATATCTAAATATGAAAAAGTATTATTTTTTTTTTTAACATTCCATCACATCTCCGTAATGCAAAAGTCTTTCAAAAGAGAGCTCTTGCTTCTAGCATGAAAAGTTACTCGAAAAGCTGTTATATAAACAGGGCTCTTGGGGACACAGGACTGCTTAATTGTTTTAATTTTTTTATTTGGCCTCTATGCAAGTTCATACGCGCTCCGGTCATTGAGGGGATATTATCAGTGCTATTATCATAATTTATATAAAAAAATAATAATAATTGGCCTAAGGCCATTATATTATGGGACGACATAAAGATAGTTAACAATAATAGAAACAATTACATATTATGACACATTTTTCTCATTTGCTTCAAAGGGCTAAATCTAAGAACGGCGGAAGATCCTTACGAGAGAAATTGGATAAAATCGGTTTAAATCTACCAGCAGGAAGACGCAAGGCCGCCAATGTTACCCTTCTGACGTCACTGGTGGAAGGTAAGTTTCCTGATGAATATATGTATGATAAAGCAGGTGTTTAATGCGGCTACATGGGAGCCATTCTAAATCAGCATTTGCATTCATCCGTGAAATGGAGAGTTTGTCTTGCAAGCAACAATGCATGAAGGATATGAGAAAAGGCTGTTTTCGGAGAACCGAAACAGGAGTTACAATTGTGAAATAATTTTATGTGATTACAGGAACTTTTTATTTTTTATTTTATTGTATTTTTTTTTTTTTTTTTTTAACTGTGAGCAGCACAACTTATTTTTAAATCCACGAATCGGGTGTCTCAGGATTCAGGAGGCCTACTTTTTGCAAGATTAGTTGAGTTTTGTGTGTGTGTGTGTGTGTGTGTTGTTGTTGTTGTTTTATGCAATTGCTGAAGAGTATATGGTGTAACAACCTTATTATTATTATTATTATTATTATTATTGCATATTAATTTTACCCTTGCAAGCTTGATGCAGTTGACCTGTAGGTTGAAAGTCTATTATGAAATATAAATGAGTTAATTATGTTGCGCTGCGAAGATGCCATTGCTGCTGAATAAATCCATTTTGCTTGCAAAGTTGGAGGTGATTATTCCGTGCAGTGGTATTTGGTGTGCCGTGGGTTTTAAAGGTGAAAGCTGGAGACGGTTCATTGGTTCCTGTTAATCATTGCCGTTGAAGACTGAATGTAATATGTATCGTGCTTCATTGAAATTTGCTCTTGTATGGTAATGAGCCTGAAATGTACGATTCCTGCGAGATAAGGGCGGAGGGGGGTTTGGGGGACACGCACGCACACGCTGATTTCGTTGGTGGACACTGGCTTTCAGAAGTGCTGTTATTGTTTATGATCTGCTCCATTTTATGGAAAGCAGTTTAGTGGAGTTGAGCTTTGATGCTAATTGGCGCATGCGTTCTTCCGGACTCTGGGCTTATGACAGGAAGGCCCACAGTAAAAACCCAACTGTTTCAGGAAATTAAAACCAAAGACTTGGGGGGAAAAAAGAAGAAGAAAAAATCAACCAAACACACAGACCTAGATGCAGTAACCTAATTTTCATGGCTGAAGTATAAGATGATGGTTTACTTTTAGCCGTTCGAAATTGCTTTCTTAAATACAATGTTTTTTTTTTTTTATTTTTTTATTTAAATATTGATAGAAGAATCACGAATCAATGACGTGCTGTCATTATCATTTGCAGTTATCGGATGTTCTGCTCATTCATAAAGAAGCATTTCTTCTGACGCATGAATTGACAGAATCCAATTTCTTCTTGGAAATGAAACTAAAGGTGCATTAATGATTGATAAAGAGTGATGTACTGCTCATCGGCCGCGGACGTTAATTAGATGACAAACGTGAAAGAAGGTTAATTGCTTACGTTTGATTGCAGTATATTTAAGTAATATGTTACACACTAACTCTCATTTTCTCCAAGGTGAAGCTGTGCATCTGGCCAGAGATTTTGGTTATGTATGCGAGACTGAGTTTCCAGCCAAGGCGGTAGCTGAATATGTGAACCGACAGCATTCCGACCCAAATGAACAAGTCCAAAGAAAAAACATGTTATTGGCTTCAAAGTAAGTGCAGTTCTCACTATTCAAATGACAAAGCTTATTTCACTGTTTAAGGATGCTTCGCGGTTTTTTTTTTTTTTAACTGCCGCTCTGGAATTTGAAATACATTTGTAATAGACTGCTGTCAGATGTATCTACATGTGCTAATATATAGGGAAGGATTCAATTACTACTTTATGGAGCTGATATCCTAGAGTGGTTTCGTGAAATACAAAAATACGGAATTGCACAAAATTACTAGTGAAGTCATAAGACTGACAGTAGGCCTATATTCTTTGTATATTCCCAACTTTTGAGCAAAACCAATAACCTCAACAGGATCAAGTCATTTAGATGATACACACGACCCCTCGAATGAAAAATAAAAAATAACAAAAGGACCTTCAGCAGTATTGGAGGCTAATAATCTAATTCATACGTTTCACTGAGGTATATGATTCTCGTTTGAAACTCAACTTGAGTTCTCCATTTGTCCCTCCGATCCTGCACTGACCAAGCGAGCTGCTGTCAAAAGGAATACGCATCTCATTGATTAAGGGCCACATAAGGAGCACATAGTGTTACTAATACATTTGTGACTTCATACCTTCAGCTGTAATTAGCTTCATCCTGACACGCATCCTACATTGTGTCTCCTTCTAGACAAATCTGCAAAGAGTTCACGGACCTGCTCTCGCAAGACCGCTCACCCTTGGGGAATTCACGTCCACAGCCCATTCTGGAGCCCGGGATTCAGAGCTGTTTGACCCACTTCAGTCTTATTTCGCACGGATTCGGGACTCCAGCCATGTGCGCGGCCCTCACGGCGCTGCAGAACTATCTGACGGAGGCCATTAAAGCCATGGACAAAATGTACCTGAACAACAACCCCAACAACCACAACGAGACGGGCTCGAAAGCAGGAGATAAAGATGAGAAACACAGAAAGTGATGTCCACCCACCACATCCCAATTTCATTATGACAAAACACACTAGTGATCAAGATTGACGCGCCACCTCCTGATCTTGACATTTTGAAACACTTCTGATTTTTTTTCACCCCCCCCCCCCCCCCCCTTTTAAATAAAATAAAAAACACAATTGACCTTGGAAATCGTGGAAAAGGCATTTCACTAAATCAAAATAAAAGCAGAGTCTCAATAAGAGGAGTACAGATCTGCCACAGCAGAACTTTTTATGAACTCCCTTTTTTATGAGTTCAACGGACTGAAATCCAGCGATTTCTCTTCAATTTCTCCATTTACGATTGTAGCCATGTGACAACAAGAAGCTGAAAGAGGATGATTTTCTATCAGTATTGTGAATAATAAACTTGAAAAAAGAAAACAACAACAAAAAATCTACAGTTTCATGCCATGACTTCAAGTTATTGACTTATCACTCCGAGCGACCAACTTGAACTTTGAATTTCAACACGATTCGCGGTTATAAGAGGGAATCTGTGTTCATGTATGTATATATTTATTTATGTGTAATTTAATGGGAATTGTAAATATGGTACGTCTGTTCAAACTTCTTTTTTTATTTATCTGGTACCTCCTGTTTTAGTGGGTTTGAATATTCGCTTAGTTCTTCATGTGGTTTTATGGTTCTTAGAAAACAGAAGTTTGGGGTATTCTTCTCTGGGATATTTCAGTTCAGCCCTCTTGTAGCATGTTGAGGCGACATTGAAGCAAGTGAACAAATTGAAAAGAAATAAACATCCATTTCTCTATATATTATCCTTATGCCATTCAGTTTAAATCGAAAACTGTCATTACGGAGACCCTTACGATGCTAGTTTTGTGTTTCTATCTTCTTGTTTTTATACCAGATTTTTATGTGTTGTGCCAATCACCTCTTGTTATTCTCTCAAGCACCACAAGAGCAATAAATGGATATTGTCTTATGAATTATTTCCTTTTTTCTTTTGAATAAATTCACAACATTTGGGACCACCTGATATCTTGTATGTCCACTGTCTAAATTGGAGGCGGTTTAATCTGTATTGCATAAACCTGTGCTGGCAATAGCTCCCATGCCTGTCAATGTATTATAGTTCTTTGTTGCCCAGAAAAAAATAAATATTTGATACACTTCATGTCGATTTTTATTCATTACTTTTTTTTATTATTCACTGCTTGCTGCGCAGGGGTGTATTCTCTCTCTCTCTCTCTCTCTCTCTCTCTCTCTCTCTCTCTCTCTCTCTCTCTCTCTATATTCAGCACGGTTACTGTAATTGAGTTTAACTCTCCCTTGACGATTGCTCCATGCAATAAGCAGTTGAACCCATTGTTTCCTTCATGTATAATAATAACAACAACAACAACAACAACAATAATAATAATAATAATAATAATAATAATAATAAACTTACTTTCAACTAGTTCAGAGCACAGGATCATTCAAATATGGCAGGGAGCTTTTTTGCCAAGCCAAATGACACAGAATACAATGAATTCTCAATCGTGTTTGAAGTGAATGTGTGTAGTTTTAGCCCTCGAGCGAGAGCGCTCTTTAAAACCAGTCAGATGTAGAATCCAGCTGAAGGTTAGTGCAGTTGCCATTTCCATGCTTTTATTTGCAGACGCCACCTTACTTTTTCTGATACACTCTTTCATGTCATTACAATGCAAATCACTGGTTGTAATTTATAGTTTACAGTTCATTTGAACGAAACTGTGGCATTGCATATCAGTGTTAAAACGAAAAGCAACATCCATGAGCGCTGTATATATTTACACTGATCCAATTTTGTTCAGTCATTGGGTATACACGCAGATAATGTCGTGTCTGGACACGTATGGTTCTTCTGTGCATTGCATAACTCAAATTTGTTGAGTTTGATTGCTTATTGATAGCATTTGCCTGGAAATCAATCTTCACTGGAGCGTGTTAGATTCGCTGCTATATCTAAGCAGCATGCCCAGTAGACGTCTGTCGCTGAACTGAGGAAAGATCTGCATGCACAATATTTTCACCATAATGACTTTTCCTTTTCGCACATATTTTTCTTTTGCTGAGACAGTCTGTTCGATTGAGATGCAGTTGTTTTCAAATAACACGAACGAAGCCTAACTGTACATGTCCTTGGCATAATTGCAATGCACAGTGCAGCAGCAGGTGAGGCGAAGCATTGTCTGTCAAGACTGTTTTTGTTGGCTGCTTCTCAGATTGTGTGTGGGATTCTAACCTCGGGCACAATAGCTCTCTCAGAAAGGAGGATACCCGGCTGCTCCTCCTGATGCAGGCGCAGAAAAAAAGCGCATGAATAGTCATTTTAAGGGAAAACAATCATGTTAAACAGTATTCATTTGGAATTAGGAATTTCTTAACGTGCATGTGTGTCATTAACGCTAATGTCATTTATTAAATGTATTAGAGGTCCAATGATTTTTTGTTTCTGAGCGCAACGAAAGCATTTGAAACAGCAGCTATATCACAAAAGCACGTTAGTACTAATTCACATTCATTTATAAACACCAACAACCGTATCGCGATTAATTACAACACACAGCGTTCGTTGTTTTGTGAATTTTGTATTTTACTTCAATTTATTTTAGTTGAACTAGTTGAAAAGAACAATGCCTTGCAGCAAAATGAAAATATATAAAACGCCGAGAGATGAAACTGACGTTCTCTGCAATATCCGGCTGAATTCGGGTTGTGAAGAATTCTCATGCAATGAGACTATTTGAACATCCCGCAACAGCTATATCAATTACACTTCATTTCGGTGTAATAATTAACACGTGTGTCCTTTTGTTCCCCCAAATCATTGTTAATTTACTGGCGTGAATTGTACAGAATTTTCCAACATTCTATTAGAATGATTTGTCTTGAATGTAGGCTACAGATGTAGCAGCCACTCTCTTACACACACTCCAGCTCATGCACAACAGACTGTGTGTCAGAGAAGGGTTAGTTGAATATGAGGGACGTTTACGCAGGAGCGATTGGATTTGCTGAGCACTTAACTCTCGTTTTGGTTTAATCTTGCTGTTACTTATTCTGTCAAGTTTCGTGAATAGTAATTGGCCAAAGACACGTATTCAACAACGCTGTCAGAAAAGTGAAACGTCAGAAGCACATAAAATGTACTTAATCTCTTTCCCAAAAGCATCGATATCGAAGTAGTGCGCAAAGGGTTTGTAAATAAACGAGAGCTTCGGACCACTCGTAAATACATGAAACTTAAACGGATTTTCTCACAGTTTATTACAGATGAAGGGACACAAAATAAACGCAATTAATGCGTAACTTTGATTATTGCAAAGCCAATGCAAACTACTTCTGATAATTAAACTTTAAACGAATAGGCCACTATGCATCTTGTGGATGACACATGAATTGCAATAGAAAGATTATGAAAGATGAATTATAATAATTTCACACGACCCTGTTCTAGTTTACACTTTTAAATGGCTGGATGATTAAATACATATAGTTATTTTAACCAAGCACATTTGGTTGAACGTTTGCTAAATGAACACCCTCATACAGAAATCTGATATGTGGCAATAAATGTTCATTGGCTATGGTTTTCACTGATATAAAAGTCACATACTTGTACATATTTGGAACACACTACAAAAATGGATGTGTCCTATATATAACATATATTTGACTAAATACTAGTGGAATTTGATGTTTACATAGGCTACTGTATATGCCAAATATATGAACTCTAAATGTATATCTGTGTTAATATATGGCCATATGTCAGATTTCTGTATGGGGCCACCACTCTGTCTTCCTTCTCATCGTTTTCTTTTCCCTCCAATGGCAGGTTAGACAAGTCTGTAGCATGTTTCATAATGGCAGTCAAAAGTTGCTGCATAGTGACTGCCCTTAAGCCATATGATCTATGAGGACGTTTCTCTAATATGGGATATGTTAAAGTTTTCAACCAAAGGAGAACCACTATTGGCTAGGTGATCACAGAGCCCCTTATAATGGTCCACATCGTGTGTAATCACATTACATGCGTTTGTCTTGGACCACTTTCAATAATTTCAAGCTATAGTTGGTCATTAACATTAGCTACTGACACCAAGTCTTCAAAGCCATACTTAGGCCAGTTTCTTTTGTTATAGCCTATACAGTAGGCTAATGTTAAATTACTTTCAGTGCCTCGACACGATACATTGCAATTTGCAAGTTTGGCAGTATTTCCTAGTTTTAAATGTTTTTAGCTACTTTAGTCGTGATAGTCTAATTAATACCAAGCGATTTACCCGCTGGTTTGCAAAACAGGCGTTGTTCCGTCCTAAAACAATACTATTCATTTATTCATTTCCGCTGAGAAAACTTGGACTGAATAGACGTAACCTGTCAAAGTGTCTCTGTTTACACTAATAACCCAAAACTATTAATCATGGAAAAATAACAAGAATAAGGCAAAAATATCGCAGAAAACTGTTTATTTGATTGCCATTGCAAGTTATTATGACCAGTATTGTCTCATCATGTAGACTGACTGCACATCCATCCATAATACTCATGAATGTTTAAGGACGGACAAATGACACACGTCCGCAATCGAATGACGCGATTCTATAAGTGTTCAATGGAGCGCAAAATGGTTAATTGCGCGGGTCTCCTAACCTCAGCCCCCATAACCCCCACAACTGACCCCAACCCACTAAACAGAGCGGGCCCCCTTAATGTCAAAAGAGGTCAGAAGCTTCATCAAATCACTCGTGATTACTTGAGACTTCAGGTAATCGATTAGATGACATTAAGCGACTTTGAATAAACCAATTATCCAAAATAAGTGGACGCTTCCATAAGTTTGGGGTTTAGATACAGCCTAAGTCTTGAGCTTTACTGATACTTTGTTATCATTTACAACATTACTAAAGCGTTTAAAGTTATAGAACATACAGAAAGTAAATAAAACTAAGATGTAAAACCCTGACCTCCTCCATCCAAGGTCTTCATACATGTTCGTGTGCACCTAAAAATAAAGCGTCCTCGACTGTTTGTTACTCTCTCTCTCTCTCTCTCTCTCTCTCTCTCTCTCTCTCTCTCTCTCTCTCTCTCTCTCTCTCTCTCTCTCTCTCTCTCTCTCTCTCTCTCTCTCTCTCATTCTCTGAAGCCAGCCGGGGGGAGTGTCGCCGCGGGCAAAACATATGCTTCTTTCCATTGCACTAATCCAAATTCAGCGTGCAGGAATAATTGCTGGAGTGGCCGTGCTTTTGCAGGGCTTTGTCCCGCTCTGGCTCCCGTCAACCAGGCACACGCCATTTCAATCAACCGCTTTTGAGGGCTGTCTCTTTTTATCAAACTTCAGAACAACCTCGCCAGTGATGAACATTTAACAAACCGCTTCACGCTTCATCGAGAGCATGCCCATTGTGTCCGAAAGGACCAGCCGCTCAGTATTGCGTTTTATTATTCATGTGTTGTTTTGTGTATTTGTGTGTTCGTCGCGGTGCTCATCCGACCTTATAACCAACCCCCTGTCAAACCTAGTAAAATAATCAGTGTGCAATTTTCAAAAGCCAAATCTTGTGATATTTGACAAATGCCGACACTGAATAGAGGACATCTGGATTAGCCTTTTCCCTGAATTATACCCAACTAATCGAATAAAACAATGTTGATACAAACTGTTAAATTTATCGTCAGGTTGGCATTCAATTTTAAATACATATTCACTGCCTGCATTTTACCTCCAAATATATTCCCAACGGTTTTTGAGATAAATAACATGAAACACTGAGAAGGGCGTTTAAGGATTGTGAGTCTGATAAGGGACGTTGCCAAACGGCATTTTTGCGCCCTTGAAGGGCACTGCGGGAAGGGGACGCCACTCGAAGGGTCGTTCCAAACGAAAGTAGCCTAAGAAAATTATTTTTTCATGAAAGGCTCTTCCACAAGACTGTTAGCGAGGGGTACATTCAAACTGTAATGTCATGCTACCAGAGAGCCCACATCAAGAGCTCTTTCCTTCACAGAGAGTAGGGCATAGGGATGATCACTTTCGATTGGATTTCGCCCAAGATCTCATATTCAGGTGTTTCTCTTTTTCTTTTCTTTTTTCTTCTTATTTGTCGCCACGGGAAAAATTAAATTCTGTGCAGTTATAATTACTGTGGGTCTCTTGTTCCGTTTTCTTCATCTTTTCCTCGGTGTTCAGACATGATCTTTATATGTGACCTGGACTGGCATAGCTACTTCTGAATTTGCACAAAACAGCTCAGATCATACATGCAAATGTAAATAATGTAATTTCAACGCAATATTGTTCGTCAGAAATCGAAACGTGGACCGTCAAGGCCACGGATAGAAACACAAGGGGTGTGGACTTCACAAAATTATCTATCAAAAGTGCCAAAGGTTAGATGAGGGTCAGGGGGTTGTGTAGTGGTCATACCGGCGCTTTATGAGCTGAAATAAAGTAAAGAGAACCGCTTGAAAACATATTTCACAAAAGTTTTCAAGAAAGCATGAAGACTAGTTTATTAACAATGGCACGATCTGAGAATCAGAAGCCATTGAAATGTCAGAATAAAAACAATAATTTTAACCCTAAAAAGATTTTGTATCCTGGGGATACAAACATTCAAGAGGCTGTGGAAAGGAGCAATGAGTGAGCAATGAGTGAACACTATCTTTTCAGTGTTATTTTCATGATTTCTACATGTTATTAAATAGAAAATAAAAGCAATATTTTAGAAAAAAACTGTGTATTATATGGGCCCTATTGTGTTGCAAAAAAATAGCAATTATTTATAAAGAAGTACATTTATACGCTTGCCCTTTTTAGGGTTACATATGAATTTATATATTCATATTACAAAGAATTCACAGAATTACAAAAATGACCTAAATAGTTCAGATGCATGTTTACAGAAAACTTGCAGGTCACACGTGACAGTACTCAATCATCAGTATTAATAGTAAACAATAAACAACGCATTCTCCACACACTTCGTCTACCAAAAATGGCTGACAGAGAACAGATATAGAATAGAAAAAAAGGTCGCTTGAATCATCTTTCAATAAAGTTTTCAAAGAAAATTGACGAATAATTTATCAACAATCACACGACCTGAGAATCAGAAGACGCCATTGAAATGTCAGAATAAAACATGCGAACATCATCCACAGTTATTTCCACGTATCCGACATTTGTAGCCCATGCAGCAATGACTTAAAACGCTGGCTATTATTATTATTATTATTATTATTATTATTATTATTATTATTTATTATTAATTATTTATGTTATTTCTCATGAAATTGTAACTAGTTCAACTCCAGACTGTGAAACCTCAATTTTAGCGGATTGTGTTTTGTGAATACAATAAAGATTTGTTGTTTTGTGTGTCTTGACGGGTTGCACGATGTTCTTTTACCGTGTCTTAACCTTATTGTTCTGTGAATCAACAATGAAAAATGACTTCAGTAAAATTGCCATTTGCTTGGAATTAGTCCGCTGTCTGTCGGTCTTTTCCGCATAGCGGATAACGAAGAGAAAGAGAGAGAGAGAGAGAGAGAGAGAGAGAGAGAGAGAGAGAGAGAGAGAGAGAGACTGAAGAATTAATAGACGTGATAATTTCACACTAAAGAAGAGCACTATTTCATGTGGCTCTATCTGTTCCATCAGAGCGCAGCTGTGCTGTTATGATGAAGTTTTATGATGATGGTCTGAATCTTCCTCCAGGCGACTCATAGCTGCAGGCGGCGCCGGTGCCCGACCCTGATAAACGACTTAAACACTCGCCAGATCACTTGTGCTTCTCTCTTCATTTTTCACAATACACACAACATCCACTTGGGCTTATTGCACCTCGACCGGATATATTTATTTAAACAAACATCACAGGGGTTGTATTGCACACAACCGAATAGAAATCGTTATTTTTACTAAAAGTTTGAGGTGAAAGAAAAAAGAAAAGCAATCGTATATTTCTGATCAGCATGCTGGATTGCAGTATGTTCAATAAAGTGTGTGTAGCTATATATATATATATATATATATATATATATATATATATATATATATATATATATATATATATATATATATATATTTATATCAGCTATTTTTTTTTTCATTTGATATATTTCTATTTACACAGTTTTTACGAGCGATTTATTTTATTACTAAAATGGAGAAGAGCAACTTTAATTTTCCACTGTCCAGGCAAGCCAGTAGAAAATAAATATCAGGCACATATGAGCAATCACCTAATTATTTAAATGTGACAGTTATTTACAGAAAAAGCTCAACTCACCGCTTCAAACGTCATAAATCTGAAACTGGAATTAAAAACAGACAACTTATTGTAAGGGCCAAAACGTATTTGTGCACAAAAGCATCGTTTTCCTGCCCACAAATTATGTATAAAGTAACATGTTTGCATAGAATTGGCAAAAGTATTAAGAAATTTTGCTGAGCAGGTTAATTTTGTCCAGTTCATTATAGTTTAAACCCCTAAAACCAACCATTTCATAGGTATATTTTAAATGAGTTTATTTTTTCATGTCATCTCAACAATGTGTTTGAACTGGAGAGGTTGACATTTAGTTTATATGTATGTATTTACTTATTTTTTTGTTTTCTGCTAAATGTTTTCATGAGAATAATCTATCTGTGCTTGCTTAATATTTAATGACATTTTTTGTTTAAATTAAAATTCAACCCAGACACTTAACCACGAACTGTTTGGAATATGCATGTCTGTGTTCACTTGTTCATACCATCCTGTCCACAAGTCTGTTTTACACTTATTGGTATAATTTTTGTATCTGTATAATAGCAGCTGGGAATAATTAAATTAGAGGTCACGATCAAAATGTAAACCTTTCTGCAGCTCAACATTAATCATTTGATTGAAAGCATTAATTCCCAATCTTTTGTTTCGATGTGCTTTGCTCTTTCGCATTGATTTGCAGGGCAGATTATTTTTTACATATTTTAGATTTTACATTTTGAAAAAGTCAAGGTTTTCAAGAGATGTTTTGAACATTTCCAGAGAGTTTGAGCATGACTCAAACTTTTTCACTCCCTCTTTTATTAGTCTTAGCTGCATTTGGAGAGACAACCTGGAAGGGTGATTTTCTTGTCTTTTCTATCCACAGTATTCCCATGATGCTTTATGGGCGATGTGGGCGGAACTTCCGGTTAAGCCTAAACAATCATTATGTTATGTACTAATGCAGCATTAAAAATGACAGAAACTTGAGAACAAATGATCACAGAATTATAGCGAGGTGATATTGTTCTTCCCCGCCTATCTGTTAACGATTATGGATTTCAGGATGATGGCCAAATATCACAAATAGAAGCATTTTAGTTATTTTGTTGAGTCTTTATCCATCGATGGAAGAACCTGAGCAGACTAACCTGAAAAGCTATTTAGCCTATTAGCACCTTCACAGCTTTAAAGATGGACATGTTTTGAGAACTGTAGATAATTATGTTTATTTTAAAGCATATATTGAGTCTAGTCAGAACCTGAAGAGTTTGTTGTACTTACTGCAGGGACAGGGGAGGTCCAGACAGCAGGATGCTCGTGTATTACAGGACTCAGGCGATGATACAGTCATGCTGCCGTTTTTTGGATAAAATACAATTATTCTGTGGGAGATGAATGTGTAGTAAACTCAATCTAGCTTTATAATTGTTAGTTTACATACATAGTCTCCGTATCTAAATGCTATAACCTACATGAAATGTTTTAGTGTTGACTGAACAACTGATCCTGTTGATAGATTTAATTTATTGTTCTTGTGTAGGAAATAACAATTTATTAGCAGCCACACAATAAATTGTACCGTACAAAAAGAACTACATGCAATAGAAATAAACATATTTATTTGGACATACATTATAAACATTGTACACAAAAATTCAATGTTCTCTGTAAAGCAACTATAAAACATTATGTATTATTAAAAGCACTAGCTGTACAAATACATTTAATTGATACTGAATTAATGTACACACTGTTTTCCAAATCACCTTTTCTCTTTAAGGAAAGACATGCACATTTTGCAAAGACACTCAAAACAATTTGAATTGCAGGCAGGAAAAATGCAGGACAGAGGAAAATCAGAGTACAGTTAATTTCAAATGTGATAAAACATCTCACTACTGTACATGTCTCATCTAATAATTATGGTCTTCCACTGTAGAATTGATCCATTTAGCATCACAGCATGAAAACAGTTGAAAATATCATCACTACTCACTACTCACAGACAGTTCAAGAAAAAACACAGTTCCTTTTTATCCTCAGTAATAATGGCATTTCAAAACATGTGGAGCATTCACAAAAAAAATAAAAAGAATAAATAAAAAAGATGCTAAATAGAAATGAACAAACTCACGAAATGTCTAATGAACTTTCAGCACATGTACACACACCTGTTATCACAATAACGCTATCGTTTATATGTAATTCATTGCGCTCTGTTTCTGGATGTCTATTGCAGCCGGACCGTAATAGTGGATAACATAAGTAATCCCCGCTGTTGACTTCTTGCCAGTAAAGTGAAAAGAACACACAAACAATTTATTCCATGCTTTTTCAAACAGATTTTCCTAAGTCAATCCTTCTGTAGGCAGCCGATGGAAGAAGCAGCAACTGGGACTGGAGCGTTGTGCTTTACGAGTGGTTTCTAATCATAACATTGCTGTTTTAGACAATAATTTAGGTTCACTTGATTATTAGGATAACCATTAACTACACACATTGTCTGGGAAATTTTTTTAGACATTTTACAAAATTTAAAAAGCAAGAATCTAACCGCATGACACGCAAGCAAGCAGTGACCAGCTACACACAAAATGCCAACCAATCGCACTTCCGCTAGTCAACCGGAAATTACGCCCACCTTGCTAAATATAGTGGACTCACTGAGAATATTGTGGGTAGATATAGTGATTCTGAGACGTTGGATTTTGAGCCATTTAGGATCACTCATTAGAGGGACATAGTATTCAAGCTATTGCATTGTGGTAATAACATATCACATAAAGGCTTATGATGCACTGTTATTGCAAAATTTTGCACTGAGCAATTTAAGATTAATCTTATGTGTCAACTTGCTTCTTCTCATTCTTGCCTTTTTGCCAGAACTCTTGTAGGGCATGAGCAGAAGACGTTTATAAGAAATTGTCTTAAGTCAGTGGAGGTATTTCCGAACAGTTCCCATCAAACCCACACCTCATTTATTGCATCATATCAGCAGCATGAAACACCAAACCTGTTCGGAACACAATCGCTAAAAGAAACAAAAACATCTTGGGGAAGTTCAGGACATCAGTATGTGTGAAGAATAATTCTTAATATAAGAGCAGGCAGACCATGTTTTGGTTTATTTGATCAAATTGTTTTGTAAGATTGGTTTGTCTAAGGGAGATGGCTTGTTTACTTGCAATGCATGATTCAACATACCTATATGTCACTTGTTAAAACCTGAAGACACATTTGAGTAGATTTAGGAATATAACTTGGTACAAAAACTGCCATACCAATGGTTTTCAACCAGTGAGCCTCAGCATTCTTCCAATGGGGTCTCAAAATTACACAATGATTTAAAATAAGTTAATAAGCTAAAATATAATAATTTAGCTTGCTATAATAAATCTAAAAACACTAAAATAAACATGTACAACATGTAAACTGACATCATACTTCATACTTTAATTCAACAACTGTTTTATTGAAGGACATACAGTTCTTGAAGCTTCTGGAATCACGATGAATTATAATAATATACTGATGTTTCTAGTTTTTGTTAAAGTTTTAAAACAAGCAGCTTTGTCATTGTCATCGTTACAGAAGAAGCACAGCAGGGGGCCCTTTGAATATTCTCCTGGACAACGGGGGCCTTGGAGTCAAAAAGGTTGAGAACCTCTAATATACTGTATACCATAATTAATGACAACTGGTTACTCTTTTATAGATAAAGAGAATTGATTGTTTTCAGTCAGATTTCATTTATGTATCAACTGTGTACAAAATATCAGCAACAGATTTTTTTCTACAAATAAATCCTTAAGAGAAATTAAAATATACACAAACTTCTGACGCCCAGCTCAAATAATCTGGTCTTCGAAGAATTTGATGAGAAATCTTTGCCTTATTGAGTTTTCTAATTTTTGTTTGCAGACTTTGATATCCTGGCAAATATGAGCACAGTTTGAGACATTATTGAGATTTCTTCTGAAACTGTTCTGGGGTCAGAGAAGCAGTAGACTATAGTTGATATAAGTTATAAAGTTTATATAAAAGTTTACATTTGCTCTCCATGCAATCTCATTGCTTTCTAGGAGAAATAACTAAGATAGAGATCTAATTTGTGTCCAAATCCACAAAAAACGGTGTGCTAGTGCGTGCCTGGGCCAGTTGCATTCCCACGTTCACTTACGGGGCTTCATTGTGACTCCTCGGGGCCAAAGGCCAAGCGCCCTGGCCTGCCGATTACCCTTGGGCCAAAGAAGGCAAACTGGGGATTGAGGTGGGGTAATGGTCAAAGGCAGAGTTTCGCTGAGTCAGGTCATAGGTTTCAGCACCAAGATACTCATTTCCCATTTTTTCATATCTAGCTACCAGCTTACCTCAACAGATCAAAGGAGAATGGAGAATGGTCAGTACTGGTCAGCAGACGAAATCAGGACTCTTCTGAATATTTGGGCTGCAGAAAATGTGCAACGTCAGATCGATGCGACATCTGCCGAATGAAGATGTGATTAAGTATATTGTTGTATATCGTGTTAAGTATATCTAGCTACCAGCTTACCTCAACAGATCAAACTTGTCAAGTTGTGTACCCAGCACACAATGGTACTGGTTCGAAAAAAATTAAATAAAATTGCAGGCCCAGTACAAATCTGTGTTCATTTCGAGGGTTAGCTTGTCTCCAAAGTCTGGTACCTCAACTTGAGTTTCCCTCTTGCTTGTGAAATGGGCAGGGTGTGTGTCATTGGCACAAGGGTGGCGTATTAATGGAGGTTTTAGGGCAACGCTGCGGGGCTATTGGCCCGATTTTGGTTTCGTGGCTCGAGGTCCGAAGCTATTGGCCTCGGCTGACCAGTCAGTAGTCCTGTCTTGCACTGGCCCGATGGTGGAAAAGCAGCTACTGAGTCTCTGTTTGACCTCACTTCCTTAGAGCTGCATTAACTCAGTGTTTGCAATCAAACGCAAAATAAATATCTCATCCTTTATTTTTGGTGGCCTATCACAAAAACACAAGCACTGTGTTTAACACAAATTTCATTAAAAGAGTCCATTACTTTTATGGCGGGAAGGAGCCTGAGGCCCCAGAGCAGCAGGAGAGAGAGAGAGAGAGAGAGAGAGAGAACAACAGAGAGAGAGATAGAGCACTGGAAAATCTCATTGATAAGTAAGTGTTGGTTTCTCACTGTGTAGGGTGTTGCTGCATTTTTCTTACCAATCCAACGGCTGTCTGTCGGTCTCCTCCTGTGTTTGTGCCACTACCACACGCTCCGTCTAATAGGGTTCAATTAGAGCAATGGGAGCTGGGGTTAATTATGACTTAACACATTTGATTGAGTGGATCAGATCAGTGGCGATGGAGACTCAAGGGGAGAGGGACTCATTTATTAGCCTCTATTTGTGTCCTTTTTTCACAGTGTTATAGATGGTGGCTAAATATCAACTCTCAAAGCCTTGTGTCAGCCGCATTTGCATGTCGCATTCAAACTATTCACTTTGCATGTCCATAACTGCACGCACCTGCCAGTATTGACTGTCAATAGTGTCACTGAATATAAACAGGAAAACAAATGCAGATCAACATAACAATATGTTTGCAGTTATGAAGAGCCTATGTTGTCAACAGAATTGTATAGAGCGCAACAGTGCCTGCCCCCTTTGTCTTGATTCCATTGTATTTCATAGGGATTTTGTAAAATCCTTCATAAAAGAATTGTAAGCCATGTACCAAACCAACCAGGTGAATCACATTGCAAACTTTGATTTGAAGCACAGAAGAATTTGAAAATCAGACAAAAAGACAAAGATAAAAGACTGTGTACTTAAAAAATTTAATGAGGGAATGAACTACAATCCCATGAAGCATTGCAAATTAAAGACAATGGAAGAATATACAACTGTTGATTTAAAGTTGTTGATTAGGAGAAATATATATTTTAATTAAATTGCAAAATATTCAGATATATACAAATATAGATGTAGTTTGAGTGCTAAATGTGAGTGAGCGGTCACTGCAGAGCTCTTTTGGTGCACTTTTCTGCTATTACACATGCTATTATACTGTTCATAAAAATGAAAATAAATAAACTGGACTGATGGCCTCACCAGAAGCATATGAAATCAATTAACAGCCTCGGAGCTCCCGGTAGGTCTGTCCTTTAAAGGTTTATAAGTTCTCGTTAGAAATCAATTCACCTTTGAAAAAAAATTATGGGATTTTTACTTCCGGAACCAGACTCCTGAATCTTCAGGAGAGGGTCTTATGGTTCCAATGAAAGCCAGAATTTTGGTTGATTCTGGAAAATTCTTCTGGCTGCCGAAAGATTCTGTTGCTTCCCTCGGGACATCATCATGCCTCTCCAAGTTTTTTCGAAGGTTAAAGTCATCCTTCAGTCACAAAAAAGCAAATTCAAACTTACAGCCCAAAGACACAAAATCAAGGAACCATCACTGTGCAGTAAATATTTACAGTCGCGGACTAGAAAGAGCAGGAGAAAGAAAAAAATAAATAAAAAAAATGAAAAAAGGACAGAATGACATGAAACGAGCGATTTATCCCAAGCAAATTGATCGTGATCATTATCCCAAATAAACGCCTTCCTCCCACTGTTGAACAGATCCACTTAATACAAGTAAGTTGGGAATTAAGCTTTTGACAGGCTGCTAATGAATCGCTGTAGGCCCATCTGCCTCAATGCAAACAGAAATGTGCTCAGATCTTGTAAACTGTTACCACTGTCACTGTAAACAATAATTTTCAAACATATTTACTCGCAATCATTTTCGCAGATGTCACATTTTTTGTTTCCGCCCAGCTTTTGTATCTTTCCTCTGCAGACGTGTCGCTCGACTCTCTTTTCGCTTGAATATTGAGCAGGTATTTGCCGAGGTGCTCCGGGGCACGATGTTGTGAGGGGGAGAGAGCGAGGTTAAGAATGGGAGAGAGAAGGAGATTATCTGGCCCCCTCATCAGGAGAGCAGCCCACTCCCTACCCATGATGCCTTGAGGCCTAAGGGGGCAGCCCTGCCTTGCAGTCATGCACCTCTTTATCACCCTAATCTGTTAATTGTGGAAGCTCAATTGGCACATGGTTGCTTTTTATTACAGCCTACCCACATTAACCAGACAGAGAATGCGGTAGAGTCGGCACAGCCCTGCATGCTCTCATCTTACACCCCTCCCTCTCTCACTCTCTATTCTCGGCCCTTAATGTCAGCTTTAAATGAGCTCAGTCCTAAAGGTGAGTCTTGTGTTTACTGCCCCAGATCGAACACAACAGATCCCATCACTAGTGTTGCTTTTCCTTCTTTTCCCTCCACTCTTGCCCCCCCCCACTTTCCTTTGTCAGACTTGAAGCACAAAACAAAAAAGAACATGCTGCTGATTTGTGTGTTTATGCAGTAACCACATGGTGAGTGCTGTCTGTTTTAGATTGCTCTTTTAACTAGGACTGTCTGACGTCTTCTCCAGCATCTATCTCACCAAAAAGATTGGTTTTGAGAAAAGTGATCAGGAAATGTACTGCGCTTCTGATGAGTCACATTGAAGAGGTTACAGAACGTAAATCCTGCTATTCTAGGGGGAAAAAGACATTTAGTATGTTACTTATATATATATATATATATATATATATATATATATATATATATATATATATATATATATATGTTACAATAGTTATGCATAATTTAAACAATAATATTTTAAGCAATCTCATGTGTTTAGCATGGGAAAATATAAGCAGTCAAATTTAAGCGGCCCCAGAGCAGTGTAAGACCCATTCAGTGTTTGTTATTCAAATCAGAGCATTATTTGAATGCACACTTTTATGTGAGAAACACATTTTTCTCACACAAAATAATGGGTAGAATTCAAATGAGACTGAATTCAGCAAGGTTTAACATACAGACTCAAAAACACATGCACATGTTTAATTGCATTCTAGTGCTGTTAGATTATAGTAAAAACTCACAGCACGGTACACACATTTGTCACTTTACCCTATGTAACGCTGCTAAAATTAGTGTTTTTTTTCTATATAAATCAATACAAATTGATCAAACCAATTGCTTTAACCACATGCAGGCTTGATGATGCACTTACATTTTACTGAAAGTTGATTGGCTTGAAAGGTTTTCTCTGATAATGATTTGTTATTAATCTGGAAGGAGGCAATCCGCCTGGGCAACTGCGTATGAAATAAAAAATAAAATAAATAAAATACAGCTTTTTATATTATATGTACCTGAGTTACGCACATTAGTATGTAAATTGATCAAAACAACTATTAATTTGATCACTTTAATTGTAACGTTGATTTTGAATACATTTCTAAGGAGACTCGGCCGCTTTTGCCTCCTCTGACGGACCACCAATGTATATACAACAAAAAGTTTCTACTGATATCACATGACTGATTTTTGACACATTATAAAAGGCATACTCGTTATCTGGAATAGAGACACATTTAACCCTCTATGGCATTAATTTTTTATTTTGGGGGGGGGGGGGGGGAAATTATTTCACCCCATTTTTTGGGAGCATGGGGGACCCTGATAATATATCCATCATAAAATGTGTCCGTCCAACCCCCCCCAACCAGATATTGGTTTGTTGCCTCAGGGCAACAATGTGCTACGAGGGTACTGAAACACCAAGGATTTCTATAGTACATATGATAAGTGGAATAAGGAAAACAAGCAATATATGCATTAGAAAAACTTTTATTTTGACAAACATCAACCACAAATGGTTCCAACCAATCACAAACATCAAACAATCAAATAAACAAACCTCTATTAATTACAACTAACACCTCATGTATAAATGTTTCTCACATTTCATATAAACATATAAACAAACATCCAAATGACTCTGTGTGTGTTGCATAGGCCTTCAACGATGTATGACTTGATGGTATACAGCTTCATATGTTCCTTCTTTCTCATGCCAGTGCCTTCACAATCTCTTCAGTTGAGCAGCCAGGTGATATGGTCCTAATTATGCATCCGAGCACATCTCCACACTTTAGCATGATATTGCCCGAACAAAAGTGGTCTAACTGCACAATGTTGCCCTGAGGCAATAAACCACAAAACACAGTTTTAGTATATAAATAAAAACAAAACAAATCTTTAAACAATCAAACATACTTCTTTACATGCTCATGCACATGCGTATATTTTTTTATATGAAGTTATTTCAATTTAAACATGTTAAAAAGTGATATTTATCTTACCAATTGGAGGCACTGTGTCCCATGAGGCTTTTCTTCCTGAAAGGACTGCTCCACCCCCAGACAAAAGGCCAGACCCACTTCAGCCCCTCATTTCATTGAACACAGACATGTCAGGTGATATTATATATTTTCTTTTTATAAAAATAAAAAAATTAAAGGGGCGGTGTGAGGTCCAAAAAAGTAGTTTGTTGCCTGAGGGCAACACCATGCCATAGAGGGTTAAAAAAGGGCTTTTCATTTAGTTTTGACACACTTCCGATTTAAGCCCGCCCACATCCGGTTATATCCAAATACAGATACAGATCATTGTGCCATCGTAAACTGATGTAAATACAGATACAGATAACAGCTGCGCTGCACACCTCTAGGTGCTACCATTTTCAGTGATGGTATCAGATGGTAATTCCATTTTACTTATATATATACCATAATACTGTATAATTAGCAATATTTATTAACCATGGCATTTGCAAAGGTGCATATAGAAGCACATACAACAGCAAAGACAGTCAGCTCACAGACTGTGTTTTGGACATTTATATTACAGTAAAAAGGCTCAATTTACCCGCTACCCTGTCACTGATCTCTGGGTTTCCCTCACTCCTGCAGATAGTGTGGATTTGGTCTCCTCGTTGGTCTATATGTGATTCATTTTATCATAACGGAACGGCTACCTTGGGTGTGTAGGCCTAGCCAAATAGGGTTTTACAAGTTAAAAGAAGTCTGTACCCCAGGCAACGTTTTATTACAACTACTGTTTACCTCTGACAATACATTGTAAGTGTTTTATTATTGAGTTTGGACAAATCATTTGCCTGGGGTTGAAGGTGCTATGCCATTGAAATGTAATCCCACAGCTGATCTGATTACTGCCAAGACAAACAAGACGGAATCAATTTCAAGGGAAAAGCAGAGGAGGAGGAGAGAAAGTGGAAATAAAGAAGGTAAGAGAAATGAGATCAGAAAAGAATAAGAAAAAAATGGTTAATGGAGCATGCATTTGCTTGACACTGGATGCAGCTTTATCAACATTTGACTTCCAGTTTCACTTGTGCATCAATGTGCAGAGGCGATTTCTTGAATAAAAGACTCATGATAAACATGAAATGTTTTAGTATTTATTATTTTGATTAGTGTTTGTCAAGGAAAACATACAGTATTACTCAATCTTAGGGTTTGTGACACAAACAAATTTTAAAGGAACAGTTCACCCAAAAATGAAATTTCTGTCATTATTTAATCACCCTCATGTTGTTCCAAACCCATTTTCTTTCTTTTAAGGAACACAAAAGGAGATATTTTAAAAGGAGGTTCCGTTTGCTTATTTCAATACAATAGTGATAGTTACTTACTAGATGAAAGAAAGTACAGTAGTATGGGTTTGGAACGACATGAGGGCGACTGAATAATGACAGAAGTTTCATTGTTGAGTGAACTGTTCTTTAAGCTTTGTGCAAATCACATCTGTCTCTTTGACAGCACTAGTCAAGGAAGTGACTTTAAAACCAGACAATCAAAAAAGCTCTTCCTGTCAGTAACGATGTGCATTCAGGTTTGATTATATCAGGTTGGCTAACATGTTTTTGGAGAGTGAGGTTTTAAAGACAGAGGGCTTGTTTTAATATTCATCTGTTTGACCACTTGTGTTGGGACTTCAAGGGGAGGGTCTCTGATTTCATGATGACATACATCAATCATTATGTCAGTGCAGGGGCGGTACTAGGGTCAGTGGACATTCGGGGCTTAGCCCAGACCTGTGTGGATATGGGGCCATACTTTGATGAAATATCAGAATATAACACACTTTGTAATACAAATCTGAATACATCTATGAAGTGTCATTTATATAGTAAACTAAAAAAGTCTCTAACCTTTGTCTCAGATATGCTCGAAGATCAGAAATTGCATGCTTTTAATATCTATACTTTAAAACGCGATCAAAAAAATACTATTTTGTCCCTTTCGGCCTTCCGTAGATTGACACATTGTGTACGGTTGTATACAGTTTTCAATGATTCGCCGGGTGCTTAAGTTAATTTACAAGAAAGCAGGTTGTAAACAAGCTAAATAGGTACTAGAGATGAAAAATAATAGCTAGATCACCTAAAGTTTGCTATGTTTATTGCATCATGTCTTAATGAAGAGTTTTGCTAAACAAGCAAACTGGTGTTGTCAGTACCATAGAAAGACAGGAATCATTCATTTATATACAGTAAATTACCCTAACTTTAAAATGTAATGTTAAAATAATAAAATGTAATATGTTTACATATCAACTTGATACCTAAGTCTGGTACTTCTGATGTCACTACAAAAGATGATCAAAACATTCTGGGCTTTATGGAAAACAATCGTGGCTTAAGCCCCAGTAGCCCAGACCTGGAGCCGCCCATGTGTCAGTGTATTACTGCCTGATGACAAAGCGAAATAAAAAAGTGCAAGGAACTGGCACACCGTTTTTCACAATTATACTTGCATTCAGAGGTGGGTAGAGTAGCCAAAAACTGTACTCAAGTAGAAGTAAAAGTACTAACATAAATAATTACTTGAGTAAGAGTAAGAAAGTATTCAATAAAAAGAGTACTCAAGTAGTGAGTAACTCGTTGCTTACACAAATGACATAATAGACGTTAACTCCCCTATATTCAGTTACATAATACACATTTAACATGTATTACAGAATTATTATTATTATTAATGGAAATTATGTCATCATTCTGCCATCATGTTGTTCCAAACCCATAGACTTTCTTTCTTCCATGCAACACAATAAGGAGATATTAGACAGAATGTTTGCCTGAGTCACTATTTACTTTCAGTGAATGTTTTTTTTCCCCCATATTTTGAAAGTGAATGGTGATTGAGACTGTCAGTCCCTAACATTCTGTCTAACATATTTTGTGGTCCACATAATACAAAGGGTCACACTGGTTTGGAACAATATGAGTGATGACAGAATCAATTCAATGATGACAGAATATTAAATTATGGCTGAGCTATCACTTTAAAGGGATAGTTCATCCAAATTCCCTCATTATTTACTCACCCTCATGCAATCCCAGATGTGTATGACTTCCTTTCTTCTGCAGAACACAAAATAAGATTTTTAGAAGAATATTTTAGCTCTGTAGGCCAAAATTGTGATGCTCCAAAAAGCACATAAAGGCAGCATAAAAGTAATCCATAAGACTCCAGTAGGTAAATCCATATCTTCAGAAGTGATATGATAGGTGTGGGTGAGAAACAGATCAATATTTGTCATTTTTTGCTAGACATTCTTCTCCCTGCCCATCAGGGAATGTGAATCACCAAAAACACAAAAAGAAGAAAGTGAAGGTGATCTGTTTCTCATCCACACCTATCACATCGCTTCTGAAGTTACTGATTTAACCACTGGAGTCTTATGGATTACTTTTATGCTGACTTATGTGATTTTGTTTAGCTTTAAAATGTTGCCACCCATTCACTTGCATTGTATGGACCTACAGAGCTGAGAAATTCTTCAAAGAATCTTAATTTGAGTTCAGCTGATGAAAGAAAGTCATACACATCTGGAGTGGCATGAGGGTGAGTAAATAATGAGAATTTAAATTGTTGGGTGAACTATCCCTTTAAGGGCTCTTGTCAGATCTGGATGAATTTGTCAATAAGAGAGGTTTGGAAACATTTCTAGTAATTATTTCGGTGAAAACGTGAAAATGTCCCACAAGGACATTATATATAATGCTGAAATATAAACCAAAGCAAGATCATGTTTTATTTCTTTCGCTATTTCATAGCTTTTAAAGTCCTGTGTGGATTCTTATTTCAGTGTAGTTACAGTTTTCAGTGTCGAAAGAATTTAGATCATTAGTTCTGTACAGCAGTACCGCCACTCTCTAAATGCAGAGTATGCAGCCTAGTGCCACTATATTGTGCACTATTTCGAGTGTCCGCCATTTTGTAGGAGAGTAGGACTGAATTCTGAGTGAGCCACTCATTCCCTGCTTTTGTTCACTCATTCTTACCCATAATGCACTCTAATTTTGAGTGTACATTTGATATACACTCGACAATGGCTTATTGCCCACAGTCCACCTCAGGGAAGACGTACAAGCTGGGAAGTCATGCTTCCTTCACTCCTGCAATGTTTATTTCATGCGGAATATATTACATTTCTTTTTGACAAATCATTACTTGATTAAAATAACATAATAACATATAGAGAGACAAAACATACAGATACATTTTAAAATGTAATCTTTATTTGATAAAATGTGTTTACTCTTTATATTAACACACAGTATATATTAAAAATGATAAACAGAATGAAGATTTATTGTATTAATATATTATTTAATAAGAATAACAAGTAAGGCCCAAGTATTTTAAAAGTTCATATGTGACTGGCAGAGCAAAAGGCATTTACACTTAACTTGGATGTTTACATGGATTTATACAGATAATCCGCCTGAAGTAGGTGCAATAGTTGTAAATGCATAACTGCTCATTACATGCGGGATGCAGGACAAAGCGCGCTGATATATTACTGCAGATTTAAAAATGTACACTTAAAAACTGATGTCATACGAGCCCAGTTACATTATCACCCTGAAAATTACCATCACATTACACAGAAAAGCCCGCCTTAGCATTAGAGCCAAAACTTACCTCAGAGTGCTGCCTTAAATTGAAGCTGAGATTTTAATCTTAAAATATCAGCTTGTCTTGGTGTTAAATGAAGGCACTGCATGATGAAACTATTCTTTTTCTCACTGTGTGGAGCGAAGAAATTGTTTCACTTTGAAGAGTTTGATGCTGCAGCAGTGACGACTTGAGTGACAGTCTGTGACAGCAGAGCGCGCAGCTGTGTGAACATCCACTGTCATAAATGTCCCATTCAATAATCTCTCAATAAATTACACATTAATTAAAATGAAACCCAGTACCCAGTTCCTGTTACGACAGGAACACCAGCCATTGTAAACAAGTACAAAAATTTCATTCGAAATTTACTTGAGTGAGAGTAAAAAGTACCCACTTTTAAACCTACTCTAAAAGTACATTTTTTCTCAAAAAGTTACTAAAGTAAATGTAATGTAGTAAATGTAGCGTGTTACTGCCCACCTCTGCTTGCATTTAATCTAACACAAAAATGATATTTAGAGCAGAACTCTCAGTAGTTTTAGTGGAATACATGTTTTAGCTAAGTTTCAGATGTATGTGCTTGTTGATATCAGTCACAGTGAAGAAGTTCTGAGAAGTTCTTGTGCATTTAAATGTATTAGCTTTTTCAAATTTTCCAATTGGACGATTATTTCCTTTTAAAGTCATAACCAGCAAAGTTTAAACTCTTATTTCAGCACATGGTTGATTGACAGGTGAGTAGACTGTGCTTAGCTGCATTTTGAATGGATGAGCATTTACACTACAAGCCCAATGTGGTCACATGTGTTTTCAACCACCTCTGAAAGTGGTTAAAGTGGGCAAATCTCAAAAAATGTTGGACCCTGTTTACACCTGTCACTAGTGTCATACTGTTTCAAACAGATCACCAAAAACCAGGTGTAAAAAGGTCCAGTGTGAGGAAGCATTGTGTAGTTCACAGTCTGGAGAACAGCAGAGGATATGACAGAGTGAGAATCAACACAGCAGAAAGAGAAAGATGGAGCAAGATGGAGAGAAAGCTGAAATAATGGCTCTCTAACAGGGTTTATGCCTGATAAATGACGTCATGGAAAAGTTGCCTGTGCTCTTGTGCTGTGTTGTTGTGCTGTGTTATGCTGCACTGGTCTGGTCTGTGCTGTGTTTTGATGGCCAGGCAGCATCATCTCATTTGAGCTGCACTGGACTCCACTAATTCCCTAACCTTTATTCAGCTACTCCACCTTCCACTCTTTTCTAAACCTGCTACTTCAGTAATCATTTCCACATGCTCCACTGAAAAGGCAGCCTTATCAATGTCAGATTGTGAAGTGCTTTACTAACTTACACTTGAGTCACAAAACATGCATTAATTTAGAAACAATTAATTGTGTTTCTAAAGTGTATGTAAGTTGTAGCTGCACATGTGTATGTGTGTGTGTGTGTTTTGTTATTTAAAAAATAATAAACAAACAAAAATGGTTACAACTACTGCATGTGCAAAGCACGTGGATGCAAAATATCAAATATTGCTGTTCTTAAATAATACAGAGAACAAAAATGCACCCAGACATTTAGCAACTGGGTCAAATATGAATAATGGCACTCCATATGGATGAACTGACAAATAAATTCCTAGTACATTCCGTACAGATCACTCATACTATACTAGGAGAGGGTGGGGCTAGTAGTTGTCATACTTTTTACTCCTGTGAATATTTCTCAGGATAGATTTATTTTTTTAAATAATTTCTTTCTACACATTGAAAAAAAATATTCTGTAAAAGCTATTGAACATATACAGTTGTATTGTCCCATTAGTGGGGCATGTTATCACACTATACGGGGTTAGTTGTCATAATGGGATTGAATTAAACACTAAATTTTGCTTTTTGCTTTTTTCAGCAAACTTTAAACATAAAAAATAAATAAATAAATAAAATTAAAAAAAAAAAATCACAAAACAGCAAAAATGTAAAAGGTAAAAATAAATATTAATAAATAAATAAACATCAATAAAAAAATAAAATAAATACATATCAATAAAAATATCAACCCATTTTTAGCCAAAAAAATATTGCCAGTAATGAATTGTAAACATGTTTAATATTTAAAACACCACCATTAAAAAAATAAAATAACAAATAAAAAAGTCAACTTGCCCAGTTGCCCTGCCTTGACATTTATAAAAACTACCCTTGTCCTGAGAACACAGGTCAAAAATCTACCTTTATTATGTAGTTAACTTTTGTCCTAATATATCCCAGTGGTTTTATTGTGTTCACTGGTTTACCCAGCTATTACAAAAATATGATGATATTGGAATTTTAGATTGGAGGGCATAATTCACAAACAAAAATGATTCTATTTTAAGTTTTGATCTATGTGTTTGAATCGAAGAGATATCACTGCTGATGAAAACACATTTATGTAATTAGACTGTTGACTCAGAACCTAATAGTTACAGAGATAAAGCCCTTGTGACAACCATGTGACAACAAGCCCCATTCTACCCTTTACTATATAATAGTGAAAATCTTGTATTGTTACTATATGTATTACAAAATAAAATGGGATTTAATTGAGCTTAAGTCTCTTTTTGTGGATGATGAATTTGTGAAGTAACATTGTGTCTGTCATACTCACTTAAAATGTATACAACTGTACAGAATAATTATATGAGTTACCGTAGCTTTTCTGTCAGCTCGAACCAGTCTGGCCATTCTCCGTTGACCTCTCTCATCAACAAGGTGTTTCCATTCGCAGAACTGCACCATTCTGAGTAAATTCTAGAGACTGTTGTGAAAATCCCAGGAGATCATCAGTCACAAAAATACTCAAACCAGCCCGTCTGGGACCAACAATCATTTTTTTCCCCCATTCTGATGGTTGATGTGAACATTATCTGCAGCTCCTGACCCGTATCTGTATGATTTTATGCATTGCACTGCTGCCACATGATTGGCTGATTAGATAATCACATGAATAAGTAGGTAAATTAAAATATTTAGGATGTATTTTTTCCTAATATGCATTTTAAATCATTACATTAAAAAAGTACAAATACAACACTGTGAGTCAAATCCAAAAGTGAAAAACACAGTGTGTGTGTGTGTGTGTGTGTGTGTGTAGCCTATGTCTATCAATACAAAATCTCAAGCACAATTTTGCCTTCCACTCTGCAATGAGAAATCTGCCATTCAGGAATGTTTTGATGTGAGAAAGCCAAATAAAAGGAATAACATGTAAAGTATGAACATTTGTATTTTGCCATATGTCATTTGTACACTGTTATCTACGGCTGTCTATTCTCAGGCAGTGAGTAGATCCAAAGATATGAGATGACAAGACAAAGAGTGGGGGAATCGCCCCAGGCCACTAGTGCTTAAAGTCATGTCATTTCCCTTCATGGCAGGCATCACTAAATAAGTAACTTATAAGCATTTATTGATGCACATGTGTGGCATCTGTTCCTGGGATGAAGCTCTGGTTGCAATTAACCCAAACCTTACACTTCAATCAAGTGTCATGCTTTATAAAAGAAGACCATTTGCTGCCTCCTCTCCTTTCGCTTGTTTGTCACAGTCCACACAGTGAATACTTGAAATGCCATTATTAGGCTCTTATAAGATAATCATCATTATTATTATCAATCGCACATTTATAAACATTAAAAAAATAAGTAAAGAAGTGGAAAGCAGTGAAGGCTTTCTTTTGTCAAATAGAACTAAACTATAAGAAAAGGAATGGTTATATGCAAGTGTTTTTGTATACCTGTGTGAATGATTGTTTGTGAATGTGAATGTTTTAGAGCATGTGCATATCTACAAACTAAACTGATGTTGGGTTTGATTAATTTCTGGAAGATCTGAAAATGTAAACTATTCAGTTTGTTGTGAAGAACAGTAAAGAGGTTTATACCTAGCCCTCGGGTAGAGTCTTTGTGTTGAGTCTCGTTTGATATTACCAAGTTTTTATTTTTATTTTTATTGAGCGCTTGACATGATAGATCAACCATAAAGTGTTCAGAATGGCCTAGACTGCATCACACAGTAAATGTCATTTGCCATTAACAATGCACCAGTGAGGTACATAAACCATTAATATACCCTTTTACGACTGCTCAGGCTAACTGGACACATCTTCCGTCACCCCGTCTTTATAACGTGCAACTGAAATCGAGCAAAATAATGTTCCTCTGTGGTTCAAACCAGTCGATGGTGAGAAATATTTATTTTTCTATTTAAAATTGAAGAATGGAACAAAGAAAAGAAATGACACCAAACACAAAGCCTATCATTGCTAAATGCTAACTTGAAAACACAATTTTGTTTCAATAGATGAAAAGCTCCAAATATTCAAACCAATGGAACTCCTTAAAATGTGGGGAAATAAAAAAAAAAATGGGATACAGACCCTTTAGATGGTAGAAGAAATGCAATATATTGACAGATGAGTCTCTCATTTAGGATACTACGGTGAACAACAGCGATTGACAGGATATCCGTCAACCCCAGGAGTGAGACACCCAGCGAGATCCATGGAGCCGGTCTGGGTCAACACTACGCCCAGCTATAGATCATCTGGGGGAGTCTATTGGGTAAAGATATGACTAAAGTCACACAATGGGTCACAGTCTGCAGGACATAGCTAAGCAGCTGGGCGTCACCACCCTGAATAGAGGGCTGAGACTGCCCCTCAGACAAGCCTTTATGCATTGTCTGTCCTTTGCACTGGGGTAAGATGGTCAGGGGTAGCAGGTTGCCTATCATTGGTGACTTATGTGTCCGGTTGACAATAATGAAGAGATGAGATATCAGAAACAGAGGGAGACATGCTTATGTAGAAATCAGAGGAGCACAGGCTGCACATTACATGCCTGAAGCAGTTTGTCTATGTTTATTTGGGAGGGAGGGCGAAACTAAACAGGATACTTGCTGTATGAATGGAATAAAGTCTTGGCAAGGTCATTCAGTGAGATATTACTGGCCAGCTATGGTTATACCATAAGTGGACTCTTAATTTGCATATAGTCCATTGGCATACCATCAGTCTTGAGGTTTTGGACATATGAAAGGGTTAGGAAACTGCTTCTACTATGTGGTTGTCATTCTCAGATCTTGGGTTAGTTGTAGCAGCAATATTGGGTCATCCTCTTTTTTCTGGAGAATATTCAAGACTGAATAGTTGAAAAGCAATCCAAAGCACATTTCCTTCCCTTGTGCCTTGCTCAAACGTGTCCAGGCACATGTTTGTCATTGAGATCTCACAAACACCTGCTGCTGTTGGTTCCACCCTCTGCATCGTCATCATTCCCATCAAAACTCCACCCACCCACACACCGTAATTAGGGAGGAGTCGTTTGCATTATCATGACATGGCTTTTCACCACAGCCTTGAACTTTTCTGCCCTCGCTAAAGGAGCGTTTAATCTCATTAATTGAATTCCTTCAGCTTCTACCTGGCACAACATGACGGAGAGATCGCTGAGGCGGCGATACAGAGTTCACCCCGAGTTCAGCACGTTTTTAAAAGACATCTTATGTTCACATTATGATGGCACATTAACCTTTTCTTTAGAAGCACATAACAGAGAGATGGATTTGATTCAGGCCTATATAGAGAGTAATGTACTTTGATGGATCTCTGATACTTTGGGTACAAATAGACCAGAGCTGGCTCTTGCCTTCTGTCTTATCACTTGACCAGAGGAAGTGAGCAGATTAGTCCTTCATTCATCATGGCCTTGTCAGTGCCTGACCCCACTACAATTATGAGACAGATGTCAGCACTGAGTTCTAGTGAGTCAGGACAGTCTCTTTACCTCCCTTCTATTCCCCTCTCATTTAGCTTCTTATTGCTCTCCTGTAGAATCTTATTCTCTTGAGAAACTTCTCATCTTGCGTCTCCAATTGTTCACCATGTTTTTGCCAAGTAAGACGTATACTTAAATGAACAGCTTTTGTTCATTCTGGAACCACAGTCCTAACCATATCCCTAACCCCTAACCCTGAACAATGCCTAAAATCACAGACTGATCTCATTGTGTTGACAAAAGTAGGTCGACAGTTCTTGAGCAAAACTCGGTCTGTGCTTACTGAAATTGGAACCATTGCCCCCAGTGGCCGAAGTGGGAAGTGTGGTTGAATTTATGGGCACAAATGAGCCCCAGTTTCTGCATGAAATGCCCACAAAGTGCCATAAAAAGTGAGTTGTAAAGCTAGTTGTATTTATTTGTCAATGATGTTATACAGTGAAGAGGAATGCATATTTTATTAACTCTATCTAAACCAAACCACAACTCTAAACCTAACCATTAGTGGAAAAAAAAAATGATATTAGAGGGAAACTGGAACATCTGAATTGTGCTCGTCACTGATTATGCAAATGCGATTACTACCTGAATTCAATGCGGGATGAGAACCTTGGTCTCTGACACAACTGATGCAACATGCTTATGGTCATGGAACAGGAAAAAATAAATACACCTGAACTGATGCTAAAATGACTGATGGGTAGCTTGTCAGTAATAGGATCAATGTTAAGAAGCTTGAACAAATCTGATTGGTTGATAGGTATGTTGGACCAACAAGATTTATTTTTTATTTTATTTTTTTAAATCAAAAGGCACTGCAGCTCCACACAAGGGCTCCTGTAGGATAACCACATACCATTGCAAAACTCCTATCTTCACAACTACCCTGGGCTAAACAACCTAATGCCCAGTGGGATTAGGATTGCTAGTCCTCATGAACTCCAGTTTGTCACTCTAGGTTGTGGACTATTCTTGACCAGGGTTCCTCAGTCTCTTGATGTGTTATCGTGTGTTACCTGCATCAGTGTGATACTAAGGAGGGCTACTCAGATGCCTTCAGGGGCTGCATGTAGAAAACATGCAGGTACACCTCTCCAAAAGCTCCAAACATAATCTGAACCACAAAGGTCAACCTGGGGGTGTGGAGGTGGTGGACTATCCTGATTTTAATAGGGTTTGGACAGTAATAAGAGTTCTCAGTCAGTCAATATCTGTTTAAAAAACCCACACTGTGCTAAATAAGAGCACCTGATGGTACCACCTCTTCACAGTCCTATTGTGTGGACAGAATGTGACATATGCATTGAGTTAACCCTGGTTATAGTCCTTACCCTAACCCTTTCATCAGCCAGGGTCTTCTTCTGTCAGTCCAGCCCTCTGTCGTGCCACATTGAGGACACAATGAGTTAGCAGTGGTGACTAATTCACTGGATCTGGACTATAGAGAGACCTGGGTGGACCCTGCAGCCTAAATGACTCCTTCGTATGGCTCTACACCCTGGGAGGGCATCCACAGAAACTTCTGCCGACACAATGCTAATGCTGTACTGAGACAAAGAGGTACTTGTGACTCTTAATGGGGGACCAGGGCATCCACATGTTTCTTTCCCACACTTTTCATTGCAGCGGTTGTGATGGGCCACATGAATGATGGGATAGATGGTCAAAACAAAGAAAAGCATAGTCATTGATGGTGGTCCCAAAGATACCAAGAGTTCATTGTTTTACATAGACAAGTGTGTTTATGGTTGGAACTATAAATAGTAATGAAGTTTGAGATAAGATGGGACAATTATGCAAGTACTTCAATCATTCTGCTTGAATTCCCTGCATTTAAATAATATTTGCGGCCTACAAGCCTAAAGTCAGCATATAATGCTGACTAAGACCATCTGTGATAAACAGTTGTTATTGATTGCTTTTAGATTATAATATTAGTAGCTAGATAGATGGATGGATGGAACTAAGCTTAAGTTTGTTCAAAATGCAGCAGCTAAAGTGCTGATTATAACCAAGTAATGTGATCATATCAGCCCAATTTTATCGTCACTACATTAGCTACCTGTTAAGCTTTGTATAATTGTTTTAATTTTACTAATTACTTACAACGCTTTGAATGGTCTAGCTCCTTAGTACTTAAGCAACCTTCTATTGCACTATAATCCATCACGTTCTCTACGATCGCAGATTCCAGCCTGTTGATAGTATCCAGAACATCAAAATCCACAAAATGAGGTAGATCCTTTTCCTATTTGGCTACTAAACTATGGAATAGCCTTCCTAATATTGTTTGGGACACAGACACACTCTCTCAGTTTAAGTCTAGACTAAAGACTCATCTCTTCAGCCAGGCATACACCTAATTTATCCCTCAACCTGAAGTTATGCTGCATTAGAGGTCTGCCAGGACTGGAAACACTTCTCATATCTGTAACTCTGATTTAAAGTAAATGGCATCTACGCCAATATTATTCTATTTGTTTTCCTCTCTCATCCTCAGGATAACCAGACAGCGAGGGGCCCTTCAATGATCACAGTCTGCATCACTTCAACCTATTACGATGGACCTCACAGAGGATAAACTGCTGCCAACTCCAACTGTACAACAAAGGATACTTCACTGGCCAGTGCCTACAACTCAGACTTAGGCTGGACTTCACCTGAAATGAACCATCACATGCACATGTACTGTGAGGCACACCTCTCTGACCTCTGCTTGCATCATCTTGGTCATAGGATGGACTACACTCACTTAAAATGGAATGCATAGACAGTAAATGAATGGCAACTATATTATAGCCTTCATCAGCCATACATTTTTTAATTAAAATAAAGGACATGTCATCTATGTGCACTTCCATAGTGAATTTGGGATGGACTTCAAAGGCACTTCAATATCAATATTTTTTAGTTTTAAACACTGCCCAATAAATCTACTCAGTTAAATTAATAAATACATTATAGGAAAACTGGCTTCCCCAGCTGAGCCTGGTTTCTCCCAAGATTTTTTTTTTCTCCATTAACTAACATCTTATAGAGTTTGTGTGTGTCGCCTTTGGCTTGCTCACTGAGGGCCTAAAGACAAATACTTTTTAGAGCATGATTTTCAATCACGATTTTCATTTAAACTGCTCAATGATAACTTTAAGACATTACAAATATTACAGCACAATTGTAAAGCTGCTTGAAACAATGTGTTTGTGAAAGTGCTAAACAAATAAAAATGACTTTACCGCATATTTATGATTGGGGTAATAGTTTAATAACCAGCCATTAAGAAACCCATATTTGTTGACCTGTAATTCGAATTTTAAGGCTCATGATTTGTCAACTGCAAGCCCCCTAGGGTTGTCCCCTGATGTTTAATGCTGTTAGGGCCCTGGTACTTTGGGGAAAGTTTCATGACATTTTCAGGCACAAATGGCTTATGCAACAATGAGATTGACTGCTTAACCTCTATTTGCAGGGAAAGCATTGGAAACAATTTTCCTTTTGTTTTGGTTCACCTCTTCTGACACATCTCGACCTTACTCATCGATCAGCCCCCTTTACATATCTCACCTCCACAGGAAGAGACATTCAATAGTCCTTTTCTTCGCAATTAAAGCGTGCAGCTCTAACCTCTTTCATGAAAAACACCAGGAAAATATTAGCCAGATGAATTTATTGTTCTCTTGTATGTTTTAGATCATAAAAGCATGTGCCAGATGTGTTTTTGAGTAGCTGTAGATAATAAAACATGTCATTTTCTAACAGTATAAGGCAGTGTGGCGGTGGCAAGTCAAGAAATATCCAAGTGGGTGTACCTAGGTGAAACAGGTGAACTACTATTCTGTGCTTACTTTTAACTTCATTGTAAATATTTTGAAGTGTACCCTTTTTCTCAGCCGTTATGAGTCAATATTCACTCATTTACACAGCCTAATCTATAGTCGCACAATTACTGGTACAAAAACAAATATTAGTAGTCCTACTACCTACTTACCTTAATAGGACATAGTGATGTGATGAAAAAATTAAGTGGCCATAGAATAATTTTCAATCAAATAATATAAAAAATCATATGCAATAATAATAATAATGAAAAACATTTTTATTACACTATTGCACTAGACAATTTTCAGTCCTCCTGCTGTGCACAGGTGTATCTACTTCCTTGAAGTTCAAATCTTTCATTTACCTGACAAACTGTCTTCTTATGCTGACGTTTTGTGCTTTGTGGAGCCTCTGTAATGTCTCATAATATTTATTTGGAATAGTATGTAAAATGTGATGGCTTGTTTCTCCCCACAGTCTCATTTGTGTTCTAGATAATTCAATATTCTGAATTATTATATATATATATATATATATATATATATATATATATATATTTTTTTTTTTTTTTTTGATACTAACAAGTGCCAAATCACACACAGATGTTGCACCACAAATTATCTTTGTCTGTCACTTAGTCAGGCTTGACAGATTTCATCATATTTGTTTTAATTTACCTGATAAATACTATTTGATATAGTCATTATTAAAATTTTTAGTAATTAAAAATGACAATTCATAGTAACTGCAACATGAATTAATTATCTGGATGCTGTGCAGATCCATTTATATTCATGACTATAGAGCGCTGCTAATTCCACTAAATGAGCGACTCGATGAGAAGCGCAGCGCGACCCTTTTTAGTTCACCATTATCATATCAAAGTTTTCTTATTTGAAATAAAAACAATTTTGGAACTATATTTATAACAGGAATATGATGATTATTATGCATGTGTGCTAGTTGGCATGCTAAAAAATTTTGTTTCTTTTTATTTGCAAATTATTAGTGCATTACGGCAGCTTTGATTGGGTGGACCAGCCGTCAATCTGGGTGGACCAGTGTCACCCTGGCCCTTGTGTGGCCTCGCCCCTGGAATAAGGACAGACAGTGTAATCTAACCTTGTTTGTTTACAATTATAACAAACTGTAAACTGGCAAACCAGGGACGGAGAAACACGAATGTGAATGTGTACACACACGCACACACACACACACACACACACACACACAAACACACATACACACACAAACACACACACACACACACACAAACTAACATTTCGTAATATTTCAGTAGATAAAACTGGCAAAAAAAAATAAAAATAAAAAATACAGAAAACAAAATAAAAAAGAAAGAGTGATAGAAGTCACAGACAGGCTGAAATAATGATGCACATTAAACAGAGGAGCTGGGCTGGGCCTGAAAGGTGGCTTCTGATAAAAATAACAAGTCATGCAGCAGAGGATATACGGGCTCTTCCAGCTCTTGCCTCTGGCCTTGAGGGAGGGGTTGGGGGAGAAGAGCATGTTTGATGTATGTGCTCTGGCTTGCCATTTTTAATCACCCGCTAAATATGCAGCAAGCTATATATATATATATATATATATATATATATATATATATATATATATATATATATATATATTTTATTAATTAGGAAGAAATGGACAATTATGACTCTGTACAAAAGTCAGCATGCATGGTAACATACATCATAATGAATCCCAGACATCATAATACAAATCTTAATATTTATGTGTTATATTGCAAATCCAGGATTTATGGCCTGATCAGATTCAGGTTTTTGAACTTGATGGGAATCTTTTAAACTCCAATTTTCCTAAAGCAAGGCTACTCAGGGGCCACAAAGCAGGATTCCATTTGCTTCAAGGACTGCAGTCATAATTTTTAGAATAATTCTACTTTTTAGTAGACTATCTGTGGTAAGCGGTATGACCAAATGGTGTAATTTTATATCACTTTAAACTTATATACGGTATCATAATATAGTTTTGACTTATTTATTTATTTATTTTACCAATAATTCAATCCGAAAATATTTTATGTATTACATAACCATGTATTATTTTTATTAAACCAGGTCATAGGTCACTACCAAATACAAAACTTAAGGCACAAACTCAATTTATCCCTCAAAGTGTAGTTATGCTGCATTAGTCAGGTCTACCTGATCCGGAAACACTTCTCATATCTATAATTCTGATTTAAAGTAAATGGCATCTACGCTAATATTATTCTACTTGTTTCCCTCTCTCAACCTCAGATATGTATTAGAGCCTGCAAGATCCAGCTCCTGTCCAGCCCAGTGTTCAACTACCACCACTATGTGTTGAAAATGTTTTATATATTACATAACCATGTAGTATTTTTTTTATTAAACCAGGTCACACGCCACTACCAAATACAGAACTTAACTTAAAATATAAAAAATACACCTATCTCAAATTTAAGATGCGTATGAATGTATTGTTTTTTTTTTTTTTTTTTTTTTTTTTTTTGTCATATGATGGTACTCTTGCCTGTGAAGAGTGTTTTGACACTGTGTTCTCTGTTGCACCTGCATAGATCTGCAAGGATGTGTGATGTGTTCAAAACATTTAGTCTCTTAAGTTATTAATAGCTGGACTTAATTAATAGCAAACACATGCACAGAAATATAGGCCTATATGAATTTTGACAATGTTACATTTTCACATTTGGTCTCTTGGTCTGGATTCTGAAGACAGGTCTTGGTCTGAAACTGGACCTTGAGGTGTCTAGTCCTGGTCAGAGTCTGGGGTTTAAGGGGGTCTGGTATAGGTCTAGGTCTGGTTTTGATGCCAGCTCTGGTGTATTGTCAACAGATTTACTCCTTTATATGTGCCATTAGCAACACACACAAACAACAATTCTTGTGCTTCTCATCTGTATGCAATAATTAAAATCCTTCAGCATTTGACAATATATTAAATAGATATTAATTTCATTATTTTTTGAATTATAAAAAAACAAAAAACAACAACAAAAAAAAAAACCTTATACTGTGTCCCACATTTTGGACTCAACCCTGTCACCTTTAACCCTGTTATGTCCCTTAAAGGTAACAGGATTGAGTCCAAAATGTGGGACACAGATTAATGTTTTTTTTTCTTTTCTTTTTTTTTTTTTTTTTTTTAATAATTCAAAAAATAATTAAATTAATATCTACATTCATATAAACACACACACACACACACACACACACACACACACACACACACACACACACACACATACACATATATTAGGAATATAAAACTGGAACCGCTTGAGTTATTATTTTAAACTATTCCTCAACTATGCTGAAAACAAGCTGGATGACCATTGAAAGTCAGTGTTTGTCCTTCAAAATATGAATAATAGGAACGATTGTTATGTATTTAATAATGAAATATATGTATATGTTCAATTTCACAAATCATTTAATCTCAAATCAGTATTATCAAATGTTTGTATTTTACAGAAAAACTTTGCATTTAGATTTTGATGATCTTATAAATTGAACTTTGAAATTTGTTAATATTTTCATTTTTTATTGATTTGGCTGTGAAAATTCATAAAAATACATTCATAAAAATAATCTTCAGAGAGTGGATGGAAATAAATTCTTAATAGATAAATATAATCCTTTGTATTTTGGTGTATTTCTAGGTTTCTGTAGTGACACATTTTGGGAGAGGAAAAACATGCCAAAAAAAGTCTGAAAATATAAAATGAAAACTGATTGTTTTTTTTTTTTACCAGATATGTGCACATATTGTGCAATATATTTATGGACACAGTTTTGGGGGGAAAAAAAACGTACACATTTTAAAATATTTAAAAACTCTGAATTTAAAACAGTTCGGTAGAATGGTTCTTATATGCATATCAAGTGCTTCATTTGGGACAGAGCCAATGAGCAGTTTTGTTTGGCTACCACGGACCACTTAAACTCTTTGTCCGATGTAAAACTTTTTTTTATTTTTTTATTTAAAGTTGTTATTAAAGTTGTATATTACAATAGTATAATTTATTTATTTATGAAATGTATATTACTTTTCTTAGGGTGTGTGTGTGTGTGTGTGGGGGTGGGGGGGGGGGGTGGTCATGGGATGGAATGTGAGTGTGTGTGTGTGAAACACCGCTGTTCTTCAAGAGGACATATCGCCGGCACACACACACTCCTCTCACTGTGTTCCTTTATCATGCATGTGTTGATGGTCGGTTGGGTGATGGTCATTGACTGCTCAGCCACTGGAGGAGCTGCTGATAATTAAAAGTTCTTAACCCCAGCAGCCCTCAGGGGCCTCAAGGGCTCAGTCAGTCGGCAAGGAGCCGAGCCCATGTAAGCGCCCGCCAATAAGCTCTCACGTGCAACCACTGATCGATCAGCTGCTTAACACTCATTACTGATTGGTCAGTGCTGATTGCACCTGTGGTGACCGGATCACCTTCAACCACGAAAGCCATTAGAACTGCTCGCTGATTTTTTTACATTTGTGTGTGGGTTTCCATTGTGCCCACAATTAAAAATGTTCCATAGATTTGACATGTTAAGTATTAAAATATCATGCTTTTACTATTTATTTATTTTTTCTAAAATGCTGTATGAAATTTCAGAGAAAATGCATAATTTGCTTTGTTCCTGCACTTTTTGTCCAATGTTGTGACATTTTCACCCTGTTAAAAGTAATTGGGTTCCATTTTATACCCTGTTTTCTTTCATATGTATTTATACTAAAAAGGGTAACACTTTATTTATTTTTTTCATTTGTTTAGAGTTTATAAAGTGGTTCATTAATGACCAATAACTCATGTACAAATGCATTATACATCATTGATTTGCAGTTATAACAATATGTCATGCAATGCATGCTAAACAGTGAGAAATTTTACCTCACATGTTATAAATGCTTAATAACACTTATTCAACATTAGTAACCTATGAAAATGTATGTTAATGAAAAGTGGACACAAATGAAGCATTCATTAAGTAGTTGACAACATTAGAAGCCTATGTACATAAATTTCAGTATTGTTTAATAGTCATCAGGCTTTATTATATAATATACGTATGCTATGATTAAGCATGAAGAGCTGAAAAGAGTTTTCGCAAAGGACTTTAGGTAATTAGGACTAGGTAAGTTGTGACAGCACTAGGAGTAGCACCATTCTTTTGACATCAACTTGACAAGGAAAGGGACAACACAAGTGAGTCAAGACATTACAGTACAGACTGTTATCACAGCGAAATCAGAAACAGTAGGTTGACTTTTCTTTAGCTAAAATCGGTCTGTGCTTAACAAAATTTGAAACACTGCCCCCAGTGGCCAAAGCGGTAAGTGTTGTTGGGCATATTGGCATGTGTGAGCTACATTTCCTGTGTCTAATGTCCACGGAGGGGAGCCAAAGGTGAGTTGTGTTGGTTCAGCTTTACAGGCTGTATCCGGTATCCAAATCCGAGTCTCCCACACTGCTGGCGCAACGTGCTTCCGGTTGCGCCACAAGGGAAGGTAAACAAACTGGAGCCGGTAGAAAAATGTCTGATAAGAGATGCCGTTTGTCAGTGAGTTGGCATAATATGGCCAATCCTAGGGTACTGAAATTCTTGGAAACAACATACCGGCTTCCCGTGCGATCATGTTGTACAGTTATGAATATAAACACAAAATGACATAATCCTCCCTTTCAATCTTCCATTTTGATTTCAGTATTCTATTTTTGCTACATTGAAACATAAACCATGAAACAGGGCATTTTATGTTTTTGATTAATGTAAGTATGAGTAAGTGTTTCATTAAGCATTAATAACATTAAATGTATCACTTTTTGGCAAGTATTGCATAAAATTCACCCTTTTTATGTTGATGTAACCAAGTATCAATGATTTATAACGTATATGTAAATTACTTATTAGTCATTAATGAACCATTTTTTAAACCCTTAAAAAAGGGAACAATTAACTTTCAACATTAACTCTCTATGAAGCCCATATTTATAATGCTTTCATAAAGTCTCAAAATATGCCTTTTAATATGTTTAACTTCTCATTAATAATTATAATAAGAGTTATAATACATTATAATACTTAATATATTCATAGTTATACCTTAAAGAGTATGATGCATTATAACACAATCATTATCCAATTTTATCTTCAGAAGTAATGTACTGTATTTACAGTGGCAAGAAAAAGTAGGAATTACCTGCATTTATGTAAAAATTTGTCTTAAAATCTGGTTTGAACTTCATCTAATTTACAAAAATGAACAAACACAATCTGTGTTAACTAATAACACATAAATTATTGTTTTGTTCTTGTACATATTGAATACATCATTTAAACATTCACAGTGAAGGTTGGAAAAAGTATGTGAACCCCTAGGCTAATGACGTCAACAAAAGCTAATTCAAGTCAGGAGTGGATTCATTGGTAAGGAATAGAGCTTTGAATGAACCAGATATTCCATCGCAGCACAGTAGCGATGACTTTATGAATGTCTTTACTAATATAATTGAAATCATCAGAAACAAAATTGGAATTATGCAACCATCTGCCATAGCACCTCAGAAGACAGTGTCTCATATTATTCCCTACAAGCAATTTCAGTCATAGGTCAGGAATATCTGACAAAACTGATCAAAACATCAAAAGCAACAAATTTATGTTAGATCCAATACTAACCAAGCTCTTAAAAGAGGTGTTTCCTGTAATCTCAGAACCTCTTCTTAATATTATTAATTCCTCATTATGCTTAGGGCATGTCCCAAGAAAATTTAAGACAGCAGTTATTGAACCACTTATCAAGAAACCACAGCTTGATCCTGGAGAGTTGGCTAATTTTAGACCGATCTCAAATCTCTCATTTATGTTGAAAATACAAAAAAATTGTAGTGTCCTCCCAACTATATCATTTTTACCAAAAATATGTATATATTAAGAATTTCAGTCAGGATTTAGGCCCCATCATAGTACACAGACTGCACTTATAAGAGTCACAAATTACTTGCTCTTATCATCTGATTGTGGCTGCATTTCTCTTCTAGTGCTTTTAGATCTAGTGCAGCCTTTTACACCATAGATCATGACATCCTCTTGAATAGGCTTGAAAATTATGTTGGCATTTGTGGACTTGCATTAGCATGGTCTATGTCTTATTTAGCAGACCACTACCACTTTGTCTGTGTAAACGAGCAATTGTATAGATCAAACTAAAGTTAAGTATGGAGTGCCACAGCGATCAGTTTTGGGGCCTCTGCTTTTCTCCTTATATATGCTTCCCCTGAGAGTCAGGAACCATGGAATTAGTTTTCATTGTTATGCCAACGATACCCAACTTTATATTTCATTGAAACCCGATGAAGTTTCACAGTTCTCCAAGTTAGCAGAGTGTATCAATGATATCAAAGATTGAATGGCTATACATTTCATTCTACTCAATTCCAACTAAACAGAGGTACTAATTACTGGACAAAGAACCTCTAAAAATAAGCTGCTAAAATATAATTTGACTCCCGATGGATGTACTGTCACAGCATCTTATATAGCGAAGAACTTAGGTGTCATATTTGATAGCAATCTGTCCTTTGAAAATCACATTTCCAATATTTGTAGAACAGCTTTCTTCAATCTCAGAAATATTGCTAAGTTACAACACATGCTCTCTTTTTCTGATGCCGAAAAACTAATTAATGCATTCATGACCTCAAGACTAGATTATTGTAATGCATTACTAGGAGGATGTCATGCATGTTCAATAAATAAACTTCAATTGGTTCAAAATGCAGCAGCTAAAGTGCTGACTAGAACCAAAAAATATGATAAAATCAGCCCAATTTTATCATCGCTACATTGGCTACCTGTTAAATTTCGTATTAATTTTAACATTTTGTTAACTACTTACAAAGCATTGAATAGTCTAGCTCCACAGTACTTAAGCAACCTTCTATCACGTTATATTCCATCATGTTCACTACGATCACAAAATTCTGGCCTGTTAATAATACCCAGAATATCAAAAATCCACGAAAGGAGGTAGATCCTTTTCCTATTTGGCTCCTACACTATAGAATAGTCTTCATAACATGGTTTGGGACTCCAACACAGTTTCTCAGTTTAAGTCTAGACTAAAGTTTAATATTTTCAGCCAGGCATACATCTAATTTATCCATCAGCTCATAGTTATGCTGCATTAGTTAGGTCTGCCGGAACCAGAAACACTTTTCATATTCTATTATCCTGTTTAAAGTGAATGGCATCTATGCTAATATTATTCTATTTGTTTCCCGGGATACATATCCTGAGGTTACCAGAGCCTGCCAGATCCAGCACAGGTCCTGCCTGATGTCCGACTCCCACTACTATGTGTTGCTGAGTGAGGACGATTAACTGCAGCACTTTAGTCTACTACTATGGACTTCATAGAGGACAAAATGCAATGGTCTACACTCTTAAAATGGAATACATAAATAATAAACTGAAGCCTTCATCAGCCAAAATCAAAGGAATGTGTGCACTTCCATAGTTAATTCAGGATGGATTTATGTCATTAATCTTACAGTTCATACAAAATCTTTTTGTTTAAACATTGGCCCCTAACACTACTTAGAATACAAATTTTAAAGCATGACTTGCACTACACATAAATAACAAATATTGGCGTTATATTAATGCTGTTTAGCCAGAGGGGAACTGGCCCCCACAGTAAGCCTGGTTTCCCCAAAGGTTATTTTTCTCCTTTAACCAACATCTTATCAATGGTGGGCAATGCATTTAAAGTCTAGGCCTTCAGTGTGATTCATGCCATTAAGAAAACACATTCACATATTAAGAATAAGACACCCTATGCCCTATGTCTATGCCTATGGGCATCATATATTATGTCGCAGCTAACTAATAATACCAATTGACATTTTAAAAACGTCCACGCATGAAAGCCAGAACTTGAAACGACACTTAATGCTCAAGCAAGCCTAATTTTAAGTACAGCATGACTGTTTTGTGAAATTAATGTCTTCCAAACAGATATTCAAAAATCATAATTTTTCGTATGAATTTACCAAGGAGGTCTATAATACCTGGAAAAATCTTTCTAATAATATTTGCGATTTAAATGTTGCTTGCAATACATTTCGTTTCGTCAGGGTACACGGTTATTCCATTCAAGTTGGATGTGGGATATTCCTGCTTGATATCTCCGACCATAAATGCATTCCATTCCCCGATATTCGGAAGATGGCGTTTAAGGAAGCAAAACTGCAATGCTCCCATTAGCTTAGCAGGGGTTTGACTCTAATTAGAGATGTCTCCTATCAACCAAACTGATAAACAATGCTGCAGCACTAGAATTTGTGCTTCAGGTGTGCAATTATCAAAAGAGATTATAATTTACCATGTTTTATACACCTGTTTCTGCAGGCATTTGTTAAACAAGCTTCAATATCATGTAATGTGGAAACTAACTCATTTATCGACATTACATAATAAAGTGAATGTTTATCACTTACTTTGTATATCTCCCTGAGTGTCGACATGTTTGTGTGACATCATGCCTCTGCATCTCAGCGAAATCGGAGATGAGAATTTCTGCACGAGCCTACAAGTTGTAATTCTGACTTCAAGATGCATTCCATTGCACTTTTCCTAGTAGGAAGTTGTAAAATCCGACTTTCCGAGTTGAATGGAACGCAACACTACTTTTCACAACTTAATCCGACACTTAATGCTCAATCAGCCTAATTTACACTTAGAAAACTCCTGATGTTGCTATAGCAATGCAAAAAGCACTTACCAATTTACTTGAAGTGAAAATCAGTCCTCCTTTCCTGTTTATTAAGCAATCACACGGTCATGCGGAACATCTCAGGTTTTTAAATCCATAAGGATCTCTTTGTCAGTGGCGATAGTGGCAGTGATGACAGCAGACTCATCAGCAAGGTCTCGCGCTCTTCGCTTTCAAATTATGTACATCACTTAAAGCGTGATTGCGTCACTCAAGGCCAGCTAGAAGGCCTCGACCGGGACATATCCTAAAGATCACACCCACCAAGAACAAATAGATCAATCTGATTGGCTGATGAATCTGACAATCTGACTTTAGTTGCCCATTCATTTGCAGTGTTGATGGATTCTGTGGAAATGGGGTGGAGCTCAAACTCACGTGCTGCTTCGGGCATGCAATTTATGAAACAGTTATCAGGCTTCACTTGTAAGCATAAATGAATAAATTCAGACTGGATAAACTTTTCATTTTTCTCTATTTGTTTGTAGATTAAGAATGGAAAGCGATTAAAATACATAGGCATAAAGGTGACTGAGAATGAAAGGATGAAAAATATTTATTTATTTGGCATGTTAGGCCAGCAGAGAAGGCTTTGCTGGCCCTGAGAATTTGCCACTGCATCTTATAAAGTTTTGTGTTCCTTGCCACAGTCGCCTTTAGCTTGCTCACTAGGGGTCTAAATACGAATAATATTTACTTATTTATTTTATTATTAATTTTAAGGCACAAAATCATGTTGTTTATTAAACCATACTATTATGACTCTAAGACATTACTATATTATAGCTTCTTTTTCTGTTAAAACATAATTTTCTGTAAAGCTGCTTATGTGTTGTGAAAAGCACTATAAAAACAAAAATGATTTGACTTGGCATACCTTACAAGTTTGTACTTTTGTTTAATTTAAGTTCATGGTACTATAATATACTTTTGAATAGTTTACTTTCTACCAAATGACACACTTTTGTTGCCAAGCTTTTTGCACAATGTGACAATAAATGTGTGAAAGAAAAGGATGCTTTTTCTTTTTGCTCTGCATTCTCAATAGAACATATCTTTATCAAACAACCTTACATTGCAGATGCTGCAGGCTCTTCAAAAAGCTTCAGGTTGATTGGCTGCGAAAATGGGGCATGACAGTAAAGCGTTGAGAAAAGCGAAAGGCAGTCGTTAAGTGTGACAACTTCCTTCCGTTTTTAACCAGTAAGTATGACAGGCTCACCGACTAGGAGAGAAAGATCAGCAAAGACAGTCACTAAGTGTGGCACCCCCCACCCAAATCGAGTTCTGGCCATTCTCCTCTGACCTCTGTCATTAACAAGCCGTTTTTGCCCATAGAACCGCTGCCCACTGGATGTTTTTTGCTTTTCGCACCATTCTCTTTTCACTCTAAAGACGTGCACGTCTCACGTTGCACGTGAAAATCCCAGGAGATCAGCAGTTACAGAAACACACAAACCAGCCCATCTGGCACCAAAAATCATGCCAAGGTCGAAATCACTGAGATCACATCTTTTCCCCATTCTGATGGTTGATGTGAACATTAACTGAAGCTCCTGACCTATATCTGAATGATTTTATACATTACACTGCTGCCACATGAATGGCTGATTAGATAATTGTATTAATAAGTAGGTGTACAGGTGTACCTAATAAAGTGGCCGGTGAGTGTATGTCATACATTCTGTGTGTGTTTGTCATTTAAAAACAACTTAAACCTAGCATATCAGTTTAATTTGATTCATCTTTGCCTGTTTAGCTCTCTCTCTGTCTGCGCACCCGCTGCGTGTGTGAACAGAAAGAGAGAGACAGAGAGCTAGCGATAATTCATGCTCTAAAGACACAGTGAGAAAAAGGCACTTTAAAATAAAACAATTTACGCAAAAGTAACTTTTGTAACTATTGTAAACACTTCAATGTTTACAATACATTCATCTAAAAATGTCTATATCTTACCGTAGATTCAGTGAACTTGTTTACATTCAGCTTGATCTTTTTGCCACTGTAGTTAGTTAGAACTACTTTATGGTACACATGTACTCGCTCAGGCTTTCGAGAACCAGGACAATTTCCAAACTCTAAATAAAAAACAATTACATGTGTACAAAGTTTGCATTTTAAGGCTTTACAGCAGATTTCAGATATACAAGTGGTGGTTGAATGACTAATGCTTACTCTTTGAATTGAGATGTTTTCCTATTAAGTCAATAGGCAAACTGGAATGTTTGGGCATACAAATATGGCGGCGCAGTGTCTTCAGTGTTATGACCTCATCAGCAATCCAGTTCTATATTATAGATCAGTGACTGTATCACACTTTCTGCTGCGATGGCAGATAAGTCTCAATAAATCAAAAGTACCTTTGCTCAATAGCAACAAACTGCCATCTGTCTGTTAGAAAGAGATGAGAGAGACATGTAGTGCTTGCCTTTATATGGTTAGGCACAAACACACACACACACACACACACACACACACACACACACACACACACACACACAATCACACACACAATTCTATGTGTATGTCTCTTGAAAATACACCTGAAGCACAATGGTGCTGATGCCTTTAGTGGGTCCCGCTCAAAAATAAAGCTGCACATTGGCATCTCTGCTCATATGAGAAATTCTGCCTGCTTTGAGCATGATGTCACAGATTTTATTGCAGAAAGCAGATGCTCTGGGGACAGGTATGAAGCATAGCAATCTACATTTAAATTACACACTCAGCAATGTGTGTTTGTGTGTGTGTGTGTGCTTAGATGTGGGATGTTTAGGGGTCTTGTCAATGCGAGCTGCATATCACTCTTTCTCCCCTCAGGCAAAGACTTCTGTGTTTTCTACAAACAGGTTTTTCTTTCTCTAGTTGTAAAAACAGCCTCCAAAAAATCCAGGAGTCCCAAAACTTTTGTTCTGGAAACTGACGAGACACATGACAGTGTGGCTAGCACTGTAAAAATAATTTTGCAGAATTAATCATTAATCATTTTTATACCACACTAAAAGTAATAGTTGTATAACTGTAGGAGATTTTAAGTTTTAAATAATTGTTTTCTTGACACTGAAGGGAAAGAATTGGGTGTGTTGAACAATGTTCAACAGTTTCCAAACAGAAATGTGATAAATTGCAATATATGGAATACACATAATATGTTTATTTTTTTACTGATATAAAAACTTTACATATGTGTACATACAGTATATGCAACATATATTTCAAATGTTGTGCTCTTTGTGATATTTCCCTATTTTTTTTTATTTATTTTCTTCAAACGTCACATTATTTCATTTTAAGCATTCTCTTGACACTTTTGTTTCCTTTGAAAACAAGTATAACAACTTTTCATAGAACTACAGCTATTATTAGTGATAAAATTGTTGTTTTTTGTGAAAATTATGCCACAAGGGGCAAAAAATTGGTATAAATAATTTTCGCATGAAACATATATATATATATATATATATATATATATATATATATATATATATATATATATATTGTTTCACTTATTGTTTAGAATATCATTTTAAAATGCAATCATTGCTTTTGCTACATTGTGACATAAATCATGAATTAGGGACATATGCTTTTTTTAAAGAGCACCTATTATGGTTTTTCAAATATTACCTTTCATGTAGTGTATTATATAACTGTTTGTGATTGTAAAAATGTCTGCAAAGTTTCAAAAATCAAAGTGCATGATAAATGGAGTTATTGACTATTGATACTGAAAACCTGAAATGAGTCATTAGTAAATCCAGACTTACTTCCTGTACTAACCTACGTAATTTGGTAACAAAAAACCCACCTCTGGTCTTCATTGGCTGTTCGCGAACAGCTTTGACCCGCCCTCAAACACTACACTAAGCGGTAGACCAATCACAACAGACTGGGACATCTGACCAATCAGAGCAGATTAGGCTCTCTGAAAGGAGGAGTTTAGAATGAATCCTTTAGAACGGATCATTGAACCAGTCGTTTTTGACACTGGGAAAAAAAAGGTAATGCTGCAATTTAAATTAGAGCAAATTAAAGTGTTTTTTGACCTTGGATGCATGTAAATCTATTGTATGAGACCATTAAAACAAAATTAGAATGTTTAAAAACCATAATAGGTGCTCTTTAAAATAAAATCATGAATAAGTGTATTTATTAGAGCTGTCAAAATTAACGCGTTAACGCATGCGATTAATTTAAAATGTTTAACTTGTCCAATTTTCACATTACATACTGACAATTTTGTGTGCCTTAACACAGACTCCACAATATTAGCACGTTTCAGCACAATGTGTGGACTTTTCAGACGACCCCTTACTCATTGTATAAAAATTTTTAACTTATATGAGTGTTAAATTAACAATCTGGAACGATTTCGCAGTGACGCCATCTGACCTACGGGACAAATCGCTTCCCATATTGATTCGATATGGGACTCATCATTTCATATTTAAAAACGGGATGATCCCGTATTTTACGGGACGGGTGGCAACCTACAGGTCTAATACATTCCCATGAGCAAAGTGTGGATGCGGAAAATATTGGGAGAAATTGTATATTGGGAGTACAGCGGGAGGAGACATGGAAAAATGTGAAAAACCCGGTAAATTTGGGAGTGCTGGCAGGTATGCATTATGGTGAAGAGTGGAACTTGAGCTAACGATGAGGACACATAGATGTCATATATTAAATTAACTGCTCGCTTTGTTGAGCAAATGCTGTGCCATAGCACAGTTACTAAACTACACTCTGTAGTGCTTCTAACCAGCATGTATTTAGGGTGCTAATTCACTTTTACTATTTAGTACATAAAGAATAAAATAGACTTATTTGAGTAACACTGACACGTCTAATTTTGTAGGGTTTACCCAATTCAACCAGGTTCTTTCTATTCAAAGTGTTTGAGTTGAGATTGCATAGTAATTTTAAGTTAAAGGGATAGTTCACCCAAAAATGAAAATTCTCTCATCATTAACTCACCATCATGCCATCCCAGATGTGTATGACTTTATTTTATCTGCTGAATAAAAACGATCTCTCCTAAAGATCTTTAGGAGAATGTTTCAGCTATGTAAGACCTTGCAATGCGACCAAAACTCCAAAAGCTCCACAATGGAGATAAAGTCAGCATAAATGTGTTCCATTAGACTCAATCAATGTCTTGTGAAGCGATCCAGTTGGTTTTGGGTGAGAACTGACCAAAATATAACTCCTTTTTCACTTTACATCTTGTCATTGCAGTCTTTAGGCACAAATATGATTTCAAGCTCAATTACACTTCCTAACAATTGATGTATGCGCAGAGCTCTAGATGGAGCTATAGGAAGCAGGCGCAATCAACCCATTAGGTGACATAGGCGACCACCATAGCTCCGGGGGAGCCGATCTACTAAGCCAATTTCAGCATGTGTTCAACCTGTGTTGAACAAAATGATTTACTTATTTATTTGTAGCAAGTTGTTGCTCACGATGACGTCACAGTGGGCCACCCTGTATATGCATTATATTTGTACTTACCTGTGACTGATATCTATAAATTATTTAATGTAGCCTATATTTGAATAAATTTCCTAATTTTGTCAAATGTACAAAACATTTTTGGGATCTTTAGAGTCCTTTTCTTCGAAAAAAAAGTTTTTATGAGTCGCATGGCACCATGTGTGGGTCAGATGTGTGAACGGCGAGCTCTGTGCACTTTGCTAGTTTTTAATACTTTTTGTGTCATAAACTGGTGAGATTCGATACACTCTGTTCCATAACTGTTCTATGAAGACAATATGTCAAAGAATTCAAAATCCTCGGGCTCTGGAGACATTAAAAGACATTTACGTGCTCAAGCTGACACCCCTAACAGGGCCGCAGACCGAGGACTCAGTTTGGACGGTGCGGCGGGAGAGATTGACTGTCGAGCATGTCGGTGATGCTGGCGAAGATCGTTGCTGACTTGGAGGATCTTGCTGTAATACGTAGATCAATCACTGCCATGGAGATGAAATTCACTGAGTTGGTTACAAGAGTGTCGGACATCGAGAAACGGATCGATTATCTGGAGTCATAGAAGAAGGAATTAGCTGCTAATCCGCTAGTGACCAAAATAGACTTGGAACACGTTTGGGAAAGGTTGGAAGACTTAGAAAATCATAACCGGTGAAACAACATCCAAATTGTTGGAATTCCTGAGAACGAAGAAGGCAAAGATATGGTGAAATTCCTAGATGAGCTCTTCCCAAGTCTGCTCGACATAACAGGCCATAAGCTGGAAATCGAGCGAGCTCACAGAGTTCCGGCTCAGAGATCCACTGAGGGAGACAGGCCCCGATCAATTCTGGCCAAATTCTGAGATCATCCGATAAAGACCTTGTGTTACGCGAGGCGAGGAGTAAAGGAAGGCTTTCTTGGAAGAACCACAGCATTTTCTTGTTCCCAGACTTTGCAAATTTGACAAGAGAGAAACATGATCAATTCAAGAAATGCAAGAAACTCTTACATCAACGGAAGGTCACTTTTGCACTGATGTTCCCGGCCAAATTGAGAATAGATGCTAAGAATGGCCGTAAAACATTTACATATCCACAGCAAGCATTGTCCTTCATAAAGTCAATGGACCGAGTAAGTCATTGTATGATGCAGCCGAGTGGACCTGACTCACTGAACATTCACTTGACTGTCCGAGGAAACTGAGCGCCTTCTTTGTTTCTTTTTATGTTGGTTCCGCCTGATGGCTGGAGTTTGTTTTGTGGAGTGACACTCCTTCAGGACAGTATGTTGATGAATCTGCACATTCTTTGTGCTTGTGCCTTCTATTGGATGGAGTTTGTTTTGAGGAATATTTCTTGCAAATTATTAGAGTGATTAGGGCATCTGTTCCACTCATGTAGTGGCCGAACGGCCGACTCACTGAACATTTGTTTTGACTGTCCGAGGAAACTGAACAGAATTTATTTTTTCTTTTGCTTTTTCCACTTTGTTTTGTGGAGGAACACACCTTTGGGACAGTTTTGTGCATGAATCTATATGTTCTTTGTGCTTATGACTCATAATGGCTGGAGTTTGTTTTATAGATTATTTTCTGTTGTGTAATCACAAAATTTGTATAGAAACACCTGACTCGAGCATTCCGATAGCAAAGTTGTTGCGGGGGCTCTCGTAGGTGTACACGGACTGTTTGAGTTTAGAGGGATGGACGCCAGTTGCTACTGTCGTGTGTGGGGTTAATGTGCATGTTTTTTTTTTTTTTTCTGGGGGAAGTTCGGTGTTTGTTTTTTACTATAATGTTGGAATGTTGTCTTTATAATTTTGTTTTTGACACACAATCTATTTTTTCTTACATGTCAAAATGTCAAATTAATGTCATTAATATGAGTGGATTGTCTCTCTCCACGTGGAATGTGAATGGGTTGGGGCACCCCATAAAAAGAAGGAAGGTTAATTCTTTTCTTAAATGTAAGAAATATGATATAGTGTTTCTTCAAGAAACACATCTTTCCCCGCAGGAAGCTGAAAAATTTGGGAAGATATGGAGTGGACATTTTTTCTTTAGTGCTGGCTCAAGTAAGAGCAGGGGAGTCATTACATTGACAAGTAAACATCTACAATTCAAATGTCTCAAACAGACTAAAGAAAAATTAGGAAGAGTCATTATAGTTTTAGTAGAAATTCAGGGGCAAAGGTTGATTTTGGCTAATATTTACGCACCTAACACTGATATATATATATATATATATATATATATATATAAGTCCCTGTTGTTGATTGCTAAATTGGAAACATTTTAGTCTCAGATCATGCCCTGGTGAGTTTAGAGGTGTTGCCACATATGGAGAAAAGGAAATCATATAGTTGGCACTTTAATGTATCCCTTTTGCAAAATCCTGAATTCCAACAAATGCTAAAGGCTGAAATCAATGTCTATATGGAGACCAGCTGGACCTCAGTATCCTCTGTTGGCATGGCTTGGGAGGCACTTAAGGTGGTTCTTAGGGGTTGGATCATACAGTATGCCCCATTCACCAAAAAATCCAAAGCATGAGAACTCGTGGAGTTGGAAGGGAATATTAAAAGTTCCGAGGCAGAGCTGAAGCACCGAATGTCGTCTGATGTCCTCAGAGAATTGACCTGACTGAAATACAAACAAATACTATTTTGTCACGGAAGGTGGAGTTTTGGCTATTCAGGGCAAGACAGTCATATTTTGAGTTGAGGGACAAAGCAGGGAAGCTTTTGGCTAGATATATAAAACAGAGAGAGTCTTTTTCTAGATGTAAAAATATTGTAACAAATTCTGGCTAACCGATTAATTTATGACATCTCTTATACATATTGATCCGGTGGGCTTTATTCGGGGCCGCAGCTCTTCTGATAACATTAGGCGTTTCATCAATATCATGTGGTCAGTGATGAATGATCAGACTCCGGTCGCTGCCATTTCACTTGATGCCGAAAAGGTGTTTGATATGGTAGAATGGGATTATCTTTTGATTTTGGAAATATACGGATTTGGGAATACTTTTATTGGATGGATTAAGTTACTTTATATAAACCCAGCAGTGGCAGTACAAACAAATGGATTAATTTCAGATTATTTTACTCTGGATAGGGGCACCCGGCAGGGTTGCCCTCTTTCCCCATTATTGTTCTGTCTTGCCCTGGAACCATTAGCAGCCGCGATAAGAAGGGAAGATGATTTTCCAGGGGTGGTGGTGGGAGGTGTGGCACGTAAGCTTTTGCTTTATGCAGATGATATTTTATTATTCGTCTCTGATCCCATTAGATCTATGCCTTGCCTCCACAGAATTATTAATTCCTTTTCTAATTTCTCAGGATACAGAGTCAATTGGTCTAAATCCGAAGCTTTGGCTCTGACAGCGTACTGCCCAGTAACAGCTTTCCAGCCGGGTGCCTTCCAGTGGCCCAAACAGGGCATTAAGTATTTGGGCATTTTATTACCAGCAAATTTGTCTGATTTAGAGTTAATTTTGACCCCTTAATAAAAAGATTTTCAAGCGATGTGGGCAGGTGGGCTTCATTACATTTATCTATGATTGGGAAGATTAATGTTATTAAAATGAATTGTATTCCAAAATTTAACTACCTGTTACAATCTCACCCTGTAGATGTCCCCCTCTCTTATTTCAAGCAATTTGATAGCATAGCGAAGTCCTTCATTTGGAATGGCAAGCGTCCTAGATTTCATTTTAATAAGTTACATAGACATTGACAAATGTAGGCTAGGGCTACTCAAGATTTTATTTTATAATTACGCATTGGGTCTGAGACATTTGGCTCATTGGTCACTTCCACCTGAAAGAGCCCCTCCCTGGTTTTGTATTGAACAGGAAGTTCTTGCCCCTATTTTGCCATTGCAAAGCCTTTCTATCAAACTAATCGGAGAAGTTAAGTTAACACCTCGTTATCTCGCATTTGTACTCGGTATGGACAAAAGTGTCTAGAGTGTTTCATTCATCAAGCATATGGCTGAACCCCAAATTATGTATTAATAAGTCCCCTTTCTGCTGGTCAGAGTGGACTGTGAGGGGGGTTACTACACTCGGTGACCTGTATGAGAGTGGAGTGTTGAGATCTTTTGAAAACATGGTTCAACATTTTGGGATTCCCAGATCTCAGTTCTATAGGTATTTATAGCTGCACCACCAGCTCTGTATTGTTTTTTGGAGTAGCACACACCCGTAAAGCGGCAGATACTCTGGGAGAGGTGAGGAAAAGGTCATGAGGCATCAGTGTATTACTCCTTGCTAATTCAGAGTCTGGGGGACGGAGCTTCAACTTCTCTCAAGAGATTATGGGAGAAAGATTTAAATTTGGTATTGGAGGAGGGAGTGTGGGCTAGGATTCTAAAAAAATGTCAAGTTTGAATCTAGAAATGCAAGGGTTCACCTTATTAAATTCAAGATTTTACATAGATTCTATTGGACCCACTCTAGATTGTATAGGCTTGGCCTTAAAGACACACCCACCTGCTGGCGATGCCAATCAGAAGATGGAGACACAACCCATATTTTTGGGGGGTGTTAAGATTCAAGAATTTTGGTTGAAGGTTCAGAGTTGTATGTGTGATGTTTTGGGCACTCAAATTTTACTTTGCCCCAGACTATGTATTTTGGGTGATGGGGTGGTCATAAATTTGGGGATAAACATACAAAAAAATTTGGTTCTGACCAGTATCATGATTGGCAGACAAATTATTTTCAGGGGATGAAGTAGGACGGAGCGCCATCATTTTCGGAGTGGTGTGCGGAGATGGGGAGGGTGGCAGCTTTCGAGGAGGTGGCAAGTAGAAGGCTGGGGTTTGGGGACTTGTTTGTTAAGAAATGGAGTAATTATTTAGCATTTTTGGGGGACTCTTGGGGAGGGGATGGGGAGAGAGAAGTTTAGTTTAATTATGTATGTTTATTATATTATATTATATTATATTATATTTTCTTTGTGTGTGTGTGTGTGTGTGTGTGTGTGTGTGTGTGTGTTATTATATGTGACCACAGGGGTGTTCGTTGGGGGTCAGGGTGGAGTTGGTGATTGGGGAGGGATATTAGTAGGGGTTAAAAGTTAAATGTTGATTCGATGTGTATGTGTTGTGTTTTTCTCTGTTGTGTATTTTTTTAATCAATACATTTTTTTAATTGAAATCTAAAATAAATAAATAAATAATATTTATGGCAGTCACTATTTAAATGATTAAATCTAGACAATGATTAGTAACATAATAATTATATAACCAGAAAGCTGAGACTTTCTTTTTTATTTCAGTGCATAAAGTTTAAAATGTGTTTGTGTCAAAGTGACTCAAAATGATGGAGCAGGTCACAGTCACAAAATTATTATTATTTTGAATGCCTATCTGCATATCTATCTATCTATCTATCTATCTATCTATCTGTCTATCTGTACTGGTTTATAAATAGGGTTACTGACATAGGGTACACTTTCATAGGTTACTAATGTCGGTCACTCAATGAATGGTTCACAGGTGTTCACTTTACAGTAAGGTACACTTTCATAGGTTATTGATGGTAATAGTTCATGTGTAACTCATTATTAATCGTGGTTGTCGATTTTGCATTAGGATACTATTTTTGAGGTTACTTAGGTTAATAAACAAACATCCAAATTAAATTAAAGCATTGCAAGGCACAACTAATGATAGTTCAGAAATAATAGCCCATAAAATGAAGGGTTTGTGGAAAATCTATATATTATTAATAAACAAGAGAGAATCAGAAGAGCATCAAGACCTGAAAAGAATTCAGAAGACACCACTTGGAGTAGCATCATTCATTCATACATCAAGGTGACAAGGAAAGTGACAAAACACAAACATAACACCTTTTAATCTCACTATAGTAGTCTGTTTTTGCTGCATCATGGCATAAATCGTGATTATGACATTTCATGATTTTGATTAAACTAAATATGAATAAGTACCTTTATAAAGCATTTATAATATGTGAGTTTATATTGGCTCACTGTTCAGCAAGTATTGCATGAAAGTCACAGTTTTTATTCATTTTGGAATAACTGCATATGAATCATTTATAATTCATTTGTAGATAAGTTATTAGTCATTAATTAACCCCTTTATATACCCTTTATGAAGGGAAACAATGTGAAGCGTTACTATTTAAGGTTTGTATTTGGTTTTAAAAGTTTGTGTGTGTGTGTGTGTGTGTGTGTGTGTGATGAAGGTCATAGGGGGTCAGCTCATTTTTCATTACACAGTGACTCTAAAGGACAACAAGGGCACCTCTGACTCTTGAACTTTGACCAAACTCACATGACACCTGAAATATGGAAAAGCCTATAAATACCTGCCACATAATTATGGCAAAATCACTGATATATTTTATGGCTGTCGAAGCATCAGGAGCTATAAAAGCCCTCAGGTGGAGCTTAATGCACAGCATTCTACTGCAGACAAACACTACAGCTCCAAACACTAAGACAAAGAGAGCCATGAAAGCAGCGGCTCAGAGAATAGAGCAGATTTGCATTAGGTCTTTCTTCTTTAGCTGCCTCTATCTTTCAGCACTGGTGAAAGCAAAGATGCTTTGAAACGATTACGTTTAAATAAACAGTGTGAGGCCTGAGGGTGTGAGCGTGCAGGCCAGAGTCTCTGATGTTATCAGGCAGGTAAAGCCAGAGTGACCCAACCCTCTGTTCAATTATCCACATCTACTTATTTATATCTGCAGTCTGCCATTCATGGACCTCTCTTCACTTACAAAAATAAAATAAAATAAAATAAAATAAATAAATAAAAAAAATACTTTGGTGGTACCATGGTGATGGACTTTGATATATCGGAAATTCACAGAAAACAGTGTCAGTTGTGTCCCTATGGCTTACTGTACTACTTATATAATTAACAGCATACTGAACTTAGTCACATTATTTGAAAGATTTTAAGAGTTAACATATTTATGTATATTTACATGTACATATATACAGTATATAGGTTTTACTAAATGCATTATGCATTTTTTGAGAAAATGTAGATTTTTTTAGTGTCTCTTCATTTTCTGTTCAGCCCTGTTATGGCGTGACATTTTCCTCATGATTTTTTAGGATGTCACTCTCTAAAATATGATGTTAAAAAGATAAAACATGTTTTCTGACAACATGGTTCAAATAGAGGTAAGTCTCTTTTTCAGCATATATGAGTATTTCATTATGTTTACGATTAAATTGGCTTTGTCAAGCTCTGTTTTGGAAAAACAATTTGTTTATTTTTGTTACATTATTTTTTCCACATAAATATTTACTGTAATGTGGTGTAGTGCAATGATTTTTGCTAGTCAAGTCTGTTTGAATATAATGTGTGATTTATTACAAGGCACACAAAAAATTCTAAGCTACCAGAATTTAGTTATCTAGCCCATTCAACTTAAAGTATATGAATTTCAACATACTGTAATAGGGTTCAAATAATGTAGTTCCTTAAGGTTTGCAAAGTACTTCAAAGAATACCATAGCACTACCATGGTACTATAGAAAACAAAACCTAAAGCTGTAGTGGATGATTTGGAGAAAAACTAACTAAAAAAATGAAAGCTCACTGCAGGAACAGATGATATTTTCTCATCCAAAAAGTCTCTCAAGTTACACATGCACACTGACAATAGCTTTGACTCTTAACAATGACATAATTTTTGCCTCGAGCCAATGGGAGAGCTGCTGCCTGCTGGATATGTGTGGAATATGACGTGACAGAGTGTGTGTGTGTGTGTGTGTGTGTGTGTGTGTGTGTGTGTGTGTGTGAGTGTGTGTGTGTGTGTGTGTGTGTGAGAGAGAGAGAGAGAGAGAGAGAGAGAGATGAGGTGAGGTCATGCATGGATGGCTATCTGTTTTTGTCATTGTGCAGGTAATCGGATAAAAGAGAAAAATAAATACCTGTCCAACATCACACACACACACACACACACACACACACACACACACACACACACACATGTTGGTGCGGCTATCCTTTTGAGGACTCTCCACAGACTTAATGATTTTTATACTGTATGAACTATAGATTCTATCCCCTAAACCCTAACCCTACCCCTAAACCTAACCCTCACAAAACACTTTCTGCATTTTTACATTTTCAATAAAACATCGTTTAGTATGTTTTTTAAGCGATTTGAATTATGGGGGCACTAGAAATGTCCTCATAAACCACATTTATAGCATAATACCCTTGTAATTACCAGTTTGTAGCCTAAAAAAAAGTCCTTGTAGACCACCCAAACCCATCCACACACACACACAAACAGAGTTGTTCAGTTTTACTTTCGGTCATATCTGTCCTAAAGAGGTCAAAAGGTCACAGCACCACTGACTGACACAAACTTTTTTTTTTAAAGGCATAATCTACAATAACGTTTTTATCAAACCGCACAATGATGACTCTAAGACATTATAGGCATTACAGCTTCATTTTATATTACAGCATCATTTCTGTAAAGCTACTTTGAAACTATGTTTATTTTACATTTTACAAATAAAAATGATTTGACTAGTTCCCAGGAGATCAACAGTTACAGAAATACTCAAACCAGCCCATCAACAATCATGCCATGCAATTATCTAATCTGCCAATTGTGTGGCAGCAGTGCAGAGCCTAAAATCATGCATATACAGGTCAGGAGCTTCAGTTAATTTTCACATCAACCGTCAGAATGGGGAAAAAATGTGATCTCAGTGATCTGGACTGTGGCATGATTGTTGGTGCCAGATGGGCTGGTTTGAGTATTTCTGTAATTGCTGATCTCCTGGATTTTCACACACAACAGTCTCTAGAATTTACTCAGAATGGTGCCAAAAACCAAAAAAAAAAAACATCCAGTGAGCGGCAGTTCTTTGGATAGAAATGCCTTGTTGATGAGAGAGGTCAACAGGGAATGGAAAGACTGGTTTGAACTGATAAAGTCTACAATAACTCTGATAACCGCGCTGTACAATTGTGTTGAGAAGAATATCATCTCAGAATGCTATTCTGAGATGCTGGTTGGCGCTGTTTTGGTGGCACGATGGGGACCTACACAATGAGTGTATGTATATCCATGTGTGCTGAGGTACATTTTAAGGGTCTGTAAAACTCCACAGCAGCATGTAAAAAATCTTAGAAATGAAAATAAACTTTGGGATTTTGCAAAATTTTATACGAAGCAAATTTGTAAGCACATTTTTGACATTGAGCATGTGAACTCCTATGTACAGACATGTAGGTTGGTACAGACAGTCATATTTCTTTGCTTCCATTGAAGCACACAAGATGCTCTTTGGCACATTCTCAAATCATGCTCGATAACGTGATTATCAGGTTTTGTTCATGCTAACTCGAGTGCATGCTGTCATGAAAGCATCTCTGAAATTCAAGTAAATTTTTCAATTAAACTTTTCACTCAAATTATTTTTGATAATTTGACTTTTAAACCCCACTGTACATGGAGTACAAAGATCAAAATGATTGTATGTAGCTAAATAAAGTGTAAAAACAAAATTTCTAAATATTTAATCTTAAATTGTGCAGACAATTTAATTTGCGCATTATCAAATTCAACATAATCCAAGTTTGGACACATAATTGGAGTATTTATATAAAAAAGTGCTTGATCACACACTGATGATAGCTGTATATACTGTACACAAAACACTGTTGCACTTCTTATTCAAGAGTCATAAAGACTTGTCAAAACACTGTTGTGATTTTCTTAACCCGTATATGTCCTTTCACACCTACACCTGAGTTTCCTTAAGCTTCCTGCTATCTTCATTTCTGTGAAAGATTGCAAAGAATGATCCACCAGATAAAGACAAAATACTTCTTATGGTTCACACTGCACTGTCTATGTGTGTGTGTTAGTGTGTGTGTGTCCCTGGGGAGTGATCTGATGTGGGAATCCCCTGCTATCTGATTCTCACTGTTTCACCCGGTCTGATGGGTAATAATACTCACTGATGGGTAAATAATACTCACCTGTTGCCTCACAAATAATGATACTAATGGCACCCAATACTCCACACTCTCTCTGTTCTCACCTCACTGTTAGAGATAAACTCACCATTCCACATACAGTACACACACAATATGGCTGTTGCATCATCAGTTCTTATTTATAAAGGGTCATGAAACACTAAAACATGTTTTTTCTAGATGTAAACAGATTTGTACGTGTTTCCCCATTATGGAAGACAATGATAATAACCATTCATTTTGATTTCAAGGGGAAGTGGTTAATCTAGGGATTTTCTGGGCCATTGTTTGTACTTCCTGGGTTAAAATCAATGTTGAGAAAATGTCACGTGGATGTGACGTGTATACGTTAGATTTACAGTAGATTTGAACATAGATATGTCATTGGTGTCTCTCGAAATTATTCATCAGATGGTGATTTCTTGGCCAGTCAGAAGCGTTGGTCATGAATATGCAATTGCTGATCCAAAAGTTCGAGCGAGCTGCATATTTTCCACTCCAAAGCTGACTGCGACACGCTCTTCATCAGTAACCAATGCTGTGTGCACAAAATTGTTAATCAACTCTGCAGATTATAATTGTATCAAAAGTTATTAAAGATGCAAAAGCACATTCACATATATTTTAATTAGCACAAATGGCTCTTCATTTACAGTATATGTTAATAAATTCGCAGATATAAATTTACCTGTGTGTTTTTGTGTTAAAAAAATGGTGTAAATATATTTGTGCATGTTGTTGTGTGTAATTGTGAATTATGGTGTGCATTCATTCAAAACTTTGATACTGTTAACTCAATTAAATTTAAATAAAACTGACAGGATGAGTAATGACAGTTAGCGTGTTCCCCTCCCCTCACTCCGCTGCTTACTACGCCCACTTTATTGCGTATTTTTCAAAACTGTGGTGAGAGCTGAGCTGTGCTGAAAAAGGGGGTTTCAAGACTCTTTAAAGGCGCATGTCATCTGATTAACTATGCTCAGGGGTGGACTGGCCATCGAGAGCACTAGGAGTTTCCCCGGTGTGCCGCTGGGCAATGTGGGCTGGCCCGCTGCTATGCAAGTATAAAGAAACTGATTTAAGCAAGAAATAGACATTGAATTGCTAATTGGTATAGCATTATAAATGTGGAAATGGGGAGGAGGAGGGATGCCGGAAAAATCATCACCAGTGAGGGAGGCAGCTGCTATATCCTTAAAAATGATCGTAAGGCCTAGATGAACAAGCTCCTCCAAAACTTATGTTTGGAACTTCATATAAGATGAGCTCTAAATAATCACAAAATGGCAAATAACTGCATGTTACAATTACAATAACGGCACTATAAATAAAATTGGTAAACAGTAAAGATATTTTAATGATGCTGGCAATGACAGGCAGACAAAAATGATGAAGTGTGAAGAACCCAAGTGCAGTTTATTTACAAGATGAGTGATGATTCCCAAAAATGTGAATCCAAAACAAAAACAAACATAAACGACTTGACCTGAGCATGAAATAATGTCACATAAACACAGTACCTGACATAAGACAATGGCAAACATGAGCGCTTAAATACAAGGACATGGGTAAATGCACGACAATGACAATCAATAACAAGACTAAACTAATAACAAGATAACAAGACTACTAAAACACGAACCAATGAAAAGACAAGACTAATAAACAAGATACTCAAACAATGAACCAATGAAAACAAGACACATGAACAGGGGAAACACATGACAAGATCACATGAGGGAACAGGAAATCACGACATGAACACATGACTATAAAACAGAAACTAAACTAAAAAATAAAAGACATATACACAAAACATGAACAAAACACATTTAAACGTGACATATCCCCCCCACAAGTGCGGCTCCTGATGCCCAAACATAAACACATAGTTCAGCCGGAGGATCGGAGAGCCAAGGTGGAGCCAGGTGACCGACAGACCAAGAAGGAGCTGGAGGGACGAGGAATCCTGGTAAAGCCGATAGGCTTGAGGACCGCGGTGGAGCTGAGGGAACATAGAGCCAAGGTGATGTCGAGGGATCGAAGGGCCAAGGCGGAGTCCAGGGCTCAGAGGGTCTAGGCAGAGTCGGAGGGTCGGAAGTTCTCCTTGACTGCGATGTCCATCGCCCCGATGGTCGAGCCTGTGACTTGGGGGGAACCGGCTGATCAAGAGAACTCAGGGTGGGCACAAGGGCGGGAACCAACTCCAGCTCTAATAGCCCAGTGAGAGATGGCTCTGGGACTGACGAGGCTTGCAACACTGGTTCGTTGGCCGTGGCAGGCATGGGCGTTGGCTCGTTGACCGTGGTAGGCATGGGCGTTGGCTCGTGGACCAGAGGCGAGCCTGTGACATGGCATGGAACAGACTGAAGCTTGGCTATGACATGGCATGGAGCAGACTGAAGCTTGGCTATGACATGGCATGGAGCAGACTCAGGCATGGCTGTGACGTGGCATGGAGCAGACTCAGGTGTGGCTGTGATGTGGCATGGAGCAGACTCAGGCTTGGCTGTGACATGGCATGGAGCAGACTCAGGCGTGGCTGTGACATGGAATGGAGCAGACTCGGGATCCGGGGCAGAAGGTGGCACAAGTTCTGCGACCATGACGTGGGACCCTGACTTGGCGACCGTGACGCGGGACCATGGCTCGGCAACCGTGACGTGGGACCATGGCTCGGCGACCGTGACGTGGGACCCTGGCTCGGCGACCGTGACGTGGGACTCTGGCTCGGCAACTGTGAGGTGGGATTGTGGCGTGGCAACCTTGATGGTGGACTCTGACGTGGTGTTCATGACTGTGGGTTCTGGCGTGGCGGGTGCTGTGGAATTTCTGAGTTCCTCATCTGCCACTTTCACAGTGAATGACGAACCGCTCAGCACCAGGGCATAGTCCATGAACTGAGCCAGACTGAGAGTAATCCAACCGTCAGGCATCAGGGAGGAGACCAGCTCATTCAGCCCAAAATAGAAACAGTCCTTGAGGGCAATATAATTAAAGCCAGCCTTGCAGGAAAGAGTGCAGAAGTCCTCTACATATTCCCCCAGGGGACGATTCCCCTGACGTATTCGCAGGAGCTGAACTGCTGGGTTCATAGTTGGTCAGGTATTCTGTAACGATGCTGGCAATGACAGGCAGACAAAGACGATGAAGTGTGAAGAACCCAAGTGCAGTTTATTTACAAGATGAGTGATAATTCCAAAAAACGTGAATCCAAAACAAAAACAAACATAAACCACTTGACTTGACTTGACTTGAGCATGAAACAACATTACATAAACACAATACCTGACAAAAGACAATGGCAAACATGAGGTCTTAAATACAAGAACATGGGCAAACACATGACAATGACAACCAAAAACAAGACTAAACTAATAACAAGATAACAAGACTACTAAAACATGAACCATGAAAAGACAAGACTAATAAACAAGATACTCAAACAATGAACCAATGAAAACAAGACACATGAACAGGGGAAACACATAACAAGATCACATGAGGTAACAGGAAATCACATGACATGAACACATGACTATAAAACAGGAACTTAACTAAAAAATAAAAGACATGAACACAAAACATGAACAAAACACATTTAAACGTGACAGGTATGAGCAGTACGCAGTCATTTGCATCATTTATTCATACCGCAATGCATTACTGGGAACTGGAGTGTGGCTTCTTATCACAGTACAATTAAACACAAATCACACATCTTGCTGAATAATGCTCAAGCCTGACAGAAATGCAGAAAATATGTCATGAAAAATATTACTTTGTGGCTATTTGAGTCTTTGAGTCTTATTTTGTTTAAAGGATGGCAAAAACAGCGCTTGTCAAAGCATTGGGCTTGTCATGTTTTCTCAAGAATAATCTGGGCAAGGATTTCAGACACTGCCGATATAAAGACGCAACAAACTCACAAAGAGAGTTAAAATATGAGCAATTAATCTGCAAAGATCTGCGCTAAAAGAGGTGTGTACATTTGAACCTAACATCTGCATATTGGGTAAAAAAAAGTGCTTATTTAAAAAAAATCCACATCACTTTTGCAGATGTTCTATAGATGTTTTAAATTTATGACAATTTTCACACCAGTGGGGCCCGTTGTTGTGATTTCGCCTAGGGCTCCAAAACCCTGGTTGGCCCTGGTAATGATAATATTGTGTCTCCTTTCCATCGGCCGAGACGAATGGCCCCGCGGCCCACTTGATGGGAGGGATTGGTGATCCATTCTATTGCGTTACTTAAAACATGCCCCTTTCACGTCTAACCCCTAATTCACACAGACAGTGATATTCTGCCTTAGATTCTGTCATAGAAACTTTCAAACAGCTCTGCGAGAATAATTTATAAATCATTTTTTAATTATGATTTATAAATTTAATTTAATTAATTTAAATTGATGTATTAAATTAATTTAACCCTTTCCAGCCGGAGCGTTCAAATTTGAGAACAATTATTCCCATGGTTCCTGTCTCAATATCTTCGCCGTCCAATCACCGATTTTATTTCTGAAAACTGCCAGATACTCATGACAATATAAGCTAAAAGCACATATGATTGGTTAAGGGGTTACTGGGCGTGAATAATAAATGTATCGTCATCCGCGTCATCCTCCATTTGCCTGGGCGGAGCCAGAGAGGATATCCCGGGAGATTACCTCCAGTGTTGGACTTACTGCTTCAAATTGAAAACTGAGGCGATCTTTCGAGGTAAGACAAGTTATTTAACATGTGTTTTCAATATTGTCTATTGAAAGTCAGAACATTTTAGTTACGAAGCATTTATTTGTAGGAGTAATGCTAGTTATTTCTGGAAAAAATGACATGACAGTCTGCGTTCATCTGACAGGCAGCTAACCTATATTTTTAAGCAAATTTGTGAAAATCTGTGAAACTTGCTAAGTAAACATTAGCTAGCAATACAATGTAAATTTTTAGCTAAATATCAGTACCTTTTTTGGCCAATTTTGTTGCTTGTGAAAAATCCGCCTGAAGTAATGTGAGGCAGAGAGCAGACACTGTTCAGACCTGCCTGGAAACTGCCGTGCTATTTAGATAAGTTATCTAGCTTGTTGATTTTCCCTTGTAATAAAAAAAAAAACAAATAAAAAAACAAAAAAAAAAAACAAATGGTAGATACACTCACAGAAATATTTAAGCCTATTTGTAAGATTTATGCAATTTAATTGCATATAAAATTCCATTCATTTTCATTACATAGTTTTAATATAAACACACTTTGTTTATATTAAAACTATGTAATGCAAATTAATGGAAATTTTATATGCAATTAAATTACATAAATCTTACAAATAGGCTTAAATATTTCTGTGAGTGTATCTTTCTATAATTTAGCAGATAGCCTTACCCATCCATCACACAAACATGATTTTAGATTGTGTTTAGCTTCCTGTTCACAAGGAAAATGTGAGAGGGCTATCTGCAGTTGGACATTCTGCTTAGTCTGCAAGCCTTTGGTGACTATTCAGTGTACGGATTTGTGAAGAACACACTGCTGGCTACCAATTGTGTACTTTTTTCTGTTGTAGAGATGGATAGAGACTATGGCTCCCTGCTCAGCACCCTCAAGAGGAGGTGGCAGCTGATGATGAGCTCATAGCAGAGGAGGACATGGCTCATGAGGGCAAGAGCACACAGGAGGAATATCTGCTGGACCAGGAACTACTGCAGGAAGACCCGGACCACGAGGAGATGGAGGATGAGATAGAACCTGATCCCCAGCAAAGACCATTAAATGGGTATATATGAATGTGTATGTATTGTTTGTTTCTATTTCTCATATGACTGATACTCACAGTAACACTAACACTCTTACTCTTATTATTTTGGGTATGGCTAGCCATTCTCGCACAGGTCCCAAGTCAGCTAGAAAGCGTAAACGTTTCCCTGACTCTGTTTCTTATCCCTCGTACTCTGACATCGATTCACAGGCACCAAAACCTCTCCCATTTAAGCCTAGCCATCCCTTCGGTATTGACTTAGGTAGCGTGCGTCAGGCTGTGCGGTCAACCTCCAATGTGATGTTGCAAGAAATTGACTTTTTCATGCTGTTTTTTACTCAGGCTGTAGTTGCTGAGATATGCAGCTTTACAAACCGTCAGGGGTGGGAGCTCGTCCTAAACTGTCCATCATATTCCAGCTACCAAGGAGCTTGGATAGAGGTGACCCCCGATGAATTTTACAAATTTCTTGGCTTGTCATTTACATGGGGTTTTCAATTCTCCCTGATTCCCATCGTCATTTGGGAACCAAGTCACTTCAGGACTTGTGGGCGAGGGGATTTATGTTGTGTGACTGCTATAAGGCTCTTTTATCAGCTCTACATGTTGTAGACCCTACCACAGAGGATAATCAGGATCGCCTTAGGAAGTTGTGTTATCTTATGGACCACCTCAAACAAAAATGCCTGCAGCTCTTTCAGCCTAACCAAAATCTCGCAATAGATGAACGTATGGTCAAGTCTAAAGCTCGGTCAGGATTTAAACAATACATGAAGGGCAAGCCTACTCGGTGGGCCTCATGTATTCAGCTAGAAGACAAAGGCAGGCCTAACACAGTCGTAAAAACCTAACTCAGGCCCACATACCAAGTCATAAATTTTACTGATAAAAATCGCGCCAAATTCAAACAAAGGGAGTCCAAAACAGACTACAAATCCCATGAAGCCTTGCTCACTAAAGGATCGAACTCTCAACTCCTATTGAATGAGGCACACGACAGACCTCACCTCAACCATGACATCATCAGGAGTAGAAATACCTCTGAAATGCTTCCGGGATTTGCTTCCAGCAACTTTGCTCGCCGTGCATAGACGCAGCTTATCGCTGCTCTCAGGTGTAGCCTCGTGGCACAAGGAAGTAACATCCGACTTGAAACTGTGGCCATACAATCTCCATCTTGCTGGACAAGTTGAGATTACTCTGTGTTCCACCGAACACTCTAATGGGTCCGAAGGAGACCACTGAGCAATCCGCATCTTCATCCGTTTGCCTGCAGAAGTGAAGAGATAAAAGATTTCTCTTCCATCTTCAATCAAGTTGACGTCGCTGATTTCTCCGCCAGCCCACCGAGAATCAGCAGCCGTACCACCCGCCGACAGAGCGAGGAAACGGCCTCCCGTCATCACCCGAGCCTCGAGGAACTGAGTCGGAATTAAAGGACGGATGAACACACATTCTACCTGTGTCCTCATGCGATTCAAGTAAGAGGTTTACGTCTGGGCAGAGATAGAATATTATAGCGTGTTATTCTTGTGTATCAACGTTATTGCTTGTACAGTTTACGGACCGCCGTGTCCGCTCATTGCGATTAATACTCAGGGTATTAATTATCACGAATGAGATTTGCTGTATTGTAGTCCAACCACATTGGACTGTTGTGCATTTCCACCATTGCAGGTGAGACCGGCAAACTGAGTTTATCCATTAAAGAATCAAAGACCGCGGGACAGTTTATGAGCCATCCACCGCGTCTCTGAGTGATAAACTATCAGCTGTTTTCTCTCCCACGATCGCGAAACCGGCTTTGGGGCCATCACTTAATTCTCTCTCTCTCGTACTAACCACACACACACGACCCCTCACAAACATTCTCGCACACATTTTTGGCTAGTAGATAGCTTCGTGATAAAGCTCAGCTTTGTCCCTAAGCTATCATACAAGCGGATACACGCGGTAACTGGTAGACGCCATTGACTGGTTTCTCTCCGCCCACATTCGCGGCCATATTCTCTGGCCGGAAGTCTCGCGTGACATACTCTCCACGAGAGTCACGTCCGCCATTTTGTGCGTGTCCCTCCTTACACACACACACACACACACTCACACAAACACACACACACACACACACACACACACTCGCTCTCACACACACACACCCTCATGTGTTATAGGATTATTTTGAATTCAAATCAAATCACTTTTATTGTCACACAGCCATATACACAAGTGCAATGGTGTGTGAAATTATTGGGTGCAGTTCCAATCAACATAGCAGTCGTGACAGTGATGAGACATATACCAATTTACAATAACATCAAATTAACACAACACAATTTAAAGTCTAATATACACATAATTACACACAACACAATATACAAATAATAACATACACTGTACAGTATACAATACACACAATATAGATACACATTATTCAATAAAAAGTATATATAGTATATATAGAATGTACAGTAGGTTGTATTGTACTGTATTGACATTCAGGCTGTCGGCTGATAGTAAGCTGTTAAGAGAGAATATAATATAATAATAATATAATTTATGACAGTCTGGTGTGAGATATAAGAGTAAGAGTAATAAAGTGCTGTGCTGATGTATTTTGATCGTGGGAGATCAAGAGTTCAAAAGTCTGATTGCTTGGGGGAAGAAGCTATCATGAAGTCGGCTGGTACGGGTCCTGATGCTGCGATACCGCCTGCCTGATGGTAGCAGTGAGAACAGCCCATGGCTCGGGTGGCTGAGTCTCTTGATGGTCCTCCGAGCTTTTTTCACACACCGCCTGGTATATATGTCCTGGAGGGAGGGAAGCTCACCTCCGATGATGTGTCTGGCAGTTCGCACCACCCTTTGCAGTGCTTTGCGGTTGTGGGCTGTGCTATTGCCGTACCAGGCAGAGATGCAGCCAGTCAGGATGCTCTCTACAGTGCAGGTGTAGAACCATGTGAGGATGTGGCGGTTCATTCCAAACTTCCTCAGCTGTCTCAGGAAGAAGAGGCGCTGATGAGCCTTCTTCACAACGACTTTTCTGTCTTTACTTCTGAAGTCCACCACAAGCTCCTTTGTCTTACTGACGTTGAGGGAGAGGTTGTGCTCCTGACACCAGTGTGTCAGAGTGTGCACCTCCTCTCTGTAGGCTGTTTCATCATTGTCAGTGATCAGACCTACCACCGTCGTGTCATCAGCAAACTTAATGATGGCATTGGAGCTATGTGTTGCCACACAGTCATGTGTGTACAAGGAATACAAGAGTGGGCTGAGAACACAGCCCTGTGGGGCTCCAGTGTTGAGGGTCAGTGATGAGGAGATGTTGCTGCCTATTCTAACCACTTGGCGTCTGCTTGACAGGAAGTCCAGGATCCAGCTTCACAGCGAGCTATTTAAGCCCAGAGCCCAGAGTTTCTCATCTAGCTTGGAGGGCACTATGGTGTTGAATGCTGAGCTGTAGTCTACAAACAACATTCTCACCTAAGTGTTCTTTTTTTCCAGGTGGGAGAGAGCAGTGTGTATTGTAGATGCAATGGCATCATCAGTGGAGTGGTTGTTGCGGTAAGCAAATTGCAATGGGTCTAGAGAGAGAGGCAGCACAGAGCAGATGTAATCTCTGATTAGACTCTCAGAGCATTTGCTGATGATGGGGGTCAGAGCAACAGGACGCCAGTCATTTAAGCAAGTGATTTTTGATTGCTTTGGAACAGGCACAATGGTGGACATTTAAAAGCATGTTGGGACTACAGACAAAGAGAGGGAAAGGTTGAAAATGTCCGTAAAAAACACCAGCCAGCTGGTTCGCGCACGCTCTGATGACGCAGCCCGGAATGCTGTCTGGACCCGTGGCTTTGCGGATATTCACCCGTCGGAAGGATCGGGTTACATCCGCTACAGAGACGGAGAGCGAACTAACCTCTGTAGCTTCGGCCGCGAGAGCTCTCTCCGCGAGGGCGGTGTTATTTCCCTCAAAACGAGCATAAAAATTATTTAGCTCATCCGGGAGAGAGGCAGCGGTATTCTTGGCGGAGTTTTTATTCCCTTTAAAGTCCATGATGTTGATAATTCCCTGCCACATGCTTGTAGAGTTGGTGGTGTTAAACTGTCCTTCAATCTTGTCCCTGTACTGGCATTTTGCTGTTCTGATAGTTTATCGGAGGGCATGACTGGCTTGTTTATGCTTCTCCGCGTTCCCGGAATTAAAAGCGGAGGTCCACACATTAAGTGCCGCGCGAACATCGCTATTAAACCATATCTAATCATATCACTGTTTAGTTTGTAGTTGTAAGTTGGAAGTTTATTGACATTCATTGTATTAATTATGAATTGATATTACTGCATAAATAAACTTTGTTATATTACAAAGAGAAGTGTTTTGGTTTGTTTTACATACACCTGTGTCATGTTGATGGGATGTCAGTACTCGGATTCAAGCCTTCATTCATTGTTTTTTTCCCGAAAATCTATATTCTTTGGATATCGATTTTGCTAAGAAAACAATCTAATATTGAGACTGTTATACTATCTGGTTATTAGTCCCTGATTCCAGGGTGGTGCCCCGTCAATATTAATCCTTATTAATATTCTATTGATTTTTGATAATTGATAATTATCTTTGATGATTGTTGAATTTGAATGATCAATAAGCTAGTATTAATTTTAATTAATGTTTCATCGATGTTAATGATTAGTGATTATCTTTGATAATTGTTGATTTAAAGGATTAAAAAAAGCTAACATTGATTCTCATCAATGTTCTATTTATTTTAATAATTAATAATTATCTTTGATAATTATTAATTATTGCTAATAACCAAACCCGCTCCTAAACGTAGCGCACTACATTTACTGGAGCCCCATATGAGGTTTTAATGAGTTAGATTCAATTAATTAATTTAAATATTAATTAATAACTAAAGAAATAATTACCAATTATTTCTGATAGTAACACTGATCTAAACAACCAGTAAAGCCCTACATATGAATGTGAATGTAATAATGAATATGGATGTGAATATCATATTCTGGCACAGAATGGAATTTTCGGAATTCTGGGCTCAGACTTTAAAGGGTTAAATACAAAACTAATTTCAAGCATTTAAGCCTTTAGATTATTAAGGAGAAACATTAATTTAGCAAGGTGTGTGGGTGGAAATGATCATGATGAAATGGTCTTATGAATAGAATGTTTGATTTAGATAAATACCTATTAATATAAGACTGTCAGGATTGTATGTGTTTTTGTTCATGTCTTTTACTTTAAATTAGTTCCATGACATGTTTGTTCCTGTTTCCTTGTCATGTGATCTTGTCATGTGTTTCCCATGTTCTTGTGTCTTGTCCCCATTGGTACATTATTTCATTAGGTTGTTAGCAGTCTTGTTATCTTGTTTAGAGTCCTAAGTGTTCATTGGTTATCATTGTCATGTGTTCTCCCATGTCCTAGTATTTATCCCTTATGTTTGCCATTGTCCATTGTCGAGCATTGTTGGTGTAATTTTGGTTGTATAGTCAAGTCATGTTTACGTTTTGTGTCATAGTCAAGTCAAGTTTAGTTAAGACAAGTTCATGTTTATGTTTTGTTCACATTTAAAGTTAGGGTTCTTGGATATCACTTTTGTAAATAAACTGCACTTGGGATCATCGCACTTCATTGTCATCGTCTCTTCATCTACCTGTAGCCAGCCAATGTTACAAAGACAAAATCCTAGTAAATAAATGTACCCTTTTACAAACACTAGCAGTCAATAAAACTGCTTTTTGTTTTTTTTTTTTGTTTTTTTTTCAATACAACATTTTTTAATTGAGCCAGAAAATGAAATCAATGAGCCGGTGTGTTATGATGTGGTGTCAAGTCATTTTTATTTGTATAATGTGTGTGTGTGTTATTATTGTTATGGCCGTGTCATATCTGTTGTCATAACACTAGATAAGGCTCTATAAAAAGAAATTGCAGTTAAAAGACATGTAATCAGAAGCTGAGAATAACTTTATTGATCTGACGGGTCATTTCCCAAACTTCTGGGTGACAGCACTGGATCGAACTGAGCTATCACAACACAACAGTCTCACATGTCTATAAAATGATGCCAGCTCCAAAAGATGTTAACAATCCATGACATTTCTCTTTCAAAACATGTTTTGTGCCAACACTGTTACATTCTAAATGTTTTAGGGTTGAAGATCAGTGCAAAATTGCCTAATAACGGCCTTAACTAGCAAATATCACTGCACCACAACACATTATTTACAGTCAGTATTCTTTTCTTTTGAACAATATTTATTTTTTATTTATTTTTTTGCATAAAACTAATCACTATGATTTTCTCATAAGAGTTTTGAGGTTGATTAAGCCAATATAGCATAAAACATAAATTAAATGGGGCCTACTGATTTTGCATAAAGACTGTGAAAGAAACTTACCTGTATGTCAGTCTCAAGTGCACTATTGCTTTTATGAAATGGCTAATTCATGATAAAAATATTAGGGACACAGTTTTTCATTAATATGTTATTTTATTAAGCACATTGACTTAAACCTGTACCCCCTTGTTTTGACCACAAGCCAAAATTTCCAACTCAAAATTCAAGGACTGTAGTTCATCACTTTGTTGTATTATAAACATAATTGTGGTCTCTTTTGAAAGAAAACACATGCAAGTTTGTTTTCCAACAGTCAGAATTAAGAAAAGTCATGAGGGAAAATAGTTAGAATAGCTCAAATTTATTGTAAAGTTATTGACAAGTTATTTCCATAACATATTTATCTAAAATAAAATATGATACTGACCTTCTTTGGGCATAGAAACACAATGGAGCTAAAGCCACAAGTCTGATAATGTTCTATTTAAAATTTGAGGATGATAACTTTAAAACTTTGAGTTCTATGAAACATTTTCCAAGACCATGCTATTATGACCACATGTAGCATTAGCCATTAACCATAGTGCCTAAATGCAGAATGGTAAACAGGACAACATCCGATCATAATTGAGTTTTATAGCAGTGTATTTTACTGATGTTATGTGGATTCCATTCATATAATGAGGCAGAAAGCAGATTATTTATAGAATATCCAGCATGCATCTGATAGCTGATCTGCAGCTCTTCTGCACTGACAGCTACATAACTGTCAATAAACATACACTATATATCAGAGACTGCATAGAAATAATAGACAAACCATATATTTTTGTATTTGTCTTTATAGTTTACTACAAGTCTTAACAGTTAACTTATTAGTTTTATGCTTTAAGTCCCTTGTCATGTGGGTAGGGATGGGTGGATCGATACTAAAGTATCGATACTTCTGATACTGATGTGGTATCAAGAATATTGATCCTCACATAAAATGTCTAGGTTACTGGTGCAACCCCTGTTCCCTGATGGAGGGAATGCCGCTGACGCTGAACTGTGTCAGGAGGTACGGAAGAGTGGACACTGGCAAGCTGCTGCATGCCTCACAGTGAGCGCTCAACCACGTCGTGACCTTCCAGCGAGTTTAGGTAAGGCATCTCCCTAGTCCCATTAAGGGGGTAGGAGGCACTTACCCAAGGAGGGTGGCCTTTCCTGATATTTGCTTTTAAGCAATTTCCCGCCGAGCACCTTCTAGAATAATGCTGGGAAGTGCTCTTCCCTTTCCAGGAGGGAGGGCACTACAGAGACCACATCCTACCGGAGGGAGGTTAACATGTGGAGAATACCTCACATGGACTTACCAATGGGGAAGTTCACATATGGAATAATACCAACCCTATCTACAGAGAGGGTACACAGCAACAGTGGCTGAAGCAGAGCAAGGCTCTGATGAGGGGAAACACAGGGTTCACCAGAGGGGAAACCGAACAGTGGAAATGCGTCACACAGGAATACCCAGAGGGGAATCACCATGTATGGAGCACTGAGCCCAAATACACGGGTTCACCTGAAAAGGGGCATACCCAAGTACTGGGCCTGGTGACGTCACTCCTCCGCCGAGTTTGTCACTGAACAGTGCTTAAGATTTAAAGAGGCATCCAGGGTTCACCAGTTACGGGGAACTGTTGTGGACAAAATAGCTCACATTATCACCTAGAAAAAGGGGAAAGGCTTAATGCAAGCAGTACACCCAACCAGCTGCCCGGCCTACCTGCTGTTACCTCATAACACTTGGGACGAAACTGGTTCTATGCATAGGTTGTAAAACCTTGCAAAGGTATTGGGTGTAGCCCAACCCGCAGCTCTGCATACGTCTGGTAGAGAGGCCCCCCTTGCCAGTGCCCAGGAGGACACAACACCTCTAGTGGAGTGCACCCGAACTCCCAAGGGGCACGGCAGGTCTTGTGACTGGTAAGCCAAGGAAATGGCATCCACAATACAATGGGCCAGCCTCTGTTTGGAGACAGCTTTCTCCTTCTTCTGCCCTCCAAAGCAGACAAAGAGCTGCTCCGAGCATTTGAAGCGCTATGTGTGGTCCAGATAGATGTGCAGGGCGTGAACTGGACATAGCAACAACAAGACCGGGTCTTCCTCCTCTGAAAGGAGTGCTTGCAGGCTCACCAGCTGATCCTGGAAGGGAGTGGTGGGAACTTTGGGCATGTAACCGGGCCGGGTCTCAAGATCATGTGAGAGTGTGCCGGACTGAACTCCAGGCATTCGCTGGTGACAGAGAGCACCTGTAGGTCCCCTACCCTCTTGATGGAAGTGAGTGCCACCAGGAGGGCCATCTTTAGTGACCTCACCTTCAGGGTAGAGGGAGACAACCGTCTATCCAGCCCTTCCTATAGGAAAGACAGCACAGACCCAACCGCGCACCTCTGTGGGTCTTCACCACGGGAAGAACACCAGTTCGCGAAGAGACGCCACTTCAAGGCATACAGCCACCTCATAGAGGGGGCTCTGGCCTGAGTGATCGCTAGATCTTCCGCGTCCCATCCAGGAGCCAGACGTGGAGGTTAGACCAAATCAGCTGGACTATGTGGGGGTGGAGTCTCCACTCCCCGCGGAGCATTACCTGCCATGAGAGCGCGTCTGCTGCACGGTTGAGGATGCCCAAATCCTCCGTAGGGCCAGCGATACTGCCAGCAACTCTAAGCAATTGATGTGCCATTGGAGTCAGGGCCCTGTCCAGAGCCCCGACACTGCTTGCCCGTAGCACACAGCGCCCCAGCCCGAGTTCGTGGCTCGAGACCTGCTCTAAGGGAACACCCGCCTGTAGAAATGCCAGGTCTGACCAAGGGCTGAAAGTCTGACGGCACTGTGGCATGATAGTCACACGTTAGGTGCCATGGTGCCATGCCCACCTCAGGACTCGAGTTTGTAGCCAGTGCTAAAGCGGTCTCATATGCATTAACCCGAGGGGGAGAACCGCCACTGAGGATGCCATATGCCCCAGGAGCCTCTGAAATTGTTTCACTGGTGCTGCTACCTTCTGCCTGAAGCTTTGCCCTGCACAGGGGAGAGCTTGCTCTTCTACCTGAAGCCCGAGTCAGTCAAGGTGCTGAAGCACAAGGTCCCTGTGCACACACAATAGATCCTGCGAGTGAGCTAGGATTAGTCAGTCGTCGAGATAATTGAGAATGCGTATGCCCTTCTCCTTTAATGGGGCCAGGGCAGCCTCTGCGACCTTGGTAAAGATGCAAGGGGACAGGGACAGACCGAAGGGGAGAGGATGCCACTGAACTTTGGCGGGCGTCTGCCGAATTGAATCGCGTAGCCAAGGCGAATTGTCCTGACGAGCCACCGCGAGGGGCTGGAGAGCACTAACCAGGCCTCTAGACTCTGCGCCTGTGGCACCAAGGGGACGACTGGATTTATCATGCCCGGTAAGGGTGGTTCGCGGCAAGGCAGAGCAGGCGCCCCACCTGGAAGACAACCCAGGGGGGACGTGCTGCTCCACAAGCCCGCAACGGAGGCCGGTGGCTGGGTCACACGTGCGCGCGGCCCCAGAGAACAGCACACTTACCTGTTCACCGGCAGTCTCTCGACGGAGACCGAGGGAACGCGAGGTACTCAGTCCGACTGGTTGACCGGAAAGACTTCCAGTGCTTGGCCGTAATGAGCACGATGACCCAGAGAATGAGGAAACTGCTCTTTTATTGACCATGTGGGTGCCGAGGCCCAGAGGGCACCTGGCGATGTTATACTCACCATGCGCTGGCCCAGGGGCGATGGTGGAGCTGGAAAGTTCACCCGGGCCAGACCGGTCGGAGTCAGTTGCCTCATCCCTGGGTCGCCCGTGTCAGGGCCGCCTCGAAGACCATGTGGGGTTCTTGGGGGCCGGCTGACGGGCGAGTGGAGCCGCCTTCCTCCGGGAGGATCTTCTTCTCAAAGACCGGCGTACGGGCTCCGATGGTACGGGAGCCGGGGCTGGTGCCACAGGAGGACAGCCCTGGTGAGAGGCAGACAAGGCGAAGGACTTTGGAGGCCTGAAGGTGGCCGAGTCGCGCCATGGCAAGATATGTTTGATCGCCTCCATCTGTTTCCTCGCCGTCGAGAATTGATGGGCGAAGTCCTCGACAGTGTTGCCAAAAAGCCCCTATTCGGAGATGGGAGCACCGAGAAAGCGAACCTTCTAGGCGTCACGCATCTCCGCAAGGTTGAGCCACAGGTGCCACTCTTGGACCACCAGAGTGGACATCGTCTGGCCCAGGGTGCGCGCTGTGACCTTCGTCGCCTGTAGGGCGAGGTCGGTCACGGTACGCAGTTCCTGCATACCGCGACCGGTTCTACCCTCATGCAGATCTTTCATCGCCTTGGCCTGGTGGACCTGCAGGATGGCCATGGTGTGCAGGGCAGAGGTGGCCTGACCCATGGCCTTGTAAGCCTTCGTCATCAACAAGGAAGAGAACTTACAGGCCTTGGAAGGGAGCCTTGGTCGATCCCTCCAGGTGGCTGTGCCCTGTGGGCATAAATGCATTGCTATGGTGCGCTCTACCTGGGGAAGCTCGACATATCCCTTAGCCGCTCCACCGTCAAGGGTAGTTAGGATGGACGATCCCGCAAAGCATGTATGGGCAGAAAAAGGTGCTTTCCACGACTTCGTTAGCTTCTCGTGCACTTCCGGGAAGAAAGGCACCGGGGCAGGGCGTGGCCGTGAGTCACGCTCTGACCCCAGAAACCAATCATCCAGCCGCCCTTTAGCACGATGTTTTCAGCCGCCCGGGCAAGCACGGCTGCCATCTCAGCGTCCACCTCATCCTGAGCTCTACCACCCATGGGCGGGAGCTCAGAAGATTCGTTCGATAGCCCCTCCAGGAAGGACAAGCGTGCTGGGGGATGGGAGGTCCCCGACCTGGCCGCTTGAGTATCAGCTCAGGACGAACCGGGTTGGAAAGCAGCCGCGGTGGCTCCCTACTTCACGAAGAAGGAGGTGAGCCATGACTGCAACGTTCTCATGGGCATATTCTCGCAATGAGAACATGACCCCTCCACGAAAGCTGTTTCGACGTGCTGGCGCACCAAGCACTCGAGACAGATCTCATGGGTATCCGGAGGGGAGAGATAACAACCACATCCAGTAGCACAAAGGCGAAAGGCCATCTTTAAAAAGACACCAATCGTTTGTGCGAGCTCTTTTAGAAGAAAATATACTCTTTAGAATATACTCTTTTAGCACCTGCAGACTCGGCTGCTGAAGCACCCAGGGGAAGCACAACACTCGACCGTGCGAGGATGACCGCTGATATGCGCCGTAAATCCAGCAGCGTAAGCATTGGTGACAGGGACGAACACACATGCGTTCAGCTTCGAAGAATAAATCTGAATGAGTGATGCACGCCATCTCCTTTTATACCCATATGTCCGGGGCGGAGAGTGGCATGCATTTCACTCGCCAGGTCTCATTGGCCTTTTCTATTTTAAGCAAAGGTGATTGGGGCTCTCAAGATCAAACCCCTAGTGTCACTACATTGACACAACGTCGAGTGAGTGACAGACAGGGAAATATCGATTCTAAAGCTTTTTTTTTAACTAGTGATCTTATTATTTAGATAACATGAATATTAATGCATCTCATAAGCTTCAAAGTGGAAAAAAAGAATTATATTAGTAAATTGTTGCATGGCACCGGAACTATTTTTTCTTCCACTTATCTTGACGTGCAGAAATGCTAAAATACACAGTCACAGAGAGCACCCACCCTTTCAGTCATAGCGCTCGTTCAAAGAGGGAGCAGTGCTTTCCTGAGGTAATACACAGCATCTGGAGTTATTCACACCAAGTAATGACAAACCTAGACATGACATGTATTATAATGGGCTTGTGTGACCATTTTTACAGGCTTATTTAAATTTAGAGGTGTTAAAACATTGATAATGATCTTTAATCCTCATTAATAAATGATAACCTTATGAAAACTACCCATGGATTTACTGTAGTAATATTGTATTAACCATGACTAGTAACCACAACTGTAGTAACCAGGGTTTTTTTTTTGTTTTGTTTTTTTGGCAGTAACAGCATTACTGTAGTATCCATATTGTAACTTGGTTTTAGTAATAGTAGCCATATAATAATATCTATGGTTAATTTTGTGGTTTTATATGTTGCTTATACTTACTAATTTTTAAAAGGTAAACAAAGCAGCCTAACAATTTTCTGCTTAGGCCTATAAATATATAAAACATTTAAGTAATAGTTTATGTTACTAATTTTATCCAAATAATTCATAAAAATGCAATTTATTAGACGTATCGTTACTGATATCGATATCGGCAATACTGGCCTAAAAGTACTTGGTATCGGATCGAAAATAAAATAAGTGGTATCGCCCATCCCTACATGTGGGCACTGAAGTAGGCATAATGTCATAGCAAGTCTTCTTCTCTTGCCCATATTTGGAATGAGAAGTGCACCTCTAGCTTACTGGAGGATTGTAAATCACCTTATGAGAGTATTACAGTGTGTCAGCACATCACATTGCATAATTTAGTGGAAAATGGACATAAATAATAATTCTAAATGAAGTAAATATGAGAATCCATCAATATTTCTATAAATGTGCACACTTTTGAACTAAATTTTCATTTGGAATTTGTTCACTGAAGCCTGGTTGGGAAAAAACAACAGGACTTTTACATAATTCAAAAGGTACATGCTTCATAACATTAGTTACGTAGGTAACTGTGGTTCTGTTAATTCTGGATGACAGCCAGAGGCGGTGCTTAAGCGCTAGTGGATTATCGCAGCACAAGCTAGATAGGCCAAGTGAACATACCAACAAAGTCACGTAGTGACGTAGGCTGAGCCTCGAGGATAATAGCCACATTAGCTCAGCGTTCAGCCTCGGTAAGCCTTTCTCAAGCGTTCCGAGTGACAAATAATTCTGGCGGTCATCCGGAATTCATATAACCACAGTTACCTTCGTAACTAGCATTCTGTTTCATTGCTATTGACCGCCAGAAGCAGTGCTTAAGCACTAGTGGATGACTACTACTAACATAGTCAAGAGGAATTCCACTCACCTGAAAAACAGTCAAGGCTTCCCCTGAAGAACCGCTGAACTCACAGCATGAGGGATAGCAATATTGACCTTTTAGAAGCGAGCAAAGGTACATGGAGAAGCCCAGGTAGCAGCTGCACAGATATCTGCCATGGAGACTCCTCTAAAGGCAGCCCATGATGTATGTAGGCAAGGGCTTTTGGGCTTTCTTGTATGTCACAGTGATCACCTCCACAATCCAATGTGACAATCTCTGCTTAGATACAGCTGCACCCTTCTGGACACCACCATAGCAAATAAATAGCTGACCTGTTTGTCTAAGACAAACTGTAGCATCCAAATAACACCTAAAGGCTTGCACAGGACACAAGAGGTGATCCCTCGACTCATCTGAATGGGATGAACACTTAATTACAGCCAGATTAATGGACCGATTTACTAATGAGGAAACAGAACTTAAGAAAGAAATGATGGATTTGGCTGAAGCACAACACCAGAATCATCCTGCAACCAGTGCATGCATAACTCACTAACAGACAATGTATGTAACTCATCGACTCGCTTAGTAGAAGCGATGGCCAACAGAAAGGTAGTTTTCAAAGATACCCACTTAAGGTCAGCCATCTAAGGTTCGAACGGTGGCAAACATAGAAAGTCAAGCACAAGTGGTAAATCCCACACAGGAAAATGGGGGTTGCAGGCTAGCCTTAAACGTCTTGCACCCTTTAAAAAAACTACAAACAAGATTATGGGAACCAAGAGTAGACCAATTAACTGATACATAATGTGCAGAAATGGCTGTAACATATACCTTTAATGTGGAAGCTGCCTCGCCTGCATCCAAGAGATGTTGCAAAAAACTAAAAACTCTTGGAAACTCACAGTGTGTAGGATCCAACCCACGATCCCTGTACCATGAAGAGAAAAAATTCCAACTCGCAGTGTAGAGCTAACATGTGAATGCAACCTTAGCACTAACAATAGTATGAACAACAGCAGGTTCACAATCAGTTAGAAGAGGGTTGGACCCAGAGGCCAAACCCAAAGCTGCAGACAGGCTGGATCCGGGTGTCAAACATCGCCATCCATCTGTGACAGCAGATCCTTCTGGAGCGAAAGCTGCCACGGTCTGCCCACCTATAGTCTCAGAAGTATGGAAAACCAAGGCCTGGCTGGCCATCGGGGTGCTACAAGAATCACTCTGTGTAATGTCTCCCACAACAGTGGAATAGGAGGAAATGCATAAAGTAGGCAGTTCGGCCACTGGTGAGACAGTGCATCCTGCCCTAATGGGATGGATGTCTCTGCCTTTGTAAACCACATGTGACAATGGGTGGTCACCTCTGATGTGAAAAGATCCACTTCTGCTTTGCCGAACTGATGCCATATGCTCTGCACCACATCTGGGTGAAGCCTCCATTCTCCTGGATGCAGAAGATCCCTTGAGAAAGCATCTGCTACCTGATTGCTTGACCCCAGGAGGTGAACCACCCTCAGTGATGCTAGTCAGTGAAGAGACCAGGTGAGAATCTTGTGAGTAAGATGCAAGGACTTGAGAGACTTTGTGTCACCTTGATGGTTCAGGTGGAACGAGGACATGACGGCCTGCCAGAACCAGTGAGAAATATTGCAGGGCTAGGAAAACCGTGGGTATCTCCAGGAGGTTGATGTGGTCTGTGGACTGATCTGGAAACCAATGGCCACAAATACCCCTGTGATTCCATGTTGCACTCCACACCCAGAAGAAGCATCAGTCGTGACCACTTTCCAACAAAAAGGAATGACCCTGGGGTACATCTGTCATTAAAAACTCCCAGCGATTTCATTGTGTCAATGCATGAACACAACAGTGGGAAACAACAATAAACCGATGACAATGTCTGGTGGGGTTCAAACGCAAACTGTTGTTCTACCACTGGAGAGGTCTGAGGTGGAGCAATCCCAGTGGAATCACAGAAGTGGTGGCAGTCAGCATCCCCATAAGCTGTAGTAACACTCTGTATGGCAACATCGTTCCCAGCCAGAAACGAGCAAGGAGCTGCAGAATATTGCCTGCCCGAGCATGTGACAGATTAGCAGACATTGCACGAGAGTCCAGAGTCATTCCAATGAAAGTAACCAATTGCACCAGAATTCTTTGTCTCGTTTACAATGAGACCCAGCTTCTGCACATGCTCTAAAAGCAGTCTGGTGTCATGGACAGCTTGATGCCTGGGGCACAAAGCAGCCAGTCGTCCAAATAAGGAAGGATCTGCATTCCTCTGGACCATAGAGGACACAGAGCTGCACTCATGCACCTAATGAAAACATGAAGGGTCAGAGACAGACCGAATGGTAGGACCTTGAATTGGTAGGCTTGATTGTGGTGCAATCGGAACATGAAAGTATGCGTCCTTCAAGCTGACACTCGTAAACCAATCCTCCCTCATGACAGACTGAAGAATGTTGGTTGTGCATAACATTCCAAAGTGCAGATGCATTAAATAGAAAATTGGACGAAGACCACCGTCTTTTTTTGTAACTAGAAAATAAGTGGAATAAAAACCCTCCCTTTGAACGAGGGGATAAACATTTTCTTTGACTCCCTTCTCCAACAGAGGACGTACTTCCTGAGAGAGAGCCACTGAACGAACTGCATCCCTGACCACTGTAGGGACATCCTTGAGAACTTGTATGGCCGGCATCAAAACTGTAGAGCATACCCTCTGCTCAGGGTAGTCAGAACCTAGGGATCTACTGTTGTGCTCCTCTAGTATTGTAAGTGTTGCATTAAAAAATGATCGGCCACCGGCCCAAGCACTTCAGGCTTTATGGGTGCAACTTTTAGAGGCAGTGGGAGGGCACTGGCATGGTCCCCCTGGCAACTGCCAATGAGGAGGCCAAAAACATTGAGCATCGTCAGCAGCACGGGGCCTCTAAGGGCTCTGAGGTGCTGGTGTAGGATGCTGGTGGAAACGTTGTTCTGGCATTGTATAGCGATGGCAAGCTTGAGCTGTCGGCACATGAAAGACAGGATTGCGCTGCACCTGTGTCAGCTGGCGAGTGGCCTCAGACAATTTCACCCTCTTTTCCAGCAGTTCTGGAATGTTAGGCCCAAAGGGGTGCACAGGAATGATTGGGAGGTCTCGCAGCGTCTTCTTACAATCCTCAGGCAGTTTCGCCTGAGCAAGCCACACTTGGCGGCGGGCTGCAAGAAGTGTGGCGGTAAGAATACCTAGTTAACGGGTCCAATGTGCTGGTGGTAGCGAGGAGTAATTGACAGATTGTAAACTCAGCGCGGGTTATATAGGCAGATTCGTATGCCTTTTTCAGCAGCAAGTCTGTGCAACCACATTGGGCACTGGGGCATCGCACATTGCCCCATAGGACCTTGTCAGGTGACACCACCAGCGTTGCGACAGGCTGTTCTATTTCTGGAGCGTGGCCCACCCCGATAGAATCTGCTTCAGCCATAGACACTAGTGCACGAACGGTTTTTGATCACCGCTTAGGTACACTAGACCCCACGAGGGCGTTAGAAAATTCAGATACAAAAACTTTGCATGGTGGCACAGCAAAGGAAGTTGCAGCTGAGAACTGTCTAAAAAAGACATTGGACTAGGCTGGTTGGGCAGGTGACTTCTCCAACCGCCATCCAAAGCACAGCCAAAGTGTCATCTGAAGAGTATGGAGCCTGTCCTGATGACTGAACTGAATCCCCACTAGAACCCCCCACAGCTGAAAGACCAGAATGAACATCCTGGGGGGAAGGTTGCACTGTAACATACACAGCATCCATCAGATAGTGAAAAAAAGAGTCAGAAGCACTAGTAGAGAGCATGTCCAAGTCAGAATGACATGAAAGAAAAGGGGAGTCAAGAGGCTCTTCCCCAATTCTTTTTCTTGAACTATCCTCATCCTCCTGTGTTATAGTTACAGGAGTGGCAGGCACCCCAGGCTGAAGCAATTGAAGGAGACGTTTTAGCTCTGACATCTCAAAAGAAAGAACAGCAACTGTCTTAGAAAGTGAATTCACTGGCTGCCACAGACACCTCAAGTTTCACCGTCGAATTAGGATCTAACCCAGCAAGACGAAACTGCCTCTCCAACATAGGCAAAGACTACAGTGCAAGCACGGGTCCGTGATAGCCTCTCTCAAATGCTGAATTCCCAAACAAAGTGGACAGACATCATGGCAGTCATCAGGGGGAAGAGTATTGGGACACAGCTTACATGTCAGTTGGAGGCCAGTGGCAACAGAACCATGAGCCATAATCACTTTGTTAACAAAAACACCCCTGGATAGAACCGAAAGGCTAAGGCGGGCAGAGCGGTAAACAGACCGGGGAGATACAGTGATGATGAACAAAAAAGGAATACAATTCCTCCGGACAGAACCGAAATGCAGTTCAGCAAGTAACGCTTGCAGAAAAATGTAAAAGAGAATATATTCACACTCTGATAACTGGCCGCTGGATTGCAGAGAGGCACACAGTGTATCACAAAAATCCGAATAGAGATTAAGATAATTAAGTTAGTGGGGGACCGCCAACTTTTCAGCGTGGTAAACACTAGCCACCGGATAGCACTAAGAAGCACGAAGTGTTACTGACAGATCGTGAAAATATATCCAATAAAATATAAAACTCACCAAATGCTGACAAAATAATCCAATCCAGATCCAAAAGGCTCAGGAGTGCGCTGTCACAGCTTGTGAGGATGATACTTCGCTGCTCTGGTAAGCTGCAGTTGACAGCGCGGAATCACACGAAGAATAACGACCTATCTCTATCAGGCGAGAAAGTGAAAGAGGCTGGACACTAAGCTAATGTGGCTATTATCCTTGAGGCTCAGCCTACGTCACTACGTGACTTTGTTGGTATATTCTCTTAACCTATCTAGCTGGCACTGCAATAATCCACTAGTGCTTAAGCACCACCTCTGGTGGTCAGGAGGAATGAAACAGAACAACGGTTTCATTTTCATATTGCTCGCCTTGATATTTTGACATATTGACAAATTAAGAAATTACTCTGGCAGTAACATTTCTACTGTAAAACAGTGGTCTTACTTCGATGCCTGAGACTTACAACTTTGTAATGACATATAGTTTGTCAAGATTAATTACGTATTTTACATTAAAACTATAGAGTAACTTTGAACAATTGTAAACAAAGAATGCTTCACAGCCTGGGCGCCCTGAAAACGTTAACAGGTTAAGGAATATTCCAGGTTCAATACAAGTTAAGCTCAATCGACAGCATTTGTGGCATAATGTTGATGTGGCAAAAAATATATTTCAACTTGTCCCGTGTAAAAAAAAAAAATAAATAAATAAATAAATAAATCTGGGTTACAGTGAGACACCTACAATGAAAACACCTACTCACTGTTTCAAAAGTATAACCACAAGTTGTAAACAATATGCGTGTTAACATGATTGTAGTGTGATAAAATCGCTTACTTAACTTTTCTGTTTAAAGTTATATCCAATTTTACAACTTCGTTGCTGTAAACCCTAAAACCCTAAAGTGACCTAAAACATTGATGATTTAAACAACTTTGCAGCTCAAATAAAACACAAGTTTTAACAGAAAAATTAATGTCAGCGCTTTTATAAAATTATAAGCTTCACATTTCTGCATTTAAACCCTCCAAAAATTGGCCACATTCACTTTTATTGTAAGTGCCTCACTGTAACCTCGATTTTGTTTTTTTTTGTTTTGTTTTTTTTTGTGTAATCAACATAATACCACAAATGCTGTCAAATGAGCGTAACCATTTTTTAAAACCCGGAATATTCCTTTAAGTGTCATCCTTTTACTAGAAGACTGTCCCTGATATGTACATTAATGTTAATAGTTGGTCTATATGGGTGCTGTGCAGTGATATACAGAGAAGCTGGTGAATAGGTGTGTCACATCATAGCTGTTACTATATTGTGTATTTTAGCATGATTGGATTTATTACATAACTTATAAATATGTTTATTATTATAATTTGGACTTTATTCGGTAAAGTGAATGTAAAATGAAGAGTGTACTGAATATTGATTCCACACACTGATGCCATTTCAAATATATAAAAGAGTGTTTAATGAAGTTTATGTGTCTTTCCTGAGGTGGAAGTGTGTAGAAAATAAGGACTGGTAGAGTATCTGTCTGTCCATTTTGTTAAAGAGAGAGGCATCCCCTCCCTCCTGTCTTTAGTCTTGTGTAAATGTTTAAATGTTACCTCCGCTGCTGCCTTTGTGTTGGCCTGCATTTAAGGGCCCATGACTGTGAATAACAAAAAGCAGTGCTGCTCATGTGTGTCTGGTGCTGTTGACACGGCTGCACTTAAAAGACATTTTTAACCTCTCACCGTCCCTGCTCTCAGGTATTAATCCACACTGGAAAACACCATCCTAATCCCACACGGAAAAACACAGGATTCTCAAAACAGGGAAAGCAAGCATGCATGCAAAGCAATGTTCTATATACTCTTTGGTAACACTAAAGTTCTATATGTACAGTATATGGATGATTCTTTGACTTCGGACACTTTCATGTTTCAGGGATTTATTTGTATTAAAACATTTTTTCTCATTAAAACTGAATTGGAAACTTTTTACCAGTCCTTCATTATTTGTTACTTTTCAAATGCCTTTTATCCCAGAACCAGATTTTCAATCTAGCTTTAAAACTATGATAATTGAAATAGTGAAATAAACATAAACCATTTCAGTCTTTGTTTGTATGTAAAAGATTTCTATAATTTTTTTGGTAATACTTTACAATAAGGTTATATTCATTAACATTAATGTTAACATAATTAGTTTGTTTATGTTAGTTCAAAATGTGTTAAGTAATGTTAATATATACAACTTTAAAATTCAAATGTATGTAGAAATCAGGGACATAACCACAATATATATTGAAGGGGACAAGTCCCCCCGATAATCAGATATGTCCAGATTATCCTCCCCAATAATTGATATCCTTGTTGCTGTTCTGCTGCAGTTCATTATGCACCGCTGTGTAACTGTCATTAAGGTGTTGCAGGAATAACATAATGGTTTAAAAAGTGTGATTTTTTTAGAGTGCTCTGTAGTCTAACACTGCTCGTCAGTCATTTGAGATAGCCAATCAAATCGATGAAGGCGGGACTCAAGTTTAAGAAGCTAAGCGGGAACATCGTGGATTATTCCAGTGCTGCACGTCAGCTAGCAGTTCAGGTTAAGAGTGTTAGTGTCATATAAGATACCAGTATATAACTAAACATGCAATATTTGCCCACTGTTTTATGACTGAAATGTTGTACAACATTATACCAACAGTAATTTCCAAGGGTGCAAACTATTTGCCATTTGGTGAAATTCGCCATTTAGATTTGACAATATGTCATGTGTAGTATGTGATTCATATGTCATTCATAACTGTGAATGTGAAGACATTAACAGAGTCATTTTCAACATATCAGGCTCAAGACAAAGAGTGAATGTGTGTATATTGTAAAGGAATTGAATGAATGTGGAAATCTGGCAGACTTTTGAAGTAGCTTTTTAGAAAATTCACTTGACATTCTCTAAGATAATAATTAATACACACAAAGAGCGTTTTCAACCCCAGATCAGAACTTGAACATAAGACCTGTGTCTTCTGGCTTCCATTGAGTTTATAGGTTGTGACAAGGACAGTGTCATATAATTTTAGTGCAAATATTATTAGTATTATTATTAGGTAATAATTTACAATCAATTTAAGATTTTCTAAATAATTTCTTTATGTCTTTAATTAATTCTAAATTTTTTACATCATCTCTTAAGACTCTATTTTTAAAAGAGACCATTTTATTTTGAGAATGTCCTTGTCAGGTCTGTGCTTAAAAAATTAGCCATCAGTAGTTCACCTAAAAATGGAAAATGTACTTGTTGTTCATAACCATATGCTGTTATCAGGGGGTGGGGGGACAACTTGAGGGCAGTAAATAATTTTGTGTATTTTCTTTTTGCTAGCCATGATGACACATTCATGTCATTCTACAGATACATCAGTGATGAAAATAAATTCAAATTATATTTGTCTTTTATTTGAGACAGCAACAGAGTTCCATTTCCATCAACACCCGCGACCCCCCACCCTTCAAAACATGTTGTTGAATGTAACTCTAATCTCTAAGCTATTTTGAGTGTTCTCGCAATGTTTCATTGATGTGGCAGCATGGCCATTTGTTACAGCTGATTATTGGAGAGCTAAATTAGAAAAGTACACCATAGCAGAGATATGACTTCATTAAAAGCATGACCTTTTTGCACAGTGGCCCGCTGCTGTTTGACCTGTGAGCTGTCTGTGTGACAACAGGAGAGAGCACTCATTTGTCTCAAGTGTATAGCAGGAAGACCAAAAAGTACTGGTGTATGGCCAGGACACAGGAAATGATGTATTCATTTCGATAATTCTGTTTTGCACACCACAGCACATATGTAAATGAATGTAAATGTACATGCATATGCATTCTGTGACTCTCCACAAACTGTAAAAATGTTCAGGTAACCTAAAAAATGTGCGTCATGTTGTAACATCTAAGTAAACTGCTTTTATTCCATAAATGTTGTTACACCAACAAAAGTAATGTTTATTTAAAGTACAAATAGTTCCATGTGGTAACAATTGTAGGTTACCACTTTTTTTTAATACAGGAAGTGAACAACAGAAAACAATAGACATTGGCTGTGTTCAAAAAAGCATGGTAACACTTTACATTAATGTTTTCTTTGTTAAGGATTTATAAAGATGATCATTAATGATTTATGAGTCATTCACAAATGCATTATAAATCATTTATATGTGGTTATAAAACTTGCACCTTTCATCCAATACTTGCCAAATAGTATGCATTTTAACTTGTTTGTAGTTGATTTTAACATATTACAAATGCTTAATAAAATCACTTATTCATACTTATAATGATCAAACACATAAATGCCCTAAACACATACATTTGTGATATTGGTCAAAATGCAGAGAAGATAGACTATTATAATGAGATTAAAAAGAGGAATTATGTTATTTAGAGTTTATATTCATTACTGTAATGTTTTGACTCACTTGTGTTGTCACTTTCATTGTCAGTTTGATATCAAAAGAATGGTGCTACTCCTAGTGCTTTCCCAACTTAACTAGTCCTAGTTACCTAAAGTCATCTAAAAAAAATAAAAATAAAAATCAATAAAAACAGCTCTTCATGCTCATTCACAGCATATATCATATAATAAAGCCTGATGACCATTAACCATACTGAACTTTATTTACATAATTATCTAATGTTGGCAACTTCTTAAAAATGCTTCATAAGTGTCCACTTTACATTATTAAAGTGGACACATGAGATGTATACATTTTTACAAAATAACCACTTTATTTCAAAGATGATAACTGGATACCACTCACATTCAACACAAAGTGGTCATGTGACAACAATCTGGTACTGTTTCTACTGTTTGAAACATTTATTGTTGCATCATTTTTACTGTTTTACATACTATTTATAATAAAATGCAGCAGTCAGTGTACTATTCAGTAAGTAGTAAGGTAGCAATCCATTCTGAACACTGAGCCACAGACTTAACTCACTCACGCAGCCATGTTCCTGATTAAACAATGGGTTAATATAACGAGGAAGCATGCAGGATGTTCTAGTAAGTTAATACACACTTTACAAACATCATAAGAACAGGCCTCCTACTCCCTTCTGCTTCATTAAACACCCCACATCACCCTACATACATGGCTTTGATCAGGTTACACACACACACACACGCATTCGGATTGTCAGCAGAAGAGATGGAATCTTCTCTAATTATTGTGTGAGTATGGGTCACTCTCAGATTTTCTTTAATATTTTCCAATTTTCTTTAAAGGGATAGTTATCATTTATTCAGCCCCATGTTATTCCAGTCCGGTAGGACTTGTTGAAATATAAAAGTAGAATTTAGTAGAATTTAGTCCTCAGTCACTATTCACTTTCATTGTGTGGAAGAAACAATTAGCCTAAATCCTAAATATGTGGTTACAGCCTTGCAAAGTACCAATAGTTATTTATCATTGTTAGCAACCCAAAGCCTAACCCTAAAGCAGTAAATTTTTTGCAGTGCATGTCACACTAAGTTTGTAATTCAAATATTTATCATTTGAATAGATAGCTGAGCAAATTCTGGTAGTAGGCCTGTATTCCAGTTTTGGTGTGTCTTGTAATAAATCAAACATTGTAACTAATGCCAGTTCAAGATGGCGCCACGGATGGCAGCCACGGTATGGAGCTCTCCAATTCTTTTGTAGTTTTGTTTGTTTGTCCTGTGTTTAGTAATCTTTTTCCAATCAGTTTTACCAGGGACGAACTGCTGAACATTCGGCAGCACATACCAGATCATCTTTTCCTGGTTTTTGACTATTTGGATGCTTTGCTGGACATTTTAGTTGGAGGCGCAGCTGTGTTATTAAAGAGATGCAGGCGAAGGAAATGAGCTGGCGTGCTGGTCAGGCTTCGTCAGCACGGCTTTCGTACAGCGCTGCCGAGTATTCATCTAGCGAATCTCCGCTCTCTTCCTAACAAAACAGACGAACTACATCTCCTCACCTGTACAAACAAGGACTTTTCAACCTCTGCTGCCTTGTGCGTCACAGAAACCTGGCTGAGTGAAGCCATTCCGGACAGCGCATTACATCTGCCTGGCTTTCAGCTGTTCAGAGCGGATTGCATTGCGGATTTAACGGGGAAAACGAGAGGCGGTGGAACATGCTTTTACATTAGTGAAAGTTGGTGTACAGATGTAACAATGTTAAAGAAGATGTGCTGTCCTAATTTGGAAGCACTCTTTATTAACTGTAAGCCTTTCTACTCGCCACAGGAGTTTTCCTTGTTTATTCTGGTGAGTGTTTATATTCCTCCATACGCGTGCCTGAACGCAGCACTGCAACAGCTGGCTGATCAAATCACAGACACGGAACAACAATACTCGGACTCAGTTATTATTATTCTTGCGGATTTTAACAAAGCAAACCTCACACGTGAACTGCACAAATACAAACAGCACATTACATGCCCAACCAGAGACTATGCATACAACATATTGTTGCTATACAACAATAAAGGATGGATATCGCTCTGTCCCTCGAGCAGCTTTGGGATTCTCTGATCACTGTCTGGTTCATCTTCTTCCAACCTACAGGCAGAAACTAAAATCAGCTAAACCTGTAGTAAAGACTGTAAAGGGATGGACCAATGAAGCAGAGCTGGAACTACAAGCTTGCTTTGACTGCACTGATTGGGGTGTATTTGAGGCTGCAGACACCAATCTGGATGAGCTCACAGATACTGTGACATCATATATCAGTTTCTGTGAGGATGTGCATTCCTACTAGGACTTATTTAATATACAACAATGACAAACCGTGGTTTAAAGCAGAGCTCAGGCAGCTTCATCAGGCATATGAGGATGCTTACAGAGGTGGGGATAAAGTCTTGTACAATCAGGCCAGGAACACACTGAATAAGGAAATCAGAGTGGCTAAAAGAAGCTATTCTGATAAGATGAAAAACAAGTTTTCAGCTAACGGCCCTGCATCAGTGTGGAGTGGCCTGAAACAACTTACTAACCACAGGACTCCTACCCCCAATACTGTAGTGGACCAACAACTGTCTGACAACCTGAATGTGTTCTACTCTAGATTTGAACTGCCCAATCTCACACCCCACAGACCTTCACTTCACACAAACATCAACACCTCCTGCAACCCCCCTCCTCCCCTTCATGCTACTCAACCTGCACTTAAGATCTGTGAAGAGGAGGTGTGCCGTGTCTTCCGAAAACAAAAGACAAGAAAAGCACAGGGCCCAGATGGTATTTCACCCACTTGTCTAAAATCCTGTGCTAACCAGCTGGCCCCCATCTTCACACTGATTTTCAATAGATCACTGGAGCAGTGTGAAGTCCCATGCTGCTTCAAATGCTCAGTCATCATTCATGTCCCAAAGAAACCCAAAATCACAGGATTTAATGACTACAGACCTGTTGCTCTGACATCTGTGGTCATGCAATAATTTGAGAGACTGGTGTTGGCCCACCTGAAGGACATCACTGGACCCTTTCTATATCCTTGTCATTTTGCTTATCGAGTAAACAGGTCTGTGGATGATGCAGTCAACACGGGATTGCATCATATCCTGGGGGAGCGTAGATTCCGGGGGGGATGGGGGGGAGATAACCCCCCAATAATCAAAACAAGCAATTACAACCCCCCCAGTAGTTATACCATGATCAATGGAATCATATAAATGCTTTACGCTGCAACCCCCCCAATGTTCAAGCCAAATCTACGCCCATGGACGTAGAGAATGGTTGTACCGTGTAGTGCTGTGGTTTGCAGGCATACAAAAATAGTGCCATTAATCATCAGCTTTATTCATGCTACACAAAACACCCTTAAATCCATAATAATCCAATTAATAGAATACTAAACTTAAGCCACATTTTGATAAATGTAACTGTGCTTATTTATAATGCAAAATAACTTTGAAGTAAAACATTAATAAATCATGCTTTTACAGTGTACTTTATTTCTAACATTCTTTATGTAATTTCTGAAAAAAGTGAGAGAAGTGTCTTTGTCTCTCACTTTCTGTTTAACCCTGTTATGCTGTGACATTAGCCATTAAAAATAATGATTTCATCTTTCTGACATACATTTTTACAGACAAAAAATTTCACACAAGCTCAAGAACTGACTGCAAATAATGTTAGATATTCTTGGACTTACCTTCAATCTCATAATATTCACCCCCGAACATTTTTAATATAACAAGGTTGGCTTCCAGTGCACAAACAATACAGCAACAAGACAGAGATCATAATAAAAATATAGAATAAAAATAAAAGTGAATAGAAAATAAAGTATATATGGAAACACACAATAGGACAATATAAGGTTTGCAACATCTGGACAGACCAGGGACATATGTAAGGATCCTTTTTGTGGACTTCAGTTCAGCTTTCAACACCATCATCCCAGCTATTCTCCAGACTAAATTACACCAACTCTCTGTTCCCACGTCAGTGGATCACCAGCTTTCTGTTGGACAGGCAGCAGCTAGTGAGACAGGGGAAATTCACTTCCAGAACATGTACAATCAGCACTGGTGAGCACACATGCTCTCCCCACTACTCTTCTCCTTGTATACAAATGACTGCACCGCCAAGGACCCCTTTGTGAAGCTCCTGAAGTTTGCAGACGACACTACTGTCATCGGCCTCATCCAAGATGACGATGAGTCTGTATACAGAAGGGAGGTTGAACGGCTGGCTCACTGGTGTAGTCAAAACAACCTGGAGTTGAACACGCTCAAAACGGTGGAGATGATTGTGGACTTTAGGAGGAACACCCCAACATTGATCCCCTCACCATTCTAAACAGCACTGTGGCAGCAGTGGAGTCATTCAGGTTCCTGGGCACTACAATTTCACAGGACCTGAAGTGGGAGACCCACATTGACTCCACTGTGAAAAAGGCCCAGCAGAGGTTGTACTTCCTTCGCCAGTTGAGGAAGTTCAACCTGCCACAGGTGCTGCTGATACAGTTGTACTCAGCAGTCATTGAGTCTGTCCACTGCACTTCAGTAACTGTCGGGTTTGGTGCAGTTATGAAATCAGATATCAGAAGACTACAAAGGACAGTTCAGACTGCTGAGAGGATTATTGGTTGCCCCATGAACTCCCTTCAAGAACTGTAGACTTCCAGAGTGAGGAAAAAGGCTGAAAAAATCACTCTGGACCCCACTCACCCAGCCCACTACCTTTTTGAACTGTTGCCTTCTGGCAGGCGCTACAGAGCACTGAGCATCAGAACCGTCAGGCACAGGAACAGTTTTTTCCCTCAGGCTATTCATCTCATGAACAGTTAAAACTGCCCCATTGAGCAATAATGAATGTGCAATACACAGCTTAGTCTATTTATATTTATCCAACATACCACACCTCTTCTGCCATTACATTACCATTTGTATATTGTACATACGTATATATATATATAGATAGATAGATAGATAGATAGATACACACACAATATATTGTCCTATTGTGTATTTCCATATATACTTTATTTTTTATTCACTTTTATTTTTATTCTATATTTTTATTATTATCTCTGTCTTGTTGCTGTATTGTTTGTGCACTGGAAGCCAACCTTGTTTTATTAAAAATGTTCGGGGGTGAATATTATGAGATTGAAGGTAAGTGCAAGAATATCTTACATTATTTGCAGTCAGTTCTTGAGCTTGTGTGAGATTTTTTTGTCTGTAAAAATGTATGTCAGAAAGATGAAATCATTATTTTTAATGGCTAATGTCACAGTATAACAGGGTTAAACAGAAAGTGGGAGACAAAGACACTTCTCTCACTTTTTTCAGAAATTACATAAAGAATGTTAGAAATAAAGTACACTGTAAAAGCATGATTTATTAATGTTTTACTTCAAAGTTATTTTGCATTATAAATAAGCACAGTTACATTTATCAAAATGTGGCTTAAGTTTAGTATTCTATTAATTGGATTATTATGGTTTTAAGGGTGTTTTGTGTTACATGAATAAAGCTGATGATTAATGGCTCTATTTTTGTATGCCTGCAAAGCGCAGCACTACACGGTACAACCATTCACTACGTCCATGGACATAGATTTGGCTTGAACATTGGGGGGGTTGCAGCGTAAAGCATTTATATGATTCCATTGATCATGGTATAACTATTGGGGGGGTTGTAATTGCTTGTTTTGATTATTGGGGGGTTATCTCCCCCACATCCCCCCCCCCCCCCCCCCGGAATCTACGCCCCCGCTTTGTCTTATTCAATTTTCAGGATAATGCTAATTCTAAGTGCAATTTTTGTGCCAGCGCAAATGGCCATAAGTGGGAGTGTTTGTGCAAACTGTGGGTGTATTTGTATTGGTATATTTCCACCTGTTTTCATGAAGTGATTTTTAAGTCACTACAAAAGGGGCCGGTGGAAGAAGTTTTAGAGAGTCCAATGTTTGGAATTGGTATAATTTCTTTTACCACTTCATTATTTTGATTATATTTTCATTTAGTTTGAAATGTAATTTGAATTTATAAATATTTTTGGGTTAATTTTTTCATGTTTTAATAAATTTCATTTTTCAAAATCAAAATCGACCGGTAGAAGTGAAGTGCATGTCGATGACCCAATTAGCGCATTGCTATCGCCATTTCACCAAACCCACTTGCGCCTAGACTTTGCACATGCTTGAATGAAAATTCCAGTGCTTCATGGCAAGGCCCATTGACTTTGCACTTATGGCATAGTGCCGTGCTTACTGCTTGTGCTCTTAAAATAGGGCCCTTAACCTCTAAAGAATAATAATTCATATTTTATATATTTCATCTCTCAAACTATTCACTGACCGTAGTTAGACTAATTTGAATCGCTCTTGCTGATAAACGCATTCAAACACTTTGTGTAGCCAATTGTATGTATTTCTTTTATAAATTAATAAATCATGTTCCCTATCATCAAGCAAAACATTACATGTTAGATCCTGCAAAAATGTTTGCAACACTTACTTAATCCCATTTCATGAGTCATGTGTGAACACATACCTGCAATATATGATCAGAGGATTTCTCAAGGTAAGAGAGATGTTTCATAAACTGTGAAAAAGAGGCAGAACTCGCTGAAGAAATGAGCCCATGACGTTCAGCTGGAATTGAGAGGATTGTTTAATTAGTATTTTTGGCTTGTCCTGGAGGGGTTTGGAATTGTTCGGTAAGTGAAATGTACAGTTATTCTTACTTAAATGGACAAAAATAACAAGTTAACTTATATGTGCCATTTTATTGCATCCGTGTTATTTTATTTCTCAAATTAAATGTAATACAACAGTTAGTTCTGGTTGATTCAACAAGTGTTCATACAGTGCTGATAATTAGTATAACAGCACTGGGATGTTTCACTATTTGTATCAATTTCCATGTTTGCGGCATTCCAGACCAGAGTATGTGAGCCATGCAGAGTGGAAGTGGAGTGTAGTTTGTTTTTTGCCTTTGTTCCAGTCTGTGTATTTGCTCTATAACATGCTTAGCTTGATGCTTTGCTTTTGGAATTTTTCCAGTTGAATTTTCAAAATAACTGACCAAATTTTTTCTGAAACCCAAGTTAGTTGATAATAACTTATTTTTTGTAGAACTTTTGTATAAAAGAATCACACTCACATTTGTGCTGTTCGGGCTGTGATGATCTGCAGTTTCGTGTAAGATATTCAATACAACAGCACAACTGAGAGTGTGATATTGCTTAAATATATTTAATTAAATACAGGACAGCATTATGGCATAAAAAATGTGACATAAAAAAATCTTAGTTACAGTAAGGCACTTACAATGGAGCTGAATGGGGCCAGATTATAAATGCTAAAATACACATTGTTTCAAAAGTATAGCCACAAGATGTATATAATATGCCTGTTAACATGACTTCAGTTTGAAGATTCATATCAATATATAAACAGGCATTATTGTTTATATGATTAATCTTACTGATGATGACAGTGCTAAATATACATATGTACAATATCTCTCATAAGAAACTTAGTGAAGAATTTCATAAATGGAGTGTGCTCAGCCATGACCCTCTTAACTGTCACAGATTTCAGTCGAGTAATTTAAGAACTGTCAGTTAAAGTGAAACTGCTCCTCACATGACACAGTGTTTTAGATTAGAGAAGACACAGACATTGAAGTGAGATGACTCATTAATAAATGCTGTTTTGGGCATGTTGTGTTAAAAGAGCTTACACAAGTTTTCAGATGCAAAAACAGTGTTCCGAAACCAAAAGAAAACAACAAAAAACAATATATATTGTGTAAAAGTAAGTTATTGATTAGGTATGTGCCCGAAGCCGAATACCTTATTGGCAAAAGCACGAATAATGACTTCAAAACAAATAACGAATTCTACTAAATAATAGAAAAAAAAAATATTTGTTAGACTATAGAGCACAGGGATAGAGTGATATTTTAAATAGACATACCTAAAATGACAACACAATGGTGACTCTGTGAAGTCAGTATGACTTAAGAATAAGCTTTATGAATGAAAATGACCGTGTGACAGTCTCCATTTATTGTGCATGGCTTAGAAATCTGAGCTTGTCAAGAATAACATTAACTAAGATACTATATCATTTATATTGTGTGCTTTTTGAAATGTCTATGTTAACCTGTTGATGTCTATGTTAACCTGTTGACCCCCCCCCCCCAAAGAACTGATGTCACTTTGCTTAAATTAGTTCAAATTTACTATATAGTCTAGTCAAAAAAGAGTTAATAATGTTGACAAATTATACAGATGTATAATTTGTCAACATTATGAACAATTTTGAACAGCAAACTATATAGTAAATGTGAACTCATTTAAGAAAAGTAAAGTCAAACCCATGGGTGGGGTCAATGAGCATCAACAGGTTAATGTTTAAAACCTTTAAAGTGAGAAATACGAGAACATGCCACTGTGTCTACTCGCTCCTCAAACAGGCAGTCAGGGCCACATTAAGGTTCTCTGGGGCTTACAGTTTTGCTGCCGTTGGATGTGTGTGTTTGTGTGTGTGTGTGTGTGTGTGTTTGCCGGAGGCGGAACGTTGTTACTCTATGACCATGCGCTACACAGACGCATTTTGCTGATGCAAAATAGTCAAATCCATGTGATTAGTCCCCAACATACATCTCCATTTTGATCTAAATTACACATTCCACACAGAAGATAAGAGACACTTCTTGTTTCCCATTTTTTGCCATTAATTTAATGCCTCGATTATACAGCATAAGCTTTTATGCATGTAAATATGTTTGATGCTATTTGTTAAAATAAATGTATACATAATATATTATAAATGTGAATCTATCTATCTATCTATCTATCTATATTGTGGCAAGCAGGGCGTGGCCAAGAGGTGTCGGGGCACAGCGAGGCTGGAGAGATAAATGGTAAATGAGTTCCACCTATGTGCCACACTGGTCTCACATTCCAGGGAGGAGTGGTGGGAGTATTTAAGGAGAGAAGAAAGCAGCAGATGGGGAGAAAGAGATGCACGGAGCAGTGTGTGTGTCTGTGTCACAGTGACTGCTGAAAAGCAAGACTTTTGAGTGTTGTTGAATGAGTTTGTTTATTGTGCTGAAAAGCAAGTTTATATATTGATGCACTTTGAAAAGTGTGGCATTAAAGTCTTATGTGGATTGTTCTCCCGGCTCTCACTTCCTCCATAGGAAAGGCAGAGGTCTGCCACATTTGGTGCGAAAACTGGGATCTGGAGGAGGAAGGCGTAGTAATAGAGTCCTCACCGCTGGCTGAAGATCGCGACGCCAAGGAGAATCCCAATCCGGTGGTGCTGGAGCAGTATGTCAGCCGGCAACCGAAAGGGATGGCTGAAGGGGGTCCAGTGCCATTGCCCGGTGTTGCTGACGGAGGCAGTGCAGCTGGATGAGGACTCTTTGGCAGTGTGTTCGTGGTCCGGCATGCCCATCTCTCTCTCCACTCTCTTTCTCCCTCTCCTTCCTCCCACTCTCTGTCACCTCATCCTGTTCTTATTCCCAGAAGCCATTCTGCAATGCGGCAGCTGAGGCACCGAACCAACACTCCCTCTCAAGAAAGGGGGGGGGGGAGAAAGTCACAGGCCCTGTGACTCCCTGGCCTGAGTGTACATATATATATATATATATATATATATATATATATATATATATATATATATATATTAATTTTTATTGTTATTTTTTTTATTGCTCACTGATTAATTTTACAATTTTGCTATAATTTAATATAATTATTTATTGAAAAAATATGTAGATCTGAAGATTATATTGTAATGAAGTAATTTACCATTTTTATATATCTTTAAAATTGCTTTAAATTAAATTAACAAATGTAATTCAATGCATTAGGTGTTAAGTTGGTCCAAGTAGAGTTTAATATGAACATAGAAGTCATTTAGCCTTGTAATTTCATTGCAATTATAAGGCAATAAGCCTCAGTTTCTTTTATTGTTGCATTCTTTCTCCGTTCTCTTTCAAAATAAAGAAGTACATTAACTTTTAGTATGCATTCGTTATTCATACGCACAACTGTTTAAATAGCCTTTAAATTATGTTGGGAAAATAAGGACATAAATTTGGTTAGACTATTGCATGTCCGCCCATATAATAATCATTAAAAGCAAAAATTACCAACTGGTAACCAACAACAACTATTGTTCCTCGATGTTGCCACAACGTCGTAATGATGGACTGGCACAGTTCCAAAGGCTACGAATATAGGAATTTCACTTTTCCGGTTGTCACAACATAATCAGTTACGTTGCCACAATGAAGGTTTGGTCATCAAATTACGGTGCAGTTAGGTAATGCAAGAAAATGTATCTTAGTTTAAAATAGATGTACAATAAATCTGTAAATTAAAAACACAAATTAGGATTCAGTAATTAGGCCTGTTGCAATATTTTACATTGTCTGATATTTAAATCTGGTATATGACCATATACAAACAAATACAATTAGAGTTCATATATTTGTACTATGTGCTATGTACTATATACTATGAGGGGTGGCAACACCAAAGCAACAGCCCATGCATATTTTTTATGGATTAAAGTACCAAGCTTCATTACAACAAGTACTAGTTCATTAATTGGAATCACAATCAAATTATAAATATCCATGAATTTGCCATACAACTGCATTTCCACAGTAACCACATAGTAACAATTTTGCTACTGATTTGCCAACATAAAAAAATTAAAATCTCCAGAGTACAAAGACATTGTCTATTAAACACATTAACAAATTCGAAATGTTCCTTAGCTTGACATAAAACTGGAATAAACTTCACATTATGCAGGCCAACTTGTTTTATTTGTTTAAGTGTACCCATGGATGAAGAGTGCATGCATATCCATGTTATTCTGCTAATAAAATCCTGTAGGCCTATCAACTTTGTAACAGCTGGAATAAGCCATTTGAAAGGGAACATTAACACAAAGTTAGTTCTAAATAAAAATAAAATCTAGGAAAACAGTACATTGGGTGGCAGTGCTGCAAAACTCATGAATATTAATTATTTTATGCACAATAAGAGATTCTTTTAAATCACCTATTTTGATAAACAGTTGTTCTTAATGACAAATAGATATTTCACATTATATGGTAATTTCATCTCTACATCTGCCACTATCAGTCTTTGGATTTTGTTAGTCAGTAGATGAACACATAGATCAGCAATTTAATCAAGAACGTGACTGATTGGTCTAGTGGTTACTTTTGCGTTTAGTTTTTAGAGGTTCTGGTTTCTAATTCACCCAAATATAACTTTTTATTGTAATAAACCAAGATAGCATCTATATGTCAGTGGATGGGTGTTACACTTTAAAAATAAAATGCAATAAAAGATGCGGGGAGATGAGAGTAGGGAAAACACAGACACATTGATTGACCATTCTATATTTGAAAACAACCACAAACTCTCCGCTCCAACAGCAAGAATCTGCGCGAGAGCATCGGTGATCAATATGGCACAGCTCAGGGGGCTGGGTAGCTCAGTGGTAAAGATGCTGGCTACCACCCCTGGGGTTCACTAGTTCGCTAGTTTGAATCCCAGGGCATGCTGAGTGACTCCTGCCAGGTCTCCTAAGCAACCAAATTGGCCCGGTTGCTAGGGAGGGTAGAGTCACATGGGGTAACCTCCTCGTGATTGCTATTATGTGGTTCGTTCTCGGTGGGGTGCATGGTTGCCCGCGGTGGGTGGTGTGAAGTGACTCCACTATGTCTCCGTGGCAACATGCCCAACAAGCCACGTGATAAGATGCGTGGGTTGATGATCTCAGACACGGAGGCAACTGGGATTTGTCCTCCGCCACCCGGACTGAGGCGAATCACTACGCCACCATGAGAACTTAAAAGCACATTGGGAATTGGACATTCCAAATTGAAAAAAAAAAAAAAAAAAAAAAATATGGTGCAGCTCACGAACACCCGTCTCCCATCACACAACCCAGCTATGGAACACTCTGTTTATATAGGAAGGAAACACGTTGCGTGCCGGTGCTCCCCATTAACAATCAGCTCACCTGGTTAATTTTCATCAAAATCATACAATGCACACAGAATTTATAAGGAATTTCCTGTTTCACATTTTTGCCCTTAATTTATTGCCTTGCCATTGGTAACACTGTTCAAAAAATTAATAAATCTGTTTGCAATATTGCATCTTCAATGTCTTGGCATAATATTGCCTAAGTTTGGTGCCAGTCACATGAATCCCCTAGGAGGAGTATTCAAAAGTTCAAGGCCTGCAATTTAAAAAAAAAAACGCACATTAAATCCAAAATAGCCAACATTAGGTGGAGCTAATGACTAATTTTGAAAGTTGTCCAGCTTGATAAGAGCAATATATGTAGCAAGTTTGGTGACTGTAGAAGAAACTGACCCCGTCACTTCTGTCAAAAGGTGGCACTACAGAGCTCCCCAGCCACGCCCATGTGTTAACCTTTGCCCAGGCCTAATGGCCAACAACTCTGATGTGTGTGCAAAATATCATGAAAATTCAAGCATGCCAAGTACCTCAAAAACATGTGAATGTACATAAAAAAGCCAGCAGACATTTCACTCTGTAGCTCAAGACTGGTTGCTTATTGAAGCTAAGCAGGGCTGAGCCTGGTCAGTACCTGGATGGGAGACCTCCTGGGAAAACTAAGGTTGCTGCTGGAAGAGGTATTAGGAAGTCCAGCAGGGGGTGCTCACCCTGTGAACTGTGTAGGTCCTAATGCCCCAGTATAGTGATGGGGACACTATACTGTAAAAAGGCACTGTCCTTCGGATGAGATGTTAAACCGAGGTCCTGACTCTTTGTGGTCATTAAAAATCCCAGGACACTTCTTGAAAAGTGTAGGGGTGTAACCTTGGTGTCCTGGTCAAATTCCCCTCATTGACCCTTATCAATCATGGCTTCCTAATAATCCCCATCCACCCACTCCACTCTCTCCTCTCCACCAGTAGCTGGTGTGTGGTGAGCGTACTGGTGCTTATCCAATTGGATGCTGCACATTGGTGGTGGTTGAGGAGAGGCCCCTGTTCACTGTGTAAAGTGCTTTGAGTGTAGTGTCAGAAAAGCACTATATAAATTTAACGTCCATTCATTCATTCATAAAAAGGAATAATGACATTTAATGCATTGCCATGCCAACACTGTGTAAGATATCAAGAATCCCTATAAAATTTTAAATCTGCACTGTCTTGACATTATTCTAAAAAGATATGAAGCAATTCAGGTAAACATAAGAGGGACATTTCAAAGTCTGTTAAACATGTCACACTTCCTTCCGCCAGTTGGTGGCACTACGACCGTGACCACAATAGCCACATCAATGTGATCAGCCCGCAAGGCCAAACATACAGCTCAATTTGGATGTAAATCACACGATGCACGCAGAAGATATGAGACACTTCCTGTGTCCCATTTTTTTACATTAATTTATCGCATCGCCATGGCAACACTGTTTGATATATCAAAACTCTGTTCGCAATTTAGCATTGTCAATGTCTTGACATGACGTTGCCCACATTTGGTACCTGTAAAATGAACCCCCTAGGAGGAGTATTTCAAATTCCAGAGCATGCATTTTTCAAACAATCCAAAATGGCTGACTTCCTGTTGGGCGGAGCTTATGACTGTCAGCATGAAAGTTGTCCGGATTGATGAGATCTATATTTGTACAAAGCTTGGTGACTGTAGCTCAAAAGGGATGTGCTACAGAGCCCCCCGAACATGGCCATCTTCTAGGTGACACTACACTTTCAGTGCTTGGGCCCTAATAATAATCCTTAGAAGAACAATAGGTCCTCCCCACTTTCAGTGCTTTGGCCCTAATAATCCTTAGAATAACAATAAGGTCTTCACAATTTCAGTGCTTGGGCCCTAATAATAAAAATAATAATCCTTAGAAGAAAAATAGGGTCTTCGCACTTTCAATGCTTGGGCACTAATTATTATAATTATTATTATAATAATACATTATTTTATGAATTATACAAAGCACATCTGTTATATGGAAACAATAAATGGAAGAGCGTCACATTTAAAACAGGCTTTTCAATTAGGTTTGAGACATTTCTGGTTTAAGCCTGCCCATATCCGATTATATCCGATTACAGATACAGATAATTTTGCCATTGCAACAGATACTTATACAGAGACAGATAACGATTTCACTGCACACCCCTGTTATTGATTATGGATTTATTTAACCGTTGTACACTACTGTACACTACCATTCAAAAATCTTTATTTGAAAACTGAATTTGTTTCTCGTGATCGAAAGGCTTGTGTTTAAATTTGTTTTGTAGACAAATATAAATTGTGCCTGTGAGAATTGTGCCTATGACTTTAACATTATTCTAAAATGTGGAAGAAAGTAATAATAGAGAATGACTAGGTGTGTTTCATGACAGTTCTATAACCTGTACACTAGTTAGTTAAACTAGACTAAGGCAAATGCTGGGAAAAAATTCAAGGCATGGAATTCAGAACTTGCGTGCGATGACACAAAGTGCTTCACGTGTCAATGCTGTCACATGAGTGATCAATGGCGACTTCAAATATTAGCTTTTCTCAGATGCCGCTGTAGTGTTGTGTTTTTGCATGACAGCAATTGTGTGTGTGTGTGTGTGTGTGTGTGTGTGTGTGTTTAGGGAAACGCTCAACAGAAAGCCATGTGAGTGAGTTCCACTTTATCTGTAATGTTAGTAAACTCAATAATGACAGACTGGTCTCCACTGAGAAGGGGAAAAAAGACACAAATAATTTCCCCTGAGCAAATTTGCTCCAAATTGTTAAAAAAAAAATAAAAAAAAAATAATTCCCAAGAGAGATGTCTCTAAATGTGCTAGCTAGTAAAAAGATTTTGTCATTAAGAGATGTGGCGATACATCAAAGGTAATAATGAGGCCCTATTAGTGTTGATGTGTGCTAATAATGAAACCCTTCCCAGCAGAAGGGTTGAGGAGTGGTTTCTCAAAGCCTCATTTATGCATTAAAGCTAAACAGATAAGAGCAGGTTCCTGTATCGACACAAGAGATGTGACCACAGACAGACTCCCATGTGTAAAACATTACAGTTATAACAAGATTATGAAGATATGTTCTCTGGCACAAGAAAAACTAGCAGAATAAACTGCCAAAAATATATTTACATATTCATGCTAATGATGAAATTTACTCATACAGTACATTCATCAAGACCTATTTAAAGGAACTTTTCAGGTTCAATTCAACTTAAGCTCTATTCACAGCAAATATGTCCTGTCCAAAACAGTAAGTCTACAGTCATCACTACACAGAAAAAAGTTCCATGGTTTTTGCTAGGGATGTTCCGATACCATTTTTTTTGAGAAAGAGTATGAGTTTTTTAGTACTCACTGATACCGAGTCCAATACCTGTTTTTTTTTTTATTTCTTTTTTTTTTTTTTTTTAGCAGCAGTTTATTTCAGTTTTATCATCAAAATTGTGTTTCAAATAAATAAATTAAAACTTTGATCAAATGAAAGTATAACAATTCATTTTCAACATGATTTTATACAGAACCTCACAGTACAATCCTAAATACAACATTGGAGTTATTTTTGTCAAATAAAGTGCTACATAGTATCACATATGTGAGATATTGCTTATATATAATACAGTTAATATTGATTTATTATTATTATTATTATTAGTAGTAGTAATAATAGTATAACAGTGAATATTACATAACTATACAGTAGTGATATATTTCTGTCATCTTTTTTTTTTTCATTTAAATTGAGCTTTTATTTTGGCAGAGCTTTTATTTTGAAGTGTTTCTGTGTTGTTAGACCAAGGAGCTCTGATGTAATGATGGCAGATTCCCAGTCCAGAAAAGCAGATCGCTACGTGAATCACAGTAATTATTAAACTGCAAAAGGCTACTATATAAATAAATAAATATGCAGTCTGTATATGATTCATGCTAAGAAGTGAATTAGCGCTCTGCTTGCTGTTATCTGCTACAAACAGAGCATGCGATGCTCATAATAGTGTTTTCTGTGTATGAGTCAAGGATCTCTTAAAGGTATGAGGAGTCTGTGTCTCTATGTCAGCACAACACCACCGGCTGCACACAAGCACTCACATTTAAAACGCTGCACGTGCAAACTATTTATCTCATTAAATTGCAGCTTTTGCTGTTAAATAATCTCACGAGGACATGAAGTGATTTTAATCTGTGCGCTGAATGTTTACGTAATGACATTCGTATGTCAGATGTTATGGGTTTTATAGTATCGGAGCATTTTTACAAGTACATGAGGGTGGTATCAGACCCAATTCCGATACCAGTATCAGAATCGGTGCATCACTAGTTTTTGCACTTCTTAAAGAATGAACAAAGTAACGTTAATAAGTTTGCTGGTTGGAGGATGAAAAAAAAATTTGCAACTGTGCAAAATGAAAGATTAAAAAGGCCAGAAAGTTTATTGTGCAATTTCTCAAATTGTTGTCTAGGCTTAATTTAAAATGTCAATCCACAAAAAAGCAAACTTGTTACTGAAAAATTACCTAGACACAATATATCTTCTAGACTAGGCTTAAGTCAATTATGTATTTTTATTTTAAACAATTTGGGTCAAATTTAATTTACTGTAATTGTAAAGTGGTGCAGAAAATTTTTTGAGCTGCAGAAAAAGTCATAGCTGGGTACTGCCGACAGATGCTGAGCAGCACAACTGGTGTACATATGTTAAAACAAGGGTTTCTAGTACGCGGTGTGTCGTCTGCCAGATGGGGCAAGTGTTGAATGCAGGAGAAATGGGCAGGAGTAAAGACCTGAGCAACTTTGACAAGGGCCAAATTGTTATGGCCAGGTGACTGGGTCAGAGCATCTCTGATATGGCAAGGCTTGTGGTGTGTTCCCGGTCAGCAGTGGTGTGTACCTACTGACAGTGGTCCGAGGAGGGACAAACCACAAACCGGTGACAGGGTGTTGGGCACCAAAGGCTCATCAATTTGTGAGGACAATGAAGGATATCCTGTCTGGTCCGAACCAACAGAAGGTCTGCTGTGTATTACACTTGAGCATCGGAACTGGACCTTGGAGCAGTGGAAGAAGGTCGCCTGGTCCAATGTGTCCATTTTTTTTTTACATCACGTTGATGGCCGTGTACGTGTGCACCGCTTACTTGGGGAAGTGATGGCACCAGGATGGACTGTGGGAAGACGAAAAGCCGGTGAAGGTTTGTGGACCGGTTCTGCCTCAGTCTTCCAATCCCCCAGCTCCACCTTGCTCCTCTGAACCTCCGGCGCCACCTTGGTCCTCCCTGCCTCCAGCTCCACCCTGGCCCTTCGAGTCTTCAGCTACTCTCCGGGAATCCAGTTCTCCATGGTTTTGCCCCTCGAGCCTCTCACAGCTCCGCCTTCCATGGGCTCCACCCTGGTCTCATGCTCCATGCCATGTTTTCACCAGACCATGCCCCACACCATGTTTCACCATTTTTCCATGTCCTGTCACATAACCACGTCAAGACGCTACACCAACCCCCCATCCCCACCCCCCCAGCTCCCTCTTGAACTTTGTGTTTTTGTTTTGGGGCATCGGGAGCTGCCCCTGGGGGGGGGGTGTATGTCAGGGTTGTATGTGTTTTGTTCCATGCCATGTTTGTTCCTGTTTCCTTGTCATGTGATCTTGTCATGTGGTTCCCTGGTCATGTGATTTCATGTTTCCCTCCATGTTCATGTGTCTTGTTTTCATTGGTTTATTGTCTAGTTACCTTCTTCACTGTAGCGCCACCTATGGGCCGATCGGGCCGATTCCATGCGTACGGCCTGCCAACCGGAGTACTACCAATACCAAGTTTCAGGTCTCTAGGACTTACGGTTTGGTCTGCATGACGAGTTTTGCGGCAGAATATTAATAATAATAATAAAAGCCAATCTGAGCAAAAACAGAAGGGTTTCTAGCACTTTGTGCTTGAACCCCTTAATATAGCTGCAAACAGCGATTAACAGGGTTCAAGCCTTTAAGGTCCTTTAATTACATATGTAACAGATATTTATGCACTGGTTTGGTTCTGATCGGGCGAATGGCCTAGGACTAGTTAGATTTAATTTGTTTTTCAAACAATCCAAAATAGCATGAAAATTGGCAGAGCAAAAATTGGCCGGAGCATAAAGATCGTTCAAGGAGAGTTCAAGGTGTTGTCCTTGCCTCCAAATTCCCCAGATCTCAATCCGATTGAGCATCTGTGGGATATCCTGGACCAACAAGTCCGATCCATGGCGGTTCCACCTTGCAACTTACAGGACTTGAAGGATCTGCTGCTAATGTCTTGGTGCAACCATCTTTGCTATGCACTAATTATTTGTTTCACTGACTGAAGGTTTTTACTACGAGTTTTATGAAACAATTTTGAGGGCACATGAGGAGTTTTGTTTGACAGCAAACTAGAGTTTGTTTGAAAAATAATTTTATGATGGAACAGAATATTTAAACTGGTTGCATAAAGTATTTTGTAAAGGAAAAATACTCTGTACTGGCTACTTTAAAATGCTTTTACAATCCATATGACTGATTTTCATCTGTTTGTGTGTAAATGTATGAGTTATGATGTGCAGTGTAGACCGGCCATCATCAACCGGCCATGTTAACCTTTCTCTTTCACACACCTCCTGAAGTTCTTCTCCAGAGCCAAGCCCTCCCACGTGTAATTGCAGCTTTGGTACCCACACTCACAAACGTGCTATCTCAGCTCCCTCACGCCAACGTTAGCTGCTGGTTCCAGCATGCTCCCCACATCATGCTCGCGTCCCCCTGTCATCTTCTCTTACTGGGGCATGTGGATGTATGGCCATCTGGGGGGCTTCAATAATGCATTTACATACACAAATGCATATGCATCACAGCAGTGCATATAACAAAATCAAAGGGAAATTTCCCCAAGTTTCTGGGCTGAGCCTTTCGCTTCCTCTTGGAAGTGTCACAAATGCACCAAAGCCAAGAGAGAGAGAGCACGAGTGCCATTAGGGTCTGACTTCCATCACTTGTCTCTGTAGCCCTGATGGCATTCATCCATTGGGGATGGCTGTTGACCAAGTCAAAAGCAGAGAATCCAATGACAGCATCCTTTACCTGTAAGTGCCACCCCCACAATCACCACATTACTATCTGACACCAGCAGTCCTACACAGTTTCTCACTCAATATTTTATTTATGCCCACTCTTAATCCTTATAGAGCGTAACAGTGACTGCCCACTTTTTCAAGTTTACAGTGACTGTAAACTTGTTTTCTCAATTTAACTGAGTAATGGTGTCTCTCAAAATGTGTATGAAGTTCACCTAATGTGACATTTACATAAAGTGAACTTTACTACTTAAGTTAAGTGGATGCAAGTAGACTCAACTAATAGTTGCTATTAAAATATTATTGTTTCTACTTAATTGTTTTAATTGAATTGACATTACATTAGAAAGGATAATCATACAGTACATAGAAAATAATAACATATTCTAGGTCAGTCATTAAATAAACTTGATTCCCCGCAGAAGTGCACATAAAACTGCACTTATGTGCAAGTAGAAATAAGATGAACTGAACAGCATCCGACTTCAGCAAAGGAACACTGTTTACCCTAATGGTGACTTATCTAATGGTAAATCAATATCAATCATACTAAAACATCTATAAATTCTTAATAACAATTATTTAAATGCCCCCATAAGTTCCTTTTGACCAAGCAAGCATAATATAAATATAATGGCCTAAGGGTAATCCCATAAAGCCTAAATTTTATACATGATCATTTGAGTTACTAACACTTAAATTTCTAAATTTAGGGATTTTTAAGCAAACAAAGTTTAAGGAACATTACTTAAAATGTCCAGTTTAGGAATCAACTTAATGTTTAATTTTTACAACTTTTTTATTTCACTGATGACAACATTAGGGTTTGTAGTATTCTGGAAGTATTTTTTACCCATTAATTTCCTCCAGAAGCATTTCAAAAAATTCTTCAATAAAGAGTTGTAAGTCATGAACAGAGATGAATAACAACATTACAAACCTTGATATGATGCAAAATTGTATTTTAAAAATCAGTTAAAACTACAGAGGCCCTTAGAGTCTAGGGAGGGAATTTATTTTCTGAAAAAAGTTTTGCGTTCCCTCACAAAACGTCTTGCGTTTTCTCGCAGTAGTTTGCATTACCTCGCAATAAGGTTCATATTTCCTCACAATACATTTTGCATCCCCTCGTGACAGTTTTGTGTTCCCTCGCAATATTTTTATCCATCCCTTATGTAAATTATAGTTATAAAATTATAGTAGATCTATGGTATTTGTAGTAAAACTACAACCACAAGTACAGTACCCATATTTTAATATTTTACATTTACTGTTACTACTGTAAAATCGTGAAACAGTTTTGTAAGGCTGATGATATGTAATTTCTTTATTTAAAACAACTTTATTTTGGTGCATAATACTGTGTTGCTCTGTTCCACCTCACTGCTGTTAATAATGTTGTGGCTGTCTTTTTGAGAGGTTTGACTACCTCCATAGGGATTTTAACTAGAAAAATGCTTCTGTTACACTAGCGTGAAAACCCAGCTTGAATCGCACTGAAGCCTTTAGCGTGTACAAAGCGCAGAACTCGAGAGTATAATTAAAGTTGCCTCGACAGCCCTAAATTTCACTTTGGCAGGTCAGTCATGGCATGTTCTTTCCCTGCTATCCACGACCCAGTCCAAATAGACCTGTGACTCACTTTTGGGTCACGACCCACCAGTTTAGAAACACTGCTACTGTATGTGTAGTTCAAAAGAGTAGGGAGAGTGACTTGATTACTTAATTTTCAATGCATCATGGGAGGGGCCACCCACTGTTGAGATCTTTTGCAAAGATTTACATTTTCCATAGTAACAACAATGTCTCTGATTGGTGGATCTCTCTTCAGAATTGTGGGCATTCCTGTCTTTCTCTTTCCGTGTCTCTCTCAGGTCCTGCATTAGTATAATGATGGATTGGGTTGAAGTGATTGTTTTGTAAAATTGAACAAGTGTGTCTTACTTCCAGGAGCTGAAGTTCATTAATCATCACAGGTAGTTCTAACAAAAGGACTAAACAGACCAGAGGAACAATGATCAGCACACAGCCAATGGTCCAAACACTCATTAGAGATGATCAGGGGACTGCAGGGTATCTGTCACAGTGTGTGAGTGTATGAACATGTTTCTACAATAACTCATTTGTTAGATGGACTTTGTAGCCATGACGCAGGCCTGCAAGTATGCACGCTCAATAGAAGTGGTCATTTCTCATCTTTTAAAGCCATTTCTGGCTAAATCGAATTATAACCATGGTGCCTGTTGGCACATGCTATCAGGAAAATCCCCCAAAACAGCAGCGATCTTGCTCATGTCTGTCATACTTAAAGCATAAACTCATGATAGATGAGTCACTATAAACAGCCATTGATATTTTCAGCTGATGTCCTAAAGTACAGAAAGACCCATGAAGCAACAATTCAGAAAAAATCCCGGAGAACATCTATGATCTTATTAAATGACATGGGGAAGGGGGAATGTAAATGAATAAAATAATTACAATTTAAATTAATATTCTCATTGTTAAGGGTTTACAAAGGGGTTCATCATTACTTATACAGCATTCATAGGCTGATGAGCCAAAAACATTATGACCACCTGCCTAATATGCTGTTGGTCCACCGTGTACCGCCAAGACAGCGCCAAACTCACTGAGGCATGGACTCTACAAGACCCCTGAAAGTGTCCTGTGGTATCTGGCACCAAGACATTAGCAGCAGATCTTTCGAGTTCTATAGGTTGCGAGGTGGAGCCATCGTGGATCAGATTTGTTGGTCCAGCACATCCCACAGATGCTCAATCGGATTGAGATCTGGGAAAATTGGAGGCCAGGGCAACATATTGAACTCTTCAGTATGATCCACAAACAATTCCAGAACAATGTGTGCAGTGTGGCAAGGCACATTATCTTGCTGAAAGTGGCTGTTGCCATCAGGGAATACCATTTCCATGAAGAGGTGTGCCTGGTCTGCAACAATGTTTAGATAGGTGGCATGTGTCAAATTGACATCCACATGAATGGCCGGACCCAAAGTTTCCCAGCAGAACATTGCCCAGAGTATCACACTCCCTCCACCATCTTGACCTCTTCCCACAGTGCATACTGGTGCCATCACTTCCCCAGGTAAATGGAGCAAACATACACGGCTGTCCACGTGATGTAAAAGAAAACAGGACTCGTCAGACCAGGTGACCTTCTTCCACTGCTCCAAGGTCCAGTTCCAATGCTCATGTGACAATTGTAGACGCTTTCGACAGTGGACAGGGGTCATCATGGGCACTCTGACCGGTCTGCGGCCACGCAGCCCCATACGCAGCAGGGTGCGATGCACTGTGTGTTGTGACACATTCCTCCCGTAACCATCATTAATATTTCTGTGACTTGTACCACAGTAGACCTTCTGTCGGTTCAGACGAGATGGGATAGCCTTTGTTGCCCTTGCGCATCGATGAGCCTTGGGTGCCCAACACCCTGTCACCAGTTTGTGGTTTGTCCCTCCTCGGACCACTTTCGGTAGGTACTCACCACTGCTGACCGGGAGCAACCCACAAGCAATGTTGAGTCGATTGGCCATAACAATTTGGCCCTTGTCAAAGTCGCTCAGGTTTTTACACCTTCCCATTTCTCTTGCATTCAACACATTAACTACGAGAACTGATTGTTCGTTTACCATCTAATTTACCCAGACTTTGACATGTGGCCTTGTTAGGAGATGATCAATGTTATTCGCTTCACCTGTGAGTGGTTATAATGTTTTGGCTCATCGGTGTAAAGAGTGACTTTCATGAAATACCTGCCAAAAAGTGAGCCATTTTACTGCATATGTCATACAAGATTAACAATAGTTCTTCAAAATTAGTCACCTATGAACATTTATCTTAATGAAAAAGTGGACATGTGGCCTATGAAGCTTATATTATATTGACATCATGATGGCGCCACGGATGGCCGCCTCAGTGTGGAGTACTCCTATTGTATTGTTTTTGTTTATTTGTCCTGTGTTTAGTAATCTTTTTCCAGTCAATTTTGCCAGAGACGAACTGCTGAACATTCGACAGCATATACCAGACAATCTTTTCCCGGTTTTTGAATATTCAGATGATTTGCTGGACATTTTAGTTGGAGGCGCAGCTGTGTTGTTCAAGAGACGCAGGTGAGGGAGACGAGCAAGCACACTGGTCAACCTCCGTCGGAGCGGTTTTCGAACAGCACTGCCAAGTATTCATCTAGCGAATCTCCGCTCTCTTCCTAACAAAACTTACAAACTACATCTCCTCACCCGCACAAACAAGGACTTTTCAACCTCTGCTGCTGCCTTCACAGAAACCTAGCTGAGTGAAGTCATTCCGGACAGCGCGTTACATCTGCCAGGCTTCCAGCTGTTCAGAGCGGATCGCATTGCGGAGTTAACGGGGAAAACGAGAGGCGGTGGAACATGCTTTTACATCAATGAATGTTGGTGTACAGATGTAACAACGTTAAAGAAGATGTGCTGTCCTAATTTGGTAGCACTCTTTATTAACTGTAAGCCTTTCTACTCACCGCGGGAGTTTTCCTCGTTTATTCTGGTGAGTGTTTAAACGCGTGTTTGAATGCCGTGCTGCAACAGCTGGCTGATCAGATCACAAACACAGAACAACAATACCCAGACTTAGTTATTATTATTCTTGGGGATTTTAACAAAGCAAACCTCACACGTGAACTGCCCAAATACAGACAGCACTTTACATGCCCAACCAGAAACAGAAATATATTGGATCACTGCTACACAACAATAAAGGATGCATATCGCTCTGTCCCTAGAGCAGCTTTGGGACTCTCTGATCACTGTCTGGTGCATCTTCTTCCAAACTACAGACAGAAACTAAAATCTGCTAAGCCTGTAGTAATGTCTGTAAAGAGATGGACCAATGAAGCAGAGCTGGAACTATAAGTCTGCTTTGACTGCACTGATTGGAGTGTTTTTGAGGCTGCAGACACCAATCTGGACGAGCTCACAGATACTGTTACATCATATATCAGTTTCTGTGAGGATATGTGCATCCCTACTAGGACTTATTTAATTTTTAACAACAAAAAACCATGGTTTACAGCAGAACTCAGGCAGCTTTGTCAGGCCAAAAAGGATGCTTACAGATGTGGTGATAAAGTCTTGTACAATCAGGCCAGGAACACACTGAATAAGGAAATCAGAGTGGCTAAAAGAAGATACTCTGAGAAGCTGAAAAACAAGTTTTCAGCTAACGACCCTGCATCAGTGTGGAATGGCCTGAAACAAGTTATGAATTACAGGACTCCTATCCCCAACCCTGTGGTGGACCAACAACTGGCTAACAACCTGAATGTGTTCTACTGTAGATTTGAAAGGCCCAAACTCACACCCCACACCCGGTCTGACCTTCACTTCACACAAGCACCAACACCTCCTGCAGCCCCCCTCCTCCCCCCTCCTGCTACTCAACCTGCACTTAAGATCTGTGAAGATGATGTGTGCCGTGTCTTTCGAAAACAAAAGATAAGGAAAGCACAAGGCCCAGATGGCGTTTCAGCTGCATGTCTTAAATCATGTGCTAACCAGCTGGCTCCCATCTTCACACTGATTTTCAATAGATCACTGGAGCAGTGTGAAGTTCCCTGCTGCTTTAAACGCTCAATCATCATTCCTATCCCAAAGAAACCAAAAATCACAGGACTTAACCTGTCGCCCTGACGTCTGTGGTCATGAAGTCATTTGAGAGACTGGTGTTGGCCCACCTGAAGGACATCACTGGACCCTTTCTAGATCCCCTTCAATTTGCTTATCGAGCAAACAGGTCTGTGGATGATGCAGTCAACATGGGATTGCATCATAACCTGCAACATCTGGACAGACCAGGGACATATGCTAGGATCCTTTTTGTGGACTTCAGTTCGGCTTTCAACACCATCATCCCAGCTATTCTCCGGACTAAATTACACCAACTCTCTGTTCCCACATCTATCTGTCAGTGGATTACCAGCTTTCTGATGGACAGGCAGCAGCTTGTGAGACAGGGGAAATTCACTTCCAGCACCTGTACAATCAGTACTGGTGCCTCCCAGGGATGTGTGCACTCCCCACTACTCTTATCCCTCTACACCAATGACTGCATCGCCAAGGACACCTCTGTCAAGCTCTTAAAGTTTGCAGACGACACCACTGTCATCGGCCTCATCCGAGATGACAGTGAGTCTGCATACAGAAGGGAGGTTGAACAGCTGGCTGTCTGGTGCAGTCAAAACAACCTTGAGCTGAACACGCTCAAAACGGTGGAGATGATTGTGGACTTTAGGAGGAACACCCCAACAAGTATGTGTGTATGTATATATGTGTGTGTCTGTGTGTGTATGTATGTATGTGTGTGTCTGTGTGTGTATGTATTTATGTGTGTGTGTGTGTGTGTGTCTATATATATATATATATATATATATATATATATATATATGTAACATCCGAGGTTGTTACCCCTCCTACCAACCACCAGAGGGAGCCCTCTCCCAAATACTAACTCTGTACCGTTTCTTCTTTGGTGATTTCCTGTTTGAACTATAGAAATACCATGCTGTTCCATTTTGACTCTGCGAAGTATTGCCAGTTTACCCTGCCTTACCAAGCGTTTTTCCATTGCTATTGCTGATTGTTCTCTTGTTATGACCATTGCCTGTTTTCCTGGATTTACTGCCTTTGGATACCCCTTGTTTTGTTTGCCTTGTTGGACTGTCTTTTTGGTTTATTGGATTATACCGCCTGCTTAACAACTACCTCTATTTGCCTGCCGATTTGGATTGTTTGCTTGTGTACTTTAATAAACTTCCTGCACATGGATCCTAACACCGTCTTCATGGCCAGTTTGTTACAAATATATATATATATATATATATATATATATATATATATATATATATATACACATACTACCGGTCAAAAGTTTTGAAACACTTGACTGAAATGTTTCTCATGATCTTAAAAATCTTTTGATCTGAAGGCATATGCTTAAATGTTTGAAATTAGTTTTGTAGACAAAAATATATTTGTGCTACCATATTAATTTATATCATTATAAAACTAAAATGTTATAAAAAAAAGTTTTTGAAATTGATGACTTGGACCAAATAATAAAGAAAAGCAGCCAATAAGTGCCCAACATAGATGGGAACTCCTTCAATACTGTTTAAAAAGGATCCCAGGGTGATACCTCAAGAAGTTGGTTGAGAAAATGTCAAGAGTACATGTCTGCAAATTCTAGGCAAAGGGTGACTACTTTGAAGATGCTAAAATATAACACAGTTTTGATTTATTTTGGATTTTGTTTAGTCACAACATAATTCCCATAGTTCCATTTATGTTATTCCATAGTTTTGATGACTTTACTATTATTCTAAAATGTGAAAAAAATAATAATAAAGAATGAGTGTTTCAAAACTTTTGACTGGTAGTGTATATATATTGTCTATTGTGTATTATATATATACTTTATTTTCTTTTCAATATTTATTTATTTTTTATTAAATTTTTAAAAGTCTTGTTGCTGTTTTGTATTGTTGTGTACTGGAAGCTCCTGTCACCAAGACAAATTCCTTGTATGTGTAAGCATACTTGGCAATAAAGCTCATTCGGATTCTGATTCTGATTAATATACATGAAGTTGAGTATGGTTTAATGGTCATCATGCTTTATTATATGATATATGCTGTAAATGAGCATGAAGAGCTGAAAAGTGTTTTAGCAGAGGACTTTAGGTAACTAGGACTAGATATGTTGGGACAACACTTGGTGTAGCATTATTCTTTTGACATCAGCGTGACAAGGAAAGTGACAACACAAGTGAGTCAAGACATTATAGTAATGAATATAAATGCAAAGAGACATAATCCCTCCTTTTAATCTCACTATAATAATCTATTTTTGCTACATTGTGACAGTGATCTTGAATTAACCCATTTTATGTTTTCATTTAATAATTTAAGTATGAATAAGTGTATTTATTAAGCATTTATAAAATGTAACTTTTGGGAAGTATTGCATGAAATATGGCATTTTTTCATGTTGTTAGAACTGCATATAAATTATTTATAATGCATTTGTAATTATATTATTAGTCATTAATAAACTGATTAATAAACCATAAAAAAGGAGAACATTAATGTAAAGTGTTGGTGAATGAATAATTATTGAATGAATGAAAGAATGAGCAACCCAGCTACCTCTATCATTAAATAAAGAATGAGTGAGCAAAGGAATGGATAAATTAATGATTTAATGAATTAACTATAAAAAAATGAACATATGAATGAATGGATGAATGCAAAGTATCGATCTATATAGGGTTTTCATTTCACAGAACACACACACAAATTATACAGTACTGTGCAAAATTCTTAGGCACATAAGATGTTTCACAAAAGCATTTGTCTTAAGATGGTTATTTATATCTTCAGCTTTAGTGTGTCAATAGTAAATATAAATGTTAGACTCCCAAACATTAATTTTGCAAATAGAAAAGATTAGAATAGAAGAACAGGGAGCCCTGCAACAGATGTCATGGCCCCCACAGAGACCCCCACTGAACATCGTGTCAGTCTGAGATTACATAAAAAGACAGAAGCAATTGAGACAGCCTAAATAGATAGAAGAACTGTGGCGAATTATCCAAGAAGCTTGGAACATCCTATCTGCCAACAACCAAGAAAAACTGTGTCCAGGTGTAAGTAGGAGAATTGGTGCTGTTTTAAAGGCAAAGGTGGTCACACCGAATATTGATTTAGCTTTTTTATGTTTACTGGACTTTGTATGACATTAAGTGATAAATGAAACTATTTATGTCATTATTTTTGAAGACATCCTCACTATGCAACATTTTTCACAAGTGCCTAAAACTTTTGCACAGTACTGTATATTAACTGTTCCTACCCCCACCCTCCACAGTCAATTTGTAAGGTTCAATGTGAGAGAAGCATCAGCTAGCTGATTAAACACTCCCAACCAGATGAACAGATCACAACATCATACAAGCATAATTCACAATTTGGCACTCCTGACAAAACCTTCTGCATGAGCTGTTAGAATGTGAATTTCGCTTCCCAAAGGCCAAGACAGAATATTGAAGAAAGTTGTTAAGATTGACAAAAGCGGGGAGACCTTAAATAAGGTGTGAAGAGTCAAAGGCACCTGCCAATAACCTTTGAGAAGGTGTAACTTGGTAATAAAATGGGAGAAACTCTGCCAACACAGTCCTTCATTCTGGGTAGAAGAAAGGAGCCTGGTTCCGTGACGCTTTTTTTTTACCTTGTGGTACTCTGGGAACTAGCAGACAAGGTGAGCTCCATGGACTTTGACTAGGTCTAGCAAAACCATGCTGCAACAGATACTCAACCAACAGCTACCCCAAGTCCAGAGTGTCCAAATACTGCATTCTTGTCATGTGTGCCAAATTGCAGGTAAGCAAAATATGTTTTGTAAAAATACATGTAGGTAAATATTGCTTTTTATTACTGTATAGGAGCATATAGATTATATTTATTATTTTCTAAATTAAATTCCATTGTTCCTTATGTTCATTTAGAGGAAAAACTGAGGAAAGCACGTGTTCATTATCTTTAACTAGATTTTTATTTCAGTAAACATTTTGAATATACTTGGCTACAGTGGCTGTTAGAAATTATTTCAAAATTTTGATTTAAACTCACTCTTATTTCATCTTCCCCGTTTGTATGCTGAAAAGGGGCTCCCGTCTGGATGGTTGCTTGGGGCCTCAGAAATTGTAACCCCATCCCTGTACATTAACATACATAAAAGATGCACGGGAAACAAAAATACATCTTTGGATGTAGCATAACACACTGACATACAGTATGAATGTATAGTGGTGTGCGACAGGCAGATCTATGAGTGTGTGTGTGTGTGTGTGTTTGTGTGTGTGTGTGTGTCTGTGTGTGTGTGTGTGTGTGTGTGTGTGTGTGATCAATTGACTCTATCAATGACCCTCAGCCACAGACACAGCAGTCTGTGTCCTGTTCTGTTGTTCTGCTTCGCTCATTGCTAAACATGCAGTTTTTCACAGAAACACTCAGCTGCTTGAAACTAAAGTCAGAGGCTTCCAGACATATTAATAAAGTGTCACACTTCACTGTCAAAACATCATTATTCACTACAGACCCTTATATCACAAGATCGAGCAACTGCTCAGACATTTTGCAAATAATTTTTTGGAATAGTTAGCATGCCACTTTTCAAATAAGCAAAATATTCACAGCAGTGGACCAAAGCTTTAGCTCTACACGAGCATTAAATTGAAGCTAGAACATGGCCCATAAACCCTGTGACCCAGTCAGACCCGAACGGTATACTGTTACAATTTAAGATCAAACCTGACCTGTAATTAAAGTTGCTCACTGTGGTTTTATTTAGTCTCTGAGCGTGTAGGTCCAGACAATCTGATTCTATCAGGCAGTTTCTGGCCGAGCTTTCACAGGAAGAGTCTGTGTGTGTGTGTGTGTGTGTGTGTGTGTGTGCATGAAAAAGAAAGTTAAAATTTACAATTTACAACATAAAGGGGCAAATTCACTAAAAAGTGTTTCAGCTCAAAAACCTGCATCCAATTCACAAACCACCCGCAATCCAGTTGCACTAGTATTGCATTGCGCCATGCATATTTAAATTAAGTCATTTTTCATTGGAAATAAGCCTGCTTTCTGTGTAAATACCAGCTATTATATATTGCGCTCATTTAGAAAATTCTGTATTTAAAAAAGTTGCCTTTTGCTTGCTGCAAATATTGTGCTAAAAGTGTATTCCCTAAAATTAAATATATTTAATTTTAGGGAAATATATGTAATTTTATATTCAAATTAAATATATTTAATTTTGGATAAAAGCCAAAATTTTACTTTGGATAAAAGCGGCTGAAAATTGACTTAATATAGTCTAAATATAATATTATATGTTATAAATAATATTAATTATATTAATATTAGTATTTTTACTAAGGGTGTTTATTTAACACTTTATTTCATTGCGATTAATTTTCGATTAAAGATTAAAAAAATTATGCAATTCAGGGGGCCTGGGTAGCTCAGCCGAGTATTGATGCTGACTACCACCCCTGGAGTTGCGAGTTCGAATCCAGGGTGTGTTGAGTGACTCCAGCCAGGCCTCCTAAGCAACCAGATTGTCCCGGTTGCTAGGGAGGGTAGAGTCACATGGGATAACCTCCTCGTGATATACGTTATATAATATCTATGTGTGGATCTCGCTCTTGGTGGGGCACGTGGTGAGTATTGCGTGGATGCCGTGGAGAATAGCACGGGCCTCCACACGCGCTACGTCTCCACGGTAACGCACTCAACAAGCCAAGTGATAAGATGCGCGGATTGACGGTCTCAGACATGGAGGCAACTGAGATTCATCCTCCGCCACCCGGATTGAGGCGAGTCACTACGCCACCACGAGGACTTATAACGCATTGGGAATTGGGCATTCCAAACAGAAAAGGGGAGAGAAAAAAATAAAGAAATAATGCAATTCATCATGCCCCTTGACCACATGAAAATTCTGTAAAAATAAAATGTTCCTACCAACGGAGCAATTCAAGCTTGAAGTACCACCTTCATATTTTTGCGAGTCACAGTCAACAAGGGGCAGTTAGCGCAAATCTAATTATACAGAAACCGGCAGCTGTACAGACAACAAAACGCTGTTTAAAGACAACGGAGCAGAGTTCAGGTCTTGAGATGTGTATTTGAAAGTTTCAAACTACATATAACTTGTCACAGCATCCTAAAAGCATGCAGAAAGCTAGTGAAATGCAACGCAGCCACAGTGAGATGCTCCAAAATTGTCTGTCTGATGCAAGGGTACATAGACCAACAAAAACAGGGCAAACCGATGCAAGAAAGCGTCCAGTTAAAATAGCCCTTAATGCTGCTATCACATGCTACCAGAATTATGGCTCGCAACCACTCATTCAGATTTTCTCTTCGGAGCCGAGCAGTTGTGTTCAGCGAGCTGAATTACTCTGCCGATCCATTCACCTCGAAAAGCTGTTGGATTTACGGTGCATTACAGCGGCTTCTCCCCCTCTTGCACTGGTGAAGTGCAGAGAATGCCCCTGGGCGCTTCAGCAGCTAAAAGAGTATATTCTTCCTACTGAAAGAGTATATTTTCCCTTCTAAAAGAGTGGCATTAACAGAGAGTGTCTTTTTAAACTCTCCGTTTGTTTGTATTTCCTGGTTGCAGTAGTTACCTCTCTGCTTCCGATGGCCACAATCGCAGTCTTACGAGCTTGGGCACTGCCCACGCGGAGACGGCGTTCGTGGACAGGTCATGTTCTCACTGCGAGAGCGTGACCATGGCAACGTTGCGGTCACGGTTTTTCCTTCGTTAGAGGGAAAGACCACCCCAGCGGCTCCCCGCCTTGGTCCTTCTACCTACGGGTTTGAGGCCGTGTCGGTTAGCACTGGGGGTGATTTGGGGACCCCAGTGGGAGCCACTCCGCTGGGTAACTCCCCACGGACCTCCCATTCCCCAGTATGCTCATTTGCCCCACTGGGATGAGACCGCCGGCTCGTCTCAGGGAGAGTTCACGATCTCGTTTCGGCGCTCGTGAAGTGGATGAGCTCTCGATTGCAGCATCGGAGAGCGGGCTGTCCAGTCTGATGCTGAGGACTCGACTGGGCACCCACCTTCGGGTGCAGTCGCCCAGTTGCAGCCTGACGTGCAGCTGGCAGCCATGCTTGCCCGGGAGGCTGTGTGTGTCTGGCTGGAGTGGAACCCTCCACCTCCCCGAACCCTCACAGCCTGACGATTGGTTCCTGGGCCCGGAGCGCCGCTCACGGCCGCGCCCCGCCCCGGTCCCTTTCTTCCCAGAGGTGCATGAGGAGCTCACGAGGTCGTGGCAGGCACCTTTTCACTGCCCAGACCTGGTCTCTGAGCTCCTCTACTCTTGCTACCCTTGATGGTGGGGCTGCCGGGGGGTACTCGGCGATTCCCCAGGTGGATAAGTTGGTTGCGGTGCACCTGTGCCCGCAAAACGCCACCACCTGACGGGGCCGCCTGAGACCCCCGTCCAGTGCCTGTGGGGTTACGTCATCTCTGGCAACTAAGGCCTGCAGTGGCCCTGCACGCCATGGCTCTCCTGCAAGTGCACCAAGCCAAGTCGCTAAGAGAACTGCACGGGGGTAGTTCTGACCCGGGATTGATGCACAAGCTGTGCTCGGCAACCGACCTCGCTCTCTGGGCGACGAAGGTCACGGCGCGGACTCTCGGGCAGGCGATGTCCACCCTGGTGGTCCAGGAGCGCCACCTATGGCTTAACTTGGTCGAGATGTGGGAAGCTGACAAGGTACAGTTCCTTGACGCCCCCATCTCCCAGGTCAGCCTGTTCGGCAACACCGTCGAGGACTTCGCCCAGCAGGTCTTGGCGGTGAAACAGCAGACGAAGGCTATTCAGCACATCCTGCATCGGCGTGGTTCAATACCTCGCACCTCGTCTACTCGTCGCCAAGGGCGTCCTCCTGCCGGCTGTGCCGCAGGAAGCAGATACCCCCGTCTCACGGGCGGCTGCCAAAAACCTGAGGAAGGCTTCTAAGTGCCCTTGTGACGGGCGACCCAGGCACGTGGAGACCTGCTGCAGGCCTAGAGATGGTAAGCAGACCACTCCATCCCCCGGTGGAGGGCCAGTAGGAGAATCCTTTGCCTTTTCTTTGATTTGCCGCATGCCCGAAGGGCTGTGACACCTACATGTTCAAAAAAGGAGTGGTTTCCTCATTCCCTGGGTCACATATCTGGTGCTCACGGCTGTTGTTAACACGACCACTGGCCACCGTTCCTTTATGGCAGGTATGGCGCTCCAGGGGCGGCCCCCCCGCCCCTGCGTTCCCAGCTGTGGCATAAACACGCCCACACCAGGCAGGTTCTGACGGACTGCGGGGACGACTTTCCTCCTCCCCCCTCCCTGACCGGCCCTATGGTAGGTATCCGGAGCCAGGTAAGTGCTTCGATGTTCCCAGACTCAGCACAGCCACGAAGTCAGGGCTCCAGCCCCCTCGACGTGGCACCTCAGGCTCCGCCCTGTCACGGGCCCCACCCGCCGGTACGTCTGACGTGATTGTCCCCTTGGTCCCCCTCCCTCAGAGCTTGGGGGCATGGTTCGTGGTCCCCAACCCGTCGCAGTGGTTGATCAGGACTGTCCGACTCAGCTACGTGATTCAGTTTGCCAGGCACCCACCCAGGTTCAACGGCATCCGTTTCAGTGAAGGGAGAGAACGCTGCTACCCTGCGTGCGGAGATCGCTACCCTTCTGCGGAAGGATGCGATAGAGCCTGTCCCTCCGGCTGAGATGAAGAAAGGGTTTTACAGCTCCTACTTCATCGTACCGAAGAAAGGCAGTGGGTTACAGCCAATTTTGGACCTGCAAGTACTGAAACGGTCTTTGCACAGACTACCGTTCAAGATGCTGATGCAAAAATGCATTCTAGCAAGCATCCGGCATCAAGATTGGTTCGTGGCGGTAGAATTGAAGGACGCGTACTTCCATATCTCAGTCTTACCTCGACACAGAACCTTCCTGTGGTTTGCTTTCGAGGGCCGGGCATACCAGTACAAGGTCCTCCCCTTTGGCCTGTCCTTGTCCCCTCGTGTCTTCACAAAGGTCGCAGAGGCAGCCCTTGCCCTGCTAAGGGAAGTGGGTGTCCGTATCCTCAACTATCTCTATGACTGGCTAATTCTAGCTCACTCTCAGGATGTGTTGTGTGCGCACCGGAACCGGGTGCTCACGCACCTCAGCCGGCTGGGGCTTCGGGTCAACTGGGAAAAGAGCAAGCTCTCCCCGGTTCAGAGCATCTCTTTTCTCGGTTTGGAGTTGGACTCAGTCTCAATGACGGCATGCCTCACGAACGAGCGCACACAGTCGGCACTGAACTGTCTGAAGGCGTTCAAATGGAAAACAGCGGTCCCATTGAAACTTTTTCAGAGGCTTCTGGGGCATATGTCATCCTCAGCGGTGGCCACACCGCTCGGTTTGATGCATATGAGACCGCTTCATCACTGGCTTCAGCATCGAGTCCCGAGATGGGTATGGCACCGTGGGACACATCGTGTGGTCGTCACGCTGATCTGTCACTGATTCTTCAGCCCTTTGACCGACCTAGCATTTCTACGGGCAGGGGTTCCCCTAGAGCAGGTCTCCAGGCGCGTCGTGGTTACGATGGATGCTTCCAAGATGGGCTGGGGTGCCATATGCATTGGGCATGCAGCCGCTGGCTCTTATACTGGCCCGCGACTATATTGGCACATCTGGCCTCAAGTTGTTGGCAGTACTGCTCGCCCTGCGGAGGCTCCGGCTGTTGATCCAGGGCAAGCATGTGTTGGTCCGGACGGACAACACGGAGACGGTAGCATACATCAACCGCCAAGGCGGCCTATGCTCCCGTTGCATGTCACAACTCGCCTGCCATCTCCTCAGCAGTGCCTCAAGTCGCTGCGAGCCACTCACATCCCGGGTGACCTTAACACTGCAGCGGACGCACTGTCATGACAGGTTACGCTCAGGGGAGAGTGGAGACTCCACCCCCAGGTGGTCCAGCTGATTTGGAGTCAATTCGGTCGAGCACTCATAGACCTGTTTGCTTCCCGGGAATCCTCCCACTGCCTGCTATGGTACGTCCTGACCAAGGCACCCCTCGGTATAGACGCGCTGGCACACAGCTGGCCTCCGGGACTATGCAAATATGTGTTTCCCCAAGTGATTCTACTTGCACAGACCCTGTGCAAGGTCAAGGAGGACGAGGATCATCCTAGTAGCACCCTACTGGCTCACCCAGATGTGGTTCTCAGACCTCATGCCCCTCGCGACAACCCCCAACCCCCCCCCCCCGGCAAATTCCCCTGAGGAAGGACCTTCTTTCTCAGGGACAGAGCACCATCTGTCACCAACGAACAGACCTCTGGAATCTCCACATCTGGCCCTCCACGTCTGGATGTGGAAGACCTAAGTGGCCTACCACCCGTGGTGGTAGACACAATCACTCAGGCTAGGGCTCCCTATATGAGGTGTCTGTATGCCTTGAAGTGGCGTCTGTTCACTGAGTGGTGTTCTTCCCGGTGCGAAGACCCCCAGAGTTGCGCAGTCGGATCGGTGCTTTCCTTCCTGCAGGAGAGGCTGGAGGGGTGGCTGTCCCCCTCCACCTTGAAGGTGTATGTAGCTGCCATTTTGGCACATCACGATGCAGTAGATGGTAAGTATTTGTGGAAGCACTACTTGATCATCAGGTTACTGAGAGGCGCTAGGAGGTTGAATCCCCCCAGACTGCGCCTCATCCCCTCGTGGGACCTCTCAGTAGTCCTTTGGGATCTACGGGGAGCTCACTTCGAGCCCCTGGCGTCAGTTGAGCTAAAGGCACTCTCTTTGAAGACTGCCCTCCTGACTTCCATCAAGAGGGTAGATGATTCGCAGGCGTTCTCTGTCAGCGAAACGTGCCTGGAGTTCGGTCCGGGCTAATCTCATGTGATCATGAGACCCCGACCGGGCTATGTGCCCAAGGTTCCCACGACCCCATTTAGGGATCAGGTGGTGAACCTGCAAGCGCTGCCCCAGGAGGAGGCAGACGCAGCCTTGGCGTTGCTGTGTCTGGTGCATGCTTTACGCATCTATTTGGATCGCACGCAGAGCTTTAGAACCTCCGAGCAGCTCTTTGCCTGCTTTGGCGGTCAACGGAAAGGGAGCGCTGTCTCCAAACAGAGGATCGCCCACTGGGTCATTGACGCAATCATGATAACATATCATGCTCAGGACGTGCCGCCCCCCGTGTGACTACGAGCCCACTCTACTAGGAGTGTAGCGGCCTCCTGGGCCCTGACCAATGGCGTCTCTTTAGCAAAAATCTTCAGAGCAGTGAGCTGGGAAACACCAACACCTTTGCGAGGTTCTACAATCTCCAGGTTGAGCCGGTCTTGTCCCGTGTATTTTCAGGTACGACCAGTTAAGTTCCGGGACAGCTGACCGGGTGTACCGCTTGCGCATAGCACCTTTCCCCTCCCCTGAGGTGAAGACGTGCGCTTTGACTCCCAGTCGTGTTCACAAAGATGTGATCTGTGGATGAATTTCCTCCTTAGCAATGTGGCAGATGAGTTTGCAGAGAAACTCACTGCCGGCCCAGTACATGTGCTAACTAAGCCCTGTACTGGGGTAGGTGCTCCAAATGTGCTGGTTCCCATAGGTGACCCCATGTGATATATCTTCCGCTAAATCGTTTCCCTGTTGGTAAACTGTGTCTTCCTTGGGCAGAGGTTCCTCTGCCCCCAGTCACCGTGTTTGTAGAGCTCCTCCCCCCTCGAGTAGGACCTACCATGGGACTTCTCCACATGACATACTTCCGACAAGACTCGGTAAGACCATGTGACGTATTACCACTCAAAACACCCCCCCCCCCATCTCTGGGCGGGGTGTGGTCTCCGTGGTGTCTTCCCCTTGGGAGTGACACCCCCCCGACATAGACACTTATGGCCCCCAGTCGGTAAACAAATTTCAATCTTTTCGGGGAGAAAAGCGATGAAAAGAGGCCACGGCTGGGCTAGCCTGTCCCTATTTTTTGGGACCATTCGACGTTCATAAGAGCTTTGGGGGAGGTTACATGATGCCCTGGTGCGCTGGCTACAAGGCACACAGCAGTCTGCCCGTCTCGCACCGCCAGTCCACGTAACATAGTTCAGCTTATTGTGGCGTTTCGTATAGGGACCCCTAGTGTCACTACATCGACACAACGTCGAGTGAGTGACAGATAGGGAATGTCCTGGTTACTTTAGTAACCTCCGTTCACTGATGGAACGAGACGTTGTGTCCCTCTTGCCACAATACTGAACTACCCGCTGAAATGGCCGGGACCTTGTCTCAGCTCCTCAGCATAAAACCTGAATGAGTGGTTGCGAGCCAGCTCCTTTTATACCCATATGTCCGGGGGAGTGGCATGCAAATTCCAGATCAGAGGTGTTTGGAGCTCCCAAGAGTGACCCCTAGTGTCACTACATCGACACAACGTCTCGTTCCCTCCATCAAGGAACGGAGGTTACAAAGTAACCAAGACGTTCTCCATGTTTTCACTCCGACAAAAAAACGCTTACGTAACTTACTACATAACGTAACTTACTAATAATTACGATTTCAAAAGTGGGAAGAAGAAAAATTCTGATTTCAATTGAAGGCAGGATTACCACAGACGGATTGAAAAACTCAATTGCGAAAGGGATTGCTGTGTAATGTAAGCCAGTAAATAGGCTTCTAGTCAATGATATGGAATTAAAATAAACAATATATTGACTTCTAAAGCCACCTTTTTTAGCGTCTAATCAATGCTTTACTCATCTGCCGCAATAAGGCAATGTCTTTGAATTATCAAAATGATTATATATATATATATGTGTTATTAATATTTATTTTGATTATTATCTGTTGAATAATCTTTTTTATATTATTAATAATTTTTATATTATTTTAAGCAAATATTGGTTTATGCCATGAATTGCAATTCATTCAATTAATCAACCAACATATCATGGTCTTAATTCAATTAAAAAAATGTAATCAATCAAAAGTCCTAATTTTTACATTTAAAATGTAAAGTCTAGTCATTTTTATTTGTATAGCACTTTTCACAACACACATCATTTCAAAGCAGCTTTACAGAATATCAAGCATTAACAGAAAATGAAAATATAATATCTGTACAGTCTTAGAGTCATTATTGTGTAGTTTGATTAAATCTGATTGTAAATTGTGTATAAAAATAAATAATGAAATAATGAAATAATAATTGTATTTAGAACCCCTATGAGCAAGCTGAAGATGACTGTGGCAAGGAACACAAAATTCCATAAGATGATTGTTAATAGAGAAAGATAACCTTGGGAGAAACTTCCTGGTTACTTGTGTAACCTCCGTTCGCTGATGGAGGGAACAAGACGTTGTGTCGATATAGTGACACTTGGGGTCACTCTTGGGAGCCCAAGACACCTCTGGTCTTTGATAAAAGGCCAATGAAAATTGGCGAGTGGTATTTGCTTGCCACTCCCCTGGACACACGGGTATAAAAGGAGCTGGTATGCAACCACTCATTCAGGTTTTATGCTGAGGAGCCGAGACAAGGTTCGGACATTTCAGTGGGAAGTTCAGCGTTGTGGCAGGAGGGACATAAAGTCTCGTTCCCTCCATCAGGGAACGGAGGTTACACAAGTAACCAGGACGTTCCCTATCTGTCACTCACTTGACGTTGTGTCGATGTAGTGACACTAGGAGTCCCTATACGAAACGCCACAATAAGTTGAACTATGTTATGTCGACTGCCCAAAGAGAAGGGGGGATATTTAAGTGGAAAATACATCACATGGTCTTGCCAACCATGTGGAGAAGTCTCATGGTAGATCCTACTCAACAGGGGAGGAGTTACTACAAACATGGAGACTGTGGCAGAGGGGGCTCTGCCCAAGGAAGATGCAGTTTGCCAACAGGGAAACGAATTAGCAGAAGATATACATTGCATGGGGTTACCTTACAGGGAACCGCCACATGCGGAGCACCTACCCCAGAACAGGGCTCTTAGTTAGCACGTGTACTGGGCTGGCAGCGAGTCTCTCCGAAAACTCGACTGCCATAGGGCTCGGAGGAAGTCAACCAGGGAACATAGTTTGTGAACACTACTGGGAGTTAATGGCGCACATCTTCAGCTCAAAGGAGGTGAAAGTCACTATGTGCAAGCGATACACCCGGCCAGCTATCCCGGGCTTATCCGCTTGTATTGCGTGCCACTACATGGGACGAAACTGGTTCCACCCGGAGGTTGTAGAACTTTGCAAAGGTGTTGGGTGTTGCCCAGCCTGCTGCTCTGCAAATGTCTGTTAGAGAGGCACCCCTGGCCAGGGCCCAGGAGGCCGCTACACCCCTGGTTGAATGGGTTCGTAGCCCTACCGGGGGCGGCACGTCCTAGGCGTGATATGCCATAACTATGGCATCAATGAGCCAGTGGGTGATCCTCTGCTTGGAGACAGCGCTTCCTTTCCGCTGTGCACCTAAGCAGACAAAGAGCTGCTCAGAGATCCTAAAGCTCTGTGTGTGATCCAAATAGATGCGTAAAGCGTGCACCGGACACAGCAACAACAAGGCTGGGTCTGCCTCCTCCTGGGGCAGCGCTCGCAGGTTCACCACCTGGTCCCTAAAAGGGGTCGTGGGAACCTTGGGCACATAGCCTGGACGGGGTCTCAAGATCATGTGAGAATAGCCCGGACCAAACGCCGGGCACGTTTCGCTGACAGAGAACGCTTGCAGGTTTCCTATCCTCTTGATGGAAGTGAGCACAGTCAGGAGGGCAGTCTTCAAGGAGAGTGCCTTAAGCTCAGCTGACTGCAAAGGCTCAAAGGGGGCTCTCTGTAGATCCTGAAGAACTACAGAGAGGTCCCATGAGGGAACGAGGTGCGGTCTGGAGGGGTTCAGCCTCCTGGCACCTCTCAGGAACCTGATGATCAGGTCGTACTTCCCTAAGGACTTACCGTCCACTGTGTCGTGGTGTGCTGCTATAGCAGCAACGTACACCTTCAAGTTGGAAGGGGACAGCCGCCCTTCCAACCTCTCCTGCAGGAAGGAAAGCACCGATCCGACTGTGCATCTCTGGGGGTCTTCCCGTCGGGATGAACACCACTTAGTGAACAGATGCCACTGAAAGGCATACAGGCGCCTCGAAGAGGGGGCCCTAGCCTGAGTGATCGTGTCTACCACTGCAGGTGGTAGACCGCTTAGGTCTTCCGCATCCCATCCAGGGGCCAGACATGGAGATTCCAGAGGTCTGGTCATGGCTGCCAGATGGTGCCCCGTCCCTGAGAAAGAAGGTCCTTCCTCAGGGGAATTCGCCATGGGGGGCTGTCACGAGGAGCGTGAGGTCCGAGAACCACGTCTGGGTGGGCCAGTAGGATGCTACCAGGATGACCTGCTCCTCATTCTCCCTGACCTTGCACAGTGTCTGTGCAAGTAGGCTCACTGGGGGAAACGCATATTTGCATAAGCCAGGAGGCCAGCTGTGTCCCAGTGCTTCTATGCCGAGAGGTGCCTCGGTCAGGGCGTACCAGAGCGGGCAGTGGGAGGATTATTGGGAGGCGAACAGGTCTACCTGTGCCTGTCAGAATCGACTCCAAATCAGCTGGACCACCTGAGGTGGGGCCTTGCGGCGGGGCGGAGCTCGAGGTGCCACACCCTGTTGTGGCCGTGCTGAGTCTAGGGACATCAAAGCATTTACCTGGCTCCTTGTGACCACCCCCGAAACAGCCTGGGATGGGGGAGGAAGAGGCCTGTCCTCGCAACCCCTGGAGACTATCACATCGGGGCAGATGTGTGCCACAGCTGGGCGTGCAGGGGCGGGGAGACCGCCGCTGGTGTGCCAATCCTGCAAGGGAAAAAACGTGGACGGTGGTCGTGATTACGACTGTGCACACTGGGTATGTGACCCAGGGAAGGAGGAAACCGCTCTTTTGCTGAACTCTTGGGTACCGCAGCCACTTGGGCATGTGGTGAAATCAAATGAAAAGGCAACAAAAGATTCTCCACCCGGCCCTCCACCGGGGGATGGAGTGGTCTTCTTACCAGCTCCAAGGCAGTGGGTTTCATCGACCCTGGGTCGCCCATCTCAGGGGCGCTTTGAAGCCATTCGTGGGTTCTTGGCGGCCGGCCGTGAGACGGGTGGTGTCTGCTTCCTGTGGTGGGCTCCATTCCAGGGCCGTGCCGAAGGGGCGGGCTGCGGCGGAGCCGGTGCAGTCACCGCAGGGGGACGCCCTTGGCGACGAGCAGACGCGGTGCGGGATCTTGAGCCACGCTAGGGCAGGATATGCCGGATAGCCTCCGTCTACTGCTTCACCGCTGAGAACTGCTAGGCAAAGTCCTCGACGGTGTCACCGAATAGGCCAGCCTGGGAGATGGGGACAGCAAGGAACTGTGTCTTGTCGGCCTCACCCATCTCAACCAGGTTGAGCCAAAGGTGGCGCTCCTGGACCACTAATGTGGACATCATCCGCCCGAGAGACCACACCATGTCCTTCGTCGCTCAGAGAGCGAGGTCGGTCGCCGAGCGCAGTTCCTGCATCAGATCTGGGTGGAACTACCATCGTGCAGTTCTTTTAGTGCCTTGGCTTGGTGGACCTGCAGGAGAGCCATGGTGTGCAGGGCAGAGGCGGCTTGTCCAGCAGCGCTGTAGGCTTTGGCTGTCAGGGACGACGTGAACATACAGGGCTTGGACGGGAGCTTTGGGCGTCTGCGCCAGGTGGCGGCACTTTGCGGGCACAGGTGCACCGCGAGCACCTTATCCATTTGTTGGTCCCCAAATCGCCCCCAGTGCTAGCCGCGCTGGCCTCAAACCCGTAGGTAGAAGGACCGAGGCGGGGAGCCATGGTCATATTCTCGCAGTGAGAACATGAACCATCCATGAATGCTGCCTCTGTGTGGGTCGTGCCCAGACACAAAAGACAGTGATCGTGACATTCTGAAGTTGAGAGGTAACGACCACAACCAGGAATAACACACAATCGGAAAGGCATCTTTAAAAAGATGCGTCTTTAAAAAGACGTTCCGTGTGTGCCGCTCTTTTAGAGAAATATACCCTTTCAGGAAAATATACTCTCTTTTTTCTGCTGAAGCACCCAGGGATGTTCTCTGCAGTGCACCAGTGCAGAGGAGGGAGAAGCTGCTGAAATGTGCCATCAGATCCAGCAGAGGTGAATGAACAGTCATGAGAATTCAGCTCAGTGAGCATGACTGTTCGGCTCCGTAGAGAATATCTGAATGAGTGGTTGCATACCAGCTCCTTTTATACCTGTATGTCTGGGGGAGTGGCATGCAAATACCACTCGCCAATTTTCATTGGCCTTTTATCAAAGACCAGAGGTGTCTCGGGCTCCCAAGAGTGACCCCAAGTGTCACTACATCAACACAACATCGAGTGAGTGACAGATAGGGAACCAGACTCACTGTGGGGGTCAGTTCACCTCTGGCTAAACAGCATGCATATAATGCCAATATTAGTTATTTATGTGCAGTGCAAGTCATGGTTAAAATGAGTAAACTAAGAAAGTGTTAGGGGCCAATGTTTAAACAACAATATTTTGAATGAACTGTAAGATTAATGACTGATGTCTTTGAAGTTCATTCTGGATTAACTGCAGAAGTTCACATAGATGCATGGTCCTTTGTTAGTTGGCTGATAAAGGCTTTTGTTGGCAATTCATTGATAGACTATGCATTCCAGAGTGTAGTCCATCATTAGACCAAGGTGATGCAGGCAGAGATCAGTGAGGTGCATCGCAGTTCAACCAGCAGGTCATTTCGGTGAGGTCTTTCCTAAGTCCAAGGTTCAGGCAGTGGCATATGAAGTATCCCATGTCTTATGGTTGGAGTGGGCATCAGTTCATCCTCTGAAGTCCATCGTAATAGACTGAAGTGATGTCTGGCTGGCACCGGCTGCATTAGTCGTCATCACTCAGAGACATGTAGCAGTGCAGTCCGACACCAAGCAGGAACGGAGCTGGATCTGGCTGGCTCTGGTAACCTATATGATATGAATCCCGAGGTTGAGACAGGGAAACAAATAGAATAATATTAGCATAGATGCCATGCATTTTTTTGCAGAGTTATATAGATCATACTAAATGTTTCTGGTTCCAGCAGACCTAACTAAAGCAGCCTAATTGTGAGTTGATGGATAAATGAGATGCATACCTTGCTAAATAGATGAGTATTTAGTCTAGACTTTTTTAGGAGCTTTTTAGGAGTTTAGGAGCCAAATAGGAAAAGGATCTACCCCCTTTTGTTGATTTTGATATTCTTGGAACTATTAACAGGCCAGAATTTTGCAATTGTAATGCACGTGATGAAATATAGCATGGTAGAAACTCACTTAAGTACTGTGGAGGTAGAACATTCAAATCTTTGTAGGAAGTTAACAAAATTTTAAAATTAATATGAAATTTAACAGGCAGCCAATGTAGCAATGATAAAATGGGGTTAATATGATCATATATCTTGGTTGTAGTCAGCACTCTGGCTGCTGCATTTTGAACCAAATGAAGTTTATTTATTGAACTTGCTGGACATCTTCCCAGTAATGCATTACAATAATCTAGAATAAAATGAATTATTTCAACCATTTCCAGACCTGAATTTATACATGATAAAACAACCTCATGTTCCAAAAGTCAGTCCCGTTGGCCTCGGATTGGCTAGCAGAATTCTTCTCAGAGTCTAATTGCGGTACAACTAACCTGTGATGAAATACATTTACAATATGTAAATATGCACAAACAAATGAAGAAATGAATGTTTGTAAATAAATAAGACATGCAATCATAGTACAAACTCTAATGAGGAACTCAGTCACACGTGTGTCAAAGTGTTAGCTGTAGAATAGAATGGTGTTAATTGCTGTGCTAATTAACGTATGATTGCATTGCACTTGTTTTGCACTTGCAGGTGATTAAATTTTTAATGAAACATATTACTTAGCACAGTTAACAGGTGCCCATCACACACATGTTGGTGCAGCTATCCTTATGAGGACTCTCCATATACATAATGATGTCCTCGTAAACCACCCAAACCCGCCCACACACACACACACACACGCACACAGAGAGTCAGGGTGGGGGGGAGCGGGGTATATTCAGTCAAGCTGTGTTGCGCTGGGCTAATATGCAAAGAGCAGCAACCTATTAAAAATTGGCACAGCATTCTGGGCCGTCCAGATGTTAGAGTGAAACCCACCGAGGCGTTATCAAAAAATTAGGCAACGTCCCGGCTGCCAGCTCACTCTCCCTGCACCAGTCCGTGCTCTTCATTTAGAAAACATGAAGTCACAGCAGGGACACGCGTGCTCAATATGACAGCGAGTTTGGCACGTGATTTATTCAGTCCCTGTCCATGCGGGAAAATTTGCATCTGTCATGAATGTGGCACACACCAAGGGATCCGATACACCAAGATATTGGGAGCATGGCACTAACATCATTGATACAGTAAGAATTGTATTTTTTAATATAGCGATACTTAGACATATGCAAATGTATTGTGTATATATATATATATATATATATATATATATATATATATATATATATATATACAGTGGCATGCAAAAGTTTGGGCACCCCTGATCAAAATTTCTGTTGCTGTGAATAGCTAAGCGAGCAAAAGATGGCCTGATTTCTAAAAGGCATAAAGCTAAAGATGACACATTTCTTTAATATTTTAAGCAATTTTTCTTTTTTATTTCCATCTTTTACAGTTTCAAAAAAACAAAAAAGGAAAAGGGCCCGAAGCAAAAGTTTGGGCAGTATTTATTAACACCCCCTTTGGCAAGTATCACAGCTTGTAAACGCTTTTCGTGGCCAGCTAAGAGTCTTTCAATTCTTGTTTGGGGGATTTTCACCCATTCTTCCTTGCAAAAGGCTTCTAGTTCTGTGATTCTTGGGCCGTCTTGCATGCACTGCTCTTTTGAGGTCTATCCACAGATTTTCGATGTTTAGGTCGGGGGACTGTGAGGACCATGGCAAAACCTTCAGCTTGCGCCTCTTGAGGTCATCCATTATGGATTTTGAGGTGTGTTTAGGATTGTTATACTGTAGTAGAAGCCGTCCTCGTTTCATCTTCAGATTTTTTTACAGATGGTGTGATGTTTGCTTCCAGAATTTGCTGGTATTTAATTAAATACATTCTTCCTTCTACCAGTGAAATGCTCCCCATGCCGCTAGCTGCAACACAAGCCTAAAGCATGATCGATCCACTCCTGTGCTTAACAGTTGGAGAGGTGTTATTTTCATGAAATTCTGCACCCTTTTTTCTCCAAGCATACCCTTGCTCATTGTGGCCAAAAAGTTCGATTTTAACTTCATTAGTCCACAGGACTTGTTTCCAAAATGCATCAGGCTTGTTTAGATGTTCATTTGCAAACTTCTAATGCTGCATTTTGTGGCGAGGACGCAGGAAAGTTTTTTTACTCATGACTCTTCCATGAAGGTCATATTTGTGCAGCGATACAGTAGAACAGTGTACCACTACTCCAGAGTCTGCTAAATCTTCCTAAAGGTCTTTTGCAGTCATACAGGGGTTTTGATTTGCCTTTCAAGCAATCCTACGAGGAGTTCTCTCTGAAAGTTTTCTTGGTCTTCCAGACCTCAACTTGAGCTCCACCATTCCTGTTAACTGTCATTTCTTAATTACATGATGAACTGAGGAAAACGCTTTGCTGTCTTCTTATAGCCTTCTTCTGCTTTGTGGGCATTCATTATTTGTGCTAGGTAGCTGCTTAGAGGAGCCCATGGCTGCTGATTGTTGGGACAAGGTTTGAGGAGTCAGAGTATTTGTAAACCTTTGACATTTGCATCACCTGTCCTTTCCAAATGATGACTGTGAACAAGCCATAGCCCTAACGAGCTAATTAAGGTCTGAGATCTTGGTAAAAGTTATCTGAGAGCTAAAATCTCTTGGGGTGCCCAAATTTTTGCATGATTTGAAACACTCTTCATGTGAAGTCAATTGTGGGAAGTAAGAGTTAATACCTTTAAGGCTAGTCAGTTTACTCAGTGGCCGTCTTGTTAATAACCTGGGCAGCTATTTTCTCTGTAGGTAAGTACAGCTCCTATTTAATGAATGGGTAAAGAATAAAATCTCCAAGACTATTTGTCAAAACTGTATCATAAAAATATCTCATTTAGCTCAAATCATGCTAAAAACTGTATTTGTCAGGCTTCATTTTTTAGCATTTATGTTAAATAGCGGAGATAGCCTCCTTTAATAGTCTACTGGTGAAAAACTACACCACCCATGATCCTAAAGGGAAAGATCCACCAATCAGAGAATTCTAGCCAACAAACTGCACCAAAAGAGCTCTGCAGTGACCACCCACTCCCATGAAACACTGTGAATGACGCAATAGTGTCGCTCTACTTACACTCTCATACTACTTACATATTTGTATATATCAAAACATTTAGCAATAAACCTATGTATTGTTTCTATGCTTATAACCAACAACTTTAAATCTATAGTTTTATACTTTGATTTGATTACATCATTTGTAATGCTTCATGGGATTGTAGTTAATTCCCTCATTAAAGATGTTAAGTACAGTCTTGTACGTTTGTTTTTGTCTGACCTTCATATGCTTTTTGCTTCAAATTAAAGTTTGTAAAGTTGTGACTCACCTCAAAGCTGACTGGTTTGGTTTATGATTTACAACTGTTTTATAAAGGATTTTATGAAATCCTTAAGAAAAAATGAATGGGAAAAATACTTCAGAAACAAAGACAGCTAAAAAAGTGGGCAGCACTGTTGTGCACAACACACAAATGTTGGCTAACAAAATGAGATATCTTATTGGGCAGAGCAATTTTGCTGAATATGGTGTGGAATAGCTTTTGTGTCGCAAGTAATCCATGATGCCTAAACACTTTGCCTTGGAAGGCAGCTCAGTTGTTTTTGGCACAGGGCAAGGGTTTATCTTAAAATCGTAGTGGACATAGCAGCACTGACCTACACAAATCACAAATTAATAACAAACAGACAAAATTATTTTGCTACTATTCACATAAACCTTTCAAAGAGAAGATAAACATTGATTTAGAAATTGCACAACTTTCTTAGTGTTCAGAGAAAGATGGAGATGTGTTCCTTTGATAAAACGAGGTAAAAAAGAAACTAGTTTCTTTCTTTTGTTCAGCCAGAAACTTTGAGTGTGTGATGGAGATCAATGAGTCCGGTGAGAAAATAAATTCTGGGTTGGAGACTGTATCGATTCTGCTCTAAATCAGAGGCCTGCAGGGGAAGTGTAGATAGGAAGAGGATGGTGAAAAAATAAGATTGATATCGTACCGTCCCACAAAAGGCCGCTGTGTGCATCTACATCAACCTGAACTATTGCAGCTTACATAATCAGATATCACCACATTTGTTACTTGAGGAATTGTTTGATTACTTCATTAGTAGGCCTCTATGCAAATCATACTTTTAAAACGTGTGTCCTATTTTGATATGAAGTGACACTTCCATCTGTTGTGAGTTTTCAGTCACACTGGTGAAAGGACTGAATCATATTAACTCTAAACTGATGAGAGTTCAGGTCTGTTTTATACACCTTGCATCTGCAGCGCATCTAGTATAAGTGACACTGCAACATAAATGGGCGTTCACTCTGACAGTGATCTCACTCTTGTTAAATGAGAGCATTTTCCTGTGACGTTAGTGACAGTGACCGTTGGTGATGCAAAATTAAGCAGAGCTCAGCTTTATGCAAATGAGCTGTGATGCGATGTGGCAATTACCAGTAAAATTGTAGACTGTGATCCGCTGCATGATACAGTTAGATATCTCCAGTCAGTAGGAACACCTACTAGCAACCAACAGTACAGTGACTCCACGTCCTCCAGCTGTTTAACTGCTGTCAGTGTGAATAACCCTGAACTGTGTAACTCTATATGCAAACAAAAACATAACATTTTCATTTTCAATTGTTTTGTTTTTTTATTATTATTATTTAGCAATTTCAAGTCAAATGTGTAAATTGCCCTGCAGTGTGCGACTGCCCTTATCATGAAATGTGAAATATAGAAATGTATTAAAATGAACAATGTGGATGGACACTATTTAAATACTATTGGCATTATCTAACTGGGGTCTATATAAAAAAAAAAAAAATTCTGGTCATGATTTGATTTTACATATTGCCCTAAAAATGTTAAAAAGGTTTACTATTCCTCCGAGTCCTGTGGAGTGACTGTCAAAATTAATTTATAATTAGGCAATTTCTTGGGGATGTTACACCGGCAGTGCCTGCCATCTCTCCTGAATGCCGCCAGAGGTTGCCATCTCCAGAGTACTAACCCTTCCTTCACGAACTACATTTCCCATAACCCTCTGCTCAGACTGATTACTCACCCACCTGTTTCACATTATCTCTGTCTATTTAAGTTCCCTGTTTACATGCATTCAGTGCAAAGTCTTGTTCTGCCTAGTCTGCAATTATGAGTGTTATTTACCATTACTGGTTTCCCTGTTTTTAGACTCCTGCCTGTTTGTGTGTTTTTGGACCTATTGCCTGTTTACTGGATTATCCCTCTGTCTCTCAGATTTACTTGGTTTGCCTTTCTTGGACTGTCTTCCTGTGTACCGAACCCTTGCCTGCTTTTTGTTTACCCTTTGATTTGCTACTTTGTTGTACTGTTTATACTTTTATTAAACTGCATATGGATCTTAACATTACTGCCCCTGTGCCTTCGCTACAGGGGACCATTGAAAATGTTTCTAATCAGGACTCCAATAGGAAGTAAATAAGACATTTTCAAGCTTGTAAATTTGGAAGAGGGAGAGGTTTATCTCCAGCTGTAAATTTAACTTGTAATATTCATGTGGAACTATAGGAACTTATTCATTTATTCAAGTTAATTAGAGCTATCACGATTATGAAATTTGTATGACAATTAATTGTCATTCAAATAGTCATACTTCATAAGGTGAATGTGTGCTTAATACACACACAGATTTAACTGAATAATAAAACAGGGAAATATGATTTTCTTTAAGGCTTTAAAAATATTGCACATGAAAGATAATATTTTAAATATTAAAATACAGGGTGGCTCCCCCAAAAATCTGGGAAACTATGTTTGATTGCTCATATCTTTATAATATAATATAATATTCAGGTTGGCAGGGTTTCAAAAACAATAGTGTAAATGTGAAGTTGATTAAAACAAAGTATTAAGCATTTGGAAATGTCTAAATACTTAAAATCTGTCACTCTTTTTTTGTATAATATAAAGAGTGATAAGAGTGTTTCAAGCTGATTGAAAGACTACGGTAACTCAGATAACCCCTCTGTACAACTGTAGTGAGCAGAATAGCATCTCAGAATGCACAACACGTCAAACTTTGATGGATGATGTGAACATTAACTGAATCTCCTGACCGCTCATCAACTCAGCACTTTCCGATCACCAACTCAACACTTGTAAATACAACAAACAAACAAAACAAATGATGCAGCTACAGTCTATGATCAATGCAAACATTTATACATGAATGGATGGCCCCATTCCATGTACAGTAACATCTACTCACCTAATAGGCTACTGTTTGTGTATATAAACTCCATCCGCCACTGCTTCATTTCGTCATATTTATATGATCATATCGTTCAGTCTTTCTCTTCACCTGTCGCGTTTTCCACAAGCAGGTTTGATGAAGCATAAACGTGATACTGAAATACTGATTGGCTTGAATGGTTACCTCTGATAATGATTGTTTATGAATGCGGAAGGAGGCAAATTTCATTTTGCTTCCATTTGGTCTTTTTTGGACACTTTTTGAACAGAAGCAGATGATGTTGTTCCATTTGACTATCCATTTTGATTGGTTAGTTTACTAATGAGAGGAGGCTTTATGCTGTCAGGCTCCTCTGGCATTCATACCGATTCATACAGTATTTTAAACTCTCCTTTCTACCGTAGATGAAAGAAAAATGAAAATATTTTTTTCCTTTAAAGGTATCTGAGTTGTGTATTTTAGCAGGTTTAGCGCACTGTAGCATTCGAGAGCAGGCTGTGAAGGGTTTGACCCACACTGAACAAATATTTCACTGAACTAGTAGTCGGTCATGTGAGACTGAACGAGACGAGACATCTCGTTCATGATTTAACTAAATGAATTCAGTTATCTCTGTTCGTGAAAGAGGATCAGCTTTTCGACTGAACGAGAGGAGGAGCTGCATGTTGTTCGTTCAGTTCGTCAATCTCGTTCAGCAAGAAAAGGGGCTGGATGAATTATGAATAAAAGTGAGTGATGACCACTCATTACAATGACATATGGACGTTAATTAAAATCAGTTATTTTTTAGGTTAGTATTGTTGTCTTTTTTTATTTTTTATAGCTTGATAAAAAGTTGTGCTCAGCAGTTTACAATATGATAATTATGCTTTGTTGTTGTCATGGTTTTATGTGTTTTGTTCTTGTTTTCATGTCTTTTATTTTAAAGTTTAGTTCCTATTCCTGTTCAGGTCATGTGCTTTCATGTCATGTGATTTCCTGTTTCCTCATGTGTTCCTGGTCATGTGATATCCTGTTCCCCTCCATGTTCATGTGTCTTGTTTTCATTGGTTCATTGTCTTGTTATCTCTTTATCAGTTCTATTTTGTCATTGGTTTTAGTTTATTGGTCTTGTTATCTTGTTTATAGTTCTGTCTGTTCATTGGTTGTCTTGTTACCCTTGTCCATGTATTTATACCCTCATGTTTGCCATTGTTCAGTGTCAGGTATTGTTTGTGTAACGTTGTGTTATTGTTCATAGTCAAGTTCATAGTCAAGTTCATAGTCATGTCATGACATTTCAAGTCAAGTTCATGTTAATATTCATGTTCATGTTTTGTTCAAGTCAAGTTTAATCAAGTTCATGTTTTTGTTCACGTTAGGAGTTATGTTTTTTTGGATATCACCTTTGTAAATAAAACTGCACTTGGGTTCATCACACATCATTGTCTTCATCGTCTTTGTCATTGCCAGCGACAGCGTTACAGTTGTCATTTGTGAGGAAATGCTTAAATACTCTACAATGCTGAAGTCTTTGTATTTCTGTTTACACACAAATTTTAACAAAAATAATTAGATTTGTTCCTGTGGTGAATGACTTTGTGCTTTTTGTTCAATGTAAATACTCATTCAAAACGCAAGGTCATCTGGCGCTATCTACAGGCGTAATTTGAAGAAATGGTCAATGAATGAATCAATGAACGTTTCTAAACAAATCTTTTTGGTAAACAAATTCAAAAGATGAAGGAAGACCTGTGAAATTCTGTGTGTATCTGAAAATTTGTTTCTTCATTCTATCATCTCCACAGAAATAGAGTTTTAGGCATCTCCTCTGTCACTGTGTGTCATTAATACTGTGTGTGTGAACCTGCAATTACCAAGGACATTTGCCATTACATGGGCATTCAATTACAGTGAACCTGGAATGCTTCTCGTTCACTAACAAAATCCTCTTATATTCTGCTTATATTTTGGTCATAAGGGATGATAATGTTTGAATTTCCAGACAGTGTCGGGCTGCGTTAGCTTGCTCAGGAAAGACCAAGACTTTATTTGCTGCTTGTTTCGGTAGTCATTACAACCATTAATTGTCCTTCGGAAGGGCAACGGGGATCAACAAATACTAATAATATATTTTGAAGTAGCAATTCCATAAAATAATATGAAACTGTGATTTAGATTAAATAACTTTTGCAGCTACCCGGCGGAGCTTCGGGAAGCGCCATCTCACTCCATCATATCCAACAGCGCCCCCCATATTCTGCTTATATTTTGGAGGGAGTTTGACGTGAACCACTGCAGATGGCGCTCACATCAGTGCACTTCAGAAACGGTTCATCTTCACACACTCTTCAGGACAATGCGGCCCACAGTGGGGGTGAGTGAAACGGTTGATGTTCATCTGGAATGTTCACATAATGCCATAACACCAGGAAATCACCCAGGGAACATAGTTTGTGAACACTACTGGGAGTCAACAGCGCACGTCTTCAGCTCAGGGAAGGTGAAAGGCACTGTGCGCAAGTGAAACACCCTGCCAGCTGTCCCAGACTTACCTGCTTGTGCGTGCCACAACACGGGATGAAACCGGTTCCACCCGGAGATTGTAGAACCTCGCAAAGGTGTTGGGTGTTGCCCAGCCCGCTGCTCTGCAAATGTCTATTAGAGAGGCGCCACTGGTCAAGGCCCAGGAGGCCGCTACACCCCTGGTAGAATGGGCTCATAGCCCGGCCGGGGGCGGCAGGTCCTGGGCGTGATATGCCATTGTTATGGCGTCAATGAGCCAATGGGCAATCCTCTGCTTGGAGACAGCGCTTCCTTTCCGCTGTCCACCAAAGCAGACAAAGAGCTGCTCAGAGACTCTAAAGCTCTGCGTGCGATCCAAATAGATGCGTAAAGCGTGCACCGGACACAGCAATGTCAGGGCTGGGTCTGCCTCCTCCTGGGGCAGCACTTGCAGGTTCACCACCTGGTCCCTAAAAGGGGTCGTGCGAACCTTGGGCACATAGCCCGGTCGGGGTCTCAGGATCACATGAGAGTAGCCCGGACCGAACTCCAGGCACGTTTCGCTGACAGAGAACACTTGCAGACGTGATAGAGGTGCCTCGGTCAGGGCATACCAGAGCGGGCAGTGAGAGGATTCTTGGGAGGCAAACAGGTCAACCTGTGCCTGCCCGAATCAAATCCAAATCAGCTGGACCACCTGAGGGTGGAGTCTCCACTCTCCCCTGAGGGTAACCTGCCATGACAGCGCGTCCACTGCAGTGTTGAGGTCGCCCGGGATGTGAGTGGCTCGCAGCGACTTGAGGTGCTGCTGACTCCAGAGGAGGAGACGGTGGGCGAGTTGTGACATACAATGGGAGTGCAGACCGCCTTGACGGTTGACATATGCTACCAATGCCGTGTTATCTGTCCGAACTAACATATGCTTGCCCTGGATCAATGGCCAAAACCTCCGCAGGGCGAGCAGAATTGCCAGCAACTCGAGGCAGTTGATGTGCCAACGCAGCTGCAGGCCCGTCCATGAGCCAGCGGCTGCGTGCCCATTGCATACAGCGCCCCAGCCCGTTTTGGAGGCGTCTGTCGTAACCACGATGCGCCTGGAGATCTGCTCTAGGGGAACGCCTGCCCATAGAAACGTGAGGTCGGTCCAAGGGCTGAAGAGGCGGTGACAGATCGGTGTGAAGGCCACGCGATGTGTCCCGCGACGCCATGCCCATCTCGGGACTCGAGTCTGAAGCCAGTGCTGAAGTGGTCTCAAATGCATCAACCTGAGCGGAGTGGCCATCGCTGAGGATGCCATATGCCCCAGGAGCTCGTCAGGATGTACCGGTGGGTGGGGCCTCGTGGCGGGGCGGAGCCTGAGGTGCCACGCCATGTTGTGGCTGTGCTGAGTTCAGGGACATCGAAGCACTTACCTGGCTCCTTGTGACCACCCCTGGAACAGCCTGGGATGGGGGAGGAAGAGGCCTGTCCTCGTAACCCGTGGAGACTCTCACATCGGGGGCAGATGTGTACCACAGCTGGGCGCGCAGGGGTGGGGAGACTGCCGCTGGAGCGCCAAACCTGCCAAAATGGAATGGTGGACAGTGGTCATGATGACGGCCGTGCACACCAGGTATGTGACCCAGGAAACAAGGAAACTGCTCTTTTGCTGAACTCTTGGGTACCGCAGCCACTTAGGCATGCAGCGAAATTAAATGAAAAGGCAACAAAAGATTCTCCTTCCGGCCCTCTACCAGGGGGATGGAGTGGTCTGTTTACCAGCTCCAAAGTAGTGTGTTTCGTCATCCCTGGGTCACCCGTCTCAGGGGCGCTTCGAAGCCTTTCACAGGTTCTTGGCGGCCGGCCGTGAGACGGGTGGTGTCTGCTTCCTGCGGTGGGCTCCATGCCGGGTCCGGGCTGAAGAGGCAGGCTGCAGCAGAGCCGGTGCAGTCACCGCGGTTGGACGCCCTTGGCGACGAGCAGGCGGGGTGCGGGATCTTGGGGCAGGATGTGCCGGATAGCCTCCTTCTGCTGCTTCACCGTCGAGAACTGCTGGGCAAAGTCATCGACGGTGTCGCCGAATAGGCCAACCTGGGAAATGGGGGCAGCAAGGAACCGTGCCTTGTCGGCCTCTCCTATCTCGATCAGGTTGAGCCAAAGGTGATGCTCCTCGACCACCAAGGTAGACATTGCCCACCCGAGAGACCGCGCCGTGACCTTCTTCGCCCGGAGAGCAAGGTTGGTCGCCGAGCACAGCTCCTGCATCAGTCCTGGGGCAGAACTACCCCTGTGCAGTTCCTTTAGCGCCTTGGCTTGGTGGACTTGCAGGAGAGCCATGGCGTGTAGGGCGGAGGCGGCTTGTCCAGCGGCACTGTAGGCTTTGGCCATCAGGGACGACGTAAACCTACAGGCCTTGGATGGGAGCTTTGGGCGCCCACGCCAGGTGGCGGCGCTCTGTGGGCATAGGTGCACCATGAGCGCCTTATCTACTGGGGGAATCACCAAATAGCCACTGGCCGCCCCACCATCGAGGGTAGTGAGGGTGGGGGAGCTGAAAGATCAGGACCGGGCAGTAAAAGATGCCTCCCACGACCTTGTCAGCTCCTCGTGCACTTCCGGGAAGAAAGGAACTGGAGCGAGGCATGGCTGTGAGCGGCGCCATGAGCCCAGGAACCAATCATCGAGCCGCGAGGGTTCAGGGGAGAGCGGAGGATTCCACTCTTGCCCGACGCTCGCGGCTGCCCGGAAAAGCATGTCTGTCATTTCCGTGTCAGCCTGTGACTGGGCGACCATACCTGAGGGGGGGAGCCCAGCTGAGGCTTCCACGTCCGACTGGATGAGCCCGCTCTCCGATGCTGCGCTCGAGAGCTCATCAGCTTCGTGGGCTCCGAACAAGAGGTCGAACTCGTCATGAGACGAGCCGGCGGACTCATCCGGAAGCCCGATCGGGGCAGACGAGCGTGCTGGGGAATGGGAGGTCCATGGGGGGATACCCGGTGGAGGTGGTCCTATTGGGGTCCCCAAATCACCCCCAGTGCTAGCCGCGCTGGCCTCATACTCGTAGGTAGAAGGACCGAGGTGGGGTTTCTTACGAAAGCAAGCCGCGACCGCAACGTTGCCATGGTCATGTTCTCGCAATGAGTACATGATCCATCTACAAATGCTATCTCCACGTGGGTCGCGCCCAGACACGAAAGACAACGATCGTGACCATCAGAAGTTGAGAGATAACGACCGCAACCAGGAATAACACACAAACGGAAAGGCATATTTAAAAAGATGCGTCTTTAAAAAGACGTTCCGTGTGTGCCGCTCTTTTAGAGAAATCTACTCTTTTAGAGAAATATACTCTCTTATTTCTGCCGAAGCGCCCAGGGGCGTTCTCTGCAGTGCACCAGTGCAGAGGAGGGAGAAGCCGCTGAAATGCGCCGTCAGATCCAGCAGAGGTGAATGAACAGTCAGATCAGTAAACATCGACCGTTCGGCTCCGAAGAGAAAATCTGAATGAGTGGTTGAATAGCAGCTCCTTTTATACCTGTATGTCCAGGGGAGTGGTATGCAAATACCACTCGCCAATTTTCATTGGCCTTTTATCAAAGACCAGAGGTGTCTCGGGCTCCCAAGAGTGACCCCTTGTGTCACTACATTGACACAACTTCGAGTGAGTGACAGATCGGGAATCACGGTTATCTAAAAAAAATTGTGATTAGGCAATTATGTAATAAATGAGCATATGACAGTCTAACTGCTGGAAACATTGTGTCAAAATAGCTGAATACCTTGAACAGCTCCATCTAAAACTACTTTAATTATATCCACCACTTATAAAGAGCTGAAAACAGTGCAGCTGGCAGAGCCTAATGCAGTGGAGGTCTAACCTCACCTGTGGCTCTTCCCTTGGGTAAACCCCGTGCACAGCATGACAGAATTTAGGACACACCCAAAAAATTTGCAGGTGTGTCAGAGTCATTTGTTATGCAGCTAAATGCCTCTCTGAGGTGATCTGGGCCCGTATTCACAAAGATTTTTATCTTACCAAAAGGAGTTCTCTAAAGAGTTCCTTATTAAGACTTTTTGCTACTAAAAGCAAGTTTTACTAAGGAAATCTTATTGTAAGAGTAAGGCGGAGTTGATCTCATTGCAATGAATGACGTCACGTTCTATAAGCGTGCTCTTTTAAATCGCCCAAAGTGATTGGTAGACAAGGAAGCGCAATTTGTAAGCAAATTCCTCAAAGACAGATAGTGGGATATACACTCAATGAGCACTTTATTAGGAACACTATGGTTATGGTTGTTCTGCTGTTGTAGCCCATCTGCCTCAAGGTTTGACATGTTGTGCATTCTGAGATGCTATTCTGCTCACTACAATTGTACAGAGTGGTTATCTGAGTTACCGCAGCCTTTCTGTCAGCTCGAACCAGTCTGGCCTTTCTCCGTTGACCTTTCTCATCAACAAGGTGTTTCTGTCCACAGAACTGCCACTCACTGGATGTTTTTTTTTTTTGTGGCACCATTCTGAGTAAACTCTAGACACTGTTGTGCGTGAAAATCCCAGGAGATCAGCAGTTACACTGCTCAAAATCAGTCGTCTGGCACCAAAAATCATGCCAAGGTCGAAATCACTGAGATCACATTTTTTTCCCCATTCTGATGGTTGATGTTAATATTAACTGAAGCTCCTGCCCTGTATCTGGATGATTTTATGCATTGCACTGCTGTCACACAATTGGCTGATTAGATAATTGCATGAATTAGTAGGTGTTCCTAATAAAGTTCTTGATAGATAGATAGATAGATAGATAGATAGACAGACAGAGAGACAGACAGACAGACAGACTGATTGATTTATTGATTGATAGTTGGTGCAGTGAATCTCAAGCATCCATGCCATGAATGCCACCTTATTTCTCTGCAGCGAGCGCACATCAAAAGGAAAACATATGCTATGAATTGTCTGATGATGTGTGGTCTGGAGATGGCATAAATTGTTTCATAGGTAATTCTGCTGACGGATAACAGAAATTACCAATTCATCTGCGCAACACAGTTTCATTTTGCCTGTGGCCAGAGAGCGCAGAGCTGTCAAAACCTTAATCATCGGTGTAACTGGGTTGTTTCAATACATGGGAGAGGTAACTCCACCTCTAACTTAGTTTACAATAAAGAAAACACCCTCATGATTCTGGCAATAACTTTTTTTAAAGGGTCAATGTCAATATCATAATATTTATAATATTATAAATTTATATTATTAAAATACATCGACTAAATTGCAATTCAGGCGATGCTTTTTTAAAATGTCAAAATAATATTGCAAGACACTGATTTTAATGTGGATTGACAGCAGCAGCCATGTATTGGAATGTTTATTATTAACTTTAAGTGATTTAGAAGTCCTCTGGATGACTTCTAAGCTGTCATGGGTTTAGGAGTTACTTTAAATCCTAAAAACAGGAGTGACATGGCCATCATTTTTAAGAATTGTTCTTAAATTTCCATGTTAGGATCTACTTTTAGCCTTAAGATTTTTTGTAAATACGGGCCCAGGAGTGCATTATGATGATATCTGCATATTGGGTTAAGAGAACCTATAATGTGCCTGTAACTCATTTGCAGTGTAGAAACACTGTGTCACGCTTGACTTAATTCAAAACGCCACTAGTTCTGTGATGATTACGATGTGTACAGTGAATAAATATTCAGATTAATAGACTCAGTATTTACATTAATTACTTTGAGTGATGCTGTGATTAAAAGTGGCATACAGTGCATCCCAGTCTCAGCATTTTGTTTTTTAATAAATAAAGGAATGTTTCAAGTTTCAACATTATTTGTACTTCAGACCTTTGTCTTGGTAGCTTCATACTGTGTGACCCACATCTGGTTTTTGACCATTGAAAATGGGTAAATGTAAAAGATTTTGGTCAGATTTTGTTCTGAACCAGTTTTTTACCCATTTTTGGACTCACAACATTGGCATATAATGCAGCAAGGGGTGCTGAAGTCAACTGATTTTAGTAATATATCTATACTTATCTCAGTTTAAAAATAAAATTATGATTTAAGGTTAATTTTTTGACCTGTACTTTTGTTCCAAAATCAAGTCAGTATGTGGTGCTATTATGTACATAGAAATAAAACTTATTTATAACAAAGAGCTCCATCTCTTAAATTTGATTGGATGAGCTGCATTCAAAGTAGTTGTGTAAATTGCTTACTGTTACAGCCTACAGTTAGATTAATGAACCATATTTAAGCAATATCACAAAAGCAAGAGTACTGTTGTATGAGCACGGCTATGACTGGGCAATAAAATAGAGCAATGGAAAGATATTTAGCCATACAATGCACATAGAGATGGTTTAGGGTGGGTCATAGTGAGATACAGTTGTGCTCAAAAGTTTGCACACCCTTGGAGAATTGGTAATATATGTACCATTTTTAAAGAAAACATGAGTGAGCAGGCAAAACACATTTCTTTTATTTCTTATGGGATTCATATTCAACTGTAGGTTATAACAGAATGGCACAATCATAAAACAAAACATGGCAACAAAGAAAAAAATGAAACGACCCCTCTTCAAAAGTCTGCATACCCTTAGTTCTTAATACTGTGTATTGCCCCCTTTAGCATCAATGACAGCGTGCAGTCTTTTGTAATAGTTGTCTATGAGGCCCCATGAGGTGGTATAGCTGCCCATTCGTCTTTTGTCAAAATGCCTCCAGGTCATTTGGTCGTCTTGCATGAACCGCACATTTGAGATCTCCCCAGAGTGGCTTGATGATATTAAAGGTCAGGAGACTGTGCTGGCCACTCCAGAACCTTCACCTTTTTCTGCTGTAACCACTGGAGGGTCAACTTGGCCTTGTGCTTAGGGTCATTGTCATGCTGGAAAGTCCAAGAGTGTCCCATGCGCAGCTTTCCTGCAGAAGAATTGCAAACTGAATGTATTTTCTGATAACATGCTGCATTCATCTAGCCATCAATTTTCACAAGATTCCCCGTGCCTTTAGAGCTCACACGCCCCCAAAACATCAGTGAGCCACCACCATGCTTCACAGTAGGGATAGTATTCTTTTCACTATAGGCCTTGTTGACCCCTCTCCAAACATAGCGCTTATGGTTGTGACCATAAAGATCTATTTTGGTCTTGTCACTCCAAATTACAGTGTGCCAGAAGCTGTGAGGCGTGTCAAGGTGTTGTTGGGCATATTGTAACAGGGCTTTTTTGTGGCATTGGCGCAGTAAACGCTTCTTTCTGGCAACTCGACCATGCAGCTCATTTTTGTTCAAGTATCATCGTATTGTGCTCCTTGAAACAACCACACCATCTTTTTCCAGAGCAGCCTGTATTTCTCCTGAGGTTACCAGTGGGTTTTTCTTTGTATCCTGAACAATTCTTCTGGCAGTTGTGGCTGAAATCTTTCTTGGTCTAACTGACCTGGCTTGGTATCAAGAGATCCCTGAATTTTCCACTTCTTAATAAGTGATTGAACAGTACTGACTGGCATTTTCAAGGCTTTGGATATCTTTTTATATCCTTTTTCATCTTTATAAAGTTCCATTTCCTTGTTACGCAGGTCTTTTGACAGTTCTTTTCTGCTCCCCATGGCTCAGTATCTAGCCTGCCCAGTGCATCCACGTGATAGCTAACAAACTCATTGACTATTTATACACAGACACTAACTGCAATTTAAAAAGCCACAGGTGTGGGAAATTAATCTTTAATTGCCATTTAAACCTGTGTGTGTCGCCTTGTGTGTCTGTAACAAGGCCAAACATTCAAGGGTATGTAAACTTTTGATCAGGGCCATTTGGGTGATTTCTGTTATCATTATGATTTAAAAAAGAACCAAACAACTATGTGATAATAAATGGCTTCATATGATCACAATCCTTAAATAAAAGACAGTTTTTTTGCATGATCAGTCATATTTTCAAAATCAATGAAAAATTTCACAATTTCTGCCAGGGTAGGCAAACTTTTGAGCACAACTGTATCTTATGCACATTCCATTACACTTGGCCACATACATGTGTCCCTACAAAAATGATTATAAATCCGATATACTATTCCTGTGTTATGTACAAATATAAAGAAATTCACTTTCGTGATCACACAAATCATGATTAAAACGGCAGATTATCAGTTAATTTACACTTACTTTTCACCCTGTTCCTCACACAATGCTATGTTATGACATCTAACACTCTTACTATAGATCATGACTTAAGTTGATACATTTTAATGATTGTATTACATAACCAGCTACATTTACAAGCTTGTTCATTTGTGATCAAATTGCAAATGACCGGGGTACGAGTCCCGAACACGTGAACCGAAAGTTTCATAAAAGCACCTCAAAATGACCTGGTTGCTTCATCAACTGTGTTTTTCATCTCACATTTGCTTTTTATGACACTATCGGTCAGGTTTAGGTTTAAGGTTTAGTGTAGGGAGGTTTTGTTGATTTAAAACTTGATAGAACATTAACCTTAAAAACCTCATCTGTTTGGGAGAACATTTAACTCACATTTAGCACCACACAGTGGACAGATCGCAATACTTGTAATAAACCACATAATGTCATTCTGCAAAAATGTTGCCACAGTCACATAATTTTCATGAGATCATGCTGACTTTTACTGAGGTTGTCTGGGTGTCAAAAATAAGGATGCAACACTAAATGTTCGATTTGTGTCATTTGCACATTCTTTAATAAAAGGAGCTATCAGATCAGTAAAAAAAAGTGTAAATACCTCCTATGACTCACACAGACATCTGAATAAAGAACAGCTATAGAAACACACACATGTTGGTGCAGCTATCCTTATGAGGACTCTCCATAGACATAATGATTTTTATACTGTACGAACTATAGATTCTATCCCCTAACCCTACTCCTAAACCTAACCCTCACAAAAAACGTTCTGCATTTTTACATTACATTGTTTAATATGTTTTTTAAGCGATTTGAATTATGGGGACACTACAAATGTCCTCATAAACCACATTTATAGCATAATACCCTTGTAATTACCAGTTTGTAGCCTAAAAAAATGTCCTCGTAAACCACCCAAACCCACCCACACTCCAAAACTGGGAACCCAAAACGGCAGAATATTGTATTGCTCTTAAAACACGCCAGAAGCAAAAGTGATTTCATTCAGACTCTCTCTTCCTCTTATGTAACAGTTTCAGTTTCTTCTAATTGGCCCGTGACAATAGTTAAAGCATCTCTGTGCCGTGAGTTCAGGTGTCACAGCTCTCATATCACTCAAGCGCTAAACCCCCTGCATCCCGGTGTCAGTGTCTGAGGCATCAGAGCACCGCTCACCGCTCCAGAAATATGACACCTTGTTTTGTCCTGCCGGTGTCTGGAGGTGCAGCCTGGCCTTTGAGGGGGAGACAAGTAAACTAATAGGCTCTTTCTGATGCATGGGAACCTGGGCTCATGGCTCAACGATCGCCCTGCGGTGACTGCTGACAGCCACATAATGACTGTATACCTGTCAAGTGCACGATATCTGTCGAGACATAAATACAGACTTGCCTTTTTGACATCATTTTTTCTTCAAAACTCAATGATCAACAGAAAGCAGCCGGCTCGTGTGCTCCCTCATACACACATAATCACAAACTCACACACTGCAAAGCAGCTTCTGAGTGGAATGTATGCTGTTATAATTGCGATTTTCTGCACTGTCCTGCACTTGCAGGTGAGTGTTTGTGTGGGTATTGTCAACAGAAAGTAGAATGCAATGCAAAGTGAGTCAAAGATGAATGCACCGTGTGTATGGCAATGCCTACGAGTTGCAGGTGAATGCAATCTCTGCTTTGTTATGCTGCAAAAACATAGGTTCAGAGATGAAGTTGCATTGGATAGAAGAACTCGTAGGAAAGAAAACTCTCAATAGAGATCTCTTTAATATCTTCTCTAATATCTCTTTAATAAAATACACTTCTATAATTTAGTCTACAGAGTTCCGGCAGAGTACCCAGTATGATGTAATTACTTTATTTAATGTAAGTCAGTGGGTGATTCAATGCAGCCCACCAATCACTTTTATCTGATCTGATTTTGACTGATTTTGATAAAGCTGCATCACAGTATAAAGCCCAAAGAATACTTCGGTACATGATGCGTGATGCAAATTCCATCATCTGAAGAGTGCTTGAGTGCTAAACGCATGCAGCCAGATTTTTTTAACCGCATGTACTCTGAACGTGCAGTATGCACATGTGCCTGGAATTATTTGCACTAATTAGTGGATTCATAAGGTTGCAACACTCACAGTTGAGCCTTTGCTGTCACTAAGAAGTTCTAGAAGAAGATGCATTCGCCAGAAACAGTCAGAAGCAACACAAAAGGAGATGAAGCCTGAAACAACAACAGTGGATGTGCACGGCAAGAGGCTGTGTGTGAGGATGTCAAAAGATACCTGCATTTGTATAACTGGAGTCTGAAGGAATATAAAGGCGTCTAAACTCTTGAAGAGAAATAGTCCAGTATTTCATAGCAATTGTAGTGCACATGCACCAAACGCCATGCACACACAGTCAAATGAAGTATACTTTACAAGGCTGCTGGTTCAACTGTACGCAGATGCTAAGCATTCATGTCAGACTGAAGTATACTTTTGGCTTAAACATTCGAGCGCACTCTGCGCAAAACTCAGTGGTGAGTTAGGTGTAACCCAGGTTACTAATGGCTAAAATAGCACACAGTTAATAATGAAGAGTTGATTTTAATTCAAAATGTATGAATTATTTCCGACAGAAATATATACTTGTATATATTTTTTGAACAGTACTGGAAAGCCAGTGAAATTAGAGAGCAGTGATAAGTATTCCTATTGGCAGTAACTGGAGACTAGCTCCGCCCCTGCACCATTATATAAAAATCACTTAAGGTGGAAGGCTCTCTTTTGTCTAGAATCAGAGACAAGAGCGGTTATCACTTTTTTAATCTGAGAAAAGTGAAATTGTGAGCATTAGAAGTAGAACAATATATTGAGAGTGAGAATAATTTGTTTTGACAGCTGAACCATCATTACAACCGACTTGCATTGTGTTGTGTGGAGAAGTTATAGCAGAGAGAGGGAATTGAAACTTAAGACAGAGACTGACTTGCCACTGAGCTGATACTCCCCGCCCTTCTGTGACCTAAAGATATTCTCCTTGGTGAGTGAAACTTTACAAATGTAATGTTACATAAAATATATGTATACATAAATGGTGATTAAGAGTGGCTTATGTTAAATATTTTGCCAGTATTATCTATAATGAGAGTCATTGCGAGTTAAATAGAAATAAATGTGAGTGTAGTTAGCTTTAATACAGTGTCTAATTTATAAATACATGCTTAATGACTGCATTAGTCAATTAACCGTGCATGCTAATTTGAGTTTCCACGACATACTCGTGTAAAGCTAGCCATGCTAAAAGTGTAGCATTAAGCAGCATGTGCACAGTCATGCACTTTCAATAATTTTGAGCATTAAATTGATCGTACAGACCATGTTGAAATTTAGAATGATTTATTTAAAGAAAAGAATCAATACAATTCAGTGAAAATGGACTTGCATGCTTTATTTAAAGTGTTAATGATTTATAAGGTAAATGTTATTGTGATGTGTATTTTACCGTAATGTTTAATGAGTTGTAAGCTAAGTGTTATGCAGATGTGAGTTTATGTTCCTGCAAGAAAAGTAGTTAATAATGTTTTTGGTTTTGTGTTTGCAAGACCGGGTTTTTTTTCCCCCTTTCCCCAGTTGTTTCTATCTTGAGTGTGTGTATCTGAGCATTGAACATCCTGGGTTGAGAACTGTCCCTGCCTGCCTATCTTCTGATACTGGTGCAGTGTTCGGACTGGCGAGCCACCCCCAATTTTGTGTTCTGTGAACAGAAAGACAACTTCAAGTGTGTTGTCTTCAGAGTGGTATGACACAAACAGTCCCTGAATGAGAATGTTCACAAAACGTTTGGATTAATTCTTTGTGTGGACAACTGGATTAAGACATTTATCCTTTCACACAAGAACTGTCAACATTTTATCTTGTGGAGTGAACATTTATACACGTTGAGAAATGCACATCAGTTACTAAGTTGTGATTGGTGAATACTTGAACTGAGTTTTTTAAATCCATGAGTTGACAATTTGAAACTTGAACAGAAGGAAACATTTTCTTTGTGATTTACAAGTGTTTGCTACAACGTTGTTTTACAATTTATTTTATTTATTTTATTATTGTTTCTGTTTCTTTGTATGTGAAGAAAGAAAAGTGTCCCTGGTGAAATTTGGTTTCAAAATAAGAGTTTAAATTTTGGTGGAACAAAACTAGAACAACGGTTAGCTAATAGTGCACTTAATATAAGATTAATTCACAAATCTCAAACAATATAACAATAAATAGAGATAACAATAAACTATCATAACAACTAAATATAACTTAAACCAAAACAACTAAAGTGTGTAAACTGAAACTTGTAAAGCTCATAGGTACAGTGTGAACATTAAGGGATTTCACTTACGTGTAAAACAAACCTTCTTTACCTAAGAAAAATAAATCAGTTATTCTTTGCCGTGAAAGAACTGAACATCATAGAACATTTGTCAATTGTTTTTTTCTCATTGTTCATTTATTTTTTTCTTTCTTTCTCAAACTCCAAAATATTAGAAAAAAAAAGACAATACATTTTCTTACCTTTTCAACCTTCAACCCCGTGTCCATGTGTGTTTTTCCCCTTTATGTTGCTGGTCTGAAGCCTGGTCCTAAGCACAAATCAAATTGTGTTCCAAAGCCATTGCACATGTGAGGCAAGAGTTACAGGAAAAAGTGGCGAGCCAGCCAGGAGAGAGTTGCACAACAAGAGTACTCTTTTAAGAGCAAGAAAGGGGAAACATACTTGATTTGTCTCAAATAGCAAACATGGATGTTGCAAAGTGAGAAAACATGAACGTTCCCAATGTGATCATTGTTAGTGGCATCTCGCAAACAGAAGTTGATCAAGAGTTAGAGACATACTAATTGAAATATGGTTCCATTAACCGTAATCTGTTTATAGATGATCCAACTTCAGAATTCCACCGTAATGCAAAAGTGGTATTTGTCCACAGAATTAGAGAGTGCGAGAATTAGAGCCCCTACTACCTCTAACTTTCAAAAGCCCAACTGATCCAAGCATTACTTTCTAAATTTGCACATTAGATAGCATATACACCCAAACTGCCAGTTGTAGCACCACCAAAGGGTACTTTTTTGTTGTTGTTGATTTTTTCCCCTTTTTCTCCCAATTTGGAATGTCCAATTCCCAATTTGCTCTAAGTCCTCATGATGGTGTAGTGACTCGCCTCAATCAGGGTGGCAGAGGACGAATCTCAGCTGCCTCCGCATCAGAGACCGTCAACCTGTGCATCTTATCATGTGGCTCATTGAGCATGTTACCACGGAGACATAGCATGTGTGGAGGCTTCATGCCATCCACCCCAGCATCTACTCACAACTCACCACGCGCCCCACCGAGAGCGAACAACATTATAGCGATCATGAGGAGGTTACCTCATGTGACTCTACCCACCCTAGCAACTGGGCCAATTTGGTTTCTTAGGAGACCTGGCTGGAGTCACTCAGCATGCCTTGGGATTCGTACTCGCGAACTCCAGGGGTGGTAGCCAGTGTCTTTACCTCTGAGCTACCCAGGCCCACCAAGGGGTACCTTGAAGAACTGCAAGCCATTGCCAATGCAAGTGGAAAGTCCTTCCAAGATGTGCTCCAAGAAGAACTTGAAAAGATTCGTGAGAACACTTTTCACACCAAAGAATCAACGGAGCCACAAGAAATTGACCATTAAAATTCTAAAGAGAATTCACATATCCCTATGGGAAGCACTCCAACACCAACTCCCTCAAGACCTCAGCGAGAACCTGTCTTAAGAACTAACATGCCTTCTTCACCAGCCATTTCCTCATTTTCGAATACTGGGAAACCAGAGTCAAGAAACCTGGCTAAGGAAAACATGGCCAATGCCACACCATGTAATTCAAGAACTTATGATGTCAATACTATGGTGATGATGCATTCAACTTTCACAAGCATTGTAGATCCACCCAGTGTGCAATGAGTGGTGGTTGAACACATTGTTAAGACAAGTTATACTATGACATCGCATCCAATCCGCCTCAGAGCCTTCTCCGGGAAGAGCCCCCATCCCGGCAATGAACCAGATTTTGACACGTGGTGTGCAAGTGTTGACCTCCTAATGGCTGACCCATCTATTTCTGACCTACATCGAACATGAAAGATTCTTGACAGTCTGCTTCCCCCTGCTGCAGATGTTGTTGAGCATATCTCTCCTAAAGCCTTACTTACAGTGTACCTTGAGCTGCTGGAGTCAGTTTATGGCTCAGTTGAAGATGGAGATGAGTTGTTATCCAAGTTTATGAGCACACTACAGAAGCAAGGTGAATAGCCTTCAAGCTACTTGCATAGATTACAAGTAATCCTGAGCATGACAATCAGACAAGGTGGCATTGTAGAGAGTGAACGAGACTGCTGCCTCCTGAAACAGTTTTGCGGTGGCTGTTGGGACAATGGCCTCATTGCTGACCTCCAGCTGGAAAAGAAAAAAGTGAAACCGCCTTCATTTGCTGAGCTGGTAGTGTTTATCCGAATGGAAGAAGACAAACATGCCTCAAAGGAAGAATGAATGAGAAAGATATTGGGCTAAGCAAGCATTGCCCTGTCCCACCGAAGTTACGAGCAGCCACTCACCAGCTGTCTGCTTACCCATACAATGTATCAGATGTCAAAAGCACTGAAACCGATCTCCTGAAGAAACAAGTAATTGAAATACAAGCTCAAGTTGCTGCCATGCAGAGCTCTCCTAACCAGAAGGACAAAGCAAAATGTACCAAAACGGCTGAAATGAGCACACTAAAGAAAGAAATGACTGAACTGCAAGCCCAAGGTGCAACTATGAAAGCAGCAGCTAGTCAGGATGTCAAGAAAAATGACTCTGAATCAGTAGAAATCACCAAGATAAAGAGACAAATAGCAGACCTCCAAGTTCAGATGGCTGCTCCTGAAGCACACAAAAGCCATTCTGAGAAGTTCCCTCATTCAAGAAACTCTCCCAAGCCCAAGCCAGAGACAAAAGAGCAGGCCATGGGTGGTAAACTGAAAGGCAATAGGCCTCGCCCCTGGTACTGTTTCTGCTGAGGAGAAGATAGTCACCTTGCCATTAACTGCAGCAATGCTCCTGACCCTGCTAGAGTTGAGGAAAAACAGCATGAGCTAAGGAAGAGGCAGGCAGAGTGGGATTCCCTCAATGGCATGGCCAATCAGCATTTAAACTAAATAAGGTCCCTAAAAAGCCTAGACAAGTATCCAACAGACACACACACAGCAACTTGCCCTCAGGAGAATTGCCAAAAGACTTAGTGGGAATGAAATGCACTGCTCAAATCAGTGTAGGAGGAAGAGAAATTAACTGCATATTGGACACCGGGTCCCAGGTGACCACGATTCCCTGGTCCTTTTCTGAAAGTCATTTATCAGCATATCCCATGAAGCCGTTGAACAACCTGCTAGAGGTGGAAGGTGCAAATGGGCAAGCTGTGCCCTACCTTGGGTATTTTGGGCTAACCCTGATATTTCCCAAAGAATTCCTAGGGACAGAAGCTGAAATTCCTACCATAGCATTAGTGGTTCCTGACCTGATGAATGTGTCTCAAAGCCTAATAGGCACCAACTCCTTGGATGCCCTCTACTCTAATTATACCAAAGAAAGTGTAACCAACTTTCAGTCAAATTTCCATGGCTACCAAGCAGTGCACAAAGTCTTGGAAGCAAGGCATAAACAAGCATGCACTGGTACCCTAGGGTGGGTGAGGTTGAAGGGAAACATTCCTTAAGTTGTGCCTGCTGGGAGTACAGTGGTTCTAGATGTCTCGTCTATGTCCATAGCCATCACATGGAAAAATGGGTAGCCATAGAGCCGTCATCATCACCCTCCTTACCTTTGTGGCTTGCTACTTGCACACACTACCTTCCAAATGCCCTCACCAGTTACCAGTCCTGCTTAAGAATGAGACTCAAACAGACATAACATTTTCCCCCAAAACAATAATTGCAGAGGTTCATTCTGTTCAGCAAGTAATGGAGAATGAGCCTCATAAATCTGATGAAATAAATGGAAAAGAAATTCCAACTTGTTCCAATCTCACCTTTTGGTGATTCACTCCTGTCATCGAAATGGAAAGCACGGATAACAAAGCTTTTGAACTCTATGCCTGAAGTCTTTGCCATGCACGATCTTGATTATGGCCGCACTGAGAAAGTAAAGCATCACATCAAGCTCAGTGATGAGACACCTTTCAAGGACAGGGCTCAGCCGATCCATCCTCAAGAAATTGATGCTGTAAGAAAGCACCTTCAAGAACTACTGGCTGCTGGAATCATCCACGAATCAGAATCCCCATTTGCTTGTCCTTTTGTAGTAGTTCAAAAGAAAAACAACTCTGTGCATCTGTGTATTGACTACAGAAAGCTAAACTCGCAGACCATCAAGGATGCCTATGCCTTGCCAAACTTAGAAGAAGTCTTCTCAGTGTTGATCAGCTCAAGATGGTTCTCTGTTCTTGATTTAAAGTCAGGCTATTACCAGAAATGGAGGAAGCTGATAAATGTAAGACTACATTTGTCTGCCCCCTAGGATTATGGGAGTTCAACAGAATGCTGCAATGAATCATAAACGCAGCCAGTACGTTTCAAAGACTAATGCAAAGGTGTATAGGAGAGCTAAACAGAAGAGAAGCACTGGTTTTCATTGATGAACTTATAATCTTTTCAGTAACTCTGGAAGAACACGAATCCTGATTGCTTCAAGTCCTCAAATGCCTCAAAGAGTACAGATTAAAACTGTCACCTGAGAAGTGCAGATTTTTCCAGACATCTGTTCAATATCTGGGTCATATTGTATCTAAGGATGGAGTGGAAACTGATCCGGCGAAGACTGAAGCCTTAAAAACCTGGCCAAGACTTAAGAACCTCATGGAATTAAGATCTTGCCTGGGTTTCTCTGGATATTACAGAAGATTTGTTCATGATTTCTCAAGCCCCTTAATGATCTCAAAGCAGGGTATCCCCCTCTTCAAAAGGGCCACAGTAAATAGAAAAAGAATGAGCAGTATCTTCACCGCAGAGAGCAGTTTTTGTGATAGGCAGACTCAGTCATGTCAGCAAGCATTTGACACCATCATTGATAAACTCACCTCTGCCCCTGTCTTGGGGTTTGATAACCCAAAATGTCTGTACCACTGGGCTTGGCGCAGCATTATACCAGGAGCAGGAAGGGGAGATACGAGCAACAGCCTTTGCGAGCAGAGGACTAACAAAGAGTGAAGCCAGGTACCCTGCACATAAGCTTATCTCCTTTGCAAAGCCTGTTGAGAGGAAGTAGAAACACAATTTATAGTTTAAATAAATATACACAAATTTTGATGGAAATTTCAATTAAAATATATTTTAAATATTAAATGTTTTATACATTGATTTGGGATTTGACTGAGTTTTTAAACATAGCATAGCCCATAAAACAAATCAGGCAAAAACCTGACAGTTAACTAGCACAGTGGTAGGCGGAGATTCAAATCTGATGAACAGCCAATCAGCAGCACAGACTCCAGATCTTTTAACAGGCATTGCTATGCCATGGCAATACTACTTAATGTAGTTTAAGTATTGCACAGCAATTTTACTTTTCTCCACTTGTACAGCTTCATTATCCTGCAATTTTAACTCTTGCAAATTGGCGCTACTGCGGCTCTCCCTCTCTCTCGTGCAGCATTCCAAAGTTCATTGAACACTTGTCCCGTGCTAGTGATGGAACCCATGCTAACAGGTAATAGTGATTGACATCCTATTTATTTAAAACTGTGCAATGTTGATTTTTACACGGTCTTATTTTTAGAGCTTGGTGTGATTTTAAAATGTTTGTGTATGGTAATATGGTTACGCCGTTTAGACAGTGTAGAAACAGAGCCTTGTTGATGTTGGCCTGATATGTTTTTATGTTTTGCTTCTTTCCACTGTGTCGTTTCGTCACCAATGCAAAATCAAAATATTTTTTTTTGCCCTCAATGAATGGCATGGCTATTTAACCTGGTGCAATAATAGTTTTGTTGCATTAGCTAACTCAATGTGATTGCTAAAAGGGGACTCACGCTGCATGAACAATTTAAAACATCACCCACATTATGACCACATACAGGTGCATCTCAATAAATAAGAATGTCGTGGAAAAGTTCATTTATTTCAGTAACTCAACTCAAATTGTGAAACTCGTGTATTAAATAAATTCAGTGCACACAGACTGAAGTAGTTTAAGTCTTTGGTTCTTTTAATTGTGATGATTTTGGCTCACATTTAACAAAAACCCACCAATTCACTATCTCAACAAATTAGAATACATCATAAGACCAATAAAAAAAAACATTTTTAGTGAATTGTTGACCTTCTGGAAATTATGTTCATTTACTGTATATGTACTCAATACTTGGTAGGGGCTCCTTTTGCTTTAATTACTGCCTCAATTCAGCGTGGCATGGAGGTGATCAGTTTGTGGCACTGCTGAGGTGGTATGGAAGCCCAGGTTTCTTTGACAGTGGCCTTAAGCTCATCTGCATTTTTTGGTCTCTTGTTTCTCATTTTCCTCTTGACAATACCCCATAGATTCTCTATGGGGTTCAGGTCTGGTGAGTTTGCTGGCCAGTCAAGCACACCAACACCATGGTCATTTAACCAACTTTTGATGCTTTTGGCAGTGTGGGCAGGTGCCAAATCCTGCCGGAAAATGAAATCAGCATCTTTAAAAAGCTGGTCAGCAGAAGGAAGCATGAAGTGCTCCAAAATTTCTTGGTAAACGGGTGCAGTGACTTTGGTTTTCAAAAAACACAATGGACCAACACCAGCAGATGACATTGCACCCCAAATCATCACAGACTGTGGAAACTTAACACTGGACTTCAAGCAACTTGGGCTATGAGCTTCTCCACCCTTCCTCCAGACTCTAGGACCTTGGTTTCCAAATGAAATACAAAACTTGCTCTCATCTGAAAAGAAGACTTTGGACCACTGGGCAACAGTCCAGTTCTTCTTCTCCTTAGCCCAGGTAAGACGCCTCTGACGTTGTCTGTGGTTCAGGAGTGGCTTAACAAGAGGAATACGACAACTGTAGCCAAATTCCTTGACATGTCTGTGTGTGGTGGCTCTTGATGCCTTGACCCCAGCCTCAGTCCATTCCTTGTGAAGTTCACCCAAATTCTTGAATCAATTTTGCTTGACAATCATAAGGCTGTGGTTCTATCGGTTGGTTGTGCATCTTTTTCTTCCACACTTTTTCCTTCCACTCAACTTTCTGTTAACATGCTTGGATACAGCACTCTGTGAGCAGCCAGCTTCTTTGGCAATGAATGTTTGTGGCTTACCCTCCTTGTGAAGGGTGTCAATGATTGTCTTCTGGACAACTGTCAGATCAGCAGTCTTCCCCATGATTGTGTAGCCTAGTGAACCAAACTGAGAGACCATTTTGAAGGCTCAGGAAACCTTTGCAGGTGTTTTGAGCTGATTAGCTGATTGGCATGTCACCATATTCTAATTTTTTGAGATAGTGAATTGGTGGGTTTTTGTTAAATGTGAGCCAAAATCATCACAATTAAAAGAACCAAAGACTTAAACTACATCAGTCTGTGTGCACTGAATTTATTTAATACACGAGTTTCACAATTTGAGTTGAATTACTGAAATAAATGAACTTTTCCACGACATTCTAATTTATTGAGATGCACCTGTATGTTCAGATACAAAATAATACCCCGCCATGTTTTCAAACAAGAAGCCTGCATTTCCAGTGCAGCCATGCAGATTTCTGGCAAACGACGTCACACAGTATCACAGCATTTGCTGATGTGTGAATGGTACTAGCAAAACAGAAGAATTATGGAAAGTCATTGCATGTGTGAATAGCACATGTGGTACATTTACCATTAAAGAAAACCCAACGATTTTCATTTAATTTACCTGGTTGCATGTGTAAAAGGGGATAAAGACTATAGGAGAGATTGAGGAATACAAAGAAAAGAAAGAAAAGACTGCATCTTCAGAAAAGAGACTGTATCTTCTTAAAGCTGAATGTCATCGAGACACACTTACATTGATCAGTGATCAGTTAATTAATACAACTCACATGTATATTCATTCTCTGGGAGCTGGGCTAAATGAGCAAGCACAGTTACTGCATTCCTGACATGGGTCAGACCTCAGAGGTCAAATACATGAATGACCTGTACCATTCATAATTATAACCAGAATAAATGCACACGATTAAAAATGCTTTGATTACCTTTTGATAATAACAGTTGCTAGTGAATGTATTCAACTCAAAATGCCCCTTCACTACCCCTGACTATTTTAATGTAAATAAACGTATATTAATAACAGTGTTTTGTTTTTCATATTAACATGTTAGTTAGTTACAATGAAAGTGTTACTATAGGTGCGATAAATACAGAAAAAAATCTGGCCACCGTTTTCATCTGAATAATCTGGCCCCTGCAAGAAAGTAGTTGAAGTGTAGTATAAACCTCCAAATTTGTTTAGATATTTTTAAATAAACATGTGTTGTGAAAAAGCAGTTCCAGTGTATCATTTATTTACAACAACAACAACAACAAAAAAGAGTTTAATACAAACTTTAATTAAGATATTTTGTTAATTCATTATTTATTTATTTTTTAATAAAATATCACTAATTACAACAAAACTCATAATGTATATTTTTTTTTTAGTAATAGCGTTGTCATATCAACAACCATATAGTAATTACCATTAGTAATTAAGTTTAACAAGCCTTAAAGGTGCAGCATGTAACAAGTTTCATGTAATATTCGGCTTTTTTTGCCAATGTTTGAACGGCTTGTAACGCAACTTAAAAAATGAGCCCTTCCCGGACGTCCTAGTTTGCCTATTAAAGCCTATAGACTGATTTTCATGTGAAGAGAGCAGGTCGCTTTTGCCGGGAAAATCCAAAGGATGTGACATTTATGTGCGCTCCCAAGAGCCTTGCCTCAGTGCTTCTCTTCCGATTGAACAGCGACAGCAAACAAACTGCAACACTAGGTAACGTTACCTTAGAGGTGGAATCCAGCAAACATCTGGCTCCCAGCACAACACCGACTCGACAAACTTAGAGTAAGCCAACAAAAAAAAACAAAAAAAAAAAACAAACATTTATATACTGAATCCCATCTGGCTAAGCGGGAACGTGATCGTGGTCCAGCGAAAACTAGAGTGAACATCGGCAGGGCATTTGATTCCTGGAGGGATCTTTGTTTGGTTTTGGGGATCAGAACCAACCCTGAATTGGCGTTCTTCTTATTGGACAGGTAAGCTTACATAACTGCAAAGCATGTGAAATTATAGTGCCATAAGGATTGATCTGTGTAATTTTAGCTAACTTGATCTTGCCTGCTAACGCTGACGAATTGCAAGCTACCTTGCTTCGTAACTTTCAAATCATTTCAATGATCTTCTCTTTATACTGAAAGTTAGGTATACAGGTTAAATTTAAGCAAATACGCTGGTTTCTTATTCGTAGTACAACATATGACATACAAAACATACAATAGTGCAACGTAACAGTGCAGCAGTAAACTGTCTGGTATAGTTCGGTAGTATGTAGCTGTATGTGTGTATCAGTATGCTATGTTAGCTGATAAGTAGTTTTAGTTTAGTCTCAAAGTATGCAGTAAAACAATCATAACTGTGTAATTTTAATCATGCTACCTCATCTGTCAGCATGATGCCGGTAAATCAGGTTCAGTCTCTTTGTACGTTATGTCATTGTTTTGGATGCTCGCTCGCTCGCATCCCCATGGAGTGTGTGCAGCAGCGCGAGCGCGAGCAACAGGTAGCTGGCTGCAGTTCACTTAACGACCACAGGTGTCATTAATAACAAGGGTTTCTGAATCTAACATACTGCACCTTTAAGTGCACATACCTGTAACATTACCATTTGTTGGTTAATTTGGAGTAAGACATGATGAAATGACTGACTTGCAGTTCAGTACTTTTTTCATTCACTAAAATGAACCAGCTGTTAAGAGTAATTTGTTCAGGAGGTAGTGCTGTATGTTTCGCACTGTAGAGTCAAATAAACTGAATCATAAGAGTAATTTGTACAGGAATCCGGACTACACCAGTTGCACTGTATATTTTGCACTTAAGGTACAAAAGAACTGACTCATAAGCATCATTCATGTTGTACTGTTACTTTATGTCAACAATTGACTCATTTGTGTCTAATTTTATTTCTCCAATGGAATTTTAGAAGCATTTGAAACAAAGTTGATACTTAATACCTAACTTTGATCTCAGTTACATCTCCTTAGCACTAAAAGAGCAACCTCTAAAAAATAAATTGTTCCAGTGGGAGGGTGTATCTCTCCTTCACGCCAAACCCTGGACACACTCAGTCTTGTTAAAATAGAACAAACAACAATGTTGCATGGAAGTTCAAAACAAATGCACTTTAAAATGCGAAGCACTGGGCAGCCTTCCATTAATGAAAATTAGTTATTTTTAGTGCATATTAAAGTCCCTTTATTTCTATGCAGAATTATTTACAAATCAGTAAATGCTTTTTGCCTCTTAAATGTTTGCAACATCCCAAATTCAGCCGCTAATCATATGCATTTTTCAGGATCAAATTTAGTGTCCGCATGTGATATGTGTGGTCCGCTGCCAACATCTAGACCAATGTATGCTTTTAAAAGATGATGTGTGTAATTTTTTTTATGTTAAAATATTTCCTCCTTTCTTAGTTTAATATGAGGAGACAACTATACTGAAAGTAAGCCATTCGTAGGTTGATTCTCCTTAAAAGAGTGCTTAAAATGGGCCGGCACCCTCCAACAGTATAATGCAATAATGTTGTCACAGTACCAGCAACTATTCTTACATACCGGCACCTCTTTTAAGTGCTGTGTCCTGCTCCCAAGAAACAACCAATGTTAGGTTACTTATTTTAGTTTCTTGTTTACAACCATCAAACCCTACTATGATTATCACTATGACAGCCAGTGCAGTTTTGTAACATACTGTGAATGATAATTTAACCGCAAATAAGTTTGTCACCCCCAAAACATATGTAGCCTTTGTGTAAAGGGTAATATATCAACAATTACATTAACTTTGTCTTATTGAAAATAAAAGATGTGTGTTTAAGTGTAATCCCTTGTAAGAGTAAACAATCTTCATATCTCCTCTGCACACACACATAAAGACTTTTTCACACGTTTCAGTGTGAGCTACATCTGTGTAAATTTGGAGAGAGAATTACTGAAATAAGTGTGACAGGAAGAGGAAATGAGCAGTCACGCAAATTAATTACCTCTTATTAGCAGCTATGCTAATAATACCTACGCTCATGTGACGCTCAAATTAATTGACCTAATTGTAGAAAAATGGATGAAAAATTCAACCAAAGTGCAAGATTTTCATTCTTTATGCTGCATATTCGTCTAAATATCCCATAGATTTAATAAAGCACTCAAACAACAGCTTCGAAAACAAAGACAATGCATATGTGTGCACTTCTGCAGTTCATTCAGGACGGACTTCAAAGACATTTAGTCATTAATCTTACAGTTTTTTTTATATATATATATATATATATATATATATATATATATATATATATATATATATATATATATATACACAGTTGTGCTCAAAAGTTTGCATACCCTGGCAGAAATTGTGAAATTGTGGCATTGATTTTGAAAATATGACTGATCATGCAAAAAAACTTTTATTTAAGGATAGTGATCATATGAAGCCATTTATTAACACATAGTTGTTTGGCTCCTTTTTAAATCATAATGGTAACAGAAATCACCCAAATGGCCCTGATCAAAAGTTTACCCTTGAATGTTTGGCCTTGTTACAGACACACAAGGTGACACACACAGGTTTAAATGGCAATTAAAGGTTAATTTCCCACACCTGTGGCTTTTTAAATTGCAATTAGTGCCTGTGTATAAATAGTCAATGAGTTTGTTAGCTCTCACTTGGCTGCACTGAGCAGGCTAGATACTGAGCCATGGGGAGCAGAAAAGAACTGTCAAAAGACCTGCGTAACAAGGTAATGGAACTTTATAAAGATGGAAAAGGATATAAAAAGATATCCAAAGCCTTGTGCTCCTTGAAACACCCACACCGTCTTTTTTCAGAGCAGCCTGTATTTCTCCTGAGGTTACCTGTGGGTTTTTCTTTGTATCCTGAATAATTCTTCTGGCAGTTGTGGCTGAAATCTTTCTTGGTCTACCTGACCTTGGCTTGGCATCAAGAGATCCCCGAATTTTCCACTTCTTAATAAGTGATTGAGCAATACTGACTGGCATTTTCAAGGCTTTAGATATATTTTTATATCCATGTGTCTGTAACAAGACCAAACATTCAAGGGTATGTAAACTTTTAATCAGGGCCATTTGGTTGATTTCTGTTATCATTATGATTTAAAAAGGAGCCAAACAACTATGTGTTAATAAATGGCTTCATATGATCACTATCCTTAAATAAAAGTTTTTTTGCATGATCAGTCATATTTTCAAAATCAATGCCAAAATTTCACAATTTCTGCCAGGGTATGCAAACTTTTGAGCACAACTGTAGATAGACAGATAGATACACACTCACCGGCTACTTTATTAGGTACACCTGTGCATCAACTTATTCATGCTGTTATCAAATCAGCCAATCATGTGGCAGCAGTGTAATGTATAAAATCATGCAGATAATGGTCAAAAGCTTCAGTAAATGTTCACATCAACCAACAGAATGGGGAAAAAATTTGATCTCAGTGATTTCAACAATGGCATGATTATTGGTGCCATATGGGCTGGTTTGAGTATTTCTGTAACTGCTGATCTTCTGCGATTTTCACACAACAGTCTAGAGTGTATTGAGAATTATGCGAAAAACAAAAAAAACATCCAGTGAACAGCAGTTCTGTGGATGAAAACACCTTGTTGATGAGAGAGGTCAACGGAGAATGGCCAGACTGGTTCGAGCTGACAGAAAGGCTATGGTAACCAGAGGACACAGGAAAACCAACAGTAAAAATTGATTACCAATTAAAACAATATTTCCAAGAAAACAATGAAGAAAAACCTGGAATATGTTCTAATAAATGTCAATATGCACTCAAACCACAGTAGTGACAGTTTGTTTTTAATTCATTCACTCCTATGTTCATTTAATTCATATTTATCCATTATATTAAATATAATGTGAACTTTTCACATGGCATAGAATACTGACACAATGGTCATTCATATGTGTGTGTGAACATTTGTACACATGTCTTTATAATGGCACAGAGAGAGACTTGCAAACCTGCAGAGACGCTCCTGCACCTGCATCCATACTGCCATCTATTAAAGGAATTAACTGAGCTAAAAACAGCAGCAGCTGCTAAACACACGCACACACACGTTGGTACTCCTAACATTACGAGGACACTCCATAGACATAATGATTTTTATACTGTAAAAACTATATATTCTATCCCCTAACCCTACACCAACCTCTAAACCTAACCCTCACAAAAAACGTTCTACATTTTTACATAAAAAAAAAAAAAAAAAAGAAAACATTGTTTAGTATGTTTTTAAAGCCGTTTGAATTACAGGGACACTAGGGATGTCCTCATATACCACATTTATAGCATAATACCCTGTAATTACTAGTGTGTAACCTAAAAAACTAAAATTCCTCGTAAACCACGAAAACCAACACACACACACACAAATATAAAACCGCTACATTGCACAATTGACAGAATCGAAGAATTGAATATTCCAGAGAACCGTGTGATAAATGGTTTTATTCAACTCAACAATTATTTACTATGTTAATACACCAACAAAAGTCAATTTTAAGGGTATGATCAGAGAAATAGTAGAAATAGTGTCTTTTTATTATGTTCTTTTTAAGAGTATTTTTGTACTTGGTGAATAAAGGTTCTATGTGCGTGTAGAGTGTTAGTCGTCTCCACACTGGGTTGTGAGTGTGACTGGCTGTGCTGTTGCTCTCTTTGTGACAGTGCATTGTGGGCCAGCTCAGTGCCTGTAGCCCCGGGCGTGCTCAGTTTCAGGTCCACGCGGCCCAGTGCTCACAGATGTTCTCCGTTTGATAACGTTCTACCCGCGCGCTCCTGGAAGCGTGGGTGGCCAACCAGCACGCCTGTTGCTCCCGCCGCTGGCACGCCATTGGCTGTGACGGGGTGACGCGTGTTGAGCGTTGGGTGATAGGCACTCGACTTTTAATCCTGAGAGCATGAATAATCTCGCTGAAGACCCCTGAAGACCCGAAGAAAACTCCAGAACAATCTGGAAGAACAGAGGAGATCTTCATCCAACAACCTTAAGGAGTGACACACATTTTGTTGGATTTTTTGTCCAGTTTTGAGCAATTAAACACTGGGGAGTATTTTGCTTTCTGAGAATAATTACAAATGTATTATGACTTTTACTGTCATTAAAATATTAAATGATAAATAGTTCACCCCAAAATACTAATTCTGTCATCATTTACTCACTCGCATGTTCCATCCAAACCCACATGACTTTCTTTTTTTAACTGTAAAACACAAAAGATGATATTTTGAATACTATTCTTGCCACTCTTTTCCACATAATGATTATTGTGACCTTCAAGTAGAGTTGAAAATATTGCATTATATTATCAAAGAAATACAAAGGTGATTTACTAGTTTATGTAATTATCAATTCATGCATTTAAACAGGAAAACGTTGCAGTCATTAGCTATGTTTCCATCTAAGTTGCGAATTTAATTTATGCGAATAATTAGAGTATCACAAAAACTATTTACACTGAAGCCACGTTTCCATCCCATGAGTTCAAAAAAACAAAATCGTCACTTTCTGAGAAATTGTAGCCACTGTGACTATTTTATAAATAAAATACTTGCGGTTTAGAGCACACAGACAAAACACTCTAAAGAAATTGTATCACATCTGGAAGTGACAGCGCGTCACACAGCTCTGGGAATGCAATGTGTGTGTGTTCCTCCTTATTTTGCCATGCAGCTTTTTAAGATATTTTTCAAAAGTGTCAATTAACCTGCTCTTCTGCTCAGTTCAAGTTTGTGTTCGACTTATTTCTCTGCAGACTAGATCAACATTTGAGATGTAATGATTATGGTACGCTAGTTCGTCCAGTTATGAATTAATTATTCAGTTACATTACTTTTTTGACTTGCACCGAGGCACAAAAAACATATATGCAATTTAGGGGTGGCATGTAAAGGGGTGCACCGGTGGCTCACTAAAGGGGGTGCAATCGTCGGCCAATCCCCCCAACCCCACCAACCAGATCAATGCTTATAAGGTCGGCACTCCACCTAAACACCCCCCCTCCACCAGCTGAACATTTATAATGGGACGGCACTCCATCCCCACAACCACCAAACCCCCCCTTGACAGATACAAGGGGTGCAAAAGTTAGTTTCGCATACATACTCGAAAATCAGTAGTTGCACCCCTGGATGCGCATCTTGTATTTCAATCTAAATGATAGGAGTTTATTCTGTAAATGTGTTTCCATCAGAGTTTATGTGCATTTCTTCTTATCGAATAAAAAATGTATCCACCTCAAGTGGGCATATATGTTTTTGATGCACCTTATGGAGATTTTATTCACATCTTGGTGTTTCTATCCAGCCGTTTTTATGCAATATCCAAAAATGTGCCTAAAAATACATTGATGGAAACCCCGCTACTGACTGGAAACCACTGCAGGTCAATATACTCTCCAACACAATCAGAGTTTATTGTTATCATTATTTTTATTGAAATTATTTTAACATAAAAAAGGGAAATTACAAACATATTCCCAAATTAAATAAACAATAAAAATATACAAGATTAATGTAAATAAAGGTGTGACAGTTGTCATAGTGACCATGGCATTCGTTATCAGCAAGTTAGGGTTTCATCTACAGGAAGTTGAATAAATGAGGACCATATTTTGACAAAACTCGTTTAGGAACATTTTGATCCTGCAGCTATTTTTTCCATTTATATGTGTCCAACTGGTAGGTTTCACCAATGATTGATACTTAATGATCGCTTAGATTTCCAGTTTAGTAATAGGATCTTCTTAGCTATCGCTACAGCAATGTATATATTGTAGACTTAGTATGGACAGAACATAAAGTAAAAAATAAATAAATAAATAACTACAATAGATTTGTTCTTTGGTAGTGATTATAGAGAAACGTGGCAACTTCCCTATCAAACTGGTCACATTTTTTGCATTTGTACTTTGACTTTAAAGTGCTTGTGATGTAATAACAGGAATGCTGCGGAACTGCTCTTAAATTGTTGGACTAAATCTAGGTTGGATTAATACAGACAGCTTCTGCTCAAAGCCATTTCCTCATTGCTCAGTTCCCTACTCGCCCATTCACACTCAGTTAATCTGATAGTGAAATACAAATGACCCCAAATCAAGCCTAATCCACCTGAATCCTGGAAACAGCTCCATTTCTCTCTCATGTATGCTCACACCCTCTCTATGAACTTTGGATCATTCAGAAATGATTAATGGAGCAGATCCACGGTCGGGTCAACATACTTCTTTTCATTTTTCTCATGACAGAACGTGTACAAAAGAGCCTGATGAGCAGAGAAAACCACAGAAAGAGACATCAATCCTGAAAAAACAAAAAAACAAAAAAAAAAACAGACTGAAACAAAGCAAGGGATAATACGAAGTTTTAAATAAACCAAAAGCATTGAGCAAGAGCGTGTTAACGATGAAAAGAGTGTGTATTAATAATGGAGACAAGTGGAATAGAGTTACTTATTCAGGACTGCTTGCTTTGTCTCGTTATATCTCTCTCATGTCTCACACATTCATACTAGAGATTCTTCTGAAGAATGTGGTGGTGATTCCCAGTGCAAAAGTCCACACCACAATTGTTGTGTCTCTCAGCTGTGATGAGCCTTATTGATGAAGTTTTTCATTTAAAGCCATTTAAAGCTATTTTCTAGCTTTAGTAGTGTAGTATATATACTACCGGTCAAAAGTTTTGAAACACTTACTCATTCTTTATTATATTTTTTTTTTCACATTTTAGAATAAAAGTAAAGTCATCAAAACTATGGAATAACATAAATGGAACTATGGGAATTATGTTGTGACTAAACAAAATCCAAAATAAATGAAAACTGTTATATTTTAGCATCTTCAAAGTAGTCACCCTTTGCCTAGAATTTCCCATCTATGTTGGGCACTTATTGGCTGCTTTTATTTATTCTTTATTATTTGGTCCAAGTCATCAATTTAAAAAAGAATTAATTTTTTTATCAAATTTATTTTTATAATGAAATAAATTAATATGTTGCCACAATTATATTTTATCTACAAAACAAATTTCAAACATTTAAGCATACGCCTTCAGATCAAAAGATTTTTAAGATCATGAGAAACATTTCAGTCAAGTGTTTCAAAACTTTTGACCGGTAGTGTATGTAGTATATGAGGAGCTGGTGTGCAACCACTCATTCAGATTTTTTCTTCGGAGCCAAGCGGTGTTGATGTATTCCACTGCCAATCCATTCACCTCTGCAAGAGTAAGCAAAGAGTGATCTCCACGGCTGCTGGATTTTACGGCACATCACAGTGGTTTCTCTCCCTCTCGCACAGATAAGTGTGGAGAACGCCCCTGGGCGCTTCGGCAGCGCGTGTGGAGTGCTAAAAGAGTATATTTCTCCTTAAAAAGAGTATATATTCCCTAAAAGAGTGAGCACTGACGGAAAGCGCCTTATTAAAGATGCCCTTCCGGTTATGTGCACTTCCTGGTTGTGGTCGTTATCTCTCCGCTTCTGGTAGTCAAGATCGCTGCCTTATGTGTCTGGGCTCCAGACATGCTGAGACAGCGTTCGTGGATGGTTCATGCCCGCACTGCGAGAGCATGACCGTGGCCATGTTGTAATCGCGGCTTTCCTACCTTAGAGGGAAAGCCACTCCAGCCACTCCCTGCCCCTGTTCTTCTGCCCGTGGGCAAAAGACAGCGACGGTTAGCGCTGGGGGCGATTTGGGGACTTCAATGGAAGTAACTCTACTGGGTGAATCCCCACGGACCTCCCATTCCCCAGCATGCTCATGCGCCCTGGTTGAGTTCTGTGATGAGTCAGGCAGCCCACCTCAGAGCGGGTTCGACCTCTCATTTGGCGCTTAAGAGGAGGATGAGATCTCGATAGCAGCATCGGAGAGCAGGCTGCTTCAGTCCGATGAGGAGGACTCAGCTGGGCTTCCGCCTTCAGGTGTGGTCACCCAGTCTAAGGCTGACGCCGAGCTGATGGCCATGCTTGCCCGGGCTGCCGCGAGCGTCGGGCTAGAGTGGAACCCTCCACCCTGCCCTGAAACCTCGTGGCTTGATGATTGGTTCCTGGGGTTGGAGCACCACTCCCGGTGCCTTTCTTCCCAGAGGTGCATGAAGAACTTGCAAGTCGTGGTGGGCACCTTTCACTGCCCGGACCGGGCTTTCGAGTTCTGCTGCTCTCATCACCCTCGACGGCGGGGCGGCCAAGGTCTATACAGACATTCCCCAGGTAGATCAGGTGATTGCGGTGCACTTGTGCCTGCAGAGTGCCGCCACCTGGCAGAACCATCCTAGGCTCCCATCCAAGGCCTGTAAGACTACGTCGTCTCTGCTCTGCATGCCATGGCCCTCCTGCAGGTCCACCAGGCCAAGGCATTGAAAGAGCTGCCCGGGAGTAATGCGGGAGCTGCGCTTGGCAACCGACCTCACCCTACGGGCGACGAAGGTCATAGCGTGGGCTCTCGGGCAGGCGATGTCCATGTTGATGGCCCAGGAGCACCACCTTTGGCTCAACCTGGTTGAGATGAGGTATACCGACAAGGTTCATTTCCTTGACACCCCCGTTTTCCAGGCTGGCCTTTTCGGCGACACTGTCGAAGACTTTGCACAGCAGTTTTCAATGGTAAAGCAGCAGACCGAGGCCATTCAGCACATCTTGCCCCAGTTTGGTTCAATCCTTGGTTTCCGTTTTTGTTGAGTTTGCCACATGCCCGAGGGGCTGCGGTACCCACATTTTCAAAAAAAGAGCACTTTCCTCACTCTCTGGGTCATACACTTGATGCCTTTGGCCGTCGTCATTACGACAGCCATGCACTGAGCATTCACGGCCAGGACGCTGCAGGTGTGGGTTTCCCGCCTCCACGCACACAGCCGCGACACACACCCACGCACAGGCAGTTGTGGCTGGTTACGAGGACACTCAGCCTCCTCCCCATTGCTGAACAGTCCTACGTTGGGTACGCGGAGCAAGGTAAGTGCCTTAACGTCTCTCCCTATACAGCGAGATCAGGACACGAGGCCCCCTGATGTAGCACTTTCCACCCAGCTCTGCTGCAAGACCCGTTCCGCGGGTACTTCAGCAGGGGTCGTCCCCTTGGTGCCCCTTGCCCAGAGTTTGGAGGCATGGTTAACACTCTCCAACCCATCACGATGGCTGGCCAGGATGATCCGACTCGGCTACACGATTCAGTTCACCAGGCGCCCGCCCAGGTTCAGTAGCGTCCGTTTCACCTATGTGCGGAAGTCGAGGTCCTTCTGCAGAAGGGCGCGATAGAGCCTGTCTCTCCAGCTGAGATAAAGAGTGGTTTCTACATCCCCATATTCATCGTACCCAAGAAAGGCGGTGGGTTGCGACCGATCTTGGACCTGCGGGCACTGAATCGGGCCCTGTACAGGCTTCCGTTAAGGATGCTCACACAGAAGCACATTCTATCTTGCGTCCGGCACCGAGATTGATTCGTGGCAGTAGACCTGAAAGACACGTACTTTCATGTCTCAATCCTGCCCCGTCACAGACCATTCCTTCGGTTTGCCTTTGAGGGTCGGGCATACCAGTACAAGGTCCTCCCCTTCGGTCTGTCCCTGTTGCCTCACATTTTCACGAAGGTCGCAGAGGCAGCCCTTGCCCCGCTAAGGGAAGTGGGCGTCCGCATCCTCAACTATATTGACAACTGGCTGATCCTAGCTCACTCTCGAGATCTGTTGTGTGCACACAGGGACCTGGTGCTCAGCCACATCAGCCAATTGGGGCTTCAGGTCAACTGGGAAAAGAGCATGCTCACCCCATGCAGAGCATCTCTTTTCTCGGGATGGAGTTGGACTCGGTCACTAAGACCGTTTGTCTTACGAACGAGTGCGCTCAGTTGGTGTTGCATTGCCTGAAGACATTCAGGAGGAGAACAGCGGTCCCACTGAAACAATTTTAGAGGCTCCTTGGGCATATGGCATCCTCGGCAGCAGTCACGCACCTCGGGTTGATGCATATGAGACCGCTTCAGCACTGGCTTCAGACTCGAGTCCCGAGATGGGCATGGCGCCTCGGCACGTATCGCGTGGCTATCATACGGATCTGCCACTGCTTGTTCAGCCCTTGGATGGACCTGGCATTTCTACAGGCAGGGGTTCCCCTAGAGCAGTTCTCCAGGCGAGTCGTCATCACGACAGATGCCTCCAAGTCGGCTGGGGTGCCGTTTGCAATGGGCATGCAGCCACAGGTTCCTGGACAGGCCCTTGTCTGCGCTGGCACATCAGTTGCCTCGAGTTGCTCGTGGTACGGCTCGCCTGCGGAGGTTTCGGCCGTTGATCCAGAGCAAGCATGTATTGGTCCGGACGGACAACATGGCGACGGTAGCATAAACTGCCAAGGTGGTTTGCGCTCGCCCCGCATGTTGCAACTCACCCGCCATCTCCTCCTCTGGAGCCAGCGGCAGCTCAAGTCGCTGCGGGCCACTCATATCTCCGGTGAACTCAATCACAAAGTGGACGTGCTGTTGTTTCAGGTGACGCTCAGGGGAGAGTGGAGGCTGATTTGGAGTCGATTCGGCGAGGCACAGGTAGACCTGTTTGTCTCCCGGGAATCCTCCCACTGCCCACTGTGCTATTCCCTGTCCGAAACCCCCCTCAGCACGGACTCACTGGCGCACAGCTGGCCCCAGGGTCTGCGCAAGTATGCGTTTCCAACCAGTGAGCCAACTTGCACAGACGTTGTGCAAGGTTAGGGAGGACGAGGAACAGGTCTTGTTGGTAGCGCCCTACTGGCCTACCCAGAATTGGTTCTCGGAACTCATGCTCCTCGTGACAGCCCCTCCCTGGCAAATTCCCCTGAGGAAGGACCTTCTTTCTCAGGGACGAGGCACGATCTGGCACCCGTGACCAGACCTCTGGGACCTCCATGTCTGGCCCTTGGACGGGACGTGGAAGATCTGAGTGGTCTACCACCCACGGTTATGTGACTGCGCTCACCTCCATCTAGAGGGTTGGGGACCTGCAAGCATTCTCTGTCAGCGATACATGCCTAGAGTTCGGTCCGGCATACTCTCACGTGATCCTGAGACCCCGGCCTGGTTATGTGCCCAAGGATCCCACTACCCCCTTTAAAGATCAGGTGGTGAACCTGCAAGAACTGTCCCAGGAGGAGGCAGACCAACCTTGTCGTTGCTGTGTCCGGTACGTGCTTTGCTTATCTATTTGGACCGCATGGAGAGCTTTAGATGCTTCGGGGGACAGAAGAAGGGGAACGCTGTCTCCAAACAGAGGATTGCCCACTGGATTGTGGATGCCATCGCATTGGCATACCAGCCCAGGGTGCGCCATCCCCTTTGGGACTACGAGTGCACTCTACCAGGAGCATATCCTCCTCCTGGGCCTTGGCCACCGGCGCCTCTTTAACAGACATCGGTAGAGCAGCAAGCTAGGCAACACAATACCTTTGCGAGATTTTATAATCTCCGGGTTAAGCCAGTTGGCCGTCCTGTGTGTTGGTAGGTACAAACAGGTAAGGATACGAGCAGCTGGCCGGGTGTACCGCTGGCACACAAATGCCTTTCCCCTTCCGAGGGGAAGACGTATGCTCTTTCATCCATGTGATTTCCTGGGATTGGTGAACCCTGGATTCCTCCCCCAGCACCTGCGGCAAGCAAATTCGGCGGAGGAATTTGACACCAGGCCCAGTATTGTGTCAGTGTGCCCTGTTCAGGTCCACTCTTGTACTGGGATAAGTGCTCCATATGCGTTGGTTCCCTGTTGGTAACCCCATATGACGTAATCTTCCACGGTATGGTCTCCCTGACGGTAGACCCGAGTCTCCCCTTGGGCAAAGTCCCCTCTGCCACTGGTCACCGTGTTTGTAGAGCTCCGTCCCCTCCAGGTAGGACCTACCACAGGGACTTTCTCCACATGGGAGGTAATATATATATATGACTGTAATCAACTGGTTAGTTCCCATCAGAACAGTATGAACCCCCCCCCCCCACACACACACACTATAAAGAGAATGAATTAACGACTGTGCAACAAGTGTTTTCCTTCACAGCCAATATTTACCACCAGTCACATTTATTTAAGCCAAGTTCTATTCGTGGTTAAACCGTTTTATGGAGAAATGACACATTTTATGAATATTAACATAATATATACAGTTGAAGTCAGAAGTTTACATACATCTTAGCCAAATACATTTAAACTCAGTTTTTCACAATTCCTGAATTTAATCGTAGTAAACATTCCCTGTCTTAGGTCAGTTAGGATCACTACTTTATTTTAAGAATGTGAAATGTCAGAATAATAGTAGAGAGAATAATTTATTTCAGCTTTTATTTCTTTCATCACATTCCCAGTGGGTCAGAAGTTTACATGCACTTTGTTTAACTTGGGTCAAACATTTTGGGTAGCCTTTCACAAGCTTCTCACAATAAATTGCTGGAATTTTGGCCCATTCCTCCATACAGAACTGGTGTAACTGAGTCAGGTCTGTAGGCCTCCTTGCTCGCACATGCTTTTTCAGTTCTGCCCACACATTTTCTATTGGATTGATGTCAGGGCTTTGTGATGGCCACTCTAAAACCTTGACTTTTTTGTCCTTAAGCCATTTTGCTGCAACTTTGGAGGTATGCTTGGGGTCATTGTCCATTTGGAAGACCTATTTGTGACCAAGCTTTAACTTCTTGAGATGTTGCTTCAATATATCCACATCATTTTCCTTCATCATGATATCATCTATTTTGTGAAGTGCACCAGTCCCTTCTGCAACAAAGCACCCCCACAACATGATGCTGCTACCCCCATGCTTCACAGTTGGGATGGTGTTCTTTTTGGCTTGCAAGCCTCACCCTTTTTCCTCCAAACATAACAATGGTCATTATGGCCAAACAGTTCAATTTTTGTTTCATTAGACCTGAGGACATTTCTCCAAAAATTAAGATCAAAAGTACGAAGCACTTGCAGTTATAGATACTTGTCTACCAGTTTCCTCCAGCATCTTCACAAGGTCCTTTGCTGTTGTTCTGGGATTGATTTGCACTTTTCGCACCAAACTACGTTCATCTCTAGGAGACAGAATGCGTTATGATGGCTGCATGGTCCCATGGTGTTTATACTTGTATACTATTGTTTGTACAGATGAACGTGGCATTTGGAAATTGCTCCCAAGGATGAACCAGATTTGTGGAGGTCCACAACTTTTTTCTGAGGTCTTGGCTGATTTATTTTGATTTTCCCATGATGTCAAGCAAAGAGGCACTGAATTTGAAGGTAGGCCTTAAAATACATCCACAGGTACACCTCCAATTCAGTACACCTCCTATCAGAAGCTAATTGTCTAATTGTCTAAAGGCTTGACATAATTTTCTGGAATTTTCCAAGCTGCTTAAAGGCACAGTTGACTTGGTGTGTGTAAACTTCTGACCCACTGGAATTGTGATATAATCAATTAAAAGTGAAACAATCTGTCTGTAAACAATTGTTGGAAAAATTACTCATGTCAAGCACAAAGTAGATGTCCTAAACAACTTGCCAAAACTATAGTTTGCTAATATTAAAATCTGTGGAATGGTTAAAAAATGTATTTTAATGACTTCAGCCTAAGTGTATATAAACTTCTGACTTTAACTGTATCACAATCGGGGAAGAAGGCAATATTATTGAACTTTTGTTGGTCAAATGGACACAAAAGGCCGAACTCCTCAGTATCCATCCATCCATCCATTTTATCTTATGTAGGTTGGGGTGAATTCGGCTGCATGCTCTTTCTTTACTTCAAAGTGCGCTTTCTTCCCTTTAATCTCATGTGCTCCGCTCCGTATCTGTTGCGAGAAGGTTAGTGTAATATGAGACGGACACATTGGGTATTAATATACAATATAATGATAATCAATTCTTAAATTTCATAATCGATGCATCGCAATTTCGTTTATAGATCGATGCTCCGCGCTGATGCATCAATGCATTTTCCCACCCCTAGTTGGCACAAATATTTGAAGGTAACTCAGTTTACAGCCTAGTCTCATAGAAACACATAACTATACCTACATTTTTGCAAAAATATTTTTACATGGCTCGTTGCATGTATATAGGCAGTTTCCTGGTGAAATAAACACTAAAAGTTTCACTTTCACACAAATCACAAGTAAAACGGAAGATAATCAGTTCATCTACACCTACTTTCCACCCTGTTCCTCACACAATGTTATCTTATAACATCAAAAAACTTTTACTATAGTGGATGATTTGTAAGGTGATACATATTAACATTTGCATAACCAACCACATTTACAAGCTTTTTCAAGTGTGTTCAAATTGCACGGTAACTCAAATTATAGAGTGTTGCAGTTGCGATTTAAAGGATCGGAGTACGAATCCTAAAGAATACGCAATTCGACATGTGAGTCGAAAGTGTCATAGAAGCTCCACAAAATGATGTAGTCGCTTCAGCAATTGGGTTTTTCATCTCACATTTGCTTTCATGACACTATCGGTTAGGTTTAAGGTGTAGGGTAGGGAGGTAGGTCTTGTTGATTTAAAACTCAGTAGAGCATTAACCTTAAAAACCTCATCTGTTTGGGTAAACATTAAACTCGCTTTTAGCGCCACACAGTGGACATTGCACATAGCAACTGCCGCAATATGTGGAATAAACCATGTATTGTCATTTTGCAAAAAAGTTGCCACTGTCACATAATTTTCATGAGATCAATCTCAAGGTTTTTTAGCACTGCAGAAAGGCAAGAATCCATGATAAGTATGTTTAACGGGCTGCATGCTTAGGCTAAGCATTTGTGTCTGTGTTTGCATTTATAAAGCCAGTGTTTCTGGCCTATGTATAAGCAATAGTGATCCTTGCTTTAACAAACAACAATAAATAGACTTCCATCTCACTAGCACTGCTTCAGATATTCAATGTTTGAGTGAATTCAACAGCTATTTGGTCTCATGCAGTTATTGTAAAGTGCTCCACTGACCACAATTCCATGCTTGGCTAATATTTAAGCAGTGCAAACGGTTTAATGTTTGATTCGTTAACAAAAATTCATGCCCTCATGTTATTCTCATAAGCTGACACTGAAAAAAACAGAATTATATTTTAGGCTAAAATTAAAATAGAGTTTGATGTGGAATCAAAGGCATATGCAAGGTGCTCTGTGTTGATGGATAGCAGAGGGTTTAAGCATGTTTCTACAGAGCAGCTCATATACAGCTGCCTCTGCTCATTACAGCCCAGCATAACTCACATTGTGATGTGGGCCATATATGTCAGAGAGATCTCAAAACTTGCACCGCTCGCTTTCTTCTGCTGCTGTCTTACAATCCATCACAGGTACAGCCACACACACCTGCCACCCTCCGGCAGGCTGTAGCTACAGGTCACAACTGCCTCACCGCTGACTGCTAGTACATTATGTAGCAGCTTCATTCCCCTGTTAGATGTTGAACTGGCGTTTGGCATCTACAATCTCAGGAGGCACTGCACTAAACGCATGAACGGAAACTGGAGATTATTGAATTTACAGTCAGCAAACAGTGCAGAGTCCTTTTCTGCAGGTTAACAGTAACTTTTAGGGCTGGGTATCGATACAGATTTCCTGATTTGATTCAAGCCACGTCCACACTAATACGTTTTCGTCTGAAAACACATCTTTTTCTCTACGTTTTGGCCTTTCGTCCACACTGGGACGCCGTTTTTGACAGCAAAAATGGAGCTTTTCGAAAATGCTCTCCCAAGTAGATAAATTTGAAAACACTGTCTTACCATTGTAGTGTGGATGGGGAAGACAGAGATTTCTGAAAACAATGACGTATTTGTTGTCATGTGACATTTGTTGTCATTGTGCCTGTTATTCACTTTGAGAGCATTTTTAAAGATAAATGTTACTTTGTACAACCTTCATGATGCATTCCTTCATAGGCGATGCAAAGTTTACTCGGAATTGCTGTCCAGCGACGAAAAATGGGCAATTGCATTTCAGCCCTTACATGGAAGTAAGGGGATTTTCATATGTTTAAGTGTGGATGAGCAACTTTTGGAAAACGCTTGAAAACGGATGGAGAGCATTTTGAAAATGAAAACGACATTTTCAAATGTATCCAGAATAATGTGGGTGTAGCCTCAATTGCAATTCACAAGCTCTTGATTCGATTCCAATTTTGATACAATTTGATTTGATTGTAATTCATTTGGGTATATTTCAGTTATAATGTCCATTTTGCTTACAGATGAAAGATATTCTCTCTCAGCTAATGCTGGAAATTATACTGGGAAACTTCTAACTTGGTACATGAGGAAAATCTAAATTTTACAAATTAACAACAGGGCCAAAATGCAGTTCAATCATTTAACAAATATAATAAGTAGCACAACCAGAACTGAAGTAAACTTTAAAGTAAAACATTAATCTTTGGATATTAAAAATCAATATCAGGACCAAAAATAAACAAAGATCACAATCAATCAGAAAATCAATATTTTTATACCCAGCCCTTGTTTCATCTCCACAAAGGAAGACAAATCACACACTAGATCTGTTTAATATCTCCATTTTTTTTTTATCTCTCATAGACAGCAATCAGTTTGAATGCAGAGCAAATAGAGACTTTTTTGAAATCTTCATTACTTAGATGTTTGATTATTCCAGTAACCTCACGTGTCTCCTTGTTTCAGAAGAGATCTCAACAATATCTCAAACTGTACACAGATTTGACAAGATGCCAAAGTCTGCAATCAAAAGTCTCCGTGTGAATACATTTCTTATCAAATTCTTCTCAACACCAAATAATCACAACTAAAACTATCTGTGTTCATTTTATAGCTCTATTACTGTATGTCAACAATTGACTCATTTATGCCTATTTTTATTTCTCATAAGGACTTTTATGTGAAACATCTGAAACACTTTCAGTTTGGGATTAAAGATGCTTTCAAAAATTATTCAAACATATGGTTCACAATCTCGCTGACAGAACGCTTATTCTGTAAATATGTATTTTGTCCACGAAAGGGATTCCTGGATCACGAAATGCATGTTGTCCAAAAAATTATTTTGAAAAGTCCATTCTGAGTTTCATCATGTCATGAAATGGGGTTGTCTGTATCACAAAATGCATTTCTTGACATGCTGAATTTGAAACAAAATTAGGCATTTTACACTTGGCCTACCATACAGTACATTTTTACTGTTTTATAGAAAGATAAAAGACGCTGTAATCTTTACCAATGCGGGAAAGTGCAGTCCAGAAAAATTACTGATATGACCATTTTGCATGAAATTAAAACAATGTTAAAGCTCTGGTAACTATTATTGCATTTCCCAACATTTCCATATCAAATTAAATCCTGTCCGAATAGGGCTAAACTTTGATGAAAAATAACCGAGACCTCTACTAGTCTCCTTATCTGAAAGAGCGACCTCTGAGCCGTTACATATTCTCTGTTCCTCTATTGTGCAACTCAAGCTCGGCAAGTCATTTCACACACTTTAATTAAAGGTTCAGACAGATGTCGCAATTACAGCTGTCTGTTTGAAATGTTTTGCTTTAACTGGATTGACATATTTAATAATACAGCATTTTCCTCAAAGGTGAGACGTGTTTTTGTCCCTGCACTTCCAAAAAGATCAAAATGCTGACTGAATAAAAACAAGGGCTTTAACACTGGCATCTTAGACACACATTCCTCAATGGAAATAAAAGAATAGCACGTTAAATACATCTCGAGTCTGTTTGTGGTCATGGTACTCATGCAGTCTTGGAATACACAGGCGTTACACAGGATTATTGAATACAGTTCACAAAGACAATGGAGGGAGCTGATACATTGCGGGAGATACGCTCGGAGTGACAGCCATGGCAGCCGCATGTGGCGCAGAGATAGGAGGAATTAGCTCTGTTACGTGGCCGCAACTACAACTATTGTCTGCGCAAACATCAACAAGAGCTCAGAGCTCTCTAACTTGTGGATTTGACGACCGAGATTGAGTTGATGCAACCAAGCTCATTGTTTGGTAAATGCTATTAACCTCCGCGCCACTGCCACATAAAAGTACGAGCCGATGTAAATGACAATTCGACTGTCATAATCCATGTGCTGATGAGAAACTCACAGCGGCCCTGTGTTTTAACAACAGATTACTTCCTGAGCTGGATCTTCACCTCTTCCCAAACACTGAAGCCACAGGATTTCTGCTGCTTTATACATCGGTGGATGTTCCTTCTTTCTCTCTTTCTGTCATTCTCCCATTGATCCTCTGCAGCATTCAGGATCTGCCAATGGTTAATGCCTGCAGGGGTCCACAAAACCCATTATCAGGTAGAGCATCCAACTCCATGATCTTTTACTACAACATACTGTATTTGATTTTTGGAGGGTGCCTGTGTTTGTGTCTTGCTTTCACCTTTGATGTGGATTTGAGGCCTTTCTGTAATATTACTACTACTAATAATAACAACAATAATGTCTAAATATTAATACAAGTTAATAATACTAATGGCAATAAAAACAATAGTAATGTTTCATTAGTATAATGCATTTCCAAAGCTCAAGACTGTGGCAAATTACAAGCAAAGTACATTCATTAGTTAAATAAAACAAAACAAAAATTACATTTGCAAACAAAAATAGCAAACCAAAACAGATTACTTTTATTGACCAATTAAAAGATACTAATAATCAGCAACAACACCACAAATTATTGTGCACTTTTACACAATAATTTCCCCTCAAGAGGAATAACTGGAACTGCTGTGAATTATGAAGGTCCATTTCAAGACATTGTCTAAGGCAACATCCCCTCAGTTATAGTATTGTTTTGAGAGCAAAAAACAACAAAAAAAGCAGACCAATATGAGCCAAGTGGGACTGCACGAATGTCTGTTTAGTTCTTTCTCCTGAATAAATTCAGTGTCATACATAATTGCTCCAGTGTCCAGATCCGAATAATAACTCTGTGCTGATGCGCCAATGCATAATGTTTCATTTGTATAATGCATTTCCAAAGCTCAAGGTTGCAAAAAATAACAAGCAAAGTACATTCAGTCAATAAATAAAACAAAAAAGCAGCAAAAGTTACATTTTTGTAACTAAAATAACAAAATAAAACAAAACCAAACATATTATTTACTTTTATTGACCAATAAAAAGATACAAATAATCAGCAACAACACCACAAATTGTTGTGCACTTATTACACAATCAACCCCCCCCCCCCCCCCCACCCCCAAGAGGAATAAATGCTGTTTCTATGTTTCTATGCCCTTTTGAAGAAAAAAAAAAAAAAGATTAAAAATTACATATGTTATAATAAAGATCCAGTTATTTTCTTGTGCTTTTGTTGGTGTTCATAAAGCTTTATAAGACACAAGTCAGGATGTTTTGAATCTTTACAGTAAAAACAAAAACAAACTCAGACCACTTTTTAAGTAAACCAAAAAATGAACGGAGTAAAACAACCTCAAAACCTCAGCTCACTTTGCATTCACACTGTACCGGGACTTGAAATTGGACTCACATCACTAATTGGTTCACTTTAGCTGCTTAGTCTCATAAGCAAGGCATCACCATAGCGACATTTTTCCTGCACCATGAAAATGTCACAGACAAAACAGCCTCTCCTGAGTTAGGATGATACTGTCATAGGTTCTAAAATCTACATATATTATTGCATGTTGAATCGCACTATGTTTTTATAATACTTTTAAATACATTATTTTAGTTACATACTATCCAATCGATAATTTAGATCCCCAAACCAACCCCATTCCTAAACATAACCACTTATCAACAATATAAAACATGTAAAAGACAGGTAAAACATTCAGTGGTGAAAATGGCTGACCCTAGTTGGGGAGTCTATAACAGTGTTTTAGTTGTACATAAAAAAATGAAAATAAAAAAAATATTATGATTTCAAAGTCATAGCATTATAAGATTAAAGAAATTATATTTTGAGAAAAAGTAAATTCCGATAATACATTTGTAGCATTATGAGATTTAAGTTGTAATATTTTGAGGAAAAAAGTCATAATTACAAGAATAAAGTTATATCATTATGAAATTAAAGTCATACTATTTTGGGAATAAGTCGTAAAGAAAGTATAACCTTAAAATGATGTGTGTACATAACCCTAACCCTAACAAAAGCTTAAAATGACCACAAAAAGAAACTGATTGGAGAAACTACCAAATGTGAACATAATAAACTAAGTGCGAACAAAGATTCAATTATTTACAGGAGAGAAAACAACAACAACAGCAAAACACAAAAAAGGGAAAAATACTTCAACAAGAATCACTTGAATCAGGTATTTGAACTATTCCAAACTATTCCAGGTATTCCAAAAACAGCAATATACAACCACCACGTCACTCACTATGAACATTAGTCGAAAGACTCACTGACAGTTCCTCCTTGTGGATATTTACATTGGCGGCCAAAAGTTTGGACTAATGTACAGATTTTGCTCTTATGGAAAGAAATTGGTACTTTTATTCACCAAAGTGGTATTCAGCTGATCACAATGTATAGTCAGGACATTAATAACTTGAAAAATTACTATTACAATTTGAAAAAAAAAAAAAAAAAAAAATGTTCAGAACTTCTTAAACTACTTCAAAGAGTTCTCATCAAAAAATCCTCCATATGCAGCATTGACAGCTTTGCAGATCCTTTGCATTCTAGATGTCCAGATACTCAGGTGACATTTCACCCCACGCTTCCTGTAGCACTTGCCATAGATGTGTCTTGTCGGGCACTTCTCACACACCTTACAGTCTAGCTGATCCCACCAAACCTCAATGGGGTTAAGATCCATAACACTCTTTTCCAATTATCTGTTGTCCAATGTCTGTGTTTCTTTGCCCACTCTAACTTTTTCTTTTTCTGTTTCAAAAGTGGCTTTTCCTTTGCAATTCTTCCCATAAGGCCTGCACTCCTGAGTCTTCTCTTTACTGTTGTACATGAAACTGGTGTTGAGCGGGTATAATTCAATGAAGCTGTCAGCTGAGGACATGTGAGGCATCTATTTCTCAAACTAGAGACTCTGATGTACTTATCCTCTTGTTTAGTTGTACATCTGGCCTTCCACATCTCTTTCTGTCTTTGTTAGAGCCAGTTGTCCTTTGTCTTTGAAGACTGTAATGTACACCTTTGTATGAAATCCTCAGTTGTTTGGCAGTTTCAAGCATTGTATAGCCTTCATTCCTCAAAACAATGATTGACTGACAAGTTTCTAGAGAAAGCTGTTTCTTCCCCCATGCCACATACCCCCACCGCCAACTCAGGCCAGGGCAACATCCGGCCTGCCTACTCCCCCCCCCTACATTTCTGGAGAGAAGTTCAGCCACAACCATCTGCGCCCCCGGTTGAATATGTCAAACCTCAAATTTAAAGGGCTGAGTAGCCAGATACCAATGGGTGACCCACGTTAGCATCCTTCATGCGGTGGAGCCATTGCAGAGGAGCGTGTAGTGCCCCAGCAGGTAGTAGTGGAGGGTAAGAACAACCCACTTAATCGCAAGACACTCCTTCTTGATGGTACTATGTCTCCCTGAAGAAGAGCTTATGACTAATGAACAGCACTGGCCGTTCCACCTCTCCCACTTCCTGCGAGAGCACTGCCCCCAGCCCCCTGTCAGATGCATCAGTCTATAAAATAAAGGGTAGAGAGAAGTCAGGAGCATGTAACAGCAGCCCCCCACAAAGTGCAGATTTATCTTCAGGAAAGCCTGTAGGCATGACTCTGTCCACTGGACCAGATCGGGGGCCCCCTTTTTAGTAAGGTCAGTCAGCGGGCTGGTGACATCAGAGTAACTAGGCACAAATCTCCGGTAGTAGCCAGCCAACCCCAAAAACTGCCTTACATCCTTTTTGGTCTTGGGCATCGGGCAGGCCGCGATGACTGCGGTTTTGTTAACCTGTGGATGCACCTGCCCCTGACCCAAGTGGAACTCCAGATACCTAACTTCCACCCGCCCAATTGCGCACTTCTTCGGGTTGGCCGTGAGTCCCGCCTGTCGCAGCGCTCTCAGGACAGCCCTCAGATGTTGCATATGTTATAAATGTATCCACTCTATAAATATATCATTACTATAAATGATGATATCGTCTAGGTATGCGGCATCATATGCCATATGTGGTCTGAGGATCTTGTCCATGAGGCGCTGAAATGTGGCCGGGGCCAAAGGGAAGCGTCACGAATTGGTGTAATCCGAATGGTGTGGAAAAAGCAATTTTCTTGGGATATTGGAGTTAAAGGGATCTGCCAATAACTCTTTGTTAAGTCCAGCGTAAAGTAAAATTGAGCCACGCCCAACCGATCGAGTAACTCGTCAATTTGCGGCATTGGATACCATGTTCACTTTCCGGAAGTCAACACAGAACCGGACTGAGCTGTCACTCTTTGGTACCAGAACTACGGGGCTGGACCAATCGCTGTGCGACTCCTGTATTACGCCCATTTCAAGCATTGCCTCTAATTCTTCTTGAATGATCTTTTTCTTGTGTTCAGGAAGACGATAGGGGTGGCTACGAGCCACCACCCCCGGGGTGGTCTCAATATGGTGCTCTATTATGTTTGTGCAATGGGAAGGGGTGAAAACACGTCCACGAATTCTGCCTGCAACCGGGCAATGTCTGTAAGCTGCAACAGTGAGAGGTGGTCCCCATAAGGGGTGAATGAATTTGGTTTGGGAGGCACCTCCGGCCCAAGCTCCACCCTCTCCAGAACTACCATTGCCAAGGCTACAGGCACTGCCTCCCTCCATGGTTTGAGGAGGTTGAGGTTGTAGATTTGACATGCCCCTCCCCTATCCGTTCACCTAACCTCATAATTAAGATCTCAAATTTTTCGTGTGACCTCAAAGGGTCCTTGCCACTTGGTGAGTAATTTGGAGCTCGAAGTGGGCCGCAATACAAGCACTTTATCTCCCTGTGCGAATTCACATAGTCGAGTGCCCCTGTCATACAGTCAGCATTGACGTTCTTGTGCTTGGAGAAAATTCTCCTATGTTACCTGCCCCAAAGTGTGAAGTTTTGCTCTAAGGTCAAGAACGTATTGAATTTGGTTTTTGCTATTCAAAGGTTCTTCCTCCCAAGCTTCCTTTATGACGTCAAGCACGCCGCACCACTGATGCCATACAGTAGCTCAAATGGGGAAAACCCTGTGGAGGCTTGCGGGACCTCTCGTACTGTAAATAGCAGGGGTTCAAGCCACTTATCCCAATTTTTTGCATCTTCGTATTCGAAGTTACGAATCATGTTTTTCAAGTCTTATTAAATCGTTCGACCAACCCGTTGGTTTGCTGGTGAGACTTAAGTGAGAATAAGAGTCTTATCTGTGATTAGGAGATCCAGTGGCTCAACCTCTTCCAAACAAGTTAGAACTTTATATTTGAAAAGACTGATTGGTTCACCTCAGCAATTCCATGCGGCTTATCATAGTCCTATGGTGGGTCACTTGGGACAGGGGAAAACACTAAGCCATCTCATGGCCCGTTTATATTTGCAGGTATGTTAGCCGGTGGTGTGCGACATGCCGTGAATGTCAGCTGGTGAATATGCCGGCCATTCCAAAAGCGCAATTGCGCCCTCTTCCGTTGATCGAGGTTCCCTATGACAGAGTTTGCATGGACCTCGTCAGGCCATTAGAACAGTCAGCACGCGGGCACTGCTTTGTACTAGTTCTGGTGGATTACACAACGTGATATCCGGAAGCAGTGCTATTGTGCAACATATCAGCATGTAGTTTTGTGGAAGCACTCTTCAGAATAATGTCCCAAATGGGGATTCCGAAAGAAATCCTCACTGATCAGGGCACTACTTTCATGTCACGTATACTATGCAAGCTGTACGAGTTATTAGGTATTAAATCGATTCGAACAAGCGTGTATCATCCACAAATGGACAGCTTGGTCGAGCGATTTAATAAGACCTCAAAAAATATGATTTGTAAGTTTGTGCACGAAGATGCAAGGAATTGAGATAAGTGGCTCGAACCCCTGTTATTTGCAGTGCGAGAAGTCCTGCAAGCCTCCACGGGGTTTTCCCCTTTTTAATTGTTATATGAGCGTAAGCCCTATGGCATGTTAGACGTCATGAAGGAAAACTGGGAGGAGGGACCTTCACAAAGCAAAAATGAAACTCAATACGTCCTTGACCTGAGAGCAAAACTCCATACACTGGGGCGTCTATCACAGCAGAATTTGCTACAGGTGCAAGAACATCAGTCATGGCTGTATAACAGGGAAGCTCGGCTATGGGAATTTGCACTGGGAGATAAAGTCCTTGTATTACTGCCCACATCGAGCTCGAAATTACTCGCAAAGTGGCAAGGGACCTTTGAGGTCACACGGTGAGTTGGAAAAGTCAGCTATGAGGTAGTGCGTACAGATAGGGGCGGGGCTCGTCAAATTTACCACCGTAGCCTACTAATACCATGGAGAGAGGTGGTCCCCGTATCCTTGGTGATGGTAGTTCCGGAGAGGGAGGAGCTCGGTCTGGAGGTGAGTCTAAAAGCCAATCAGTTCATCCCGGTCCCTTGTGAAGACCACCTCTCACTGTCACAACGTATGTAGGTTACCAGATTGCAAAAAACTAATTCTCTGACGTGTTCTTGCCTCTTCCCGACTACACTAATCTCATAAAACACCAAATCGAGACAACCCCAGGGGTAGTAGTACATAGTCGGCTCTACCGGTTACCCAAACACAAAAAACAGGTAGTACAGGAAGAATTAAAGGCTATGCTCGATATGTAGGTAATAGAAGAATCCCACAGTGATTGGGCCAGCCCAGTAGTTATGGTGCCTAAGAGTGATGGCTCGGTCCGGTTCTGTGTGGATTATAAGAAAGTCAACGCAGTGTTGAAATTTGACGCATATCCAATGCCTTTTACTGCCGAACTGCTCAATCGGTTGGGCACAGCTCGCTTTTATTCGACACTAGCTTTAAAAAGAGTTATTGGCAGATCCCCTTAACGCCGATGTCCTGTGAGAAAACGGCCTTCTCCACACTGTTTGGGATACACCAATTTGTGACTCTTCCGTTTGGGTTAAGTTTAAGCATCTTCTTAACAGTCCTCAGACCGCACACTGCGTATGCCACTGCATATTTGGATGATATCATTATTTACAATAATGATTGGCAGTGGCACATGCAGCATCTGGGGGCCGTACTGAGATTGCTGCGATAAGCGGGGCTCACAGCAAACCTGAAGAAGTGTACAATTTGGCGGGTGGAGGTATGGTATCTGGGGTTCTACTTAGGGCATGGGCAGGTGCGACCCCAAATTGATAAACTTTAGCGATTGTGACCTGCCTGAGACCCAAGACCAAAAAGGAGGTGAGACAGTTCTTGGGGCTGGCTGGCTATTATCGAAGGTTTGTGCCTTATTATTCGGACGTCACCAGCCCGTTGACTGATCTCACTAAAAAGGGAGCTCCAGACCCGGTCCAGTGGATGAAGCCCTGCCTACAGGCTTTCACACAGGTAAAAGCTGCACTTTGTGGCGTGCTGCTTCTGCACTCCCCTGATTTCTCTCTCACTTTTGTTTTACAGACGGACGCATCAAACAGGAAGCTGGGGGCTGTACTGTCCCAGATGGTGAGGGGGAGGATTGTGCGGTGCTGTACATTAGTCGGAAGCTCTCTATGAGAGAGACGAATTACAGCACCATAAAGGAGTGTTTGGCCATCAAGTGGGCGGTCCTTACTCTCTGCTACTATTTGTTGGGACGACCATTCGCCCTCTGTTCAGACCATGCCCCTCTCCAATGCCTCCACTGCATGAAGGATGCCAATGCCCGGATCACCCGTTGGTATCTGGCACTCCAGCCGTTTAAGTTTGAGGTGGTCCACAGACCGGGGGCACAGCGGACTTCCTCTCCAGAAAAGAGGGGGCAGTCCGGACAGTTCCTCCAGCCTGAGTCAGGCGGTGGGGCTATGTGGAGGTGAGGGCATGGTCGAGCGCCCATCTGGAGAGAGAGAAAGCGGTAAGGAGTTCCACCTGAGATGAATTGCTACTAATTACTGTTTCTATGTTTGCAGTGAGAGACGGGGGAGATAAAAGCGGCCCAGTCCAGAGAGAGACAGAGACTGCGTGTTTTCAATTGTGTTTTATGCTGAAAAGCAAACTTTGTGTATGCTAAGAAGCAGAACTTGATTTATATAGACTGACAACAAAACTCTGAGTGTATCTGGAATGTGACCTGTGTGTGTGTGATATATTAAAGAAACTTACTCACGCGAACTGTGGAAACCGGCTCCCGCTTCCTCCTTATCTGCCTGTCAACGAATCTTGTCACATACAAGTCAAGATTTTAAATTAGTAAACTAAGTGTTTGGAGCCAATGTTTAAACAAAAAGCTTTTGTATTAACTGTAAGATTAATGATTAATATCTTAGAATTTACATTCTTATTTAACTGCAATCAGATGCATTGTCCTTTGCCATTCAGCTGATGAAGGCTACAGTTCATTTATTATCTATGTATTCCTTTTTAAGAGTGTAGTCCATCGTTTGACCAAGGTGAAGTCAGTAAGCTGCACTGCAGTTCGACTGTAAGCTTGTGGCAGATTAATTTCATGTGGAATCCATCTTAAGTCCAAGATTCAGGCAGTGTCCAGTGAAGTATCCCATGTCTGATGGTTGGTGCTGACATCAGTTCATCCTCTGTGAATTTCTGTGAATAGGATACATATCTGTGAAGATATGCATCCTAAGGTTAAGACAGGGGAACAAATAGAATAATATTAGCGTAGTTGCCATTCACTTTAAAACATGATTTTAGAATATGAGAATTGTATCCGGTTCCTGAGGTCATGAACGCATTAATTCATTTTTCAGCTTTGGAAACAAAGAACATGTGTCATAGCTTAGCAATATTTCTGAGATGGAAGAATGCTGTTCTACAAACATTGGAAATGTGGTTTTCAAAGGACATATTGCTATCAAATATAACACCTAAGTTCTTCGCTGTAGAAGATGATGTGACAGTAAATCCATCGAGAGTCAAATTATATTTTAGAGTCTTATTTTTAGAGGTTTTTGGTCCAATAAGTAGTACCTCTGTTTTATTGGAATTGAGCAGAAGGAAATTTCTAGCCATCCATTTTTTTATATCATTGATAAACTCTGCTTACTTGGAGAAATGTTACATTTTGTCGGGATTTGAGGAAATGTAAAGTTGGGTATCATCGGCAAAACAGTGAAAACTAATTCCACGGTTCCTGATAATGTCTCCCAGGGGAAGCATACTGTATATAAGGAGAAAAGGAAAGGCCCTAAAACTGATCCCGGTGGCACATACTTAACTTTAGTTTGATCTGACAATTGCTCATTTACACAGACAAAGCGGTAGCGGTGGGATAAATAGAACCTAATCTAAGCTAATGCTGGTCCACAAATGCCAACATAATTCTCAAGCCTACCCAAGAGAACTGTGTGATCTATGGTGTAAAAGGCTGAAATAAGATCTAAAAGCACTAGAAGAGAAATGCAGCCATGTTCAGATGATAAGAGCAAGTCATTTGAATCTCTGATAAGTGCAGTCTCTGTACTATGATGGGACCTAAATCATGACTGAAATTCTTCTTATATACCATATTTTCTGTCAAAATGAACATAGTTGGGAGGACACTACCTTTTCTAGGATTTTCAACATAAATAGGAGATTTGAGATCGGTCTATAACTATCCAACCCTCCAGGATCAAGCTGTGGGTTTTTTTTTTCTTCTTTTTTTTTTTTTTTTTTTTTGGGTGGGGGGGGGGTTCCCCTTTTCTCCCAATTTGGAATGCCCAATTCCCAATGTGCTTTTAAGTCCTTGAGGTCGTGTAGTGATTCGCCTCAGGCCAGGTGGTGGAGGACGAATCCCAGTTGCCTCCACATCTGAGATCGTCAACCCGTGCATCTTATCACATGGCTTGTTGAGCACGTTGCCACGGGGACATAGCGTGTGTGGAGGCTTCACGCCATCCACCACGGCAACCACGCTCAACTCACCACGCACCCCACATTATAGTGATCACGAGGAGGTTACCCCATGTGACTCTACCCTCCATAGCAACCAGGCCAATTTGGTTGCTTTGGAGACCTGGCTGGAGTCACTCAGCATGCCCTGGGATTCGAACTAGCGAACTTCAGGGGTGGTAGCCAGTGTCTTTACCACTGAGCTACCCAGGCCCCCAAGCTGTGGTTTCTTGATAAGTGGTTTAATAACTGCTATCTTACATTTTCTTGGAACATGCCCTAAGGATAATGAGGAGTTAATAATATTAAGAAAAGGTTCTGATATTTCAGGAAACACCTCTTTACCTTACTCAACTTGGTTGGTATTGAATCGAACATACATGTTGTTAATTTTGATGTTTTAATAAGTTTGTTTAACTCTCCATGTCCTATGACAGCAAATGATTGAAGTTGCTTGTGAAGAATAATAAGAGACACTGTCTTCAGAGGTGCTATTGCAGATGGTTGCATAATTCCAATTTAGTTTCTGATGATTTACATTTTATCATTAAAGAAATTCATAAAGTCTTTACTACTGTGATGCGATGGAATATCTGGTTCAGTCTAAGCTTTACTCCTTACTAATTTATCCACAGTACTGAATAAACAACTAGGATTATTGTGGTTATTTTCTATAAGTTTGCTAAAATATACAGACCTGGAAGCTTTTTGAGCCTTTCTGTTGCTAGGAACACTCTCATTCCATGCACCATTTTTTGAGCTACCCTTTTGAGAACATGAGTGTGTTCATTATACCACGGTGCAGGGCTATTCTCTTTGATTTTCTTTAATCGAAGGGGAGCGACACTATCAAGAGTGCTAGAGAAGACTGTATGTATATTTTCTGTGATTAAATCAAGTTCTTCTACATTTTTTGGTTTACAGAGTATTTGAGACAAATGTGGAAGGTTATTAGTGAAGCTATCTTTAGTGGTCGAAAGAATAGTTCTACACGATCGATAATACGGAAAGTCAATCACATGCGTTTACATTTTACATTTAAACAAGGTATGATGTGTATGAATAATTACCAGTGCTCATGAAAATGTCCAACAATATTTATTTTTATATTTATGAAGATGTTAATTGTCTTTGCCTAAGCAAAACGTCCTGGTTACTTGCGTAACCTCCGTTCCCCGATGGAGGGAATGAGACGTTGTGTCGATGTACTGACACTAGGGGTCACTCTTGGGAGCCCAAAACACCTCTGGTCTTTGATAAAAGGCCAATGACAATTGGCGAGTGGTATTTGCATGCCACTCCCCCGGACATATGGGTATAAAAGGAGCTGGTATGCAACCACTCATTCAGGTTTTATGCTGAGGAGCCGAGACAAGGTCCGGTCATTTCAGCGGGTAGTTCAGCATTGTGGCAGGAGGGACACAACGTCTCATTCCCTCCATCATGGAACGGAGGTTACGCAAGTAACCAGGACGTTTCCTATTTGTCACTCACTCGATGTTGTGTCGATGTAGTGACACTAGGGGTACCTATACGAAACGCCGCAACTGGCTGAACTGTGTTACGTGTGTGACGGGCAAACCGCTGTGTGCCTCGTAGCCAGTGCACCAAGCTGACACGTAACCTCTCCCAACATATTTATGAGTGTCGAACGGCCCTTTGAGGACAAGTCGACTACCCAAAAAATAGACACAGGCTGACCCAGTCGTGGCCTCTTTTCCCCTTCTTTTTTTTCCACTCCCTAAAAAAGAAGGGGGATTATCCGACTGGGCCGCCAGGTCCAGTCGGGGGGTGTCCCTCCCAAGGGGAGGACACCACGGAGACCACACCTCGCCCAAACAGAGGGGGGATATTTAAGTGGAAAAATACGTCACATGGTCTTGCCGACCACGTGGAGTGTCTCATGGTAGATCCTACCCAACGGTTGAGGAGTTGCTATAAACATGGAGACTGAGGCAGAGGGGGCTCTGCCCAAGAAGATGCAGTTTGCCAACAGGGAAACAAATTAGCGGAAGATATACATCTCATGGGGTTACCTTACAGGGAACCGCCACATGCTGAGCACCTACCCCAGAACAGGGCTCTTAGTTACACGTGTACTGGGCCGGCAGTAAGTCTCTCCAAAAACTCTACTGCCACAGGGCTCGGAGGAAGTCAACCAGGGAACGTAGTTTGTGAACACTACTGGGAATTAATGGCACACGTCTTCAGCTCAGAGGAGGTGAAAGGCTCTATGTGCAAGCAATACACCCAGCGGCTATCCCAGGCTTATCTGCTTGTATTGCGTGCCACTACCTGGCACGAAACCGGTTCCACCTGGAGGTTGTAGAACTTTGCACAGGTGTTGGGTGTTGCCCAGCCTGCTGCTCTGCAAATATCTTTTAGAGAGGCACCCCTGGCCAGGGCCCAGGAGGCCACTACACCCCTGATAGATTGGGCTCGTAGCCCTACCGGGGGCGGCACGTCCTGGGCGTGATATGCCATAGCTATGGCGTCAGTGAGCTAGTGGGCGATCCACTGCTTGGAGACAGCACTTCTTTTCCGCTGTACACCAAAGCAGATAAAGAGCTGCTCAGAGATCCTAAAGCTCTGCATGTGATCCAAATAGATGCGTAAAGCGTGCACCGGACACAGCAACGACAGGGCTGGGTCTGCCTCCTTCTGGGGCAGCACTCGCAGGTTCACCACCTGGTCCCTAAAAGGAGTCGTGGGAACCTTGGGCACATAGCCCGGTCGGGGTCTCAAGATAACGTGAGAGTAGCCCGGACTGAACTCCAGGCACGTTTCGCTGACATAGAATAATTGCAGGTCTCCTACCCTCTTGATGGAAGTGAGCGCAGTCAGGAGGGCAGTCTTGAAGGAGAGCCATCCTTCCAATTCAGCACATTAGCATTCTTCATTTCGACCACTTCCACCTTCATGGAATTTGAGCTTGACACAACACTCACAAAATCCTCAAAGTCATACACCACTCCTCCAGGACGATTTCTCATCTCCTGCTCGACGCCATGGTGAAAACTGTCAGCACTCATGAAAGTGTGTCCCTTCTCAAAGTATTTTAGAGTGATATCCTCCACAGAGGTGGTATCACCATTAACAAGGCAGACAAGGGAGGATAGCAGGCACCAATTCTTGTTTTGGGCAGAATAGTTGTCCACCCAGAAGATGCTGTGGCATATGTCCCTTTCTTTCTCTAATGCAGTCACATAGTCCGAGGTGAACTGTGCTGCACTTTGCCCTGCCATGCCCTCATTCCAGACCACAGAGATGGTGTTTTTTTATTTTTCTTCTTGCCTACAGAAGCAAAGGTCTCATGGAATGCCACGATACACTTTGTGAAGATTGATGTTTTCAGCCCAGGCATACAAGGCAACATGATTACTTTTTGAAGGTCCACACTCCTCACTAATGTGTCCTCTGGCCAGTCATTCTCCGCATCAGCCTGGTATGTCATCCTGCGAGACGGGCGACCCAGGGACGAGGAGACCCGCTTCTATGGAGCTGGAAGACAGACCACTCCATCCCCCTGTGGAGGGCCAGGAGGAGAATATTTTGTTTCATTTTTCACCACATGCCCAAGAGGCTGCAGTACCCAAAGCTTCAACAAAAGAGTGGTTTTATTGTTCCCTGGGTCACATGTCAGGTACGCACAGCCATCATCACGACCGCCGTCCACTGTCCCATTTTGGCAGGTTCGGTGCTCCAACGGCGGACCCCCCACCCCTGCACGCCAAGCTGTGGCACAAACATGCCCACACCGGGTTGGTTCTGATGGACTGCGGGGACGAAATTCCTCCTCCCCCCTCCTCGACCAATCTTATGGTGGGCGTCAGGAGCCAGGTATATGCTTCGATGTCTCTGGACTCAGTATGGCCACGGGGTTCGAGCCCCCTCGATGTGGCGCCTCAGGCTCCACCCTGTGGCGAGGCCCCACCTGCCGGTACGTCCGACGTGATTGTCCCCTTGGTCCCCCTCGCCCGGAGTTTGGACGCGTGGCTCACGCTTTCCAACCCATCTCGATGGCTGACCCGGACTGTCTGACTCGGCTACGTGATTCAGTTCACCAGGGGCCCGCCCAGGTTCAGCGGCATCCACTTAACCTTGGTGAAGGGCGAGAACACCGCTACCTTGCGTGCGGAGATCGCTACTCTTCTAGGTAAGGGTGTGATAGAGCCTGTCCCTCCGGCCGAGATGAAGAAGGGGTTTTACAGCCCCTACTTCATCATACCAAAGATAGGCGGTGAGTTGTGGCCAATCTTGGACCTGGAGTACTGAACCGGGCCTTGCACAGACTCCTGATCAAGATGCTGACACAAAAACACATTTTAGCAAGCGTCCGGCATCAAGATTGGTTCGCAGCGGTAGAACTAAAGAATGTGTACTTCCATGTCTCGGTCTTACCTCGACACAGACCCTTCCTGCGGTTTGCTTTTGAGGGCCGGGCATACCAGTACAAGGTCCTCCCCTTCGGCCTGTCCTTGTCCCCTCATGTCTTCACGGAGGTCACAGAGGCAACCCTTGCCCCGCTAAGGAAAATGGGTGTCCGCATCCTCAATTATCTCGACGACTGGCTAATTCTAGCTCACTCTCGGGATGTGTTGTGTGCGCACAGGGACCTGGTGCTCACGTACCTCAGCCGACTGGGGCTTTGGGTCAACCGGGAAAAGAGCAAGCTCTCCCTGGTTCAGAGCATCTCTTTTCTCGGCTTGGAGTTGGACTCAGTCTCGATGACGGCGAGCCTCACGAACGAGCATGCACAGTCGGTGCTGAACTGTCTGAAGGCATTCAGACAGAAGACATCGGTTCCACTTAGTCTCTTAGGGCATATGGCATCCTCAGCGGTGGCCACACCGCTCGGGTTGATGCATATGAGACCACTGGGCATGGTGCCACGGGACACATCGCGTGGTCGTCACGCCGATCTGTCGCCGCCTCTTTGGCCCTTGGACCAACCTTGCATTTCTACAGGCAGGGGCTCCCCTAGAGCAGGTCTCCAGGTGCATCGTGGTTACAATGCAAGATGGTCTGGGGCGCTGTATGCAATGGGCACACAGCCGCCAGCTCCTGGACTGGCCTGCGGCTGCATTGGCTCATCAACTTCCTCGAGTTGTTGGCAGTACTGCTTGCCCTGCAGAGGTTCCGGCCGTTGATCAAGGGCAAGCACGGACAACACGGCGACGGTAGCGGTACATCAACCATCAAGGCGATCTATGCTCCCGTTGCATGTCACAACTCACCCGCCGTCTCCTCCTCTGGAGTTAGCAGCGCCTCAAGTCGCTACGAGCCACTCACATCCCGGGCGACCTCAACACAGCAGCGGATGCGCTGTCACGACAGGTTACGTTCAGGGGAGAGTGGGGACTCCACCCCCAGGTGGTCCAGCTGATTTGAAGTCGATTCGGTTGAGCACAGGTAGACCTGTTTGCTTCCCGGGAATCCTCCCACTGCCCGCTTTGGTACACCCTGACCGAGGCACCCCTCGGTATAGACGCGCTAGCACACAGCTGGCCCCCGGGATTACGCAAATACTCATTTCCCCCAGTGAGCCTACTTGCACAGACCCTGTGCAAGGTCAGGGAGGACGAGGAACAGGTCATCCTAGTAGCACCCTACTGGCCCACCCAGACGTGGTTCTCGGACCTCACGTTCATTGCAACAGCCACCCCGGTGAATTCCCCTGAGGAAGGACCTTCTTTCTCAGGGACGGGGCACCATCTGGCACCCGCGACCAGACTTCTGGAATCTCCACGTCTGGCCCTTGGACGGGATGTGGAAGACCTAATTGGCCTACCACCCGCGGTGGTAGACACGAACACTCAGGCTAGGGCTTCCTCTACGAGGCACCTGTATGCCTTGAAGTGGCGTCTGTTCGCTAAGTGGTGTTCTTCCTGACGCGAAGACCCCCAGAGATGCACAGTCAGATCGGTGCTTTCCTTCCTGCAGGAGAGGCTGGAGGGGTGGCTGTCCCCCTCCACCTTGAAGACCCCCAGAGATGCACAGTCGGATCGGTGCTTTCCTTCCTGCAGGAGAGGCTGGAGGGTCGGCTGTCCCCCTCCACCTTGAAGGTGTATGTAGCCGCCATTTCGGCACATCATGATGCAGTGTGTGGTAAGTATTTGGGGAAGCACGACTTGATCATCAGGTTCCTGAGAGGCGCTAGGAGGTTGAATCCCTCCAGACCGCACCTTATCCCCTCGTGGGATCTCTCTGTAGTCCTTCGGGGTCTACTGGGAGCTCCCTTTGAGCCCCTGGAGTCAGTTGAGCTTAAGGAACTCTCTTTGAAGACTACCCTCCTGACTGCGCTCACTTCCATCAAGAGTGTAGGGGACCTGCAGGCATTCTCTGTCAGCGAATCGTGCCTGGAGTTCGGTCCGGGTTACTCTCATGTGTAATCAGGTTGTGAACCTGCAAGTGCTGCCCCAGGAGGAGGCAGACCCAGCTTTGGCATTGCTGTGTCCGGTGCTTGCTTTACGCATCTATTTGAGTTACACGCAGAGCTTTAGAAGCTCCGAGCAGCTCTTTGTCTGCTTTAGTGGACAGCAGAAAGGAAGCGCTGTCTCCAAACAGAGGATTGCCCACTGGGTCGTTGACGCCATCGTGATGGCATATCACGCTCAGGACGTGCTGCCCCCCGTGGGGTTATGAGCCCACTCTACTAGGAGTGTAGCGGCCTCCTGGGCCCTGACCAGTGGCGCCTCTTTGGCAGACATCTGCAGAGCTGCTGGCTGGGCAACACCCAACACATTTGCGAGGTTCTACAATCTCTGGGTTGAGCCGGTTTCGTCCCGTGTATTGTCAGGTATGAGTAGGTAAGTTCCGGGACAGCTGGTCAGGTGTACCGCTTGCGCATAGCGCCTTTCCCCTCCCTTGAGGTGAAGATGTGTGCTTTTGACCCCCAGTCGTGTTCACAAGCTGTGATCCCTGTATGACTTTCCTCCTTAGCCCTGTGTGCCAGCCCAGTACGTGTGCTAATTAGGCCCTGTACTGGAGTAGGTGCTTCACATGTGCTGGTTCCCCATAGGTGACCCCATGTGATATCTTCCGCTAAATCTTTCCCTGTCGGTAAACTGCGTCTTCCTTGGGCAGAGGCCCTCCTGCCCCTGGTCACCATGTTTGTAGAAACTCCTCCCCCCTCGGGTAGGACCATGCGACTTCTCCACATGACATACTTCTGACAAGACTCGGTAAGACCATGTGACATATTACCCCCCCTTCTCTAGGCAGGCTGTGGTCTTCGCGGTGTCTTACCCTTGGGTGTGACACCCCCCCGACATAGACATTTATGGCCCCCAGTCAGTTAACAAATTCCACTCTTTTTGGAGAGAAAAACGAGGAAAAGAGGCCACGGCTGGTCTAGCCTGTCCCTATTGTTGGGCAGTCGACTTGTTCCCAAAGGACCATTCGACGCTCATAAGAGCATTGGGGGAGGTTGCGTGATGGCCTGGTGCGCTGGCTATGAGGCACACAGTGGTCTGCCCGTCTCGCACCGCCAGCCCACGTAACACAGTTCAGCTAGTTGTGGCGTTTTGTATAGGGACCGCTAGTGTCACTACGTCGAGTGAGTGACAGATAGGGAATGTTCTGGTTACTTTTGTAACCTCTGTTCCCTGATGGAGGGAATGAGATGTTGTGTCCCTCTTGCCACAACACTGAATTACCCCCTGAAATGGCCGGGATCTTGTCTCGGCTCCTCAGCACAAAACCTGAATGAGTGGTTGCATACCAGCTCCTTTGATACCCGTGTGTCCAGGGGAGTGGCATGCAAATTCCACTCGCCAATTCCCATTGGCCTTTTTTCAAAAAGCAGAGGTGTTTGGGGTTCCCAAGAGTGACCCCCTAGTGTCACTACATCGACACAACATCTCGTTCCCTCCATCAAGGAACGGAGGTTACGAAAGTAACCAGGACATTATATCCTGACCTGAGTATCCTAAGTAACACCAAAAACATCACTGTAGCAACACCCCCTCCTCAACCTTTCAGGTGAGGCTCATGTTTATAACAATAACCTTGGGGAATTGACTCATTTAAACTAATATATTCATCCAGCTTAAGCTGTTTAAGGGAGACTGTACACGTCACTGGACTTCCTATTCCTGTTGCTGACTGCACGTTGCATGAGTGTTTGTAGCCTGCTTAGCATTGCTTATTCTTATTCTCATACGTTCGTATTCCTTTGTCATTTTACCATGCGTTTCAGGTTTTTCCGCTTTTCTACTGTTTAATCTGTGTGTATTTTACCTGCTGCTGCTGGCGCCTAGCTCGAGTCTGTGTTTGTAGCCTGCTAGCTTTTTAGCTTCGCTTATCTATCTGTTTTCATCTTTTATTCCTTAACATCTGCCATTTTTCAGCACGCATCGGGTTTTCCCCCGCATTATTCTCTTATTGTGATTCAACTGGGTGCATTTTCCACATGCATCCGCTTTCTATTTTTATTGCGATTTAACTGTGCTCATTTTACAGCGCGCACCCGTTTTTCTCCTCTGTGTTACACTTATTATTGCACCGATCTCAAAGCACCACTTATCAAGAACAACCATAACAACAAACAATTGCGAGAGGGATTCACATCGATCTCAAACCCTCATCACTCAGTAACAACAAACAACTGCAGTAAGTCATGGCATCCGCTCATGTTGTTTATTCCTGCATTGCATGTCACATGTTTACAATAGCCTCTTCCATCAGCAGTGAGGGATTCACATGTGATAAATGTAAAGAATTAGTCAGGCTGACAGAGAAGGTTAACGAGTTAGAGACACGCATCCCAATGCTAGTGGAGGTCAGTGAGAAAGAGAAGCCGGTAGATACTGTTTCGGATGTGGGCAGTACAGAGAGCAACACACACTTTGGATCCAGCTGTAGAGCCCCTGCAGCAGGGTGTTTGGGTTACGTCTTGGCGGCATACTCGCTCAGCAAAGCGACATCTCTCTCCCATTCCTGTTGGGGTTTCCAATCGATTCTCCCCACTTAGTGATGCACCCACTGAGAATCATGTTGAAAGAGCCCTTGTTATTGGTGGTTCTATTGTAAGGAAGGTGGAAATAGAGACTCCAGCCACTATTGTTAAATGCATTTTGGGTACCAGAGCGTCTGACATCAAATAAAATGTACAAGTGCTGGCTAATGCTAAATGTAGATTTTCTAAAATTGTTATTCATGTCGGCACTTTGCCAGTCGGAAATCACTAGAGATAATGTTAAAGAGGTGTGTCAATTTACAAAACGATGTCAGACACTGTAATATGCTCTGGCCCCCTCCCTGCTTGTCGTGGTGACGAGGTTTATAGTAAATTAGTGTCACTGAATGGCTGGATGTCTGAATGGTGTCTGGAGAATAGAATAGGATTTATAGACAATTGGAAGAGTTTTTGGGGTAGACCTGACCTGCTAAAGAGAGACAGACTCCATCCCTCCAGGGAAGGTGCCACTCTCCTATCTAGTAATTTGGCTCATAGTCTTAATTATAGTATTTGACTAACTGGGGCCGAGGTCAGGAAGCAGACAAACTGATTAATCCGAACGTCTGCTAGCTGCCTTGAGACGTCACACAGGTCACATAAACTACAACACATAGAGACTGTATCACCTAGATATCACATAGAGACTGTGTCTGTTCCCCAAACTACCAAACACAAAACCCTCACTAAACCATTTAGAAAAAAATTGATTAAGGTCAAACGTGAACTAAACAAACAAATTAAAGATAAACACTATATAAAGATAGGGCTACTAAACATTAGATCTCTTTCTACCAAAACACTAATTGTAAATGAAATTATTACAGATCATTGTTTGGATGTGCTCTGTTTGACTGAAACCTGGCTTAAACCGGATGAATATATTAGTTTAAATGAATCTTCTCCCCCAGGTTATTGTTATAAAAATGAGCCTCATCTGAAGGGTCAAGGAGGAGGTGTTGCTGCAATTTACAGTGAAGTTTTTGGTGTTACTCAGAGGACAGGATATAAATGTAAGTCTTTTGAACTAATAATGCTTAATGTGACACTGTCAGAAACAAATACAAAATCTCTGTCATCTTTTACACTTGCTACAGTATATAGATCACCTGGGCCTTATTCTAATTTCCTTGGTGAATTTGCCAATTTTTTATCAGATCTTGTAGTTACTGTAGATAGAGCTTTAAATGTTGGTGACTTCAACATTCAGATAGATAATGAAAATGACACAATGGGATTAGCATTTATCGATATTCTCAACTCTCTTGGAGTCAGACAAAATGTAACAGGACCAACTCAGACTTACATTGGGGCAGTGGTGGCTCAGCAGTTAAGGCTCTGGGTTACTGATCAGAAGGTCAGGGGTTCAAGCCCCAGCACCACCAAGATGCCACTGTTGGGCCCTTGAGCAAGGCCCTTGACCCTATCTGCTCCAGGGGTGCCATATCATGGCTGACCCTGCACTCTGACCCCAGCCTAGCTGGGATATGTGAAAAAGAAGAATTTCACTGTATATGTGCAAATGTATAATGTGTGGTAAATAAAGAAAATTATTATTATTATCATTGTCATAATCATATGCTAGATTTAATTCTGTCATATGGAGTTGATGTTGATAATATAGAAATTCTTCCGCAGAGCGATGACATCTTGGATCATTACCTCGTCTCTTGTATGCTGCGATCAGCTAATGTTACTCAATCTACACCATGCTATCATTCAGGTAAAACTATTCTTTTGACCACTAAAGATAGCTTCACTAATAATGTTCCAGATCTATCTCATACACTCAGTAAACCCCAAAGCCTAGAAGAACTTGATGAAATAACAGAAAATATAAATTCAGTCATCTCTAGCACTCTTGATAGTGTCGCCCCCCTTCGATTAAAGAAAATTAAAGAAAAAAGCCCTGCACCATGGTACAATGATCACACTCATGCTCTCAAGAGAGCAGCTCGGAAAATGGAGCGCAAGTGGAAGAATACAAAATTAGAGGTATTTTGCGGTGCATGGAAGGATAGTGTCTGTAGCTACAGATAGGCACTAAAAGCTGCCAGGTCAACATATTTTAGCAAACTCATAGAAAATAACCAAACAATCCTAGGTGTTTATTCAGTACTGTGGCTAAATTATTTAGGAATAAAGCCTCAAAAGAACCAGATATTCTGTCGCAGCACAAGAGTAATGACTTCATGAATTTATTTACTGATAAAATTGAAATAATTAGAAATAAAATTGGAATTATGCAATCATCTGTCACAGTACCACAGAAAACAGTGTCTCATAATTTTCCTCACGTGCAACTTCAATCCTTCGCTGTCATAGATCATGAAGAGCTAACAAAACTTTTCGAAACATCAAAAGCCATAACATGTTTGTTAGATCCAATATCAACCAAGCTCTTAAAAGAAGTATTCCCAGAAATCTCAGAACCTCTTCTTAATACTATTAACTCCTCGCTATTCTTAGGACATGTCCCAAGAAACTTTAAAATGGCAGTTATCAAACCGCTTATTAAGAAGCCACAACTTGATCCTGGAGAACTGGCTAATTATAGACCAATTTCAAATCTCCCGTTTATGTCGAAAATACTAGAAAAGGTAGTATCCTCCCAAATATGTTCATTTCTACAGAGAAATAGTATATATGAACAATTTCAGTCAGGATTTAGGCCTCATCACAGTACAGAGACCACTTATCAGAGTTACAAATGACTTGCTCTTATCATCTGATCGTGGCTGCATTTCACTTCTAGTGCTTTTAGATCTTAGTGCTGCATTTGACACGATAGATCACAACATCTCTTGAATAGGCTGGAGAATTATGTTGGCATTTGTGGAGTTGCATTAGCATGGTTTAGGTCCTATTTAGCAGACTGCAGCTACCACTTTGTCTATGTAAATGAGGAATTGTAAAACCAAACAAAAGTAAAGTATGGAGTGCCACAGGGATCAGTTTTAGGGCCTCTGCTTTTCTCCTTGTATATGCTTCCCCTGGGAGATATTATCAGGAATCGTGGAATAAGTTTCCACTGTTATGCCGATGATACCCAACTTTTTATTTCTACAAAAACCTGATGAGATTTCACAATTCTCCAAATTAGCAGAGTGCATCAATGAAATTTCCTTCTACTCAATTCTGACAAAACAGAGGTACTAATTATTGGACCAAAAACCTCTAAAAATAAGCCACTAAAATATAATTTGACTCCCGATGGATGTACTGTTATATCATCTTCAACAGCGAAGAATTTAGGTGTTATATTTGATACCAATCTGTCCTTTGAAAATCAAATTACCAATGTTTGTAGAACAGCATTCTTCTACCTAAGAAGTATTGCTAAATTATGACACATGCCCTCTGTTGCTAATGCCGAAAAACTAATTAATGCGTTCATGACCTCAAGATTAGATTATTGCAATGCATTACAGGGAGGATGTCTAGCAAGATCAATAAATAAACTTCAATTGGTTCAAAATGCAGCAGCCATAGTCCTGACGAGAACCAAGAAATATGATCATATTAGCCCCATTTTATCATCGTTAAATTGGCTACCTTTTAAATTTCGTATTCATTTAAAAATTCTGTTAACTACGTACAAAGCTTTGAATGGTCTAGCTCCGCAGTACTTAAGTAATCTTCTACCATGCTATATTTCATCACATTCATTACGATTGAAATTCTGGCCTGTTAATAGTTCCTAAAATATCAAAATTTACAAAAGGAGGTAGATCCTTTGCATATTTGGCTCCTAAACTATGGAATAGTCTCCCTAACACTGTTCAAGATGCAGACACTCTCACTCAGTTTAAGTCTAGACTAAAGACTCATCTATTTAGCCAGGCATACACCTAATTTATCTTTCAACTCACAATTAGGCTGCTTTAGTTAGGTCTTTCAGAACCAAAAACAGTGATCATGATCTATAAATCTGCAATAAATTGAATGGCATCTGTGCTAATATTATTTTATTTGTTTCCCTGTCTCAACCTCGGGACTCCTATCCTGAGGTCACCAGAACCGGCCAGATCCAGCTCCATTCCTGCTTGGTGTTGGACTCCACTGCTACGTGTCACTGTGTGATGATGACTAATAGCAGCCGGTGCCAGCCAAACATCACTTCAGTCTATTATGATGGACTTCAGAGGATGAACTGATGCCAACTCCAACCATAAGACATGGATACTTCATATGCCATAGCCTGAACCTTAGATTTAGGATAGACCTCACCGAAATTACCGTCCAGGTTGAACTGTGATGCACCTAACTGATCTCTGCCTGCATTACTTCGGTCTAATGATGGACTACATTCTTGAAATGGAATACATAGACTATCAATTAATTGCCAACAAAACCCTTCATCAGCCAACTAACAAGGACAATTGCATCTATGTGAACTTCTGCAGTTAATCCTGGATGGACTTCAAAGACATTAGTCATTAAACTTACAGTTCATAAAAAATCTTTGTTTTAAGCACTGACCCTTAACACTTACTTAGTTTAATAATTTTAAACCATGACTTGCACTATACATAAGTAATATTGGCATTATATTCATGACGTTAGACAGAGGGGAACTGGCCCCCACAGTGAGCCTGGTTTCTCCCAAGGTTATTTTTCTCCATTAACCAACATCTTATGGAGTTTTGTGTTCCTTGCCACAGTCGCTTTCAGCTTGCTCACTGGGGTTATAAATACAATTATTTAATTACTTATTTTTAAAAATTCACAATCGTATTTTATCAAACTACACAGTGATGACTCTAAGACATTATAGATATTACAGTTTTATCTTCTGTTAATGCCTGATCTTCTGTAAAGCTGCTTTGAAATGATGTGTGTTGTGAAAGGCGCTATACAAATAAAAATGACTTGACTTGACTTTAAGCCAGGTTTCAGTCAAACAGAGTAAATCTTAACTATTATCTGTAACAATCTTATTTACAATTAGTGCTTTGGATGAAAGCAATCTAATATTTAGTAGCCCTACCTTTATATGTTCTTATTTTTGTTGTTGTTGTTGTTGTTGTTACTTTCAAGTTTGATATCAATCATTTTTTTTTCTAAATGACTTAGTGAGGGTTTTGTGTTTGGTAGTTCGGGGAACAGACACAGTCTCTATATGACATCTAGGTCTATAAGTCTATATGACATAATGTCTATAAGTCCTGTGCTATTATGCGGACAACACTCAGACATTCAGCCATTCAGTAACACTAATCTACTATAAACCTAATAACCATGACGAGCAGGGAGGGAACCAGAGCATATTACAGTGTCTGACATAGTTTAAGGTTCACACACCTCTTTAACATAATCTTTATTGATCTCCGACTGACAAAGCCGGACATCGTTAGTGCCAACATGAACAATAATCTTAGAAAATCTAAGTTTAGCATTAGCCAGCACTAGTAAATTTTATGTGATGTCAGATGCTCTGGCACATGAAATGCATTTCACTATGGTGGCTGGAGTCTCTATTTCCACATTCCTTACAATATAATCACCTATAACCAAGGCATTTCTAACAGGCTTCTCAGTGGGTGCATCACTGAGTGGGTAGCATCTATTGGAAATCCTTATAGGAATGGGAGAGTGTGTTGCTTGCTGTACTAACTGCATCTGAAATAATATCTACAGGCTTCTTTCTCACTGACTTCCACTAGCGTTCGGATGCATGTCTCTAACACATTAATCTTCTCCATCAGCCTGACTAATTCCTTACATTTATCACATGTAAATCCCACACAGCTGACGGATGAAGCAATCATAAACATGTGGCATGCAGTGCAAGTAGCAATAACGTGCTGATGCCATGGTTTGTTGTTGTGGTGTTTCTCGGGCAGTGTGGGTTTGAGATCGATGTGAATCCCTCACGCAATTATTTGTTGTTATGGTGGTTCTTGATAAGCAGTGCTTTGAGATCAATGCAATAATCCTTGTTAACACAGAGGAGAAAACAGGTGCGCACAGTGAAACACATGCAGTTTAATCACGCTAAAAATAGAACAGGATGTGTGCAGAAAAATGCACGCAGTTAAATCGCAATAAGAGAATGCGGAAAAGCCAATGCACTGAAAATGGCAGAGATTAAAGATTAAACAATGAAAACAGAAAGATAAGCAATGGTAAAAAGGCTAGCAGGCTACAAACACAGACTCGAGCTAGGCGCCAGCAGCAGCCAACTCATAGACAAATTCCCATTGGCTGCATGTATTCCAGCCATGCACTAAATTTAACATGGCAAAACCACAGACACAGAAGATCCCATAACATTTATGCGTGGAACTCGCATAGCTTTTGTAGGCTATTGAGTGGATTACAGATAGAAACCCAACCCCACCCCCACACCAAAACTGAACCAATTCTCAACAATATAAAAGATGCAAAGCAGGGGGTCTGGGTAGCTCAGTGAGTATTGACGCTGACTACCACCCCTGGAGTCGCGAGTTCGAATCCAGGGCGTGCTGAGTGACACCAGCCAGGTCTCCTAAGCAACCAAATTGGCCCAGTTGCTAGGGAGGATAGAGTCACATGGGGTAACCTCCTCGTGGTCGCGATTAGGGGTTCTCGCTCTCAATGGGGCATGTGGTAAGTTGTGCGTGGATCGTGGAGAGTAGCATGAGCCTCCACATGCTGTGAGTCTCCGCGGTGTCATGCACAGCGAGCCACATGATAAGATGCACGGATTGACTGTCTCAGAAGCGGAGGCAACTGAGACTTGTCCTCCACCACACGGATTGAGGGGAGTAACCGCACCACCACAAGGACCTACTAAGTAGTGGGAACTGGGCATTCCAAATTGGGAGAAAAGATGCAACAAGAAGATACAAGTAGTCACAATTTATTACAAAAAATTACATAAAGCCCTATAAAAGTATTCCAAATGACTTATGATGCATTTAAAGTAGCTCTGTGTGAGGAACAGAGAGCAACCTTTTTAATCGCTGTAGGTTTTGATAACTGATAATCATTAAGTTAGTCACATCTCATTAAAAAATATACATTTATACATTATAATGTCTCAGTTGAGACACACGAGAACCAGTGGCATTTGAGAACAATGACGTCAAAGCTGCTGTAATGCTTTATGAGGCAACAATTTTTGAATGAGAGTGTTACAGCAGATGGGAATGTTGATCAATAAATAAAGACTTAAATTTTGATCTTTTCCTCATACAAAGCAATCGCACACCATCGGAAGACCTGGAATACAGCGCACAAGTAGATGATTACTTTAATGATAATTTTTATGATGCTTTTTTAATTTTTGAGATGCAACTTGCAACATTCTGGAGACACTTCCTTTGTGTCCCACTACAAACAAAATACAATTTACATGATAAAGCATTGAGTAAATGACAATTAAAATTTCATTTTAAAATGAGCTTTGGGTTAAGTTATGGAATCCTCCTAAATGAGCTGAATATGGCATTAGAGTGAAATTTAAAGTATGGTAAAAGGGTGATGGTTTGGTGGGGAAGGCAAAAAGTCGCCCCAGTGATGTTTCATCATGAGAGTGTGTTGTCTCGACCCACTTTCCATTCGCACTACTATTTTTTGTTACAAAGACCACTAGAATTTTGACTGCGAAGTATTGCCTGTTTATCCTGCCTACCAAGTGTTTTTCCATTGCCATTGCTGATTGTTCTCTTGTTATGACCATTGCCTATTTTCCTGGATTTACTGCCTTTGTACACCCCTTTGTTTTGTTTGCCTTGTTGGACTGTCTTTTTGGTTTATTGGATTATACCGCCTGCTTAACAACTACCTCTATTTGCCTGCCGATTTGGATTGTTTGCTTGTGTACTTTAATAAACTTCCTGCACATGGATCCTAACACCGTCTCCATGGCCAGTTCGTTACAGAATACTTCGGCAAACATGGATCCAGCGGAAGTTTCACAGCTCCAGGCCACATTCGCGCACCAGTGCAAGGTATTAAGGGGTTACCAAGACCAGCTGAACAACCTATGAGCTGCCAACGAATGTTTGACACAATACATTCACTCACTGCCAGCTCCCCATGCTAAACCGGTAAGCTTTGCTCTACCTGATAAATTTGATGGTTCTGCTGAAAAATACCGGGGTTTTTTATGACAATGCAAGGTATTTTTCTCAAATCAGCCCGAATCATTTGATCAAGATGCCAGGAAATGTTCTTTTTTGATGTCACTGCTTACCGGCAAAGCTCTTGATTGGGCCGCCGCTGTTTGGGATAAAGATACTCAAATCCAGGTTTCATTTGATTACTTCGTTCAACAAATCCACGAAGTCTTCGTGTATCCAGTGGGTGGCCAAGCTATCTCTGTTCAGCTACTTCATCTACGCCAGGGTCATCGATCAGCAGCGGATTATGCAGTTCTGTTCGGACACTAGCGGCTCAGAGTGGGTGGAATGATGTCACTCTGAAGACTGTTTTCCATGAAGGGCTTAACCTGAAACTCAGGATGGAACTGACCTGCAAGGGTGAAGGTACGAATCTTTCTGAATACATAACTATGGCCATCAAGATTGATATCCTGCTTCAGAATGCTTCACGGCCTCAGTTTCGCTTCACCTCGAATTCTACAGTCTCAGTACAGGCCCAGGCATCCACTGTATCACCCGAACCCATGCATGTTGCATACAATCGTGTTTCCATGGAGGAACGCCAATGTCGACGCAACGAAAACCTTTGCTTTTACTGTGGTTCACCAAGTAATTTCAATGCTGCGTGTCCACACAATAAATGAAGTTTCCCTGAGTCAAGGCAGCACATGAGTACCATGAAAATTATATCACCCATCTCACATAATTTTCTGTTGCTTGTAGAGATTTCCATTGGTGATCATGTAAGATGTGTTACAGCATTAGTGGATTCTGGGGCTGCTGTTAATCTCATTAATCAGGAGATTGTTCAAGAACTCAACATACCCACCATTGAATGCTTTCCTAAGATTAACATCACCACTGTTGATAACACAACAGACTGTTCCTATAACCATCAAGATTGGACTCTTTCATGTAGAGAATATCTCACTATATGTCATCAACTCACCCAAGCACACTCTTATACTGGGTCATCCCTGGCTGGCCATCCACGACCCATCGATATCCTGGAACCAAGGTGAGCTCACACATTGGTCAAGTTTCTGTCATAAACATTGTCTCCGTGTTGCTGTTTCCAGGCCTTGCCTTATCACCAGTATTGAGAGTCCTGAATCACAGAAGGAGACCACGATTCCCAAGGAGTATGCAGAGTTCAGTGAAGTGTTAAGTAAGATTAAAGCTAAACAACTTCCTCCTCATCGTCCATGGGACTGTGCTATTGAACTTCTGTCCAATACAGCTCCACAGAGAAGCAAGGCCTATGCATTGTCATGCCCTGAAACCCTCGCCATGGAGAATTACATTGAGGAAGCCCTTACCTCTGGTTACATCCATCCCTCTACCTCCCCAGCTGCTGCAGGTTTCTTTTTCGTAGAGAAGAGGGATGGAGGTCTACGTCCCTGTATCGACTATCAAGGCCTGAACTCTGTCACCATAAAATATCGTTACCCATTACCACTTATCCCCTCAGCCATTGAACAACTCCGCGAAGCCAAGATCTATATCAAACTTGATCTAAAGAGTGCTTATAACCTCGCAGGATTCGAGAAGGGGATGAGTGGAAGACTGCTTTCATCACCACCAGGGGGCACTATGAATATTTGGTCATGCCGTATGGACTTGCTAATGCCCCCTTAGTTTTCCAGTCCTTTATCAACGAAATATTCAGAGACTTACTGAATCATTGTGTGGTAGCCTACATTGACGACATCCTCATCTACTCACAAAACATGGAACAACATATCCAGCAGGTCAAGACAGTCTTATCACATCTCCAGGAACACCAACTATTTGTCAAGGCAGAAAAGTGTGAGTTCCATACCTCTCATACCACTTTCCTGGGTTACAATATCAGCCATCAAGGTGTGGAGATGGATGTAACAGCAGTCACCGAATGGCCTCGACCTTCTAAAATCAAGGAACTACAGCGGTTCCTGGGCTTTGCATCTTCTATCACTGTTTCATTAGGAATTACAGTACCATTGCAGCACCATTCACGTCATTGCTCAAGGGAAAGCCAAGCAAGTTGCCATGGAACGATGCCGCATACCAAGCCTTCATCTCCCTCAAGTCAAGCTTCATGACTGCTCTGATACTGAAACATCCTGACCCCAATCTTCCCTTCGTTGTTGAAGTAGACGCTTCAGATTGTGGGATTGGAGCGGTCCTGTCACAACGTCACGGAACACCAGACAAGCTTTACCCTTGTGCCTTTTTCTCCAGGAAGTTGAACTCAGCTGAATGTAACTATGATGTGGGGAATAAAGAATTACTTTCCATGAAAGCGGCACTCGAGGATTGGCATCACTGGTTAGAGGGGGCAGTACACCCATTCCAAGTTATCACCGATCACAAGAATCTTGAATATAACAAGGCAGCCAAGAGACTGAACCCATGTCAAGGACGATGGTCATTGTTTTTCACCAGGTTCAATTTTACAATCACTTACCATCCTGGCAGCAAGAACAGCAAGGCAGATGCACTATCACGCAAACATGATCCACCTCACCTCCAACCTCACCCTGGGTCCATCCTGCCACCATCTGTCATCATAGCACCGATTAGCTGGGACATCATGGAGGAGATACAACAAGCACAACAGCATGAACCGTCACCACCTAACTGCCCCCCTACCAAGCACTACGTACCCCAAGCTCTATGTCAGAGGACTCTCCAATGGGTCCACACTTCCCTGAGCACAGGACACCCTGGTATCCAAAGAACTGTTACCCTGGTACGTAATTCTTTCTGGTGGCCATCGTTGATTCATGATGTGACTAACTATGTGAAGTCTTGTCAGCTGTGTGTCCAATCCAAGACCCCCAGAGAACTGCCCATGGGGTTGCTTCAACCACTACCCATAACACAAAGACCATGGTCTCGCCTGTCCATTGACTTCATCACAGACCTGCCAAACTCCCATGGATATACTACCATTCTGGTAATAATTGATAAATTTTCTAAATCATGTAGACTTGTCCCTCACAAGGGTTTACCCACTGCCATGGAAACCGCTAATTCTTTGTTCCAACAAGTGTTTAGGATCTATGGATTACCAGAGGACACCGTGTCCGATCGAGGTCCACAGTTCACATCCCGAGTTTTGCAGGCGTTCTGCAAACAACTGGACATTAATGTGAGTCTCACCTCTGATTATCACCCTCAGGCCAATGGACAGGTGGAACATCTAAACCATGAGATTGGCAGATATATTCGGAGCTATTGTAGCCATGAACGGGAGAAGTGGAGTGACTTCCTACCCTGGGCTGAATATGCACAGAATTCCCTCACTCATACCTCTATGGGTTTAACCCCCTTCCAATGTATGCTGGGCTACCAATCCCTGATGTTCCCTTGGTCAGGAGAACCTTCTATGGTGCCAGCGGTGGATGATTGGATTAGGCTAAGCGAGAGGGTGTGGGACAGCGCACATGTCCGGCTACAGCGAGCGGTCCGAACACAACGCTTCCAGGCTGACCGACAGAGGCACCCCCATCCCAACTATCAGCCAGGACAGAGGGTCTGGTTGTCCACAAGGGATATCAAGTTGCGGCTACCCTGCAGGAAGCTTAGTCCAAGGAATGTGGGTCCTTTCAGAATTATCCGTCAAAAGTTACTTACCATTTAGAGCTTCCTGCTAATTACCGCATTTCTCCTTCCTTCCATGTGTCATTGCTGAAACCCGTCCACATGGTGTCTGGCTCTGGAACCACGGATTCTGAGCCTCCACCTAGATGGAGCCCCAGCGTATATGGTCAGAGAGATCATGGACTCAAGACGATGAGGGAGACAGATGCAATACTTGGTGGACTGGGAGGGCTACGGACCAGAGGAGAGATCATGGGTAGCTGCCAAGGACATATTGGACCCGTCCCTGATCCAAGAATTTCATCATGCCCATCCTAATCGTCCAGCACCACGAACAAGGGAATGTCCCAGTAGAAGAACACCAGGAGTTGTTCGTGGGGGGGGGGGATTCTGTAACATCCAAGGTTTTTACCCCTCTTACCAACCACCAGAGGGAGCCCTCGCCATGTGTAGACACAGCTCATCGCTGCTCTCAGGTGTAGCCTTGTGGCACAAGGAAGTAACATCCGACTTGAAACTGTGGCCATACAATCTCCATCTCGCTGGACGAGTTGAGATTACTCTGTGTTCCACCGAACACTCTAACGGATCCGAAGGAGACCACCGAGCAATCCGCATCTTTATCCGTTTGCCTGCAGAAGTGAAGAGAAAAGATTTCTCTTCTCTCTTCAAACAAGTCGACGTTGCTGATTTCTCCGCCAGCCCGCCGAGAATCAGCAGCCGTACCGCCCGCTGACAGAGCGAGAAAACGGCCTCCTGTCATCACCCGAGACTCGAGGAACTGAGTCGGTGTCAAACGACGGATGAACACACATTCTAGCTGCATCCTCATGTGATTCAAGTAAGAGGTTTACGTCTGGGCAGAGATAGAATATTATAATGTGTTATTCTTGTGTATCGAGGTTATTGCTTGTACAGTTACGGACCGCCAAGTCCGCTCATTGTTGCTAATAATACTCAAGGTATTACTGTAATGTACTGTTATTACGAATGAGATCTGCTGTGCTGTAGTCCAACCACATTGGACTGTTGTGTATTTCCGCCATCATGGGTGAGACCGACACTGAGTTTATCCATTAAAGAACCAAAGACCGCGGGACGGTTTACGAGCCGTCCACCGCGTTTCTGAGTGATAAACTAACAGTTGCTTTCTCTCCCATCATCGCAAACCGGCTTTGGTGCCACCACTTTCTCTCTCTCTCTCGTACTAACCACACACACACACACGCGACCCCTCACAAACATTCTCACACTCACCTTTGGCTAGTAGATAACTTTGTGATAAAGCTCAGCTTTGTCCCTAAGTTATCGTTCAAGTGGAGACACATGGTAAACGGGCAGACGCCATTTACAGGCTTCTCTCCACCCACATTCGCGGCCATATTCTCTGGCCGGAAATCTCGTGTGACATACTCACATCTGCCATTTTGTGCGCGTTACACCTTACACACACACACACATTCACACACACACCTTCCTCTCATGTGTTATAGGCTTATTTTGGTTACCATATCTAATCATGTCACTGTTTAGTTTGTAGTTGTAAGTCGGACACACACACTGGCGGCCAAAAGTCAATATTAGGTCAAAAATGGCAAAAAAGAAACAGCTTTCCCTAGAATCTTGTCAGTCAGTCATTGTTTTGAGGAATGAAGGCTATACAATGCTTGAAATTGCCAAAAAAAAAAAAAAAAAAAACCTGAAGATATCATACAAAGGTGTACACTACAGTCTCCAAAGACAAAGGACAACTGGCTCTAACAAAGACAGAAAGAGATGTGGGAGGCCAAATGTACAACAAAACAAGAGGATAAGTACATCAGAGCCTCTAGTTTGAGAAAGACACCTCACATGTCCTCAGTTGACAGTTTCATTGAATTCTACCTGCTCAACACCAGCTTCATGTACAACAGTAAAGAGAAGACTCAGGGGTGCAGGCCATATGGAAAGAATTGCAAAGAAAAAGCCACTTTTGAAACAGAAAAACAAAAAGAAAAGGTTAGAGTGGGCAAAGAAACACAGACATTGGACAACAGATATTTGGAAAAGAGTGTTATGGATCTTAACCCCATTGAGCTTTTGTGGGATCAGCTAGACTGTAAGGTGCATGAGAAGTGCCCAACAAGACAGCCACATCTATGGCAAGTGCTACAGGAAGCGTGGGGTGAAATGTCACCTGAATATCTGGACAAACTGACAGCTAGAATGCCAAGGATCTGCAAAGTTGTCATTGCTGCATGTGGAGGATTTTTTGATGAGAACTCTTTGAAGTAGTTTAAGAAGTTCTGACATTTTTTTTTTCAAATTGTAATAGTAATTTTTCATATTATTAATGTCCTGACTATGCATTGTGATCAGTTGAATGCCACTTTGGTGAATTAAAGTACCAATTTATTTCCATAAGAGCAAAATCTGTACATTATTCCGAATTCTTGGCTGCCAGTGTACAGTGTGTTTATATATATATATATATATATATATATATATATGTGTGTGTGTGGGTATATATATTTATATATATTTATATATATATATATATATATATATATATATATATATATATATATATATATATATATAACTCCTCCTGCTCACCACCAGAGGTCCAACTTGCCCGAGTTCTGAGGGCACTTCAAACTACACTTCCCAGCATGCCAACCTGGACTGATTACACTCACACCTGTTCCCTATTTAATAGATTATTTAAGTGCTGTTCAAACAGTAATCATTGCGAAGTTTTGTTTTGCTTCTGTTAACATTTCTGAGCATTTATGCCTGCCTGCCTGCCTGCCTGCCTGCCTGCCTGCCTGCCTGCCTGCCTGCCTGCCTGCCTGCCTGCCTGCCTGCCTGCCTGCCTGCCTGCCCTCTTACTGTGATTGTTTGCTGCATTGCCTGTTTATTACTACATCTCCCATCTGCCTACGTTGTTTCATTACTGTTTAACCTGTTTATGAGTTGCACATTTATTATTAAACGCATATGGATCTTAACCTCTGTTCTCCAGAGTCTGTTACAGACTTCACCAACTACAGATCCAGCGGCGCTCCAGAATATGTCTACTGAAGTTTTCACTCAAGCTAATGTGTTGGCTGCCAGCCAACAGCAACTCACCCGGCTGACTGCTTCTATGAAGAAATTAGTAAAGATCTTGCAAAACATCCGTATTCATACATCGGATCAACCGCCACATGCCTCTCAACCCATTCCAGTGAATAACCCTCCTTCTCCGAACACCTTCACCACCAACCCACGTCTTGCTTTTCCGGAGAAGTTTGATGGCACATCAGCTAGGTGCAAGGGTTTTTTGATGCAGTGTTTGATGTTTGTGAAGCAGCAATCCACACTATATCCCACTGATGACAGCCGCATCTCTTGTCTGCTCCTTATGTATCGGACTGGGCTACCGTTATGTGGTCTTGGAAGGGTTCAAGGTTCACCACCTTTAATGATTTTCTCCAGCGATTCCGAGAAGTATTCGAACATCACGAGGGAGGAAAGAATGCTGGTGAGCTGTTACTCTCACTCCAACAGGGGAAGGATACCACTGCCGTGTATGCGCTTACCTTCCGCACTCTCGCCGCTCAGACTGTATGGGTAGAGGACACACTCAAGTTGCTTTTCCGAAGGGGACTGCAATCCGGAACTGCAATCCAAGCTGGCATTTTGCGATGAAGGGAGAACCCTGGGCCAGTTTATCAACCTAGCCATTCACCTCTATAATCTCATCTGCTCTCGAAGACCGGGCCACTTCTCTACTGTCACTTCACAGACCACATCCAGCACTGGTGGAACTGAACCCATGCAGATTGGGCACACTCATCTGACGTCGGAGGAGAGAGAATGCCGCATGAAGCTCCATCTGTGTTTATACTGCGGTCAGGCCGGACATCTACGAGCAACCTGTCCCTTACGGCCAGTCCAATCATCTAAACCGGCAGTGAGTGATGTCTTGAATCCTCTTTTCACTTCTTCCTGTATTAAAGTACCCGTCACTATAACTGGTTGTCAGCACCCAAGCCATGATCAATTCTGGTGCCGCTGGCAATTTTATTGATGAGGTCTTAGCCAAGAGGTTTGAGATACCACTAATCCCTTGTGAATCTCCTTTGGCAGTGGCAGCATTAGATGGACATCCCTTGGGAACCGGCCATGTTCACTTCACCACTACGGACATCACCCTCCAAGTTGGCACTATTCACACTGAAAGAACATGCCTCTATCATTCATTCTCCTCACAACCCTGTAATACTTGGATTACCATGGCTTCAACAACATAATCCTCAAATCTCTTGGCGTGAAGGACAGATTTCCCAGTGGGACTCAACTTGCTTCTCCAGCTGCCTAAAGCCCATTTCACCTGTTTTCCATCGGATTCACTACTGTCACAGAGGTTCCCTCTTCAGTGCTCAAACTGCCCTCTGAGTATGATGACCTCGTTGAAGCCTTTAGTAAGGCCAAAGCCTCTCAACTTCCTCCTCACCGCTCGAGTGATTGTGCTATTGAACTGTTGCCCAGCACTACATTACCCTGAAGTAGGACCTTTCCTTTGTCTGAACCCGAGTCTGAGGCCATGAAAAATGACATTGAGGAAGAACTGGCAAAGGGCTTCATCCGACCATCCACCTCAACTGCGGCTGCCAGGTTCTTCTTCGATGGCAAGAAGGATGGTGGGCTCCATCCTTGCATTGATTAGCGCGCTCTCAACGACATTACGGTACAGTTCCATTATCCTTTAACTCTGGTCACAGCAGCACTTGAACAGTTACGCATCGCACGATACTTCACCAAGCTCGACCTTCGCAATGCATACAACCTCATATGTATCTGGGAGGGGGACGAATGGAAGACAGCATTCTCCACCAGCAGTGGCCAATATGCTTTCGGATTGGTCAACAGTCCTTTGGTCTTCCAGTCATTCATTAATGATGTCTTCAGAGACATGCTTAACCGGTGGGTTATTGCCTACATCAACGATATCCTCATTTATTCAAACTCTCTGGAAGAACGTATCACCCATGTTCGATCAGTCCTTCAGTGTCTGATCCAACACCAACTCTACGCCAAAGCCGAGAAGTGTGAGTTCCATCAGACCTCTGTGTCTTTCCTTGGTACGTCATCAGCCCATAGGGGGTCGCCATGGACGACAACAAGGTACGTGCGGTACTAAACTGGCTTCAACCTACTTCCGTGAAGGAGTTGCAATGCTTCCTGGGGTTCGCCAATTTCTACAGATGATTTATCCGAAATTTCAGTTCAGTCACTGCTGACGTCCATGTTAAGGGGAGGGGGCTCCAAACTGTGTTGGTCTGCAATGACCCTCCAAGCCTTCAAGAACCTGAAGTCTCGCTTCACCTCCGCTCCCATCCTGCACCATCCTGACCCCAACACGCTTTTCACGGTTGAAGTGGACACCTCTAACATGTGAATCGGAGCCATTCTTTCACAATGTCATGGAATGCCCCCAAAACTCTACCCTTGCAAATACTTTACCCGTAAGCTCTCTCCTGCTGAGCAAAACTATGATGTGGGCAACCGAGAATTGCTGGCTATGAAAGCGGCGCTAGAGGAATGGCGACATTGGCTGGAGGGGGCGAGACATACTTTCCTCATGTTAACAGACCATCGAAACCTTGAATATTTACGCTCCACTAATAGACTGAATCCTAGGCAGGCTAGGTGGGTGTTGTCCTTTACTCGATTCAGTTTCACCATTACCTATCGTCCAGGTTCCAAAATTTCTAAAGCCGATGCTCTCTCTCTCTTCTGTTTGAGTCTGACACTCAGAACCAGACATCTGAACCCATCATCCCCATGTCTCTAATCTTGACTCCGGTTCAATGGGATATTATGACAGAGATCACCCAATCTCAGATTCAGGTCCTGACTCCTCCTGACTGCCCCCCTGAGAAAACCTATGTTCCACGACTCCTTCGGGAAAATACCTTACAATGGGTCCATACTACCACCAGTTCCGGACACCCAGGTATCACAGCCACACTACAACTGCTTCGGAACTGTTTCTGATGGAACACTATGCAGGCGGAGACCATTGCTTATGTCAACAACTGTCCCACCTGTGCAGCAAACAAATACTCCAGGCAACTTCCTGCAGGACTCCTCCAACCTTTGCCTATTCCCCATCATCCTTGGTCTCACATCGACATCGACTTCATCACTGATCTCCCTGTCTCTCAAGGTAACACCATCATTCTTACTGTCATTGATCGATTCTCTAAGTCATGTCAATTAATCCCTCTGCCCAAGCTCCCCACAGCTTTCGAGACTGCAGAACATCTCATGCATCAGGTGTTTCGCTTCTACGGACTACCGGAAGACATTGTTTCCGACAGGTGTCCACAGTTTACATCCTGGGTCTCAGCATCAACATCAGTCTCACTTCAGGTTACCATCCTCAATCAAATGGCCAGACCGAGCGCTTAAACCAGGAGATAATGCGCTTTCTCAGAATGTATTGTCATCAGAACCAGGCTGACTGGAGCCGTTATCTGCTTTGGGCCGTCCACGGCATTACCCACTTTCAATGTGTGACACATTACCCCTCTGTCACGAACTCAAGGACTCCTCCTGCTCACCACCAGAGGTCCCTCTTGCCCGAGTTCTGAGGGCACCTCAAACTACACTACCCAGCATGCCAACCTAGACTGATTACTCTCACACCTGTTCCCTATTTAATAGATTATTTAAGTGCTGTTCAAACAGTAATCATTGCGAAGTCTTGTTTTGCTCCTGCTAACATTTCTGAGCGTTTACCTCCATTTATACTGCCTGCCTGTGTTCGACTTCTGCTTGTTTCCCACCATGTGATACTCTGCTGCCTGCCTTGTTTACCCATTGTTTACCTGGATACTTACTGTGATTGTTTGCTGCCTGCCCTGACCATTGCCTGTTTATTAAATCTCTCATCTGCCTACGCTGTTCCAGTACTGGTGATTTACCCTGCCTGTCTGTTTATGAGTTGCACATTTACTAATAAACCACATATGGATCTTAACCTTTGTTCTCCGGAGTCTGTTACACTTACCCTAAACATAAATAAAGTGTTGGATAGGAGGCTAGTGAAAATGTTGTCTTTTGGGAGAGTCGAGAGAGTCTCACGATTTTGTCATCTCATATGAATTATTAAGTGTTATCATGAGATTTTGTTGGGGAATTAAATATTCAAATTTCGAATTTAGCCTTCAGAAAAGCATACCATCATACTACTCTTACTATTTCTGCAGTATACAGTAAATATTGTATGTATACTGTTCACAGTATGCAAATAATCTGTACTGGAAATCCCAGATGACTTGCTATATTAAAATTTAAGACATTTAAAAAAAATTAAAATATAAATGTTATGAATTATTCAAAATAACAATTTTAATGATGGTCACTAGACGGCACTCACATAAAATATGAGGTCATGTGACATTAATGGGATTAAAACGTTTGTTGCATACTGTAAGCAGAAATCCAGTATTCCATTCCAAACATAGCTAATAGCATTTCTGTTTTTCAGTAGGATAGACCTTAAAAAAATATTCATCTTCACAGCCAGCTTGTGTAAATAATACCCATGAATTCCCCCAAATGATGCATCCTTCTGCAATTTTACCCCCAAGACACATTTTAAGCCAACAGCACCAATACCTACAGCTACATTAGCTGCATATCTGTGGAACTGACCAACACACGTCACTGACGCAAACATCACCATGCAAAATGTAAATTTTTTTAATTAAAATACAAATGAAAAAAGAAAAGATCTGTAAAGTTTAAAGTGCACAATCAAGAATATATATGTGTTTGTGTATGTGTGATGGTGTGTGTATGACCACACAAATGCCAGTACGTACCATCCATGTGTGTGTTCCTCACAACATCAAAAGACAGAGATGGAGAAGATGACACAGAAGTGTGTGTGTGTGTGTGTGTGTGTGTGTGTGTGTTTGTGTGTGTTTGATGCTACTTGAAATCGGGTTCTGTCCCCATTTCCCCAAAGGCTTGGATTCTGAGAGTTGTCACCTTGGAGTATTGCGGCATCTGTGAAGCGCTCAAGTCTGCCGTGAGAATGTCACCCTCTGCCCTGGGCAGTTTTGACAAACAGAGTATATATTGATACATGATAAAGTATGCTAGAAATCACCCTACTGCTAAAGGCTACTATAGTTTTAATATCATCATTTGAATTAACAAGCATTCGGTGCAGGAATAATGACTCTTCATTATTCAAAACATCATCCTTAGCTGCTGAGCTCTCAGGCTATTACGCCATGAGAACTTAATGAAGAAAAGATAAAGAAGGATTGAGATAAAAGTTTCAATGGCCTCACTCAGTAACTAGAATTAAATTTTAATGTGGGTGAGAGGTGATGTATGGGCTTGATGCCCGCAGAGGTGGAGCCTGTCTGATGACTGCGTACAGGAGCTGACATATGCATTCTGTCTGTGCCAGTCTTTAGCTTTGGGTGCTATTACTGAATGGCATGAGCTGTCTCTGTGCGCTGACATCTACAGCTGAGAATCAACATGACAAAAGCAACAGGGACATGCAGTTTATTAGTGCCTGATTTGACACTGCGCAATATTTAATAATATACTACATTACACAGTTCAGAGGAATACGCATCAGGCATTTAGAGGAACAACACACAAGTAAGTTTTTCCATACAGTAGGGAAGTGTTGTCAAAATGTATTATGATGTAGTGTTGTCGTATAATACATTAAATCTGTAGCGATCATTTTAAAGGAAATTATCATCCAAAAATTACACTCAGTGAGGTAGCAACAATACATAATTTTGTATAATTGTAAGTATATGATCAATATATTTAAAATATATTATAAAATATCCAGATATACAAATATATAAGTAGTTTGAGTGTAGGGAGACCGACTCAACTCAAGCGTCATTCACAGTGTGTCATGGGAGTGGGTGGTCACTGCAGTGCTCTTTTGGCACAAATTGTTTGACATGATTCTCTGATTGTTGGATCTTTCTCTTCACTATAATGGGTAGTGTAGTTCTTCAACAGGCATTAGTGGTTCCCAACCCTGTTCCTGGTGGCCCCCCAACACTGCACATTTTGTATATCTCCCTTTTCTGACACACCCAATTCAGGTGTTGGAGTCTCCACTAACGAGCTGATGAGTTGAATCAGGTGTGTATGATTAGGGAGATATCCAAAATGTGTAGTGTTGGGGGGCCTCCAGGAACAGGGTTGGGATCCATTTATCAAACATGACTTTTAAAAATGAAGTTAAAATAATTTGGACTAATGTCTTCAAAAGAAGCATTTACAATACATTAAAAACCTGGGTGCCCATGGTAGGTCTGTCTTTATGTTGAGTTATCATTTATAAATATTTATAACTAATGTTTATAAGTCATCGTTAAAAAAATAATTTAATCTATGGATAAACTCAATTGGATTTTTACTTCTGGAACCAAATTGTTGTGCTCTATTGGAATGAGACACACAACAAAGTTTCAGGAGTGGCAACCAGATTTAAACGCGGGAGTGAATCCCCTAAATTTTTATTCCATGCATGTACGAATACAGGAGTTACTCCCGCAATTGCGTCGATTGATAAGTCATAAACATAGCAATGCTGCCATGTCTTGTGCCTGTGAACAAGAATGCCACCAGTTTAACCTGTTTTGTGTTTGCTATTTTTGAGCAAAGAGATCATCCACTTGAGACATATTATAATCTGGCAATGTTAGCTGCCATCTACAAAACTGCCATGTGTGTTTTTTTTAATGCGCGTCTAAGCTGCTGCTATTAAACAGAGCACGTGCTTTCTCTGGACTGTTATGTACATGCTACCTGGAGACTGCAGTGCTAATGAGAGAAACTACAGTTGAGAGAGACATAGTGGAATGAATGAAGACACATACCTCTGTTTGTGATATTTACACCAATAGAAGACGGACACATCTCACACACGTTATTGATCACGTCATTAACTAGTTGTCCAGATCAGTTCCATACGCACTACATGGAATTTATGAAAATGCAGTTGTCACTAGCTGAATCTTTTAGGAGTTAATTTGGTTGTAGAATGCAGTTGTCGCAACCATAAATTACCGAATTGTGTGTGTACAGAACAGGATTAAGCACTCAAAGCTGAACTGACAACCATATTTAGCTGCGTGTAGATGGCTAAATCTTATGTGGCTAAATAGTTATATATATAAAATATATACTGTATTACTAATATCAATAACAATCAAATATGCAAAATATCACACATCACTATTGCACTGTTGATTCAAGTTATGCAGTCCACTTATTTCTACATGAATATGTCCATAGAAGCAGGGGCGGACTGTCCATCGGGAGAACCGGGACTTTTCCCGAAGTGCCGGATGCGAAACGGGGCCAAATGGGCCGCGATAATCTGAAATGGGCTGCCGCGTTATGCAGACCAGGCCACAAAATGGCGCTGCGATATGCCGAAGGGCCAGTTTCTATGTAAAATCCTGGGCCGATTTCTCTTCCCAGTCCGCCCCTGCATAGAAGTCAGTGGACGCACGGCCAACAGAGCGCAACTTGGCTTCAATGAGAGTCTATGGAAGATACGTGTACCATTCAAATCAATCACGCAAAGATTGATGTTGATTGGAGTTTGTTTTTGGTTGAAACGGAAAAAAAACTACATCTGGTAAGAAACCTAATTAAGTTTTTACATTGAAATCTGAGTCAAAAGATTAGAGTCTCCGATATGCCATTTTTAATTACATTTCTGGACTGTATGCTCAGTTTCAGCTAAAATATCCTATATTCACTGTGCATTATCACATTGAGAATCAATGGATGTATCCAAAAACTGGTTGCTTTCAGAGGCTTTATATGGAGTTAGGATAAAATAAGGTGCATTTCGAACTGTTCTGAGACCAGTGCAGACAGACAGCACACTGGAGGTTAAGTCATTCACTAAACAGGGAGCAAGGGAGCATCCTATAGCTCTCTATGCAGCTAAGTGCATTCAATCCAAACTTCCTATTTAAAGTTCATTTTCTGGCTGCAGATGATGTTTGGATCACTCAACATGTTTGACAGATATGGGACAATGATAATCAGTACATAGATTCAGAATTTATAATGTATAATTTTATTTTAACATGGTTGGCAGTGATTGGATGATGCTGGCCATTACTTTGAATCAAAATTAATTAATAACCTCAAAAACATGAATAACCAACACTCCTGGAAACATAATAAACAATTTGATATTTCTATAGCTTGGTATTATTTAACATTTCACAACGTAGTTGTGGACACACATGGACACACATGGACACATATGTTTCTTAGGGGCTACTAGTTATACATCAAAAAGGGGAATGGAAAATGCACACAGCAGTCACGTAGGGGTCTCAGGATTTTAAACAACAGTACACTACTACACACTACTTTTATGGTGCTTTGTTTCATTTAATGATATTCTTTAAAAAAATCACCTTTTGTATTCCATTGAAGATAAAGTCATATGGGTTTGGACCAATATGAGAAAGAGTAAATTATGACAAATTAAATTTTGGGTGAACTATCCCTTTAAGTAATTTCACTTTTTAGTAGTAGTTTGAGAAGCACTTTTTTAGGGAGCAACATACACTACCGGTCATAAGTTTTGAAACACTTACTCGTTCTTTATTATCATTTTTTTTATTTATTTTTTTTTAATTTTTTTTTTCACATTTAGAATAATAGTAAAGTTATCACAACTATGGAATAACATAAATGGAGCTATGGGAATTATGTTGTGACTAAACAAAATCCAAAATAAATCAAAACTGTGTTATATTTGAGCATCTTCAAAGTAGTCACCCTTTGCCTAGAATTTGCAGACATGTACTCTTGACATTTTCTCAATCAACTTCTGTGGTATCACACTGGGATGATTTTTAAACAGTATTGAAGGAGTTCCCATCTATGCTGGGCACTTATTGGCTGCTTTTCTTTATTATTTGGTCCAAGTCATCAATTTCAAAAACTTTTTTTTATTTTTTTATAATGAAATAAATTAATATGGTGGCACAATTATATTTTTGTCTACAAAACTAATTTCAAACATTTAAGCATACGCCTTCAGATCAAAAGATTTTTAAGATCATGAGAAACATTTCAGTCAAGTGTTTCAAAACTTTTGACCGGTAGTGTATATTCACCATAATATAATAAAAAATAGATCTTAGCTCTACATTTTGCCATTGATAAGTGACTAATCATGAAAAGCACCAGTCACCACTGAATCAAATATATGAAATCTTTCTAGATGGAGGTTTATAATTAGTCTCCACTCTTTAAGTGAACTGTGTATTTTAATGGATGTGTTCTGACAAGAGAGGGGCTTTTAAGAGCTTTTTCCAAAGAATAGGTCACAAAAGGCACAAAAATCACACAGATAAGTAGTTGTGTGTGCTTATTCCAGGGGCTTACAAACCGAGCATGATGCACTGTGATGTTCGCTGGAGGACATCTGTAAATGGAGACGTGACGTATGAATGGATCTGGTGACCGATATACCCTCTGCTGACATACAGCACATGCTCTCACAAATCTACATATCTCAGACACTTTATGGCTCCACAGAGGCCCTCTCCCCTACAGATACACAGCTGGACAGGTCTGACACTTCCTGTGCCCTCACAACCAAATGTTTTTTTATTTTTTTTATTTTAGTCTACTAACAATGTCCAACAGTGTATGTATATTTTTCGGTGCTTAAGGAGAACTGTGTCACAAGCAGTGTTCATTTTTACACAGTTTTTTTATTATTATTTATTTATTTGTCATAGTTTTAGTCTTTTGACGAAATATCAATATTTTATCATGTCATATGAATTAAAGTCAGTATTAATCTGACAAAAATGGCATATAATTTTAGCAAATAAAAATAGTATTTTTAGTTGATGATAATGTGCAAATGACAAAATAAATGGACCAAACTTTAATCAAATAATATAATAATCAAACATTTAGATTTCTTTTAAAACATTTTCTCAATTTAATTATTTTTAAAACATAGCAAGATACAAAATACTGTACAACTGTCCTTGTGAAAACCTGAGCTCCTGAAATAATAGCATATAATGAATACACTGAATTATAAGCTACTTTTTAGAAGTTAGCCTAGTATACTCTGAATTCTTCATGCTTTACCCTCATGCCATCCCAGATGTATATGACTTTCTTTCTTCAGCAGAACACATTTGAAGAAAAATAGAAAAAAATATCTTAGTAGATCCTTAAAATGCAAGTGGATGGTGATCAGACCTTTAAAGCTCCGAAAATCACAGACAGTCAGTATAAACATCATCCATACGACTCCACTGGTTAAATTAATGTCTTCGAAAGCAAAATGATCATTTTGGGTGTGAAAAAGATCAATATTTAAGTACTTTTTAACTATAAATCAATGCTTCCGGTCAGCAGCAGTATGCGCACTCACGTCAAAAGAGGGCTGAGTTTACGCGGTCACTCGTGTGAAGTATTTGTGTTGGCATGTTACAGACGTAATCTCAGGTTTTTTCCTTGGTTGAGACATCCAGGATGAACCAACAAATGAAAATCAACAAAGCTTCTGTACAGCATTCCTCCTATTCAGTTTTTAAACAGCGCTGCTCTTCCGGGTATGCCGCACGTGTGTCTGTTCTTTCGTGAACATGCCAACGCAATTACGTCACACGCGCATAATGCTGCTGACAGGAAGCATTGATTTATAATTAAAAAGTTATTAAATATTTATATATTTCGCAAGGTTTATATCATGCACTGTTAATATCTTGCAGTATTCTTTTTTCTCATCACATATTTTCATCAACAGTATGCTTACATCATCATGATGTGTCTTTTTCGTCTTGCATTCGTTTTTATTGACGAAATAAAAAAAAAACCTCTGTCAACGAACATTTTTGTCAGAGATATTTTTACGAGAAGCTGTGCATTACAGTAATTTTACGATGCCGCAACATGAAGCATAACCAATGTTTAATAAATTATTATTAATAAATGTGATTATTGAAATAAACAATTTATCTAACAAGTAATGTGGTTTATTAGCCACTGTAGCCACTTTGTACAGCTGACAGAGTAGTCTGGGAACTCAGTACATTAATATAGAATTTAATTGACATCAGATGTATGACATGGGCATCAAATCATATACTAGTGGCATGGATACTAGTTTGGGGGAAATGAAATACTGGTAACCCACTAATTTTTTTAATTAGTCTACTAACAATGTCCAACAGTGCATGTACATGCATCACATGAGATTTATGTCATTTTAAGCCATTTTTTTTCCTGAAAGTCATGAAAATTCCCACCATAGTGTGATTTCCAGCACATCTTAAATTCTGTATTGTGTTTAATAGAAATCTGTGCTGGAAATGATGCTGAAGGAAAATAAATTTTTAACGTTTTTGAAATAAAATGGATAACCCCTTTGCCTTGCTAAAAGTTAACATTTTACGCATCCTAAATACACACAATTTAATAATATTTTAACATTTTGATGCACAATTAAAATGTGATATTTACCTTAAATTTTCCTTTTTTTCTGTAAACATCACTTGTCTCATATTTAATCTCAAGCATGCTCTTCACTGACACTTTTGTCGATTTGGTTAACGATGAAAGAATACTGACTTTTACTTTAATTCATTTAATTTTTCAAAAATATGTAAAAAACATTTTTTTTTTTTTATGTGGTGTAAATGATGGGACAGTCATAATTTTGGAAAAAATTATAGAAATCATTTTCACAAAATAAATATTGAAATGGTTTACATTTATTTCACTGTTTAGATTCTCATAGTTTTAAAAGTGTAATCATTTGTATTTTTACAATGGATTTTCATAATTTAATATTGAAAGTCTAGGTCTAGAATGAGGCTAAAACAGTCAAATCTGTACATAACAATACAAAAAATGCATTAAAAAAGTAAATGATGAAGGCCTGAAAATGTTTCCAAGTTAGTTTCAAATTATCTTGGGACATGAAAGTGCCCAAAGTTGAAGAAACACCCTTATGTAGTAAAATTACGCACTTCAAATAAAGCTAAAAGTCCAGAAGTGATTTGTTTTTCATCAGCCAATTGAATAAAAAGCTAAAAGTAGACTGCTGTGAATGCAAACAATGCATCAACAAGATACGAGATGCATTTCGAATCATGTGTCTTTATCAGACTTTACAATTCAGATTTAATTACAAATCAATAAATAAGTAGTACATTTACACTTATGGGATTGTTTTCCCCCACACAGGTACCAGTATATGACGTGTTTTGCCGATTGCAGCTGTCAGATGAATAAATTGAAGGAGCTATTGATTATTTTCAGTGATTTTAGCTGTTTCAAAAATTAAAAATTTTGGAGTGCAGCTGTATTACTTTATTAAATTGGAACAGAGTAATTTAATGACATTTACTTAACTTATTCACATTAGCTTATTTAAAATAATAATAAAGACATAAGTTCTGTACTGTATTTTGTGCTTAATTTAAAGTGCATATATATATATATATATATATATATTCAACCGTTTCTTATAGATATTTTTTTCTCCTTTTCCCGAGGTAAATTAATGGGTAGCCAGGATTTGTTTACCCCCACAGGTGGGCAAGGCCTCCTTGCAGACTGCATCTATTATACCATGGCTTTGAACATGGCTATTTCCAATCAGATGACAAAGCAACACATACCTGTTTTATAAAGCTACTGTATATGAAGTATCTCTCACTTATTTGTGAACTATCCATTCTCATGGCATGCAAACAGCATATTAATATCCAGAATTATTTTCCTGAAATTAATTTGTCGTGTGAGTTATTCTGAGGCATAATAAACAAATTGTTTGCTGACAGGAGAAAGCATCAGTGCTTCGGGTTTTTACGAGGGCCTCCCCGTCGTTCAGGTAATCATGTCAATAAAGCCACCGCATCTGTGTTTGCTTTAGAAAATCACATGCACCTTGTCACCATACATCAAACTTCCATACATGTGCTGCCAATGTGCATGTCATGTCAGTATATAAAATGCTTATGTTGGCCTGTATAATCTTTTTAAAATAACCAATGAATGCCTCTACTAGCACAATAAAGTCAGACATCAAACTCGGGTACTCTCTGGAAAAAGTAAATATCATTTGAGTGTGTTTAGCTCAGAGGTTTAACGGCTGTTAGCAGAGTGAATTTCACACTTCAAAGAGTGACTTTGGTTTTCTACACTCTCATAAATGATCCCCTCTATAACAGTGCTCTATTTATGATGGTCATATAACCATAATTAAACAGATACATGTGTTTCCCTGGGTCGCTCAGAACATCAATAACTATGCAGACAGGAAAAGCAGTCTCTCTCTTCAGGACAAAAACATCTAGGTTACTAGTGTAACCTCTATTCCCTGATGGAGGGAATGAGACGTTGTGTCGATATAGTGACACTAGGGGTTCAATCTTGAGAACCCCAGTCACCTTTGCTTAAAATAGAAAAGGCCAATGAGAATTGGCGAGTGGAATTTGCATGCCACTCTCTGCCCCGGACATACGGGTATAAAAGGAGATGGCATGCACCACTCATTCAGATTTATGCTGAGGAGCCAATAGAGAATCCCAGCCATGTCAGCGGCCGGTTCAGTGCCACGGCAGGAGGGACACAACGTCTCGTTCCCTTCATCAGGGAACAGAGGTTACACTAGTAATCTAGACGTACCCTGTCTGTCACTCACTCGACATTATGTCGATGTAGTGACACTAGGGGTTCCCTATAAGAAACGCCACAGGCGCTGAACCGTGTCACAAGGTATGGAAGAGTGGACACGGGCAAGCTGCTGCGTGCCTCGCAGCGAGCGCTCGACCATGTTGTGACCTTCCAGCGAGTTAGGTAAGGAATCTCCCTAGTCCCATTAAGGAGGAGGCTCTTACCCAAGGAGGCTAAAGGCAGTAGCCTTTCCTGATATTTGCTGTTAAGCAATTTCCCGCCGAGCACCTTCCGGGCGGAGGTGCCCACCCTTCTGGCGAAGGGAGCAATAGGACCTGTCCCCGTAGCCGAGCCCTTATTTTATCATGCCCAAGAGAGGGGGAGGGTTGCGCCCAATCCTGGACCTGGGTGCCTTGAATGGAGGCTTTACACAGGCTTCCGTTCAGGATGTTAACACAGAGGCGCATCCCAGCGTCAGGATTAGATCGCAGCCATCGACCTGAAGGACACGTACTTCCACGTATCGATCCTTCCTTGACACAGACCCTTTCTTCGGTTTGGGCTTCAGGTCAACTGGGGAAGAGCAAGCTGAGCAGAGCATCTCTTTTCTCGGTATGGAGTTGGACTCAGTCACTCTCATGGCACGTCTTACGACCGAGTGTGCTCAAGTCAGTGCTGACCTGCCTGAAAAGCTTCCACTAGAGGTGTTGCATCCTCCTGGGCACTGGCAAGGGGGGCCTCTCTAGCAGACATATGCAGTGCTGTGGGTTGGGCTACACCCAATACCTTTGCGAGGTTTACAACCTACGCATATAACCGGTTTTGTCCTGAGTGTTACGGGGTAACAGCAGGTAGGCCGGGCAACCATTTGGGTGGACTGCTTGCATTTACACCTTTTCCCTTTTTCAAGGTGATAATGTGTGTTATTTTGTCCACAACAGTTCCCCATAACTGGTGAACCCTGGACGCCTCTTTAAGTCTTAAGCACTGTTCAGTGACGAACTCAGCAGAGGAGTGACGCCAGGTGGAGCCGCCTTCCAGCGGGAGGATCTTCTTCTCAGAAGCCGGCGTATGGGCTCTGATGGTGTGGGAGCCGACATCGCAGGAGAACGGCCCTGGCGAGAAGCAGACGGGGCACGGGACTTCGGAGGCCTGAAGGCGGCCGAGCCGTGCTGCGGCAGGATGTGTCTGATTGCCTCGGTCTGCTTCCTCACCGTCGAGGACTGATGGGCGAAATCCTCGTCAGTGTTGCCAAAAAGCCCCCCTTGGGAGATGGGCGCATCGAGAAAGCGAACCTTCTCGGCATCACACATCTCCATAAGGTTGAGCCACAGGTGCCGCACTTGGACCACCAGAATTGAAATTGTTCGGCCCAGGGAGTGCGCTGTGACCTTCGTCGCCCATAGGGCGAGGTTGGTCGTGGTACGCAGTTCCTGCATAAGCCCTGGGTTGGTCCTACCCTCATGCAAATCTTTCAATGCCTTGGCCTGGTGGACCTGCAGGATGGCCATGGCATGCAGGGCGGAGGCAGCCTGACCCATGGCCTCGTAAGCCTTCGCCACCAATGAGGAAGAGAACTTATAAGCCTTGAAAGGGAGCCTTGGTCGGTCCCTCCAGGTGGCTGCACCCTGCGGGCATAAATGCACCACTATGGCATGCTCTACCTGGGGAAGCTCGACGTATCCCTTAGCCGCACCGCCGTTGAGGGTAGTTAGGATGGATGAGCCCGTGAAGCGTGTACGGGCAGAAAAAGGTGCCTTCCATGACTTCGTTAGCTCCTCATGCACTTCCGGGAAGAAAGGCACCAGGGCCAGAAACCAATCATCCAGCCGCGAACGCTCAGGGCAAGGTGGAGGGTTCCACTTTAGCCCGATGTTCGCAGCTGCCTGGGCAAGCACAGCTGCCATCACAGTGTTCACCTCATCCTAAGCTCTACCCCCGTGGGCGGGTGCTCAGAAGATTCATCCGCTTCCGACGGCAGAATCCTACCCTCTGATGCTGCGACCAATAACTCATCCTCATCACGAGCCATGAACAAGACATTAAATCCGCCCTGAGGTGGACCGCCTGCATCGCTCAACAGCTCTTCCGGGAAGAATGAGCATGCTGGGGGATGGGAGGTCGCTCCCATGTCCACATCCAGATCGCCCAGGGTACTCACTGACCCGGCCGCTTGAGTTTCAGCCCAGGACGGAGCGGGTTGGGAAGCAGCCGCGGTGGCTCCTTGCTTCATGAAGAAGGAAGTGAGCCGTGACTGCAACATTCTCATGGGCATGTTCTCGCAATGAGAACATAACCCCTCCACAAAAGCTGCCTCGGCATGCTGGCGCCCCAAGAACTCAAGACAGTTTTCGTGGTTATCCGGAGGGGAGAGATAACGGCCACATCCAGTAGCACAAAGGCGAAAGGCCATCTTTAAAAAGACGCCAATCGTTTGTGCTAGCTCTTTTAGTAGAAAACATACTCTTTTAGAATATACTCTTTTAGCACCTGTAGACTCAGCTGCCAAAGCACCCAGGGGAAGCACAACACTCAACCATGCGAGGGTGACCGCTGATATGTGCTGTAAATCCAGCAGCGTAAGCGTAGGTGATGAACACAATACATGCATTCGGCTCTGAAGAAAAAATATGAATGAGTGGTGCACACCATCTCCTTTTATACCCTTATGTCCGGGGCGGAGAGTGGCATGTAAATTCCACTCGGCAGTTCTCATTGGCCTTTTCTATTTTAAGCAAAGGCGTTTGGGGCTCTCAAGATCGAACCCCTAGTGTCAATACATCGACGTAACGTCGAGTGAGTGACAAACAGGGAGCACCACTTTTTGGACCCTTTTTTTTTTTTTTTTGCTACTTTTCAAATGCCTTTTAAATAAAAAAATGTAGTGTTTGTCTCTTAAAATATGAAAATCCATCATAAAAATATGAATTATTACATTTTTAAAACTTTAAAAAGATAAGCAATTTTAATGTGTAAAAATTATTTATATAAGTTATATATAATATGCACAAAGTGTGAAATATTATTAAATTGTCTGTATTCAGGACACATAAAATGCTATGAAGCTATGAAATTAGCCTTTTATTCCAGGTTCAATACAAGTTAAGCTCAATCGACAGCATTTGTGGCATAATGTTATAAAGATCATTTCGACTCCTCTCTCTCTCAAAAAAAGCACAAAGGTTACAGTGAGGCACTTACAATGAAAGTGAATGGTGACAATTTTTGGAGTATTTAAAGTCAGAAATTTGAAGCTAATATATTTCTAAAAGCACTTACATTAATTCTGTTAAAACTTGTGTATTATTTGAGCTGTAAAGTTTTTAAATGGTCATTTATATAGTCATTTTAGGGTTTACAGCATTGCGTCCTCATGCCAGCAAAGTTGTAAAATTGGAAATAACTTTACACAGAAAAGGTAAGAAAGTGATTTTATCACACTTAACTCATGTTAACACGTATATTTTGTTTACGTTTTTTACTATACTTTTAAACAGTGAGTATTTTATTGTTTACGGATTGGCCCCATTCACTTCCATTGTAAGTGCCACAATATAACCCTGATTTCTTTTTTCTTTTTCTTTTTTTTTTTAAGAAAAGGGACGAGTCAAAATTCATTTTTGTGGTAATCAACATTATGCTTTACTTGTATGGAACCTGTAATATTCCTTTAACAAGACTAGGGAGTTATTCCAGAAATGTTTATAATATAATTTCCACCACAAAATGAATGGTGATTTGAGATGTGGTGGAAATGGCATTTGTTAATGATGGTTCAGGGAAAATGTATAATATGTATAGTATATCCACTGTTGGACATTGTTAGTAGACCAATTATATACCTAAGTTAGTGAGTCTGAAAAGTGTTTTTTTAAAGGAATTTATTTTCTAAAAGTCCACAGGCCAAAAGTGTCCATAGGCTAGATGACGAATCACCTATTTTAAAGGCTGAAGTTCAAACATGCATTTAAAAACATTTAAAGTTATTACAGGTGAACTCCAGCATATGGTAGCTGGCACATAAGAGAATATATCATGTATTGGCAAAGTGCAATCGAAAAGAATTTACAGCATCATGAACACCAGCTTTAATGATTACTTAGCCACTACAGTTTGCCCCATTGCATCATTTCTGTGGGATTTATAGCCATGGTCCACATGACTGAAGAGTGCCGCCCACTTCTCAAGCCAAATGACCTTATGGCAAACATTCACAAGCCCCAACAAGACCAAACTATAAAACTGCTCACTAATCATTTCAATCCACGGCAGGCCGACAAACCTGACAGTCCCTGATTCTCTCTCTTTCTTTCTTAAACATAAACATATCTTTTCTCACCTGACCAACCTATGATGTTGTTTCTAAAAGGGATAATTCGGCCAAAACTTTAATAAAAAAATGTACACACCTTTGTGTCTTTCCAAACCCATATGACTTTCTTACTTCTGTGGAACACTAAAAGGACCAGATCAGTCTGATTGGTGAATGAATCAATCAAGGGTGCATTTCCCGTACAACGATGTAACTCACTGCTTGACCACCAGTACAATGTATCATTGGAGAAATTAAATAGCTAGTCACGACTGTTTCCCGAAACTGTAGTTACTACGTCACACGTCCATCGTTCGAACCATACAACACAGAGATTTTGTTAATGACTTTACGCAGGGGGTGGAGTAATAACTTCCGGGAGTAATGGAGTAATAACGGAGTAATAACTTCCGGGAAAATTAAATTATAATAGCTAATTTACACGTACACCAGAAAGATGTTTAATGCGAGAAAGCTGCTGAAGACACGAAAGTGGCATGCTCCTAGTAATGAGACGGATGCATTGCACTTCAATAGTGGGGTTTCCCTCTACATCAGGGCCCATATTCACAAAAAAATCTTATGGCTAAAAGTAGCAACTCTTAAAAACATGGGGCATGTCACTCCTAATTTTAAGACATGAAGCATTTTAATGCTAAAAGTATCTCCTAAACCCAGGACAGCTTAGAAGATCTCCTGAGGACTTCTAAATCCCTAAGAGTGAATCACAAACGACCCGAAGCATAGCTGTTGTCATCAATCCACATTAAAAACAATATATTAGAATATTATCATTACACTGACTGTTTAAAAAGTTATTGCCTGAATCACAAACGAATCAATGTATTTTAATATTATAATATTATAAATATTAAAATGTTGACATTGTCCTGAATCGTGAGGGTGTTTTTATTATTGTAAACTTAGTTAGAGATGTAGGTACCTCTCCCACACTGAAACAACCCAATTACACCAGAGATAAAGGTTTTGACAACTCTGCGCTCATTGGCCACATCAAAATGAAACTGTGTAGCATGGATGGATTGGGAATTTATGTCATCCGTCAACAGAATCATCTATCAAACTATATATGCATATAATTCTCCAGACTGCACATCGTCCGACAATTCGTGGTGAATCAGGGGGCATTCACGGTGTATGTATGTATCGTTGTCTATCTTAGCTGACAAATAGCGGTTCCCTGTCTACCAATCACTGAGGGTGATTTAAAAGAGAATGTCGTCACCCATGGCAATGAGGCCAACTCTGCCTTACTCTTGTCTTTTTTTTCCTTAGTAAAACATGCTCTTAGCAGTTTTGTGAATAGGTTTTAAGCAAAAACTCCTAGCTAGGAACTCTTTGGAGAACACCTTGTGGTAGGATAAAAATCTTTGTGAATATGGGCCCAGACATCGAGGTTCCCCCGACACGCTTCAGCACACTCTTCAAATGGGTGCTTTCCATTCAGAAGTGATCTTCCCTATGCCCTGTTCCCTTCTAAGCCTTTACCATCCATTGTGAGAGCAGTGGAGGGCTAAAAGATGTGAGGCTCCAAAATAACAGTCATTTGAAACTGACTTTTAAGCCATTTGTATAAAATAATAATCCTATTGTAATAGGGATGTTATATTTAAGCAATATCACACGAGCAAGAGTGCGATATGGCCCTATATGAGCACTGCTGTGATTCAGCTGCAGGCACGAGGCCGCAGGCAATCACAGCAGTGCTGATTTAGGGCCATATAGCATGATTGCGAGTGTGACATTGCCTATATAAAACAGTTCAATGAACAAGTAAATTGCAAAAGTGTAATTGTGGAACTACTTTCTTACACGACGGATCAGAATCTGCCGTTGCTGGTTCAAACCAAATGATGCATCCACGCATCCGTTAGTAATTTAAATATGTCACTTTAGAACTACTAGTATCACGGTTTGGGCTGTTTCTAACATGTTATTGGAGAAACAAGGATGTGTGTGTGTGAGAGTGCGAGAGCAAGAGAGAGAGAGAGAGAGAGAGAGAGAGAGAGAGAGAGAGAGAGATGGAGAGATGGAACGTGTGCAATCACCTGTTGTTGATGATGCTGTAGTCTGTTAGTCAGCTTTCTGAAGATAATGTAATTTTGGTCAAATTCATCCTATTTTCTTAGTGGAAAAATAGCCGTCCAAGCAAAGGTATTCCTCCGTCTTTCGCAGTAGCCGGTGCGCAAGAGTCTTTCACTATAGAAACCGCAATCTCCTCCGCCATTTTGAACAATATGTCCTCTCCAATGTGGAAACTCCGGTAAGAGATAAGCGCCGTGAGTTTGTGTAATTAATCAGTCTGTTGTGTTTCTTAGTTGAGATGAGCCTTAATGCTGAAGTTGTTAGTTTAAAGCTATTTAAAGCAATTTACTAGCTTTAGTAGTGTAATAGTAAAAACAAGTGATCACAGAGAGATGTGTAAACACTGAGTGACGCTGACTCACTTCACATCACCCCAACTGGCTCATATTACACACAAAAATGGTCTTTTGCCTCCACCTGCTGGCTTAAATATGTAATGTCACAAAATTAAATGTAAAGAGACAGATAGCTCATAACACTTCTGCACTGCGCTTACAGCCTAGCATTGGAGTGCTGATGGTCATCAGTACTCATGGAACATCTTTCGTCCAATCAGATTTGAGGATCAGAACTAACTGCTCTATGTATGTATGTGTATATAACATCCCTATTAACATTCTAATAACATTCTTATTACAATATACAGGTGCATCTCAATAAATTAGAATGTCGTGGAAAAGTTCATTTATTTCAGTAATTCAACTCAAATTGTGAAACTTGTGTATTAAATAAATTCAGTGCACACAGACTGAAGTAGATTAAGTCTTTGGTTCTTTTAATTGTGATGATTTTGGCTCACATTTAACAAAAACCCACCAATTCACTATCTCAAAAAATTAGAATACATCATAAGACCAATAAAAAAAAAACATTTTTAGTGAATTGTTGGCCTTCTGGAAAGTATGTTCATTTACTGTATATGTACTCAATACTTGGTAGGGGCTCCTTTTGCTTTAATTACTGCCTCAATTCGGCGTGGCATGGAGGTGATCAGTTTGTGGCACTGCTGAGGTGGTATGGAAGCCCAGGTTTCTTTGACAGTGGCCTTCAGCTCATCTGCATTTTTTGGTCTCTTGTTTCTCATTTTCCTCTTGACAATACCCCATAGATTCTCTATGGGGTTCAGGTCTGGTGAGTTTGCTGGCCAGTCAAGCACACCAACACCATGGTCATTTAACCAACTTTTGGTGCTTTTGGCAGTGTGGGCAGGTGCCAAATCCTGCTGAAAAATGAAATCAGCATCTTTAAAAAGCTGGTCAGCAGAAGGAAGCATGAAGTGCTCCAAAATTTCTTGGTAAACGGGTGCAGTGACTTTGGTTTTCAAAAAACACAATGGACCAACACCAGCAGATGACATTGCACCCCAAATCATCACAGACTGTGGAAACTTAACACTGGACTTCAAGCAACTTGGGCTATGAGCTTCTCCACCCTTCCTCCAGACTCTAGGACCTTGGTTTCCAAATGAAATACAAAACTTGCTCTCATCTGAAAAGAGGACTTTGGACCACTGGGCAACAATCCAGTTCTTCTTCTCCTTAGCCCAGGTAAGACGCCTCTGACGTTGTCTGTGGTTCAGGAGTGGCTTAACAAGAGGAATACGACAACTGTAGCCAAATTCCTTGACACGTCTGTGTGTGGTGGCTCTTGATGCCTTGACACCAGCCTCAGTCCATTCCTTGTGAAGTTCACCCAAATTCTTGAATTGATTTTGCTTGACAATCGTCATAAGGCTGCGGTTCTCTCGGTTGGTTATGCATCTTTTTCTTCCACACTTTTTCCTTCCACTCAACTTTCTGTTAACATGCTTGGATACAGCACTCTGTGAACAGCCAGCTTCTTTAACAATGAATGTTTGTGGCTTACCCTCCTTGTGAAGGGTGTCAATGATTGTCTTCTGGACAACTGTCAGATCAGCAGTCTTCCCCATGACTGTGTAGCCTAGTGAACCAAACTGAGAGACCATTTTGAAGGCTCAGGAAATCTTTGCAGGTGTTTTGAGTTGATTAGCTGATTGGCATGTCACCATATTCAAATTTTTTGAGATAGTGAATTGGTGGGTTTTTGTTAAATGTGAGCCAAAATCATCACAATTAAAAGAACCAAAGACTTAAACTACTTCAGTCTGTTTGCACTGAATTTATTTAATACACGAGTTTCACAATTTGAGTTGAATTACTGAAATAAATGAACTTTTCCACGACATTCTAATTTATTGAGATGCACCTGTATATAATATGTATATATATATATATATATATATATATATATATATATATATATATATATACACTATATTGCCAAAAGTATTCGCTCATCTGCCTTTAGACGCATATGAACTTAAGTGACATCCCATTCTTAATCCATAAGGTTTAATATGACGTCGGCCCACCCTTTGTAGCTATAACAGCTTCAGCTCTTCTGGGAAGGCTTTCCACAAGGTCTAAGAGTGTATTTATGGGAATTTTTGACCATTCTTCCAGAAGCGCATTTGTGAGGTCAGACACTGATGTTGGACGAGAAGGCCTGGCTCGCAGTCTTCGCTCTAATTTATCCCAAAGGTGCTCTATCGGGTTGAGGTCAGGACTCTGTGCAGGCCAGTCAAGTTCTTCCACACCAAACTCGCTCATCCATGTCTTTATGGACCTTGCTTTGTGCACTGGTGCGCAGTCATGTTGGAACAGGAAGGGGCCATCCCCAAACTGTTCCCACAATGTTGGGAGCATGGAATTGTCCAAAATCTCTTGGTATGCTGAAGCATTCAGAGTTCCTTTCACTGGAACTAAGGGGCCAAGCCAGCTCCTGAAAAACAACCCCACACCATAATCCCCCCTCCACCAAACTTCACAGTTGGCACAATGCAGTCAGACAAGTACCGTTCTCCTGGCAACCGCCAAACCCAGACTCGTCCATCAGATTGCCAGATGGAGAAGCGTGATTCGTCACTCCAGAGAACGCGTCTCCACTGCTCTAGAGTCCAGTGGTGGCGTGCTTTACACCACTGCATCCGACGCTTTGCATTGCACTTGGTGATGTATGGCTTGGATGCAGCTGCTCGGCCATGGAAACCCATTCCATGAAGCTCTCTACACACTGTTCTTGAGCTAATCTGAAGGCCACATGAACTTTGGAGGTCTGTAGCGATTGACTCTGCAGAAAGTTGGCGACCTCTGCGCACTATGTGCCTCAGCATCCGCTGACCCTGCTCTGTCATTTTACGTGGCCTACCACTTCGTGGCTGAGTTGCTGTCATTCCCAATCGCTTCCACTTTGTTATAATACCACTGACAGTTGACTGTGGAATATTTAGTAGCGAGGAAATTTCACGACTGGACTTGTTGCACAGGTGGCATCCTATCACAGTACCACGCTGGAATTCACTGAGCTCCTGAGAGCGGCCCATTCTTTCACAAATGTTTGTAGAAGCAGTCTGCATGCCTAGGTGCTTCATTTTATACACCTGTGGCAATGGAAGTGATTGGAACACCTGAATTCAATTATTTGGATGGGTGAGCGAATACTTTTGGCAATATAGTGTATATATATGTGTATTCAGACCTCTTATTTATTTTTTATTTTTTTCACATTTTGTTATGTTGCAGCCTTATGCTTAAATGCTTTAAATTATTTCTATTTTTCACATCAATCTACACTCCATACCCCATAATGACAAAGCAAAAACCAGATTTTGGATAACTTTGCAAATTTATTAAAAAGAAAAAATGAAATATCACATTGACATAAGTATTCAGACCCTTAACTCAGTACTTAGTTGAAGCACCTTTGGCAACGATAACAGCCTCAGATTTTTGGGGGGGATGATGCGACACGCTTTACACACCTGGATTTGAGAATTTACTGCCATTTTCAGGTCTCTACAGAGATGTTCGATTGGGTTCAAGTCCGGGCTCTGGCTGGGCCACTCAAGGACACTCACAGAGTTGTCCCTAAGCCAATCTTTCATTGTCTTGGCTGTGTGCTTAGGATCATTGTCCTGTTGGAAGGTGAACCTTTAGCCCAGTCTGAGGTCCTGAGCGCACTGGACCAGGTTTTCATTAACAATATCTCTGTATTTTGCTGTGTTCAGCTTTCCATCAACCCTGACCAGTCTCCCAGTACCTGCCACTGAAAAACTCCCCCACAGCATGATGTTACCACCACCACACTTCACCGTTGGGATTGTTTTGCGCAAGTGATGAGCAGTGCCTGGTTTCCTCCAGATATGATGCTTGGAATTGAGGCCAAATAGTTCAATCTTCATTTCATCAGACCAGAGAATATTGTTCCTCACAGTCTGAGAGTCCTTTAGGTGTCTTGCACTGAGGAGAGGCTTCCGTCTGGCCACTCTGCCATAAAGCCCAGGTCGGTGGAGTGTTGCAGTGATGGTTGTCCTTCTGCAAGTTTCTCCCATCTCTACACATTATCTCTGGAGCTCAGCCATAGTGACCATCGGGTTCTTAGACACTTCTCTTACCAAGGCCCTTTTACCCCAATTGCTCAGTTTGACTGGGTGGCCAGCTCTAGGAAGAGTCTTGATTGTTCCAAACTTCTTCCATTTAAGAATTATGGAGGCCACTGTGCTCTTGGGAACCTTCATTGAAGCCAAAATTGTTTTGAGCCTTCCCCAGATCTGTGGTTCGACACAATCCTGTCTCTGATCTCTTCATGCAGTTCCTTTGATCTCATGGCTTGGTTTTTGCTCTGATATGCATTTCCAGCTGTGAAACCTTATATAGACAGGTGTGTGCCTTTCCAAATCACATCCAATCAATCGAATTTGCCACAGGTGGACTCCAATCAAAGTGTAGAAACATCTCAAAGATGGTCTAGAGAAATGGGATGAATACTTTGTGAATGCACTGTTCAGATTATAAAAAATATTTAAAAAATAATCAGAATGTAATATTTTTTTACAATTTAAAATAAAAAAAAAACATAAATAAAAATAAATAGCTTCAATTAAGCTAGCTACTTTTGCCAGCTTGTAACATAATAATAATAATAATAATAACAAAACTGTCCTTTTAAATATATATATATATTTTTAATGTAGTTAATGTAGTTACGAACTTTTTGTTCGTAACGCATACGGTATCTAAAAACTTAATCAAAAGTGAAGGTCGACTGTAGTTTATTAACTTTAAATTATGATGAGCTTATAGCTTGGAAGTTCAAAGTAATTTCACTACTGGATTTATTTCCCTGACAATATTTCAGCAATGAAGTCCATTGTGTCCAGTAGTTTCTGTCAACTATTTAGAATAAGAACTAATGATGTTCATTTCACAAAAGAATAACTCAGTTCTTTTCAATAAATCAAGAATTTTTAATATTTTATAGTTAATATTTCACTTCAACCATGTAGCTTGAATCAGTAATTTATCATAATAATAATAAAAATGTTGCTCCTTTAAAGGTGCTATATGTAATATTTTTACTGTACTAAATCATAAAATGACCATAATATGTCATTAGAGAATTAGGAAACATGCTAAGTTGAAATACTGGCTTCTCTGATTACAATGCTACAGCCGTATATTCTACTTTGAAGTTTCCATTCCGGGCCGGAATTTCTGTTCATGTTTTGGCCTGTGTGTTCCCGCCCACTGCCCAATCACCAATAGTATTTCTACACCGCTGGGTTACTAGATTTGAACAAGTTTGCAGGCAAACAACACTGCGTGCTGCAGTCATGGAAGCCAGCAAACTAACTGGATCAGCGATAACTGATTCCACCTGACCTAAAAAGCCTCGCCATCCGTCTAAAAACCACCATGACCAGAGGCGTAGTAAAACAAGAATAAATATTGGAGATGCCTTCGGAAGATGGAGACAGCTTAAAGCCCAGAAATCCTTTAAAACAGATGCTGAGTTGGCTAATTCTGGCAACCCGCATGAGCTTCGAGTGTGGGGCGGGGCAGACAACTCTCCAATATTTTGAATTTGGACTACAGTACCCATTTAAAATGCTTGTTGTCAATCTTACATATAGCACCTTTAAGTAATTTAAATGTAGTACATTTTGTTCATACCTATAAACTTATGATTATGGAAAAAGAGTAGCCAGGATATTCTTCAAATTTTCATTTTGTGTCCCATCTAATAATGAAAGTCACATGGGTTTGGAAAACATGAGGGTGAACTAATGATGACATAATTTCCATTTTGGGTAACTATTCCTTTAGGCTGAATGACTTATATCTGTCGGTGTTAATCAAACTTGTTTTAACCTTCTGACGGTCAGTCCTAATGGAACTTTTAACTAGATTTCTTCACCTGTGAAAATGAAAGACAGGATGTTATTGAAGCTGTTATGAGTGGAGGGTTGATTTGGTTAGTTCTGGCATCAGTTGACATACATAGGCTGTACAAATCTGTACAGGTATTTGATTCACACAGAGGAGGAGTGTCTGGCACACAGCAGCATCTCCAGAGACAATCTTCACTGTGATTTCCCTTAAAAACATAAACAGCTGTTGCTTAACTAGATCAGATCAGTGTCACATGCTCTAGGCCAGAACAGGAGCCACAGCACTCCTCGTCATGTGCTCTGTCATCTCAGTCTCTCTTTTACTGGCCCTTTCTTCAGCAGTTTACTGTTCACAATAGCTCATGACAAGTTGCCGATGGACGAGAAGAGAAAATGGAAATATATATTTATATATCAAAATAATTGTATATTTTTTAACTTCAATAGTTGATTTTATCTTCAATAGTTTCACTAAACAGAGTGCATTCAAATGTTGATTCATCAAGATCAAATGCATGTAAAAAATTGGCTTTGGTGATAAATAGAACAGTTGGAACACTGGCATTATATTCATGATGTTAGTCAGAGGGGAACTGGCCCCCACAGTGAGCCTGGTTTCTCTCAAGGTTATTTTTCTCCATTAATCAACATCTTATGGAGTTTTGTGTTCCTTGCCACAGTCGCCTTCAGCTTGCTCACAGGCGTTGTAAATACAAATATTATACACAATTTACAATCATATTTAATCAAACTACACAATGATGATTCTAAGACTTTATAGATATTACAGTTTCATTTTCTGTTAATGCATGATCTTCTGTAAAGCTGCTTTGAAATGATGTGTGTTGTGAAAAGCGCTATACAAATAAAAATGACGACTTGAACTATATATTATAGTAATTTAACTTAAAACTTTATTAAGAACTGCGACATAATACTTTGGTTTAATCACATTGTAAGAATAACACTCTGAACATAACTAATGTAGGTGACGTGAGCAATACAAACCATGTCAACTAAAGAAAACATACGTCTGACCTTACCGCAATTGAACATTTACCATGAGATGTTTATCTAGGAGGCCTGTTTTTTTTTCTAGAATTCCATGTGTTGACATACATGTGGAATATTTATCTCATTAAGCAACCAAAACGAATATCCGGAACAAAATCATGATGTGTCTTCACGCTTTCCTGAGAAGTGCAGTTTCACTGAAACAGAGACTTCTGTAGCTCATGTGATGGGGGGTTTGGGGGGTTACTATAATTTTTACAAGAAGTGGTCTTTTTTTATTTGGCCTTCCAGGAATACCTTAAGGTGTCTTTGACCATGTAAACTGACTATTTTAATATTTCTTTGAATTTTTTAATAATTATTATTATTATAAGGTAGGATGCATGCGATCTTAGATCTTTGTACTTCTGTGTTTGTGTGGGTAGTATTGCTGAGGCATTTCATCTGGTACCATTAAACATGGAAATGGCCCATAATACTGTAATACAACTCTCTGTTTATTATTACCTAAAACATCTGTTCCATTTTGAATGTGTGTGAAATCCTCAGAATTAAATATATATATATATATATATATATATATATATATATATATATATATATATATAACAACCAATTAAAATGTAATTTATTATTCAAATTATTATTGTATCTAACTTTTCTTAAAAAAAAAAAAAAAAAAAAAAAAAGTTGTTTTATAGAGAATAAACTTCTAATTTACACCCGGGTCATTTTTGACCAATATATGCATTCTAAGGGGTAAAGTCACATATGCATTTTAGGGTTAAATAGCAATCCTATTGTCATATAAACAAAAAAATATACATACATATATATAATTAAAATATATATATATATATATATATATATATATATATATATAAATTATCAGAATCTATAACCTAACCCTAACTATATTATATATTCTGTATATATATAATAACTTCAATGTACTTAGGTACTTGATTGTAACACGTTCTGTAGCTGATATCTTTGTGAACTGTAGTTTAATTACTTTAAATTATGATAAGCTTGTAGCTTGGCAGTTCAAAGTAGCTTCCTAAGACTACGATGGATTTATTTTCCTGACAATATTTCAGCAAGTCCAGTGTGTCCAATATTCTTCTCAGCTACGACTCCAGAAGCTGCTCAAAATTCAACAGTGCCACATAGTGCTATTAATTAGTTTTCCATTAAATTTGATCCAAATCATTATCAAACATGGATTATTTACTTTAGCAAAAACTGGATGATACACAATGTATTTTCAGTTACAATTATGTGTTTTTTTTTGTTGTTTTTTTTTTGTTTTTTGTTTTTGTTTTTTTGACAGCCACAGGTTTGAAAGTGTGTCTGGTGACTAGATTCACTAGAACTTTGGACTGCCACCTGCACCACAATGACACATCCTGTGTGCGATACCTGTGCCTTGTCCTACCCTTTATGCTCCGTGGCACTTTTTGTCCAAACAAAGGCAGAGCCAATACCACGAACGGTGTGTGTCATAGTGATTATGTATTTATCATGCGAAGGAGAATGTTTGTATGCAGACTAGAGATGTAACAGTTTCACGTTGTATCCCAATTTTAAAAACGTATGACTGTCATATCAATTACATTTTCTTATTCACGGCATATCAGGATTTTTTTCTTCAAATCCAAGAAAAGGAATTAACGTTGCAGTTGTGAATATCAGTTAAATTAAGAAACAATCGGCAACATTTACAGCATCATAAACCTGACGTGATAAAATAAATACATTCTTCTTTCATTCACACCATATGTCGGAGACTGAACATCTATTACCCCTGATCTCATATGGTGGGGTTGTACGCAATGTAGGAATACTTTAGGTATTTAAAATTTTGATGATGGTTACCCAGTTGGTAAAGTGTGTCGAAATAAAAGTATCATCTCATTCAGGGAACACTACAAGCCAAGTGCTATTTTCCAACACATTAGGTCTCAAATAATATTGTTTTTCTTCCAAATATTCCTATTATTTTCATTGTTGCAGCTTGTAGAAAACATGAAAATAACATCGAAAAGATGAAGAAAAAACATTTGCCTCTATATCAGTTTCTCAAAAAAAAAAAAAAATATTTAAGTGCAGCACAACAGTAAGCTTACAATGTGTTTACTACTAATATGTTTTATTTGTGAAGCACTCTATAGGGATAGAGAAAAAATGGACAGTGACAGCAGAAAATGGAAAGTATTGGAAAAAAAACCAACATTAAATAAACGTCACATGAAAAATTATTTTTCATTGTAATAAATGCTAATGTCTGGAAAACAAAACAAAACAATCAAACAAACAAACATAGTTTTACCTTGTCCATGTAGTTAGTTTTCTATATTTCATTATTTTTTAATTATTATTCAATATTAATAATATTGCAATGCTCTTGATTGACTTTTGTAGGTTATAACTTTCACTTTCAACCTTTATTGTACTGTTGTGTGTAAATATCCCAGGAGATCAGCAGTTACAGAAATATTCAAACCAGCCCATCTGGCACCAACAATCATCCATGCGATTATCTAATCAGCCAATCGTCTGGCAGCAGTGCATAAAATCATGCAGATACAGGTCAGGAGCTTCAGTTAATGTTCACATCAACCATCAGAATGGGGGAAAAAAATGTGATCTCAGTGATTTTGAGCGTGGCATGATTGTTGGTGCCAGACAGGCTGCTTTGAGTATTTCTGTAACTGCTGATCTCCTGGGATTTTCACACACAACAGCCTCTAGAATTTACTCAGAATGGTGCCAAAAACAAAAAACGTCCAGTGAGCAGCAGTTCTGTGGACGGAAATGCCTTGTTGATGAGAGAGGTCAACGGAGAATGGCCAGACTGGTTCGAACTGACAAGTCTATGGTAACACAGACAACCGCTCTGTACAATTGTGTTGAAAAGAATATCATCTCAGAATCAGGGCCGTAACCACAAGTCCCCTCCATTAATCAGATATGTCCAGATTGATATACTTGTTGCTGTTCTGCTGCAGTCCATTATGCACCGCAGTGTAATTTTCAATAAACTGTTGCATTACTAACATAATGGAACTAATAAAAAGTTTCATTTTTAGCGTGCTAATTAGTCGAACACCGCTCGTCAATGTCATTTGAGTAGTTCAGGTTAAGAGTGTTAGTGTCATGTAAGATGTGACTAACTAACATGCAATATTTGCCCACTGTTTTATGACTGAAATGTCGTACAGACCAACAGTAATTTCCAAGGGTGCAAACAATTCACCATTTGGCGAAATTCACCGTTTTGAATTGACAATATATCGTGTAGTACGTGATTTGTATGTCATTCATAACTGTGAATGTGAAAACCTTAACAGAGTCATTTTCAGCATATCAGGCTCAAGACAAAGAGTGAATGTGTGTATATTGTAAAGGAATTGAATGAATGTGGTAATCTGGCAGGCTTTGAAGTAGCTTTTTAGAAAATTCACTTGGCATTGTCTAAGATAATGATTTATAGAACAGTAGAGTGTTATCACCCACAAATCAGAACTAGAACATAAGACCTGTGTCTTCTGGCTTCCATTGAGTTTATAGGTTGTGACAAGGACAGTGTCATATATTTTTAATGCAAATATTATTAGGTAATAATTTACAATCAATTTAAGATTTTCTAAATATTTTCTTTGTCTTCAATTAATTCAGAATTTTGTACATCATCTCCTAAGAGTCTACTTTTAAAAGAGACCATTTTATTTTGAGTATGAGCCACCAGTTAAAGGAGTAGTTCATTTACTCACCCGTATGTTGTTCAAAACCCAAATTTACTTTTTCTTGGAACATAAAAAAATTATATTTTAAGTAGCTCTATTCCATAGCATAACAGCCTTTACCATATTTAAAGCCTTTATTCAGAAAATTATTGCATTTAGCTCCTTTACTATTTTAAAAGATCAAAGAGGACCATTATATTTGTAACCTGAACACCCGCGATTCTCCACCCAATGTTCAAGACATGGTTACGGCCTTGTTCAGAATGCTATTCTGAGATGCGAGTTGGCGCTGTTTTGGCGGCACAAGGGGGACCTACACAACATTAGGCAGATGGTTTTAATGTTGTGGCTGATCGGTGTATGTTTATAAAGTCATAATTGGCCGTTGTACTCATGATTTGTGTGAACGTGAATAAAACGCACAGTTGTAGAGCCTCTAGTGTTAATTTTACCAGGAAACTGCGACGGAATTAAGAATTCAGCACATAAAAGTCTGTAAAAGTGTAGTTATAGTAAAGTTAATTCAATGAGAAGGGTTGTAAAAATGATCTTAAAAGCTATTTATAAAAGTAGGTCTAATAACTGCCGAAATAAAAATCACTGGCTTCTGTGCAAATCTCTTACCATTACACCCCTAATACTGAAAAAAAAAAGAGAAGAAGAAGATAACAATGACTGTGAATTGCAGTGATACCAAGACCAGGGAGCTACTCACCACATCCGTGCAGACGACAAAATGAACCATCAGTTTAGAGAAAGGCTACAGTATGCAATTTATTTGTTTATAAGAGGATAAAAGAGTGGGCTTCTCGAAAGAGAAGATGCAGGTTGTCATTAAACTCAAGACGCTGTACATAAGATGTCACGTCGTGATGTCCCTTTTGTCTTTACAGGATTTTTCTGGGATGCGTGTAAATGCAAGCACAGATTACAGGAAAACTCAGGCAGTGTGTGTGAACAACATTTTGCAGTGCCAGAACAGTGCCGAAATGACTTTTCCGGGATTTTTTCTGGGACCTTTGTTTAAAAGAGTCTAAGGATGAGGGGATCAGGATTATGACTGTGACTGTCAAGCTCCAAAAGCATATAAAATCACCATAAAAGCCTTATCACTGTATTGTCCATATCACTGTTGCTCTACTTTTCAATTGTGCTGAAGCCATACAATAGTGTTGTGTCAAGAACAGACTGAAATTTAAGTGTTAATTCACTGAAAATCTTCTCCACCAATTTAATTTGGGCGCACATGCAGGACATCTTGTTTATAAGCACTGCTCAGCGAGGGCATCTGACTGCATATGAGGTGAAAAAGGCGGAGAAGAAATTGCGTACAAACCTCATTGGTTCTTGTGTGTATTGTTACTGCAGCAAATTTGAATGAGTAAGCGAACAAGATTTGAGATCTGGGTAGTCTTCTACACTTTGAGAACCACTGCTGTAAAGGAGAGATTTTATGTTGCAAAGCTATGTTTTTCTGAAAATGGGAGCTTAACTTGCTAAATTTTTTGAGTAGCTTACTCAACATTGCTAAGAAATCAGTTAGCTCTCCTTACAGACTTTTCACAGTTGCAACTGCTGGTGACTGCTCTTGATAGACATGCAGTAGAAGCAGACCTCCGTTTGACCTCGGACACAGATTACAAGACCCTTTCTCACCCATCAAACGATAATTTGCAACTCTTTGAAGAATCATCTACATTTTGGCATGGTCCAAATCAATCAAATTTGCCATAATAAAATTCTTCTTTGGACCAATCATCTCCTGAGGGCAAATCCAAAAGCAACAATCTAAAGAGCTTCAGCTTCAGTTGAAAGAACAGGTGTCATTTACTTTAATAGTGAAATCTTTAGAAGTGAAGGAAAATATTTGCATATTCAGGACGTAATTTACTGGCACCAGAACACAAAAACACTTTCACAGCGAACCTGCCAGTGTATTTAGTCGACAAGTCTCTGTAAGACTGTAGTTCCCTGTCTGTCACTCACTCGACGTTGTGTCGATGTAGTGACACTAGGGGTTCGCTCTTGAGTGCCCCAGTCACCTTTGCTTTATTCATAAAAAGGCCAATGAAAATTGGCGAGTGGAATTTGCATTCCACTCTCCGCCCCGGACATATGGGTATAAAAAGAGATGGCGTGCACCACTTATTCAGACTTGTTCTTCGGAGCCGAGCATATGTGTGTGTTCGTTCTGTCACCTTGCTATCGCTGTTGGATTTTACGGCGCATATCAGATGTCACCCTTGCATGATCGAGTGTTGTGCTTCCCCTTGTGCTTTGGCGGCTGAGTCCACAGGTGTAAGAAAGAGTATATTTAAAAGAGTATATTTTCTCTAAAAGAGCTCACACAAACGATTGCCATCTTTTTAAAGATGTCCTTTTGCCTTTGTGCTACTGGGTGTAGCTGTTATCTCTCCCCACCGGATGGTCACGAAATCTGTCTTGAGTGCTTGGGTCGCCAGCATGCTGAGGCAGCTTTTGTGGATGGGTCATGTTTTCATTGTGAGAACTTGCCCATGAGAACGTTGTGGTCACAGCTCTCTTTCTTCTCTGTGAAGCAGAGAGCCACCGCGGCTGCTTCCCGACCTGGTCCATCCTGTGTTGAAACTCAGGCGGCTGGGTCGGCGAGCGCCATGGGTGATTTGGATGTGGATATGGGAGCTTCTCTGCCGGCTCAGTTCCCGCGGACCTCCCATCCCCCAGCACCCTCGTTCTGCCCGGTAGAGTTCACGAGCGAGGCAGGCGGTCCGCCTCAGGGCGGATTTAATGTCTCGTTCGCAGCTCGCGACGAGGATGAGTTATCGGTTGCAGCATCAAATAGTGGGCTCCTGCTTTCGGAAGTGGATGAGTCTACTGAGCTCCCGCTCTTGGGTGGTAGACCTCAGGTTGAAGCGGACGCTGAGTTGGCAGCCGTGCTTGCCTGGGCGGCTGCAAACATCGGGCTTGAGTGGAACCCTCCGGCCCTGTGGTCCTACCTGCCTTACAGAGAGCCCCCTTTGAGCCCCTGGAGCAGGCCGAGCTCAGCACTTTGTCCCTGAAGAAGGCCCTCCTGGTGGTGCTCACTTCTATGAAGAGGGTTGGGGACCTGCAGGCGCTCTCTGTCACCAGCAAATGCCTGTAGCCCGGTTACGTGCCAAAGTTCCCACCGCTCCCTTCCAGTACCAGGTGGTGAACCTGCAAGCACTCCCTTCAGAGGAGAAAGACCCGGTCTTGTTGTTGCTGTGTCCAGTTCGTGCCTTGCGCATCTACCTGGACCGCACACAGAGCTTTAGATGCTCGACGCAGCTCTTTGTCTGTTTTGGAGGGCAGCAGAAGGGGAAAGCTGTCTCCAAACAAGGTTGCCCCATTGGATTGTTGATGCCATTTCTCTGGCTTACCAATCACAAGGCCTGCCGTGCCCTTTGGGAGTCTGGGCGCACTCCACCAGAGGTGTTGCGTCCTCCTGGGCACTGGCAAGGGGCGCCTTTCTAGCAGACATATGCAGAGCAGAGGGTTGGGCTATACCCAATACGAGGTTCTACAACCTGCGCATAGAACCGGTTTTGACTGGTTAGCCGGTTGGGTGTATCGCTTGCATTGCGCCTTTCCCCTTTTTTAAGGTGATAATGTGCGCTATCTTGTCCACAACAGTTCCCCGCCACTGGTGAACACTGGATGCCTCTTTAATTCTATAAGCACTATTCGGTGGCGAACACTGCGGAGGAGTAACGCCGCCAGGCCCAGTACTCGTGGTATGCCCCTTTTCAGGTGAGCCCGTGTACTTGGGCTCAGTGCTCCATATGTAGTGATTTCCCCCTCGGTAATTCCGTATGATGCATATGAATTCCGTATGAAAACTGTTCGGCTTCCCCTCAGGTGAACCCCGTGTTTCCCCTCGTCAGAGCTCTGCTCTGCCTCGGCCACTGTTGCTGTGTACCCTCTCCGTAGATAGGGTCCTCCCCAGTGGCATCATTCCATATATGAACTTCCCCATCGGTAAGTCCATGTGAGGTATTCTCCACATGTTAACCTCCCTCTGGTAGGATGTGGTCTCCATAGTGCTCTCCCTCCTGGAAAGGGAAGAGCACTTCCCCAGCGCTATTCAACAGGTGCATGGCAGGAAATTGCTTAATACAAAAATCAGGAAAGGCCACCGCCTGTAAGTGCCTCCTCCCACCCTTATCAGGACCAGGGAGACACCTTACCTAACTCGCAGCCTGCCCGTGTCCGCTCCTCCGTACCTCGCGACACATTTCAGCGCCTGCGGCATTTCGTATAGGAACCCCTAGTGTCACTACATCGACACAACGTTGAGTGAGTGACAGACAGGGAACATCTTGGTTACTAATGCAACCTCTGTTCCTTGATGGAGGGAATGAGACATTGTGTCCCTCCTGCCGCGGTGCTGAACCGACCGCTGACATGGCCAGGACTCTCTCTCGGCTCCTCAGCACAACTCTGAATGAGTGGTGCACGCCATCTCCTTTTATACCTGTATGTCCGGGGCGGAGAGTGGCATGCAAATTCCACTTGCCAATTTTCATTGGCCTTTTCCGAATAAAGCAAAGGTGATTGGGGCTCTCAAGAGCGAACCCTTAGTGTCACTACATCGACACAACGTCTCGTTCCCTCCATCATGGAACAGAGGTTACATCAGTAACCAAGATGTTCTCTATGTATAGATGTATTTTTAATAGTAACGAGTTGCAATAATGTGGACAGTTTTGTCTACAGTAAAGTGTGACATTTCTACACCACTAGTGACACCAAACAGAATTGCAAAAATGATTGATTTCAAACAGTTTTTCTGAACACTCCCCTCATCTCCATTGGTTGTACTAACAAGAAATTCCCACCCCAAACTCACTCCATTGATCAAGCCAATATTGTTGTATCAGTCTGGACAGCTGCTCAAACAAACAGAAAGTTTTTATAATGCAACAGTGTTACACTTTTAGGTGACATATATGTATATATACTGCATGGCACTTTCATGTCCCAAGAGATGATTTCTATTAAAACGATCAGATTTCAAAATTTTTCTTTCTGTTATATGAAGGTCTCATTACAACTGAATTAAAAACTTTTTACCAGGTCATTATTTATTTTTTGTATTTTTCAAATGCCTTTTGTGTATAGATTTCACTGTTTTAGTCTTGTCCCAGACTTAAAATATTAAAATATGAAAATCGATTATAAATATACAAATTATAACATGTTTAAAACTATGATATTCTAAACAAAGAGTGAAATGTGAGCAGAATATTTTTACTGGGCGCCATTTCCAATCAAGCTGTAATTTTTCCAAATTACGCAAAAAGTGTGAAAATATGATTAAATTGTGTGTATTTAGGATACATAACATGTTAGATATAAAATTAACCTTAGCAAGACAAAGGAGTTTACATTTTATTACATTTACAAAACACATTTTTATTCAGTATTCTGTAATGTGTGTACATCAGTTGCAAAATATAACAGCATTTCTTTTACCTCTGAGACTTCGACTTATATACTAATTCTCTCTGTATATCTTACATTGTAAGGAAGAAAGATTGAGCTCTTTTATAGTATATTATACAGTATGTGCAGTAGTTCCTGTCGCTCAATGCAGGAGACAGCAGAGTAAATGACAGCACATCTGTACACTTGCATGGCCTTCAGCATCTGTGCAGCTTGAACTTTAAATATCAAACATACATTTACGGCAACTGTCTGTCACTGTATGACAAAGGCCACAGACTCCAGTACAGAATGCATGAATACACACAAATACAAATGAACATGAGGAACATGTGTTTTGTTTTCCTGTGAGTTTGTGATATAATTGTTTGAGGTATGTAATATTGTGTGAATAAATCAGTATGCAGTATTCATATAATAACTAATTCGTCACTACAGGACTATTTACGTGAACTGCTAAAAGCTGGAAATGGGTGGTTCTTAGGAAAAAATATACTACAGTGTGGACCAGACATCATGCCATTTAATCAAAGGTCTGGCTACACAAAACTAGTTCATCTTCAGCTGTCCACTGTGTGTGTGTGTGTGGGGGGGGTGGGGGTTAGGTTTAGGAGATAGAATCTATAGTTCATACAGTATGAAAATCATTATGTCTATGGAGAGTCCTCATAAGGATAGCCGCACCAGCATGTGTGTGTGTGTGTGTGTGTGTGGGCAGGTTTGGGTGGTTTACGAGGACATTTTTTTAGGTTTCAAACTGGTACTTACAAGGGTATTATGCTATAAATGTGGTTTATGAGGACATTTCTAGTGTCCCCATATTCAAATCACTTAAAAAAAAAACATACTAAACAATGTTTTTTTGAAAATGTAAAAATGCAGAAAGTTTTTTGTGAGGGTTAGATTTAGAGGATATAATCTATAGTTCATACAGTATAAAACTCATTATGTCTATGGAGAGTCCTCATAAGGATCGCCATACCAACTTGTGTGTGTGTGTGTGTGTGTGTGTGTGTGTGTGTGTTTAATGTACAGAGAGAAAAACAGACAGAGATACACACAAACACTGTCTCTATAGTCCTCTCGTTAGAAATGTGCATCAGGTTTGTTCAAAGAGATTCAGATTTTGATTCTCAGTCATGCATAACATAATAAAATTAGGCTTTTAATTGTTTCCAAAGTCCAAAATAGGAATTCTAAAATAGTAGTTGGCATTACTGCAGAGGAGATGAAGGCATATCCTGAGAGGCGTGTCATGACACCATCAGTTCTGAGTGGATGTTTTGGCATGGAGAGTTGGCTGTTTTTAGGCTGTAAACTTTGCTTAATTGCTCCTTGGTGCTAAAATAGTCTTTAGTACAGTAAGATTTGTTTGTTCATGTTTGAACAGATCCCGGTCAGTTATAGTCACACTATGAGAACTTAACTGGATCTAACTGGAGCAACTCATACTAACACACATTACACTTTCCACAAATAGAGTTTCATTGGTGTCCCATTATTTGCATTAAAAATGCACAAAACCCATGACATTTAGGCCACATCCACACTATTCCGTGTTCATTTGAAAACATTTACAGTTTTCCAATGTCAATGTTTTCAAAAGTATCCGGTAACAGAGAACATTTTTAAATGCTCCTTTTTCGTTGGAAAAATATATTGTTCTTGTATGGATGAGAGGCATAAACATGACAAAATTAATGTTTTTTTTTTTCAAATGAAAGCATGTTAGTGTGAACGTGGCTTTAGACAGAGAGAACTATTACGTAAAACAAAATTAACATAGTATGAAAAAGAGTATGTTTTAAATAGTGGCTAATAGATATATCGTAGAGGCTCATTATTAGAGGAAATATTAGATTATATTTTACTCTTTTTTAAATATTGGCATCAGCCGATATATTTTCCTGTTTGCCTGCTGTGACGGTGCAGAGAATAGCTTGCTTGCATGTAAAAGAGCCGTCTGAGACATGTACCATAAACTACCAATCACAGTATGTTTTGTTGTTATGTGCCATCGTGTTACCACAATAATAGACTGGTGTGCAACAACATCTTATTTGAACAGTACAGCGGCTGAGCAGACGTGCATGAGATCATGATGTTTTAAAGTTCTCATGCGTTTCATTCTCCCTCTTTCTACTCAACATTTCTTTGTGACATTTAACTATCTTGTCTGATGATAAAAAGGCAAATAGCAATAAAATTTCAATCACATACTGTCTAAAGAAAAGGATTGAATATCTTTTAATGATATAATTCAGGAACCTCATGCACACATAACGTTCATTGTTACTAGACTACCATGGTTACTAAAATGGGATGACTAAACCTAAACCAGGTGAAGCTGCTATCTATCATTTTTACGCATTGGATCCTGAAGATGTGGTTAACCGCCACCAGTGCCATCTCCTTAGCAGAGGAGAGCTTGGGGAGGGAAATAAAGTTAACCGCCTTAGAAAAATTATCCACAACAGTCAAGATGACCATATTGCAACTGCACGGTGGTAAAAAGGGTTCCAGGAAAGAACACAATTCTCTGCACACATGATATGGGTGTTGTGCTTTACCAGCCACGGTTCCCCCAACACAATCCTGGCATTTGAGGACTCAAGCAGGTAAAACAGATGGTTGTCTGAGATAGTAAGACTTACAGTGCCCGTGGACTGAGAGATCTGGGTGAAGCGCAACCCATTGAGGGCATGGGCAGTCAGGGGGTTAAGCAGACAAGAGAGAGGAAGTCCCCATTTGGCCACCAGTGAGGAGTCAATAAAGTTGCCTTCTGCCCCGGAGTCCACCAGAATGGAACAAGAATGTGATGAATAGCCCCACTGTATTACAGCAGGAGGAACTGTGCAAGCCAAGGGGTGGCTGTTGATAGGAGTAACGCTCACCTGGCTACTGGCGAGCATTGGGTTTTAACGGGCAGGCCTGCTTGGGCTCAGGACCAAATGAGGACCCAGGACTGTGGAGAAAGGAGGGTTAAATCCAAGTGAGCAGAATGGCTGCTTTGGTGCAGTGCCAGACAGATGTCAACTCTAATAGCAAGGCCACTAGGTCATCAAAGTGTGCTGAAAACCTGTGTTTGGAAACCTCATCCTGGATTTCGTCTGTGAGCCCATTAAGAAAGATGTCCCACTGGGACGCCGTGTTTCAGCCACAGGAAGCCGAGCATCACCAGATGTTGTGTCGCCTCCCTCCTGTGAACAGAACAGTTGAACATTTTAATCATCTAAGCCTCAAAATCCTTGAAGGTGAAGCAAAAGTGAAACTTGGCATCCTTTACAGTGGTAGCCCACTCATGGGCACGGCCGGTGAGAAGGGTAATGACATAGGCCACCTTGGATTCTTCAGAGACAAAGGTGGCAGGCTGGAGAGCAAAGATAACAGAACATTGGGTCAAGAAGGCACAACAGACTGCAGGGTTCCTAATATAGCAGGGTGGAGAGTTGACACGAGGTTTTGGAGTGTGTCTGGTAGGAAGTGAGGAGGTCCCCCAGGCGGAATCCTGATCTGTCCTGGACTCCAAATACTCCTGGATATCAATCCGACTGAGCATCTGTGGGATGTGCTGAACCAACAAGTCCGTTCCATGGCGGCTCCACCGTGCAACTTACAGGACTTGAAGGACCTATAAATTACTTACAGTAGGTATAAGGGAACAATATGCAAAGATTGGGGAATAAAGGGGTAACAACCTGAAAAATTACAAATAATTTATACTGTAAGTATTTTATAACTTAGGTGTAACTATTCTAATATTACGTGGTATGTATGATCTACTATGCTAAATAACAATCTTACGTTTGCGAGCAATTTAGCAAGAACATACACTGCGTACCTTTTTGTAATAATACATAGATATTATATTATAATACATTTATTATTATATAAATAATTGATTTTATTTAGAATTTTCAATGTAGGCTACTTACCTTATGAAATTGTATTGCATACAGTCCATCTCAGCTGCGAGTCACACCAGCAGTAATTGTCAGTATCTGGTGTGGCCACCAGCTGCATTAAGTACTGCAGTGCATCTCCTCCTCATGGACTGCACCAGATTTGCCAGTTCTTGCTGTGAGATGTTACCCCATTCTTCCACCAAGGCACTTGCAAGTTCCAGGACATTTCTGGGGGGAATGGGCCTAGCCCTCACCCTCCGATCCAACAGGTCCCAGATGTGCTCAACGGGATTGAGATCTGGGCTCTTCGCTGACCATGGCAGAACACTGACATTCCTGTCTTGCAGGAAATCATGCACAGAATGAGCAGTATGGCTGGTGGCATTGTCATGCTTGAGGGTCATGTCAGGATGAGCCTGCAGGAAGGATACCACATGAGGGAGAAGGATCTCTTCCCTGTAATGCACAGTCTTGAGATTGCTTGCAATGACAACAAGCTCAGTCCGATGATGCTGTGACACACCGCCCCAGACCATGACGGACCCTCCACCTCCAAATCGATCCTGCTCCAGAGTACAGGCCTCAGTGTAACACTCATTCCTTCGACGATAAATGCGAGTCCGACCATCACCCCTGGTGAGACAAAACCATGACTCGTCAGTGAAGAGCATTTTTTGCCAGTCTTCTCTGGTCCAGTGAAGCTGGGTTTCTGCCTATAGGCGATGTTGTTGCTGATGATGTCTGGTAATGACTTGCCTTACAACAGGCCTACAAGCCCTCAGTCCAGCCTTTCTCAGCCTATTGCGGACAGTCTGAGCACTGATGGAGGGATTGTGCATTCCTCGTGTAACTCAGGCAGTTGTTGTTGCCATCCTGTACCTGTCCCGCAGGTGTGATATTCGAATGTACTGATCCTGTGCAGGTGTTGTTTCACGTTGGTCTGCCACTGCGAGGACGATCAGATGTCCTTCCTGTCTCCCTGTAGTGCTGTCTTAGGTGTCTCACAGTACGGACATTGCAATTTATTGCCCTGGCCACATCTGCAGTCCTCATGCCTCCATGCAGCATGCCTAAGGTATGTTCAAACAGATGAGCAGGGACCCTGGGCATCTTTCTTTTGGTGTTTTTCAGAGTCAGCAGAAAGGTCTCTTTAGTGTCCTAAGTTGTCATAACTGTGACCTTAATTGCCTACCATCTGTAAGCTGTTAGTTTCTTAATGACCATTCCACAGGTGCATGTTCATTAATTGTTTATGGTTCATTGAACAAGCATGGAAAATGTCTTGGTTACTGATGTAACCTCTGTTCCCAGATGGAGGGAATGAGATGTTGTGTCGATGTAGTGACACTAGGGGGTTAGATCTTGAGAGCCCCAATCACCTTTGCTTAAAATAGAAAAGGCCAATGAGAATTGGCGAATGAAATTTGCCTGCCACTCTCCGCCCCGGACATACGGGTATAAAAGGAGATGTCGTGCACCACTCATCCAGATTTATGCTCAGGGGCCGATAGAGAGTCCCAGCCATGTCAGCGGCCGGTTCAGTGCCTCGGTGGGAGGGACACAACGTCAACGTCCTGCCGGAGGGAGGTTAACTTATATATACCTCACATGGACTTACCAACAGGGAAGTTCACATATGGAATGATACCACCGGAGGACCCTATCCACAGAGAGGGTATGCAGCCACAGTGGCTGAGGCAGAGAAAGCTCTGGCGAGGGGAAACACAGGGTTCACCTAAGGGGAAACTGAACAGTGGAAACTCATCATACAGGATTACCAAGGGGGAATCACCACGCATGGAGCACTGAGCCCAAGCACACAGGCTCACCTGAAAAGGAGCATACCACGAGTACTGGGCCTGGTGCCATTACTCCTCCGTCAAGTTCATCACTGAATAGTGCTTAAGAATTAGAGAGGCATCCGGGGTTCACCGGATACAGGGAACTGTTGTGGACAAAAAGGTGCACATTATCACCTTTGAAAAAGGGGAAGGGCGCAATGCAAGTGGTACACCCAACCGGCCGCCCGGTCTACCTGCTGTTACCGCATAACACTCGGGTTGAAACCGGATCTATGCGTAGGTTATAAACCTCGCAAAGGTATTGGGTGTAGCCCAACCCACAGCTCTGCATATTTCTGCTAGAGAGACCCCCCCTGCCAGTGCCCAGGAGGATGCAACACCTCTAGTGGAGTGTGCCCGGACTCCCAAGGGGCACGGCAAGTCCTGAGATTGGTATGCGTGAGAAATGGCATCCACAATCCAATGGGCTAGCCTCTGCTTGGAGACAGCTTTCCCTTTCTGCTGTCCTCCAAAACAGACAAAGCGTCTAAAGCTCTGCATGCGGTCTAGATAGATTTGCAGGGTGCAAACTGGACACAGCAACGACAAGGCCGGGTCTTCCTCCTCTGAAGGGAGCGCTTGCAGGTTCACCACCTGGTCCCAAAAAAGAATGGTGGGAACTTTGGGCACGTAACTGGGCCGGGGTCTCAAGATCATGTGAGAGTGTGCCGGCCCGAAATCCAGGCATTTGCTGGTAACAGAGAGCACCTGCATGTCCCCCAACCTCTTGATGGAAGTGAGCGCCACCAGGAGGGCCTTCTCCAGAGACAAAGTGCTGAGCTCAGCCTGCTCCAGGGGCTCAAATGGGGCTCTCTGTAGGGCAGGTAGGACCACAGAGAGATCCCAAGAGGGAATCAGGCGTGGTCTAGGAGGATTCAATCTTCTCGCGCCCTTGAGGAACCTGTTGATCAGGTCACGCTGTCGTGAGGGTCTCCCATCCAGTGTATCGTGGTAAGCTACTATAGCAGCCACGTACACTTTCAGGGTAGAGGTAGACAGCTGTCTCTCCAGCCCTTCCTGAAGGAAAGACTGCACAAACCCGACGGCGCATCTCTGTGGGTCTTCCCCACAGGAAGAACACCAGTTCGCAAAGAGACGCCACTTCAAGGCATACAGCCGCCTCTGGCCTGAGTGATCGTGTTTACCACCCGCTAGGTCTTCCGCGTCTCATCCAGGAGCCAGATGTGGAGATTCCAGAGGTCTGGCCGTGGGTGCTGGAGTGTGCGCTGCCCCTGAGTGAGAAGGTCCTGCCTCAGGGGAATGCGCCAGGGAGGTGCTACTGCCAGAAGCATCAGATCCAAGAACCAAGTCCGGTTGGGCCAGTACGGCGCAACAAACAGGACTTGCTGCTCGTCCTCCCTAACTTTGCACAGAGTCTGTGCAATGAGGCTCACAGGAGGAAACGCATACTTGCGTAGCCCCCGAGGCCAGCTGTGCGCCAAGGCATCCGTGCGGAGGGGGGCCTTGGACAGGGAGTACCAAAGGGGGCAGTGAGAGGACTCTTGGGAGGCGAACAGGTCTACCTGCACCTCCCCGAATCTCTCCCAAATCAGCTGGACTGCATGGGGGAGGAGTCTCCACTCCCCGCGGAGTGTTACCTGCCATGAGCGCACATCCGCTGCACGGTTGAGGACACCCGGGATGCGAGTGGCTCACAGAGACTTCAAAATCTGCTGACTCCAAAGGAGGAGGCGGCGGGCGAGTTGCAACATGCGACGCGAGCATACACCACCTTGGCGGTTTATGTACGCTATGGTCGCTGTGTTGTTGGTCCGGACCAACACATGCTTGTCCTGAATCAATGGTCGAAGCCTCCTCAGGGCCAGCAATACCACCAGCATCTCTAAGCAGTTTATGTACCATTGGAGTCGGGGCCCCGTCCAGAGCCCCGACACTGCCTGCCATCTGTTGTGACCACGATGTGCCTTGAGACCTGCTCTAGGGGAACACCTGCCTGTAGAAACACCAGGTCCGACCAAGGGCTGAATGTCTGACGGCACTGTGGTGTGATGGTTACACGCCGGGTGCCGTGGCACCATGCCCACCTCGGGACTCGAGTCTGTAGCCAGTGCTTAAGCAGTCTCATATGCATCAACCCGAGGGGGAGAACCACCGCCGAGGATGCCATATGCCCCAGGAGCCTCTGAAATTGTTTCACTGGCACCGCTACCTTCTGCCTGAAGGTCTTTACCAGCAGGTCAGCACTGACTGAGCACGTTCGGTTGTAAGACGTGCCTTGAGAGCGACCGAGTCCAACTCCATACTGAGAAAAGTGATGCTTTGCACAGGGGAGAGCTTGCTCTTCTCCCAGTTGACCTGAAGCCCAAGTCGGTCGAGGTGCTGAAGCACAAGGTCTCTGTGTGCACACAACAGATCTTGTGAGTGAGCTAGGATTAGCCAGACGTTGAGATAATTGAGAATGCATATGCCCTTCTCCCTCAGCGGGGCCAGGGCAGCCTCTGCGACCTTGGTTAAAGATGCGAGGGGACAGGGACAGACCAAAGGGGAGGACCTTGTACTGGTATGCTCGTCCATCAAAGGCAATCCGAAGAAAGGGTCTGTGTTGAGGAAGGATCGATACGTGAAAGTACACATCCTTCAGGTCGATGGCCGTGAACCAATTCTGATGTCGTACTGATGCCAGGATGCGCTTCTGCGTTAACATCCTGAACAGAAGCCTGTGTAAGGCTTTGTTCAAGGCACGCAGATCCAAGATTGGGCGCGACCTTCGCCCTCTCTTGGGCACGATAAAATAAGGGCTGTAAAAGCCCTTGCATAGCTACGGGGATGGGCTCTATTGCTCCCTTCGCCAGAAAGGTGGCAACCTCCGCCCGGAGGACGGGGCACCCTCGCCCTGCACCGTAGTGGAGAGAATGACGCTGATCCTGGGCGAACATCTGGCGAACTGGATCGTGTAGCCGAGGCGAATCGTCCTGATGAGCCACCGCGAGGGGCTGGAAAGCACTAACCGGGCCTCCAGCCTCCACGACAGCGGCACCAAGGGGACGACTGGACCTACCGTGCCCGGGCAGCATGGTTTGCGGCAGGGCAGAGCAGGCACCCCACCTGGAAGACAGCCCACCGGTGGCCGGTTACTGGGGCAGGTGAGCGACCCCAGAGACCAGCATATTTACCTGTTCGCTGGCTGTCTCTCGACGGAGAACGAGGGAATGGGAGGTACTCGCGTTTGCCTGGTTGACTGGAAACACTTCCTTTCTTGGCGTCATGCACCTCCACAAGGTTGAGCCACAGGTGCCGCTCTTGGACCACAAGAGTGGACATCATCCGGCCCAGGGCGTGAGCAGTGACTTTTGTCGCCCATAAGGCGAGGTTGGTCGCAGTACGCAGTTTCTGCACCAGCCCTCGTGCAGATCTTTCAGCGCCTTGGCCTGGTGGACCTGCGGGATGGCCATGGCATGCAGGGCAGAGCAGCTTGAGCTGCGGTCTTGTAAGCCTTCATCATGAATGAGGAAGAGAACTTACAGGCCTTGGAAGGGAGCCTTGGTCAGTCGTGCCAGGTGGCTGCGCCCTGCGGGCATAAATGTACCGCTATGGCGCACTCTACTTGGGGGAGCTCGACACATCTCTTAGCCGCTCCGCCGTCGAAGGTAGTCAGAGTGGATGAGCCCGCAAAGCATGTACGGGCAGAAAAAGTTGCCTTCCACGACTTCGTTAGCTCCTCGTGCACTTCCGGGAAAAAAGGCACTGGGGCGGGGCACGGCCGTGAGTCGCGCTCCAAGTCCAGAAACCAATCATCCAGCCGCGAACGCTCAGGGCAAGGTGGAGGGTTCCACTTCAGCCCAATGTTCGCAGCCGTCCGGGCAAGCACGGCTGCCATCTCAGCGTCTGCCTCATCCTGTGCTCTACCACCCGTGGGTGGGAGCTTAGAAGATTCGTCCACTTCCGATAGCAGAAGCCCTGAGGCGGACCACCTGTATCGCTCGACAGCTCTTCCAGATAGAACAAGCATGCTGGGGGATGGGAGGTCCACGGGGGCTGAGCCGGTGGAAACGCTCCCATGTCCACATCCAGATCGCCCGCGGGGCAAGAAGGAAGTGAGCCGTGACCGCAATGTTCTCATGGGTATGTTCTCGCAATGAGAAAACGACCCTTCCACGAAAGCCGCCTCAGCGTGCTGGCGCCCCAAGCACACGAGACAGATTTCATGGGTATCCGGAGAGGAGAGATAATGGCCACATCCAGTAGCACAAATGTGGAAGGACATCTTTAAAAAGACAGCAATCGTTTGTGCGAGCTCTTTTAGAAGAAAATATACTCTTTTGAATATACTCTTTTAGCACCCGCAAACTCAGCTGCCGAAGCATCCAGGGGAAGCACAACACTCGACTGTGCGAAGGTGACCGCTGATATGCGGCGTAAGAATCCAGCAGTGTAGTGAAAGGTGAGAGGATGAACACAACATAATCCGAAGAAAAAATCTGAATGAGTGGTGCACGCCATCTCCTTTTATACCCGTATGTCCAGGGCGGAGAGTGGCATGCAAATTCTACTCACCAATTCTCATTGGCCTTTTCTATTTTAAGCAAAGGTGACTGGGGCTCTCAAGATCGAACCCCTAGTGTCACTACATCGACACAACCTTGAGTGAGTGACAGAGAGGGAACATTGTTTAAACCCTTTACAATAAAGATCTGTAAAGTTATTAGGATTTTTACAACATTATCTTTAAAATACAGTGTCCTGAGAAAGGGAGTTTACACTGTATATATATATATATATATATATATATATATATATATATGTGTGTGTGTGTGTGTGTGTGTGTGTGTGTGTGTATGTGTGTATGTGTGTGTGTGTAATGATGACTTTTATACATTACAGACATTACAGCTTCAATTTCTGTTGCAGCATAATTTAATTTAAAGCTGCTTTGAACAATGTGTGTTGTGAAAACCTTTGATAAAAATGACTTGACTTGGGACAAAAACACTCAGACACACAAGAGAAAAGGGAAACAGAGATAGACAAAACAAGACGGAACTGGGCTGATCAACCCAGAGTCCTAACAGTTACAGAATGTATTGTAAGAAAAATAATCAAACAAATATTTTTTGTGTACTAATGGAAAATAACTACAAACCAACTGATGCCAAACTAATTACTACCCCTACTGAGTGACAGCTTAATCAACAACCATATTACTTGCTTGCAACCCTGTTTACCCATTTTGGTAGTTATGAATGGGTCTTTTATGGTGTTTCCAGATTTGTTTCTTCTGAATCACGATTCTGAAATGAGCAGGAGATGATACAATGTGATGCATAATTACAGTTGAAGTTTACATACACCTTAGCCAAATACATTTCAACTTGGTTTTTCACAATTTCTGACATTTAATCATAGAAAATATTCCCTGTCTTAGGTCAGTTAGGATCACTACTTTATTTTAAGAATGTGAAATGTCAGAATAATAGTGAGAGAATGATTTATTTCAGCTTTTATTCCTTTCATCACATTCCCAGTGGGTCAGAAGTTTACATACAATTTGTTAGTATTTGGTAGCATTGCCTTTAAATTGTTTAAATTGGGTCAAACATTTTGGTGTAACTGGGACAGGTTTGTAGGCCTCCTTGCTCACACACGCTTTTTCAGTTCTGCCCACAAATTTTCTAGCGGATTGAGGTCAGGGCTTTGTGATGGCCACTCCAATACCTTAACTTTGTTGTCCTTAAACCATTTTGCCACAACTTTGGAGGTATGCTTGGGGTCATTGTCCATTTGGAAGACCCTTTTGCGACCAAGGTTTAACTCCATGGCTGATGTCTTGAGATGTTGCTTCAATATATCCACATAATTTTCTGTCCTCATGATGCCATCTATTTTGTGAAGTGCACCAGTCCCTTCTGCAGCAAAGCACCCCCAAAACATGATGCTACCACCCCTGTGCTTCATGGTTGGGATGGTGTTCTTCGGCTTGCAAGCCTCACCCTTTTGCCTCCAAACATAGCGATGGTCATTATGGCCAAAAAGTAAAATTTTTGTTTCATCAGACCAGAGCAATATTCTCCAAAATGTAAGATCTTTGTCCCCATGTGCACATGCAAACTGTAGTCTGGCTTTTTTATTGGCTTCTTCCTTGCTGACCAGCCTTTCAGGTTATGTCGATATAGGACTCGTTTTACTGTGGCTATAGATACTTTTCTACCTGCTTCCTCCATCATCTTCACAAGGTCCTTTGCTGTTGTTCTGGGATTGATTTGCACTTTTCGCACCAAACTATGTTAATCTCTAGGAGACAGAATGCATCTTCCTGAGCAGTATGATGGCTGCGTGGTAATCCATGGTGTTTATACTTGTGTACTATTGTTTGTACAGATGAACGTGGTACCCTCAGACATTTGGAAATTGCTCCCAAAGATGAACCAGACTTGTGGAGGTCCACAATTTGTTTTTCTGAGGTCTTGGCTGATTTATTTTTATTTTCCCATGATGCCAAGCAAAGAGGCACGGAGTTTGAAGGTAGGCCTTAAAATACATACACAGATACACCTCCAACTGACTCCAATTAGCCTATCAGAAGCTAATTGGCTAATTGCCAAATACTTGACATAATTTTCTGGAATTTTCCAAGCTGCTTAAAGGCACAGTTAACTTAGTGAATGTAAACGTCTGACCCACTGGAACTGTGATATAGTCAATTAAAAGTGAAACAATATATCTGTAAACAATTGTTGAAAAAATTACTTGTGTCATGCACAAAGTAGATGTCCTAAACGACTTACTATAGGACCCAAACTATAGTTTGCTAATATGAAATATGTGGAGTGTTTAAAAAATGAGTTTTAATGACTTCAACCTAAGTGTATGTAAACTTCTGACTTCAAAGCTAGAAAACATACAACTGTGTTTCAATGGTGCAAAAGGCTAACACTGGTTCACACAGCTCTATTCCACAGGAGGAACTGGCCATCAGATACAGAAACACTCATTTCCCATTATTTGTGTGTGTGTGTGTTGGGGCGGGGGGGACATTAGAGCCGAGTGTGCTGTTCATTAGCAGATGAGAGTGACAGCAGGTATGTTCAATTAAAATAATCACATCATAAGTGCTGGAATAATTCATTAACTCAGATTTAGTTAAGGCTTAATTTAATATGTCACTGTTGGTCAGGAGTACAGAGGAGAGGAGAGCCGAGACGAGCAAGATATTACGCTGCTACAGGATTGAAATTGTCAATTTGTGTTGGACTGGTCCACTGGGGACAGCTTTCCCTCTTCTACAGATCATTTTATAAAGAAAGAAAAGAGGCAAATGTATGGGGGTGGGGAAACCAGTTGCCTACTATTTTTAACTGCTCCATAAATCTGTTTTTAAATTCCCTTCAATTTAAAATACCCTGATGAAGCTTGCCTTCATACAGCATGTTAAGTACCACAATCTATGCATGGCGCTACACTTATTCTTGCAGTGTAATTGGTCCAGATCCCTCGGCTGGTGGCTCACTTACTGGTCCCCCATACCCACCCCCAGGCTGGCAAATAAGAGAAATCCCAAACCACCTTGGGATCCTTTGTACCAAAACCTGGCAGAGAGAGAAATTGAGACAGAGAGTAGTACCCCCTCTGCAAACATCTACTCCATGGTAGCTAATAAATAGTAGCACAGTAACAGCACAGTTCTTCTCAACTGGTTTTGCATCAAGCATCGTGTTAGTTCAGGCAGGTCAATTCAAGCTTGCAATCAGCTGATCATAATGTCTACCAATACAATTCAGACTCATATCAGAGTCGTTCATTCATTCATTCATTCATTCTCTCAGCTGCCTTTTCATTCTGTTAACTCCTGCATGGGGTATTTGATTCACTGCTTTCCCCGGTGTGTCAGCACACGGCTGCATGGATGGGCAGAAAGTTTGCCCAGAATAGAACCATACCGCCAACACAAACAGATTGTTTCAGTTTGTCTAGAAGTCAATAAAAGTATTCATTTGATGAAAGTGGTCCTGACTGAAGTAAATAAAAATGTCCTTAAAATCAAACACTGAAATGTATTGAAGTAGCAGTGAAGTATCTTGACGTGCACAGTTTTCTTTAGTGTATTGACGTGTTCCTACTGAAACAGGAGGTTGGGGCAGAACATGTTAAATGGCTCATCCCTTTAAAAAAAATAAAATAAAATAGCCAGTAGGCTTTAGTTTGCATCACAGACTGGCAAATTCGCCATTATTCCTCCTTTTTCTAAATGTAAAAATCAGCCAGTGGGCCTGTAATCAAGGTAGTTTGCTGTAGGGAACAGGGTTTGGGGAGGAAAACAACCAAAAATACACCTCTTCACCATCTCTGGTTTTCTGCTTTGACCAACACTAGGGTTGTGGTGTTTATATGACAGGTTGTTGTAGGGGAAGGGTTAAAATGAAAAAAAAAAAAAAGAAAAAAAAAAAAAGTTGACTGTTGGCTTACTGTAACTAAAGATAAATAAGAAGTTATTACATTTTGATTAAAGATTATGAGGACTACTTTTATATATATATATATATATATATATATATATATATATATATATATAAATAAATGAAAAATACCTGAATGAATCGTGCATTCATTCATGCAGTAACATGCATTAAGAAAATAAATAGGGTACATTTTTATGTCATGCTAACTTTAATGTAACCATAAACTACATAGGCCCAACAATATGCAAAACTATTAACACACCATAGGCTAAATAGAACGTTTTTACATTTTTTTCTTTTTAGTTTAAGTGATTTATTTCTAAATGTCTCATGAAATTTTCAGCAGCTAAAACTTCACTGTTTTATAATAATTTGACCTTTTTTAATGTAGTCAGGGTTTTATTTTGTTACCTTGCATAGTTTTGTTTATGGTTTTCTAGGATGAGGGAATGTCATACAACCCGCCCATGTTGACATCTGTCTAGTTTGCTCTTATCAAGTGACAGATAACTTTGTGCCCAACATATTTTAGTGTTTGAAGTCAACAACAAAATATATGGAAAGTGTTTTCTCCTCCTAATTAAAAGTTAATAATCCTATTTATTTTGTTATTCTAACTACACATGATTATGTGTGTTTCTTCTACTTGGATTCAAATGACATTTTTAATGCTTTTGAAATAAAATTGTCCAATCCTTTGTCTTGCTAAGGCTAATTTCATAGCTAACATTTTATGTATCCTAAGTACATAAAATTAAATAATATTTTCACACTTTTTGCATATGTTAGCGAAATTTCAACTTGATTGGAAATTACACCCAGTAAAATATTCTGCTTACAACTGATATTTACCAGACATTTACCTGTTTTCTTCAGACACCACTTGTCTCATATTTAATCTCAAGCATTCTCTTATTGACACTTTTGACATAGAAGAAAAAAAATATTAGTGATGGAAATAACGCCACAATGGTGGGACAGTTTTTTAGTGTGATCTGAGTTAAAAAAGCACAATTTATGACTTTAATGTTGTCAGATTTTACTGCTGATTTGAAATATGTTATCTGATCATAATATTTTGGAGATTTCAGTCTTTGCCATTTAAAGTAGATAGGAGCTGTACTTTTATGCCGCTTATATCCATAGAAAATATCTGCCAGGGAGTGTTTCCAACATGGCTGCCAAGTGGACTGACTTGCCTTGACCCACCTGTTGAAAACCACTGGCTTAGATTCACTATTAGTCAAATGTCTTTTTGCTATATGCATTGGACCTGCAATATGTGAAATGATCAACATGACAGACCGAATACAAAAACTGACAGTTTTGTAATGCATACTCAACAAATGTGCTAATCAAAGGAATAATTTTTCTCCCTGCTGTCCACAACCCTATCAGAATAGACCAGCAAAGACTGGTCAGGGGTGGACTGGCCATAGGGAGAACCGGGACTTTTCCCAGTGGGCCGGCCACAAAACGGGGCCAAACGTGCGCTGATAAGCTTTAACGGGCTGCCGCATTATGCTGAATAGGCCGCGACTGGCTGAAAAGGGCCGCAAAACGGACACCTGCTTCCCCCCCCGCTCAACAATTTTTGGGCCAGTGACACCACCCCACCCCACCAGTCACTGATGCTCTATGGCAGTTTGGGCATACTAATATGGCTGCTCGAACACTTCCGGTGGCTTCACCTCCTGCTGGCAGTTTAATGTTAGCGGTCCAGTTCTATATATCAGTGACCTCGACCCACCAGTTGAGAACCACTGCTCCAGAGGGTAAAGTGTGTTTGAGATATGAGGCTGAATCTATACGCAACAGATGAAATGCATCACACACACACACACACACACACACACACACACACACACACACACGACAAACACTATATATCATCCTGAGCACATTTGCGTAGCAGCACAATGAACGTTGCAGTTACTAGCAGGAGGACAAAAGGCTCAGAGCGGGCCGACTGGCAGCACGTTTCACCTGCAGCTAAACACTGAGGAGGGACTGGAGAGGGTGAGCACCGCATAATCAAGCCCACCACTAATTTACACACTCCAGCTGCTCCTGCCAGAGGCACCCGGCAACACCTAGCACTCGCCCCAGATGCCCGTTTTTCCTGTTAGTCACCCCCATCCAACCACCTCCTCCTTGCTGCGCTTCACGCATGCCAAAACAAATAAACAGCAGTGTCAAACACCTTCAAATGCCAATGTTTGGGGTGGAACTGCAGGATAGTGATGTCCAGTTTGTGAATGAATCATTCTTTTGAACCGGTTCTTTTCAGTGAACGTGTTAAACCAGTTCACCAAATTGTACTGAATTGTTTGAAAATTTGCGTCTCGAGTCAACACTTATCAACAAGTTACTCTATCTTAACCTGTCTCTCAGACGTGCCTGAAACTCCAACTCAAAATGAGCCGATAACCAGGAGTAATATGATTCTAGAACTGTTGCTATCTGCATTTCCTAACTCTTCTTTGCAAAGAACCACTCCAACTAGTTCACATATCGGACTGAATGGTCCGGTTGCAACGATTCTCGAGTCAACAGTACAATGACTTGCTCGCAGCAGTTCTCGAGTGAACAGTACACTGAACTGGGAATCACCTCTTTAGAGTCCGACATACTGAGAACTAATGAACTGCGGATACTGATCATGTGTGCGCTGTGTGATTAATGGAGGTGAAATGTATGTTTCTGGTGTATTTTACTAAACAGCAGAAAGTATAAAAAATAAAAATATACTGGAAATATATTTATGACTTCCTTGTATTACCGTTTTATCAACGTATAATGATGATTCGGTCGCAACTGATCCGGTGAAACAGCTCTCGAGTCAACGGTAAATTAATTCGATCACAGCAGTTCTTGAATCACCAGTACACTGAACTGAGAATCGCCTCTATCGTTTCAAAATACTGAGAACTGATGAGTTAACTGCTGATGAGCATACGTGAACTGGTCTGAGGACTTGAATGAGGTGGAGAAACGTATCAGTCAAGAGATGTAAATTAATTTTACTATTGAGTATTGTGACTGCATATTATATTTGAAGCTGTTATGAGCAGGATCACGGTTTCTGCAAAAATGGGTGAGTTGAATAAGACTATGTGATGAGGAAGAGGGTGGGGCCGGGCCGTGAGTGTGCTTGGCTGGCCCCCAATTGGGCTAATCAGTTGAGGAGAGGGATAAGGCCAAGCCAGATGCGGCAGTTCGGGAGAGAGAGAGCCACATGCAGCTGCCGTGTGTGTGTGTTTATGTTTGTGTTTTTTGTTTAAATTTTCATTAAAATATTACTTTGATGCTTCGTCCAGTTCCTGCCTCCTCCTTGCCCATTTTAACTAGTTTATTCACTTTATATGCTTTAGACACGTAGAACATCCACATTTGTATATCAGTGTTGGGTGCTTTAGGTGCAAATATTTAATGTAGGAAACATATCCAAGATATAATATCACTGGATGAAACACTGATGACAATAAACACCCTTATTATTACAACTTAACAGAATAAAATGTACTTATCAGTGATATGCACTTACATATGGCTTTATTGAAAGTGTTTGAGGATGTATTCCATGACGCCGGGGTATTAGCATTATTTTAACGAAGTTCAAGGAATGCATGGGAAGGAGAAAGCTGGAACTGGCTTGACAAACACGTAAACATTTATTATACAACTTAAAAGACAAAGCCAAACTCACTGCTTCCCCACAGTCATGTTGCACACACACAGGTCCATGCGTCTCTCTCTCCTTCTGCCGCTGTCTCCTCTCCTTAAATACTCCCGCCACTCCTCACTAGAATGCGAGACTGGTTAAACTCCTAAAAGGCCTTCCTGGTAGACGGCAGTGAGTCCTCCATCCCCTGGAGAATGGCAACGGCTCCTCTGCTTCCTGGCAGACAGGAGCGGTTCCTCTGGCTCCTGGCAGACGGTAGCAACTCCTCCATCCCCTGGTGTATGGCAACGGCTCCTCCACTTCCAGGCGGATGGCAGCGGCGAGGACTCCACAACAGTGCATCCTTCCACACAGGTCCATGCGTCTCTCTCTTCTTCTGCCGCTGTCTCCTCTCCCTAAATACTCCCGCCACCTCTCACTGGAATGCAAGACCAGTGTGGCACATGGGTGGAACTCATTCACCATTTATCTTCCCGGCCTCGCTCTGCCCAGACACCGCTCGACCCCGCCCTGCTCACCACAACTATGTATATTGATGTTTACATGATAACATAAAAGGTGAATCATTTTTTTTTAACCCGTTCATTGAAACGAACTGTCAGAAAGAGTTGATGGATAAATTAGGTGTATGCCTGGCTAAATAGATAGTCTTAAACTGAGTGAGTGTGTCAGTGTCCCAAACAGTG